>NW_027223759.1:6818649-7418649 GCF_028538775.1 Myotis yumanensis
CTCCAGGTGCTCCATGCACTATATGTACTCCATGTGCTCCATGCACTATATGTACTCCAGGTACTCCATGTACTATATGTACTCCATGTGCTCCATGCACTATATGTACTCCAGGTACTCCATGTACTATAAGTACTCCAGGTACTCCATGTACTCCCTGTTCTACAACACTGGAAAAGCTGGGCTTACCAGGAGGCTGGCCATCCTCGTTAGCCACCAAACCAACATCATCAGACTCCCACCTCCAGACTTTTCAAGTAAGAAATTGAAACTCGTATGTTTAAGTCTCTGCAAACTGAGTTTTCTATTACTTGCAGTCAAACACATTTTAAAATATGTATATATTTATTGATTTCAGAGAGGAAAGGAGAGGGAGAGAGAGATAGAAACATCAATTATGAGAGAATCATTGCTCCTGCGCACCTCCTACTGGGGATCAAGCCGGCAACCTAGGCATGTGCTCTGACCAGGAATCAAACAGGTGACCTCCTGGTTCATAGGTCGATGCTCAACCACTGAGCCATACAGGCCAGGTGTCAAAGACATTTTTAATTGAGACCCTTTAAATGACCAATATTCTAGGGAAATAAAATATCCATCATTATAACTTACAAAATGTGCCTGCCCATGTTCAGCAATAACTGGAAGAGCTCACTCCTACTAACTAAATCCCTTCAGATCATCATCGAGGAGCATCCCTCCTGACCCTCCAGGCTTCTCTTGCTTGGTCCTGGCTTTTTGTTTTTGTGTTTGTTTAATGTCTATTGGGAAAGACAGCTAACGACAGTGGGAGTGTATGGCCAGGCTGAATAGGGAGTGAGAACCTGGAGCAACGAGGTGGGCAAACCCAAGGGTGAATCTTGTCTGCTTTGACCAGGTTGGCAAGTTCAAGGGCTAGGACTCCGCCGGCAGCCAGTCACGTGCCAGCCCCTCTCTGTGCGTGGATTCCAAGTCTGATTCTGGGTTTGTGAAGAGAGAGCCTGGCAGGACGAGAGCGTCCGCCTTGATTAGCTCAGAACTAGGGTGAAGAAGCGTAGACACCTTCAGCATACGAAGCATGTGTTCCATGTGCTCCGCGGTCTCCCTGCCCCAGTGGACTAGCACTGACAAGGGACTCAGGGACGGGTGACCTATTAGCCTCCGGGTTCTCTTACCTGGTCAGGGTGGAAGGTGAAGAGGTACACCTGGCTCAAGACTGTCTTTTCCTCTGTTTCCCTTCCTTCTTTCCTTCCTTCCTTCCTTCCTTCCTTCCTTCCTTCCTTCCTTCCTTCCTTCCTCCCCCTCTCCCTTCCTTCTTGGTGGCATCTGTAAAGCATTTCGTTTCTAACTGTGGCTCACAGGGCTTTCATGGCTCATGTTACTGTCTTTCAACTTCCAGCCCCTCTTCCCACCCCCACTCTTAAGTGAAAAATAAAGTGAAGAAAGGAGGCCAGTTGGAATTTATTTTCCTCTCTGTAGCAGATGTTAAATTTAAACTTTTTAAATGAGGGATTATTAAAAGAGCTTCTCTTTATCACAGAGCAACAACTCCTGCATCTGAAGTCCCAGCCTCGGGGGGGGGAACCTCCCAATTTTTTCACTCCGGGTGTGTGAACGGAGGACTGTGGGTCGGGGGGCTGTGGGATGGAGGACTGTGGGTCGGGGGGCTGTGGGATGGAGGACTGTGGGATGGGGGCTGTGGGATGGGGGGCTGTGGGATGGAGGACTGTGGGATGGGGGGCTGTGGGATGGAGGACTGTGGGATGGGGGGCTGTGGGATGGGGGGCTGTGGGATGGGGGGCTGTGGGATGGAGGACTGTGGGATGGGGGGCTGTGGGATGGAGGACTGTGGGATGGGGGGCTGTGGGATGGGGGGCTGTGGGATGGAGGACTGTGGGTCGGGGGGCTGTGGGATGGAGGACTGTGGGATGGGGGGCTGTGGGATGGGGGGCTGTGGGATGGAGGACTGTGGGATGGGGGGCTGTGGGATGGAGGACTGTGGGATGGGGGGCTGTGGGATGGGGGGCTGTGGGATGGAGGACTGTGGGATGGGGGGCTGTGGGATGGAGGACTGTGGGATGGGGGGCTGTGGGATGGAGGACTGTGGGATGGGGGGCTGTGGGATGGGGGGCTGTGGGATGGAGGACTGTGGGATGGAGGACTGTGGGATGGGGGGCTGTGGGATGGAGGACTGTGGGACAAGGGACTGTGGGACGGGGGGCTGTGGGACGCAGCTGGCTCAGCCCTTTCCCCATCTCGGGCCTCGGGCAACACTAGGGGTCTCGGCTTACTCACCTGAGGGGGTTCAGGGAAAGAATCCTTGAAGTTGTTCCATCGCCTAGCCGTGGTCAGCAAACTGGGGCTAGCGAGCCACGAACGGCTCTTTGGCCCCTTGAGTGTGGCTCTTCCACAAAATACCACATGCGGGCGCATGTACAGTGCGATTGAAACTTCATGGCCCAAGCGCAGAAGTCGGTTTTCGGCCTGGGAAAGTCTGTTTTGAAGAAGTACTGTTGATATTTGGCTCTGTTGACTAATGAGTTTGCCGACCACTGGCCTAAAGAGTCAGTGAACTGCCTCAAAAATTCAAATGTGAGCCCTGACAGGTTTGGCTCAGTGAATAGAGCGTCAGCCTGCGGACTGAAGGGTCCCAGGTTCGATTCCCGTCAAGGGCATGTGCCTTGGTTGCGGGCACATCCCCAGTAGGAGATGTGCAGGAGGCAGCTGATCCATGCTTCTCTCTCATCGATGTTTCTAACTCTCTATCCCTCTCCCTTCCTCTCTGTAAAAAATCAATAAGATATATTTTTAAAAAATTCTAATGTGAAACCACTGACCATCTTTATGGGAAAAGTCACTTTCCCTCTTTTTTTCAGTTCCTTTTCTCAATCATCAGGGATTAGCTCATTCATCTGGTTTTACGAGCGGTTTATTGCCAACGTGGGTCAGTTGGGTGAAAGCTCTGTTAAAGCAGATGATTGAGAAGCTGCCCCTTTAACTCGGATGTGGTTTTAATCTGTTTAAAGAGCTGCACCTGACAAATGTTATCTGCTCTCTGCGTCCTCCCCCACCCATCTCTCTACCTCCTCCCTCCCCCTCTCCCATGCACACCCACACATTTATGATTCCGTTAACTCAGTTTCCCACACTGAGGTCAAGAATCCTTAGCCCCGCCTCCTGCCCAGCAGCTCCTCCGACTCACAAAGTCCCCGGTTCTCCAGTCACACCCAGACCAACGGCACTGCCCCACCCCCTCGGGCTTCTAGACAACCTTCCCGCAGCCAACCATGACGGCTCTGGGAGAGCAAGTGACGGGTTGAAAGAATTTCTCTGCGCTTTCTCCTTAGGGACCAGCAAGAGCCCTTGTGCGCCTTGGCCCCCGCAGCAGAGGACAGAGAGAGAAAGCCAGGTCCAAGTTCACACACGCCTCTTTCTAACTCCAGACAATGCCTCATGGAAGACTTCTTTACATTTACAGCGTCCTGAGCCTCTGGTCCTCCCCAGTTCTGTCATCTCCACAAGTGACAGGCCCTTTGCTGCGGAGCTGTCCAACGAACAGAAACATCTGCCAGGAGAAACCCCAGCAGCCCAGGCACCTAAGCTTGGTTCCGAGTTCTCGTCGTCAGCTCCCCAGACATCAGCGCACTTTCCTCTCCTTCCTGTGGGGAAGCTGGAGCTTTAAGGAGCCACCTGGTCTTCATTTCCAGGCCTCCCTCGCCTCCCAGACCCCCCCCCCCCCACACACACACACAGGCCTCTCCGCTGTGTGCAGACTCACGCCCCCCAGACACCGCCCCCCCAACACACACACACAGGCCTCTCCGCTGTGTGCAGACTCACGCCCCCCCAGACACGCCCCCCCCTCACACACACACACACACTGGCCTCTCCGCTGTGTGCAGACTCACGCCCCCCCAGACACCCCCCCCCTCACACACACACACACACACTGGCCTCTCCGCTGTGTGCAGACTCACGCCCCCCAGACACCCCCCCCCCACACACACACACACAAGCCTCTCCGCTGTGTGCAGACTCACGCCCCCCAGACACCCACCCCCCACACACACACGTGCGTGTGCCTCTCTGCTGTGTGCAAACTCACACGCCCCCCAGACACCTTCCCCCCCCCCTTCCCCCCCCACACACACACTGGCACATTCTTTCACGGAAGCCAATGAGGCATAAAGCGCCAATACTCTGCACTGCATATCCGCTCACATGATACACGCTGCCTGCTGGCCCCGGCTCCCGGGTTGCACTCACCTCTCCATTTGCTCGCTCTGCACAGCTTACAGGGCTCTTTCACTGGGAACTTTGGAGGCCTCACCCTGGGCCAGGAGGACACACCTTCTCTTCACCTTACACACAGCCAGTGGCTGCATGGCGGCCCCAGGTCTCAAACTCAGGTCTCCAACTCCAAGTGCAGTTTATTTTCTCTCCACAGCTAGAACCAGTGCCAGGCTCACTCTCTCTCTCTCCCTCCCTCCTTCCCTCTTCTCCCTCTCTCTCTTTCTCTTAATATGTCTTTATTGATCTGAGAAAGAGAGGGAGGGAGAGCTAGAAACATCAATGAGAGGGGAACATTAGCATGGATTGGCTGCCTCCTGCACGCCCCCCACCAGGGATCAAGCCCACAACCTGGGCCTGTGGCCTGTCCGGGGATCGAACTGGTGCCCTCTTGGTGCATGGTCCACACTCAACCACTGAGCCACACTGGCCACTCAAGGCTCCCTTGCTAGATTGCAGACAGGCATGAATCAGGGCCTGGCTAGGCGATGCGGGTTCCAGAGAAGGCTGTCTTGGAAGATGCGCTGTGAAGGGTGCTGAGACCCAGGCTGTGGAGCCAGGCAGCCATGTCGGAGTCTGGGCCTGCCTCCTAACAGCTGTGTGCTATTGCTGGGGGTTCTCTCACATGGTGCTTCACGTGAATCACGCCCTTGTGTCAATGTCCTTCAAGGTCTTTAGTGCAGCTGTCCAGGGAATTACTTGACCTCATTGTGACTCAGTAGTTCCATCTGAGAAATGGGCATAATGGCACCTACTTCCAAGGCTGTTGTGGCACCTGAATAAAATCAAGTCTATAAAGAGCATAGAAAAGCCTTAATATGTCCAAACTGCTGTCCCTTTTGAAGCATATCCCCTCATCCCCACCTGCTTGGCCCTGTCTCCACCCACTTCCCTGTCTGTGAAATGTTTGCCTCCAATGAAAATCTTCCCCTCATCTCCTCCCCATTATCTGTCACTCACATGGCCAAGCCCCCCCCGTAATCCGCACTATGGCAATCTGCCATTAACAATGCAGATGACCAGCAGGCCCAGGACACCTCTTCTCTGAGCCTCATCTAACTCATCTGCTAGGAAAGGTTTCCTATCCACCTGTCCCTTAGGAGAATGGCTGTCTCTACCCACAGCTGAATCATATGAGGTGGCCATTATGCAAATAAGTAAAAAAAAGGTGAAGTCGACATAAAAGGCCACAAGTTATTATTAAAAGAAATGGCCAGGCTCTGATTAATGGCCAAGAACCCATGAGGTTTTTTTATTGTTGTTTTTTAATCCTCACCTAAGGATATTTTTCCATTGATCTTTAGAGAGAGAGGGAGGAGGGAGGAGGGGGAAGAGAGAGACATGGATGTGAGAGAGATACATCAATTGGTTGCCTTCCACATGTACCCTGATTGGAGCCGGGGATCAAGCCTGCAACCAAGGTACATGCCCTTGACTGGAATCAAACCCACAACCCTTCGGTCCAAGGGCTGACACTCTAACCACTGAGAAAAACCGACCAGGGCAAGAACCCAGTTTTAAATCTGCCTCTGAGAAGTGCAAACCAAATTTGGCGGACAGGGATGGGGAAGAGATCTACACACCCACACACAAATATGGAAAGCCGTGTGTGCTGAAGGCGTTGCAGCCACACTGGCGCTGACCCACCCAAAGACTTCAAGGTGAAGAGGGAGAAGGACATCAGAGAGCCTTAGGAGACCTTGAGCTGAACCGGGACCCAGCCCACCGCTGTCTCTAACTTCTGCAAGCGCAGGAAACAACCACTTGGAATCTTCTCTCTTTTCTTGCCCCTGCTCTTCTTCCTACAATGTCAAATGAAGAACGGGAACGGAGTCTGAAGTTAGCCGTGGTGTAGCATATGCCTGGGCTGATCATGTTTCTGCCCAAATGCCTCGCCCCTGTGTGTTTACAAGTAGACGCGACATACACCCCAGAAATTCCCCTGGAGAACCTCCATGTGATCTGGCCAGACACGTCCGTTCAATTCCCAACACATAGGCGGGGCACCTGCCTGCCATACCTGGCCCCTAAGACTCACGCCATGATGGGTGGGGGAGGGGCGGTGTAGGCTCTGGCTATTTGCTCCATCTCAGTTGCTTTCATTGCTGTTGTTGTTTCCTTATTTACTTTGTCTTTTTCCCCCCAAGGTGGGTGAGTGGGAAGATACATAGATCCAGCATCTGGTAGTAATTTGTAACTCTTGACACTCTCCCTATACCAGCTGGGATATCTAACGATCTAGCATTATTTTACCAATTGCTGGCAACAAAGAAGTACCCACCTCTTTTAAGACTCAGTAATTTCGAAATAACAGAAATAGCCTCTGCCCTCAGTTTCTGGCTCAGAGCTCTGAATCCCTTGGGATGTTCTGGCTGATAGGAGCGTCTTCTGTTCCAATGAGGCAAGGCTTGGTGGGCTCCCGGGTGGGGACGGGTTCAGAAAGAAGCTTGGGACTTTCAGCCCCATCCGCTATCCTCCAGGAAGAGAAAGCAACTGGATATGGAGTTAATGATCGATCACACCATGTGATGAAGCCTCCACAAAAGTCCCAGAATGCTCCTGAGATGGTGACAAGGTGGTGGTGGTTGGGGGGGGCGGTTGCTGAGTGGTGGGCCCCCTGCCCGCATACCTTCCTCTGCTCCTCTTCCCTGCGGCTGCTCATCTGTGTCCTTCATCGTGTCCTCATATAACAGTGATGGCAAACCTTTTGAGCTCGGCGTGTCAGCATTTTGAAAAACCCTAACTTAACTCTGGTGCCGTGTCACATATAGAATTTGTTAATCTTTGCAACCATAGTAAAACAAAGACTTATATTTTTGATATTTATTTTATATATTTAAATGCCATTTAACAAAGAAAAATCAACCAAAAAAAATGAGTTCGTGTGTCACCTCTGACATGTGTCAGAGGTTCGCCATCACTGTTGTATAATAAGCTGGTAAGAGTGCTTCCCTGCGTTCTGTGAGCTAGTCTAGCAAACTGTCAACCCCAACGAGGGGTCTGCGGGAATCTCAATGTATAGCCAGTTGGTCAAAAGCACAGATAACAACACGAGACTTGAATTCTATGCAGCTGGTGTCGCAGAGAATTGCTGGGCAGGGAGACAGCCCACACATTTGGTGACCAGAAGTGTCACAAGTGAAGGATAGTAAAGGAGAAACACAGCAGAGGAAAAGGGGGTTTTTTCCCCCTCAGGAATGAAGTGAGGGAGAGGACTGTTTGCATTTAAAAATATTGTTGTGGTGCCTTCAAAGAATATTAAATTAATAAAAGCCGGCCTTTACCTTAGGATCCAGACTCACCCATTAGTCCATGGTGAGTTGGCCAGATATCAAGGCCTGGTTTCTGCCGAAAAGTCAGTCTGGATCCAAAGGCTTGCAAGCCACCAGCTACGGGCCCAGCCATTGTTTTCATGGGCTTTGCTGCCCCCTGTCAGAAGCTAAGCCTGTTACAGAAATATAATTTTTTTTTTTGACAAAGCAGCAGTTTGTATGATTTCCTCAGTCACAGGATGAAATAGGATAGTCTTACACCTTGTGAAAAAGATCAAAGAATTACTTGCTTTAAAATGTGCCTGCTTGCTTTGCTGCCTAGACGTTCCTGCACAACAGTCGTCAGAGAACAGCGGTAATAATCTGTCTGAAATAATTCAGGGCGGCTACCGCTCACCGAGTCCCTCCAGCTGAGCGGCAGGCAGGTGCTGGGCCCTGGGCTGACTGACGCCTTCCACAGCCCACGGGGCCAATGGCAACTTCCCATGGAGCAAGGCGGGGCATGTGGGTCAGGTGCTGGGCAGCACACCAATGCACCACCTTAGCCAGGAGGTTCCAATGACGTAAAAGGAGCTCATTCCTTTTTTTTTTTTAATATATTTTTATTGATTTCAGAGAGGAGGGGAGATGGAGAGAGACAGAAACATCAATGTATGAGAATCATTGATCGGCTGCCTCCTGCACACCCCCAACTGGGGATGGAGCCTACAACCCAGGCATGTGCCCTTGACCGGAATCAAACCTGGGACCCTTCAGTCCGCAGGCCAACAGTCTATTCACTGAGCCAAATCAGCTAGGGCAGGAGCTCATTCTTGAAGAGCAGGAGCCAGCCAAGAGAAGAAGGAAGCAAAAGCCTTTTTTTTTTTTTTACACCAATCTTCATTTCCTCTCATTTCAGCAGTGACTACAGAGCACTTCTCCCTCATAATACTAAAAACAACAAACTATATCAATAGCAATAGTTATTACATTTACTAGGCACTATGCCTGGATCTTTTACGTTATACGCATTATCTCAGTTAATCTTTGCAAGGACCACCCCTTATTAAAGGAGATACAATTATTATCCAAATTCTCTAAGTGAGGAACAAGCATAGAGAGGTCAGGTAACTTGCTCAAGGTCACAAAGCCTCTAAGTGGCACATCCAGGTTATATCCAGAACTTGAACTTATAACCAACCTGGTTTTGACAAACTCCAGAGCCAACTGGCAAGCCCATACTATATTGACCCTTCTCTTCCCTCGGCACAGTAAAAGCAGGGAAAGGATTCTCAACGGGCGTCTGGCTCCAGCTCCATCCATATCACCCTGGCCCTCAGAAGAGTGAGCCTCCCTTTGTCCAAGGTCCTACAAACCAATGTCAGTTAAGGAGGAGAAGCAATATGGATATATGCCCATGAGGTTTATGAACCGCACTGACCTAACCAGCCTGCTCAGTTCAGGCTGCTAGAACAGAATACCAGACTGGGTGGCTTCAACAACCAAATTATTCCTCAGTTCTGAAGCCTGGGAAGTCCAAGATCAAGATGCCAGCAAGATCCATTGTCTCGTGAGGGCCTGCTGCTTCCTGGTTTACAGGTGACCATCTTCTTATTGTATCCTGACAAGGCAGAGAGCAGAGAGACGACCAGCACTCACATCTCTTCTTCGTAGGGCACTAATCCCATTCATAAGGGCTCCACCTTCATGACCTCATGACCTCCCAGAGGCCTCATCTCCTGATAGCCATCACATAAGAAATTGGTTTCAACATATGAATTCTGGAGGACACATTCAGTCTATTGCATAGCCTTATTGGAAAAATAAATTTATTTTCTGCAATAAAATTTATCCTTCTCTTGTTCCCAGGTTTCAGCAAAGTGCCATCCTAGCGGTACTGACCACCTCTTGGCTATCTGTATCTATGCTTAAGTAGGTACCTCCATGTGAAGATATGTTATTATTGACTTGAGAAAAAGAGGGAGGGGAGAAGGGAGGAGAAGGGAGAAGGGGGGGGGGGGAGGGAGAGAGAGAGAGAGAGAGAGAGAGAGAGAGGAGAGAGAGAGAGAGAAGCATCAATTGGTTGCCTCCTGTACATGCCTCGATTGGGGATCGAACCCATAACCTTTTTGGTGTAGAGGACGATACTCCAACCAAGCCACCCAGCTGGAGTAGTACTTCTGTACCTTTTATTATCATTTTCGATGTTTTTATTGATTTTAGAGAGAAAGGGAAGAAACATCAATATGAGAAACATTAATCAGTTGCCATCCACATGTGCCTCAACTGGGGATCGAACCTGCAGCCTAGGTGTGTGCCCTGACTGGGAATCCAACTGGCGACCTTCCTGTGCATGGGACAACACGCAACCAGGCACACCAGCCAGGGCTCTGAACCTTTTATTACTGTGTCCCTGCCACACTGCAGTGGATGGAGCTGCGCCTATCACTTCTCAAACTTCCATGTACTTGTGAATCTGAGCATTTCTAAAACGCAGATCTTTCTTCAGTAGGCCTGGAACGCTACCTAAGAGTCTATTTTAAAAGCTCCAAGAACTTTGCTGCTGCCGATGGCCAGACCACCTTTGAGTGGCAATGACCTAGACCAGGGGTGGGCAAACTTTTTGACTCGAGGGCCACAATGGGTTCTTAAACTGGACCAGAGGGCCGGAACAAAAGCATGGATGGAGTGTTTGTGTGAACTAATATAAATTCAAAGTAAACATCATTACATAAAAGGGTACGGTCTTTTTTTTTTTTTTTAGTTTTATTCATTTCAAACGGGCCAGATCCGGTCCGCGGGCCGTAGTTTGCCCACGGCTGACCTAGACACTGGCACATGAACAGTTCTTCCTTGATCACGCTGTGCTAAGAGACTATCTTCCCAAATGTGCAAAGTAGATTCTGTGCTTTGTGACAAAACTGTACAAAGCATCCAGCCACACATTACACGTTATACACATTACATACTATATACACCAGCTGTCAACTCTACCAGATTTCCACTTTGCTTGGTTTGAATTTTCTGTACATGTCTGATTCATTTGGGTCTACTTGTTCCTAACGGAGCACTAACTTTTATATTTTTATATTCTCTGACATATTCTTAGGCAAAATTTTCATGCCTACATCCCACGTTATCTTCTTTACGGACTCAGGGAAAGATATTTGTAAAAAAAAAAAAAAATCCCTCCATTTGCATCCTGACTCCCACCTCTTTCTACCTCATTAAAAACTCACTCAAGCCCTGACTGGTTTGGCTCAGTGGATAGAGCTTCGGCCTGCGGACTGAAGGGTCCCAGGTTTGATTCCAGTCAAGGGCATGTACCTTGGTTGCAGGTACATCCCCAGTAGGGGGTGTGCAGGAGGCAGCTGATCAATGCTTCTCTCTCATCGATGTTTCCCTCCCTTCCTCTCTGTAAAAAAATCAATAAAATATATTTTAAAAAAAATAAACTCACTCAAGCAACTATCTACTTTTGCTCACCAGCCTCCTTCTGTCTAATCCCAAATTCCTAGTCTACAGTAATAGTGATAAATTATTTCATGAAATTACACTATTTAAAAAACAGCTAATTTAGCCAAATTGGGCGGGGGGGGGGGGGGGAGGTGGGGGGGGTTAGATATAAAAATAATTAACAACTTAAACCTATTTATATATTCCTAGCACAAATTTTAGGATAATATTTCAGACCAAATCCCCTCCAAAGCTTCACTAACATGTTAAAAATCTCTGAAAAAATTGTAATACTAGGCCATTAAAAAGTCTATTTGTCCATATGACATGAAAGCATATCCTTTATAATCTTTTTAGATCGTACAATAAATTTTTAGCCCTAGCTGGTTTGGCTCAGTGGATAGAGCGTTGGCCTGCAGGCTCAAAGGTCCCGGGTTCAATTCCAGTCAAAGGTGTGGGCTCGATCCCAGTAGGGAGCATGCAGGAGGCAACCGACAATGATTCTCTCATTGTCTCTCATCATTGATGTTCCTAGCTTTCCCTTCCTCTCTCAAAACAATTAATTTAAAAATAATTTTTAAACTTGTTTTTCCAGCATGAACACTAGAAATGTCCCTGGCCCACACTTTACTCACTCCCTCCTGCCTATAGAACCCCTTGACTGCCTTGCAAATCATTTCGTTCTGTGGCTTCCTCTCCACTTTTCTAAGGAGAAACGGTCTCTGTCCTGCCTGTCCTCCTCCTCCAGCCATACCACTCCGCTGGCTCCGCTGGCTCGGGCAGGAGGACCGACAGCGATGAACACATTTTCAGCTTGCTTTCCCTGGACTGATGCAGAGCTTTACTCAAGGTGTGTCTTAAGTATTTGTGAAATAGTATTTCTAGTTACTTCCTCGGCAACAACAGACTAAATGATACACTAATTTTACCCATCCTGTGTGAGTCCTGCTTAAACCATCGTCTCCATTTTGCCCTCCAGACAGTATCCGAGCCATGTTTGGTTGTCACAGCTGGCGTGGGGGTGCTACTGGCATCTAGTGGGTGGACATCAATGATGCTGCTGATGCCCAAGATAGCACCCCCCAGTGAAGATTTATGTGGCCCAAATGTCGATAATGCCATGGTTGAGAAGCCCTGTGATAATGGTAGTTTCTGCTCCTTTTAACTTTATGCGATTTAAAAGACATCAGAAACCTATGTGGCTGCAATTTTTTCAGTTTCTTATTTGGTTTTTCAACATTAAGTTCCCTTACCCAAATAGGTATTATTAAAATGGCCCAACCACAACGGAGTGTAGCACGATGTGTAGTACGGCAGTAACAGAGTCAACTACAATCAAAAACTGGGCTAAAGACTTTAGATGTAAGTTTTATTCATTTGGTGGTACGTGATGCTCACATGGCACCATACAACAAATTTTAAAAATACAATATGAAAAAAATTGAACAGCTAAAGAGATCAATTCCATTAGAGGGCTTACAGAAAAACCAGCAAGAGCCCCCAGAAAGACCCACCCACTGTTCCCTTAAGAACATTAATTTCTTCCTGTTTAAGTTTGGCTTTAAGAAACACCAAAAGAAAGTGCAAAAGGAAGTTTTTGAAAGATAGTTAAACTTCACATAGCGTCTTTCACATGTCACAAAATGCTTTCATTATTCAACAAGCATATAAAATAATGCAAATATCTGTGAGCCTCTATTTGGTCCCAACTATGAAGGTCGTAGCCTTCAGTATTTCCTTCATCTCTGTCCTCAAACTATTTGCATCAGTAAAAAGTCACTTAAGGTGGCTAGTAGTCTCTTGCTCCACAGTGCCTCTGTCTGCAAAGCATTGAGTTTCCATAAAAACATGGGCCCAAGCAAACTGAAGTTACAGAAGTACTTAAAGTGAAAAATATAACTAAATTCCCCCAAGACTGATTTAAAATCAAATTTTGGCTTTGAAATCTAATTGTGTTCATTTTCATGATTACTAATTACTGAAGGCCATCTGTCAGAAACTATAGAGAACAGCAAGATTTAAAGTTGCAAAAACTTCTTAGAAAAATGACTTTGGAAATCGTGTTTTAGTACATACTGACCTGTTGTCACAAAGTTATTTTATACAAGGAACATAAGAAGTTACAAGTTCTTCCTGGAGAGTCAACCAATGCTCAATATTGATTTTGTAAGTCAGCCAATTACAAACTGTTTCTCATGTAACCTTCAAAACAGGGGTCCTGGGTGTTAGCAGGTCAAGGAACAAACCTCTTAGTCCCCGTGCGATTTTACTTACAGTGGCAGTCTCCCACGCCATGTGCTGCTGCAGAATCTTAGGTCCCCTTAAGAGTTCACAGAAGGGCTAGCATAGGGAGACAAAACAAAACAGCCATAGGTAGAAAAGGACAAAAGCCAGGAAATTAGGAAAAGTTAAAAATATACTTAAAGTACTTGCCAAATAACACTAATTATTGCCTAAATGCTTGGTTCCTCTAGAACGTAATGGCATTTCAGTTTATGCTTGACCCCTATACACCAATTTATCTAATTACTAAATGCAAAACTAAGCAGACATTTCAGCTGCTGCAATGGTGTATCATAGCACGGAATACATAACATGTACTGAGATGTCTCGCACCTTCCCCATTATACTGCATTAAGGGCCAGGGGCAGGTCAAAGGCACCTTTGCATCCCGTACACTAAGCACAGTGGCTGGTACACAGTAGGTGCTCAGCAGGTTATTTATTGAACACATTGTTTAGTGGCTTATGACATGGAAAAGAGCCCAAAGACTGGCTTATTCTAGTAGCATTCCTTAGGTAGCCTCACTCCCAATAGGTAGAAAGCAATCTTAAAAAGATACCTTCTCCACTTCCTAAATTCACACTCATCAACAGCTGGACATGACTTGAATCACTTTCCTTAAACGTGTTCATAAAGCATTTTGAGAATTCAAGAGATGAAAGGCGCTATGTAAGTGCAAAATAATAATATTCAAGACAGTTCAGCAAAGGTGATATATTTTCTATGGTGATGGAACAGTTGTGCTAATTTGAGATGAACACCCCAAAAGCTACTCTTCTCATTGTCATTATCAACAGAACAATAACATTGAATAAAGACGCCATATCACTTTATATAGTTTATATTCTGCTACTTTCTATAAACCAGGTGACAGAAAATGAAATTAAGCCATTTATTCTACACAAACCAATACTTTATCAAAGTTCCTGCATTTTACAAGTCATGTTCAAAAAACACACACAAGTTAGCATTTTGTACACAAATGTTTTATTTCTCAAACATTCCCTTTAAACACAAGGAATGAATTCTAAATCTTCATAAAGATGAATTAAAAATGAAACCCCTCCAGTATAGTGTGTGTAGTCCCTGTGTTCTTGGTCACTACTGGCATTTACTGTTTAACATCAACAACAAAGACAAGTTATTTAAAAATCATGCTACTGGATTTCTAGCTCTTCCTTTATGACCAGTTTTATGCTCATCTGCAATGTTTAAAAGTGTACATCACCAAGTCGAAGCAAGTATAAGGTGTGAAGTAGCTGTGCATTAAACACAAAATTATAAGATATAGTCAAGTTCATAACGAATATAGGTGTTCTTATCATCATTGTAGATTCTTGGGTAATGTGCTATGAGAGCATCCTGTGAACCAATGTAGATGGAGTTGTAAATTTTCCAATACACATCTCTGACCTTCCGGGCTGGGTGAAACAAACCCTAGAATAATTAAAAGATTACGTTATTTCAATTTTCAAAGAACATACACAACCTTAACACAACAAACCATAAATACATGATTCCAAACATTTCCCTTTAAGACAGAACAACTGCAGTGAACAAAGACAAAATCTAATTCCCCCTCCCCACAACTCTGTTGTCCCACGTGGCACAATGTACCCTATTAAAAATTAGGAACAGTGACTTAATTCAACTAAATTACTTTTTTCATTGAGTTATCTTTTCAAATCTTTAACCTACCTGTAAACAATACTGCAACATTCTACATGGTCCAATAGCAACTCTCAAGCCCTCCAGGGCTCCCATCACTGCCTGAATTACATGGGGAGATGTCTCAAACACATTGGGCCATACATAGTTCAACAAGTGATTCAGCGAATCTTCACAACCAAATCCATAAACCCCCAGTGACATGTGTTGCACCACCGCACTAGCCGTCTGTCTGTGTACAAGGTCCCTGCAATGGAAAAAAAAACCTTTTTGTTAGATACAGTCTTAGTTTTACAGGAAGTATTCACTACCCATTAGAAACTAACTGAAGTTCAGTGCATGGAAGACAGTCCTCCTCACACCTGGCATCTGATATGGAAAGCTTTTAGAGTGACTAACAGTTCTACTTGAGAACTTCTAATGACTCAAATCTCACCAAGGCTAAAAAATAAGCCATTATTTTCTAACAGACCTTTAAAAAGAGTAAGACTGTGAGAGCCTTGTTCAGTGTACATGTTAGTAGGCTACTAAATAAATAACAGTAATATCTCATCTTAAACTCTATAAATTGAAAATCTTTAGAAGTAATTCAATACTGGGATAAAATAGATAACAAAATTAAAATCAAATCCCTGACCTCATATGTTCTAAGTTTCATTCAAGAATGCAATTTGGTGCCCTAGCCGTTTGGCTCAGTGAATAAAGTGTGGGCCTACAGACTGAGGGGTCCCAGGTTCAATTCCGGTCAAGGGCACTACCTCAGTTGCAGGCTCCTCCATGGACTGGGCCCTTGTCAGGGTGCGTGCAGGAGGCAACCAATCTATGTTTCTCTCATATCGGTATTTCTCTCAGTCTTTCCCTCTCTCTCAAAGTCAATGGAAAAAATATGTTCAGATGAAGATTTAAAATCCTATATAATAAAAGCCTAATATGCAAATCGACCAAATGGCAGAACAACCAGGACATAAAAATGAGTTCATGCTCTTTGCCCTCAAAGGTAGTAGTTAGAATATCTTAAAGATAGAAGAAAAAAAATATACTTGAACTTTACTAGTATCCTTATTACTTTTATCTACTGTAATAATGTTTAATATATTAAGCTTCATACATAGCAAGGCAGTATTCCTCATTAATACATTTCCCAACTAAAATATTTTTCCTTTTCACTTAGTAATTTTCGACAACTTTGTCACCCCTCCACATGATTTTTAACTTCAGTCACACATCAGTGACTGCACTCTGATGCACAGACACATCTCACCAAAGAATATGGAGTAAGTATGATGTACTCCTAACTTTACTAGCTCCAGCTGGGCAGGCTTATAAAGAACCTGATCCTTATTCTGTCCCCAGGCCTTACAAGTTACTTGTGGTAACTTGTTGAGTCTGTTAAGTCTCCCTTTTGGAAGATCATTAATGAGTAACTTTAATCTGTAAACAAGTAACTAACTGAATAGGCTCTAATTTGAATAACTTATTTTTCCTGAAAAATATTGGCAATGAAACAGTCCCTTACTACTTAGACCTTAAACTTTCCCTTACATGTCCTTTAATTACTTTTGTGTTTAAAAATTATGTTAGTCCTAGATCAGTGATGGCAAACCTATGACACGCCTGTCAGAGGTGACACACGAACTCATTTTTTTGGTTGATTTTTTTTTGTTAAATGACATTTAAATATATAAAATAAACATCAAAAATGTAAGTCTTTGTTTTATTATGGTTGCAAATACCAAAAAATTTCTATATGTAACACGGCACCAGAGTTAAGTTAGGGTTTTTCAAAATGCTGACACGCCGAGCTCAAAAGGTTCACCATCACTGTCCTAGATGGTTAAAGGTATCAGGAATCTACTGTCAAATAACTCAAGCAGTAGTGTATCACATCACCATCTGAATAATTTGGGGCATACAATGGAAACAGTGTGGCTCTGGCCAGCTATGTTCAGTAGGTCAAAAGCCTAACAGAAACCTTTGCTTCATCTGCAATAACAAAAGCTAAAAAGATCAGGTCTCTGCCACACCAATAAGGTCATGCTCCTCATTCTCCAATTATTATGACTAGTTATTTTTAAAATAAAAGTTGATCAATTGCTGGTTTTCAAAATGTATTTAGTCTAACATATGAAAGGGAAGGGGGCCCTTGTAGCATTTATATTATTTGAAGATAACAATAGTCATAGTTTCATTCAGGGGAGCATTCCCCTTTAACTACATCATAACTAACAGGTCCCATAATAATTATTTCCATAAATTCTAAAATAAAGCAAGAATTATAACTATTTCTTGTACTTCATTCAAGTCACTTACCTATCCATTAAAGCATCTTCCAGTAACGGTGTGACAGCATAAATGTAGTCCTTGCCCATTTCACCGATATATTCGAACAAGAAGGAAAGGGACTTTAACACTCCGTTTTGAACATTGAGCTCAGGAACTCTGTACTCATTCATTAAGGCAGGAAGCACTGTGAAGGGTGAACATGTTTCAGCGACAATAGCTATTGCTACAGTGGTACACACTCTGTTCTGCCTTTCCTGAACTTTGAGGTTGTTTAAAAGTGTAGCCAACACATCATGAGGGCTGAAAAAAATAAATGTCAGCAAACTGTTAGATTACAGGTCAAAACTGTTTTCAGAGGGAAAAGAACAATGCAAAGAAATGAAACTACGGTAAGTAATCACTGGGAACTTAGTAATTTTATGATAAAATACAATATTTTCAAGTCACTGGCATTGTTTCTACTTAAGAACTTCATTTAAATTAAAATGCCCCATTTTAAAGAAAAATTCAAATGTATTCACTTTCAAAAGTAATTTTGAGTCCTTAGTAAATTTCTTTAAATATAAGGAGATTTAATTAAATGGTCAGATTGATTGAGTGTTCAAACCATGGCCACTAGAATGAGGCAACCTTACAGTAATACCCATGCCACAACACACAAAATCTTTTCCTTTTCTATCTTCCCTCCCAAATACATTTACTTAAATATTCTCCTTCTTTAAGCATTATTTGGCCACAAACTTAAAGGGACACAGGGGATAAACATTAGCACAACAGGTATTCATTGCGAATTTCTTGACTACATTAACTCTAAATACACACACTGATGCCAAACGTGGTGTGGTGGAAAACTTCATCTAATTAATATGACTTTAGCTATGTTTTATCGCTTGAAAATATTTGCTCATTTACTAACAAACCACATGGTACATTGTAGTACCTCATTTTTCTATAATGACTGTAGTTTGATTCTGACAGAAATGGAAGCAAATAACCTTAGATTTATTTATTTATTTTTTAATATATTTTATTGATTTTTTACAGAGAGGAAGAGAGAGAGATAGAGAGTTAGAAACATCGATGAGAGAGAAACATCGATCAGCTGCCTCCTGCACATCTCCCACTGGGGACATGCCCGCAACCCAGGTACATGCCCTTGACTGGAATCGAACCTGGGACCCCTCAGTCCGCAGGCCGACGCTCCATCCACTGAGCCAAACCGGTCTCGGCTAACCTTAGATTTATTAATAAAATAGCTATAATTCAGTTGTCTGTGGATTAATTTTTTAAAAATATTTTAAAAACACTAACATAAGCCCTGAATTATGCTGATTTTTAAATTAAGAACGGGCCTTAATATTTCAAGCATTATCCAAAAAAAGCACCAACAAAAATTTGAAATTATTTTGAGAGTTGTAGTTTCCCTCTCTGAAAATAACTCATTAAATGAAATTTAAAAACCTCCACCTGTTTTAACTCAAACTTCAATAACTGAAGGTCAGTGCATAAATAAGGTACTTTCACAACTGCATTACTCACATTATGCCCTAAAAGAAATTTCTACAGAAATAGAAGCATTTTTCAACATCACAAGAGGTTTACTACAAAATACATACATACATACATACATACATACATACATGCATAAATACATGAATGCCCTGGTTGGTTTTGCTCAAAGGTTAGAGCATTGGCCCACAGACTGAAGGGTCAAGGGTTCAATTCCGGGCCCTGAGTCAAGGGTGTGCGGGAAGCAACCAATCGATGTGTCTCTCACATTGATGTTTCTCTTTCTCTCCCTCTTTCTATCTCCCTGCTCCTCCTTCCCTTTCACTCTCTCTAAAAACCAACAGAAAAATATCCTTGGGTGAGGATTAAAAAAATATACATACATACATACATACGTGTGTGTGTGTGTGTGTGTGTATGGAAATAAATAGTACTCACCCGATGGCCTTTGCAATATAACCAAATGTGTTCACTGTGGCTCTACGAATAGCTTTTTTGTGAGCTTTTAAGAGCTCCAAAAGCTCAAAGCAAATCCTCATCCACTCCCTTGCTGACACATATTCAGCTCCCCTAAAAAAAAAAAAAAAAGTTAAATTTTTGTGCTAGTAAGTCTTAAAAGGTAAATTTACAAATCCAGTTCTCAAAACACAATTACCAACTCACTTTAAGCATTAAATAAAACAATTCCTCTTCAGGAAAGATAATTTAGTCTTAAAACTGTATTGCTAAACCCCCCAGTACCATCCAAATTGAAATTTCACTGAAAATATTAATACTGATAACCTAACCATATATACTAACATTAGCAATGTTAAGCAAACTTGCAAAGTAAATAAAGTGTTTAAATATGAAAACCAATACTGCTTATAAAAATGTTTAATCTCTTACCTGTCAGCAATACGCCCAACAAGATCAATACAATTCTCTTGTACTTTTTCATGCCTGTTTTTTAAGATGGGAGTGAGTCTAGGCAGCAGATCTTTAATTGGTGGAGTCATCTTATGCATACCTATTTAATAGAGCCAACGCACTGTCAATTAACATTTGAACCGCAATCTGTCCATTTTACCTTTTACTTAGCAATATAATACATGTGGCCAGGCATAAATATAAACTTACAGCTGCCTATGAAAAGACAGCTTATGTTCTGGCCAAACACAATGTAAGCCAGAGGTAGACATGTAAATTAAAGCAAAATTCTCCAGAAAGGGCCCCCTTACCCTTTAACTGCAAAACAAACAGATCTCCAGTCTCCCTGCAATGCAGGGCATACTTGGGTGGTATTTACACCTATGAAGAGAGAAAAAAGGAGGCAGCTGGCAGGGGCTCCTGCTCTAACTGAAATTGCTTGCTCTGATTCTCTCTCCATTGCTTTTCCCATGTTTCCCTCACCAACAATATGGTTTACAACTCCCTGCAAACTAGAGTCCCACAAGTGGCCAAGTAACTGATTTTTGGCCAAGTAGCTACTTTAAGTATAGAGGACAGGACTGAATTGGGGATTATATGTAAGTGCAATAGTTCAAAGATGTCCTATATTGCATAAAAACCCCTTACTAAAAGGAAACAGTGGCTTTCACAGCCAGCTATTTTAACTTCCTGCCCTACAGAAGTTACTTTTGCAATAGTCATATTCAATTATAATGAAGGATTAAACACGAAAGACCATTTATTTCAGCATACTTAACTTAAAAAGTAAAATACCCAGAAGTAAATGTAGTATACTTTTTAGTTTGGGTTAGAAAACTGAATGGATAAAGAACTGGATATAAATAAAAACAAGATAAACAACTTAAACAATTCACTTTTCTCCCTGGTTATGTTCCTAACACTTGAAAGAAAGCAGAAAAACCTGCCATCAGCACTTATTAATTCAAGGTTGAATAGATCTATACTTCGTCCAAAAAACTAAATTAAAACTTCAGCGTTATCCAACTGCCCCCAAATATATTTCAGGCAAGACACTTTTTGAGCTGTGACTACTCCCACCTCTCCTGTAGGTCCTAAATTTGCCCGCTTTTCTCTTTTAAAGTAAAATATAAATGGGTTTGGGAGATAAGACTATTGTGACATCACCCCGACTTAACTATAATTTTGAAGTACTTTAAAAACAGGTACCGGAAATCATTACTCAACCCCCAAGTATAATTCTATAATTTACTTAAAAAATAAATAAAAGAAAGTTAAAAACCAAAACCAAAAAATTCTTACATGACCAGCAAATTCCATACCTATTACATTCACAATGGCCTTCAGTGCTCCAAGAATGCTGCCCAATACTTCAGGGTACTCTTCACCCAAATACTCATACAAAACAACACCCAAGTGCCCCATCAATTTTTCCTGTAATAAATAATGTTAAAAGGTTACTATTCACATTAAACTATATGGTGAAGAAGTAAGTATCTGACATAAAAGTTTACCTCTTGGCAAGTCTTCATAACAACAGCAGTTCGAGAGATCAAGTCAGCTGCCTGTTGCCTAACTTTTGCGGATTTGTTATTTAAACGCCACAAAACTGTACCACAGATCTGAGGCAAGTAAGGTTTCACCCGTTTGCCAAGTGCATTGACCACTGTGCCAAATCCGTTCAACATTACTGAGTCCTAAAAAAAAAACAAAAAAAAAACGAAAACTAAATTCTTAAAAGCTACATTCATTGGGAACTAGAATTCAGTTTGTGACTAAAAGGTTGAGATATACTGATATTCAGTTTTTAACAAAATGATATCTAAAAATTTAAGGTAGAATATTTCCACATAGCTAACTGAACGAGAACATGAACATTTAAAAATTACTTCAAATTCAATTACTCTTTAGTTATGTGCTGGTAAATAACATGCTTTTTTATAGTATGAAAGTCAGTGGCAACTTGTCCTAATTAGTATCATTACCTCTGTAGTCTGTTCTTGAAAAGCATAAAGAATGCCATCAATCAGTTGTTCTTCAAGTTTGTGATCAATATCTGCTGCTCCCAAGTTGCCCATAATCTTCTCAATTGTTTCCATCACCATTTTTCTGTACTGTTCAGCTTCATCTTTCAGATCATCCACGATCCTGGATATAATTTCTGCTGCTCCTACTTTGTTAGCCAACTCCACAGTAGTATCAACTAACTAAAAGGGGGGGGGGGGGGGGGAGGCAGCATTGAATTTATTGTTCTTTGGAAATAGACAACATGAAAAGCAAAAGTTCTAAAAATACTATTCAGCTAGTGAGCATGCTGAGAACTATCAACTCCTATTTCTAAAACTTAAGAGAAAGATAACCAAAATAATTTACACTTGCGTCTAAGTCGAGGTGATTTAAGGTATTACATTCATATTTCCCCAGCCAGACCAAACATTTCATTAACTAGACAAAGACATCAATTCAGAGTTGGGTTATGTACACTAGAATGCACAATCAATATGGAACTTACCTGACTAAAACCCATCTCCTTTCACAATCAAGCACATACAAACTATGAGGTAATCAGGGCAAAAAAATAATATGCAACATGCACTCAAACTAACTAAAAAATTAAGTTAGTTGAAAGGATTTTAATTTTTTTTTTTACAATGAAAGCTTACCTGTCGATAATTTCTTCTATCTAAAGCCATTCTGTGTTGCCAGAAATGTTTAAAAAAGGGAGGAAGAATCTCTGTTTTAATGTAGTTTGCTTCTACACCATCTGTTCCACAGCACTGCTTTACCACCTAAAAGGTTAAAAACAATAATTGTAAACACAGTCCTGGTTTAATATGTAAGCTTTTTAAAAAAATGCTTTGAAACTCTCTTTGAACCATAAAACACACCCAATTTAGATGAACAACCTGGAACAATAATAATTTGGGACAATTACCTTCAGCACAATTTTCTTCATTTCTTCATCAGGAGATTGGAATTCTCGAATAAGGATTAACATCACTTCTCTAGTATAGTAGTTGGCATATTCTGCATCCATGAGAGGAATAAGATACCCAATAGCCTTTAAGAAGGCAGCCAGACCCTATTTTAAAATAAACATATATGTACTTAGTAAACTAGAATTAAGTTGCATTAGCTTCAATGAGTAGGAAAAAGAAATCTAATTGGTGGATCTACCTTTCCTCTGTGTTGGCGGATACCCTTCCACAGAGGCTTCAACACAGAATCAAAAGATTCGATACCATAAGGAGTTGCTGCTTCAGCCAAGGCAGCAATGGCCAACGCACTAATGGTCCGAACTTTCTGCTGCTCATCCACAAGACCTATAAAACCAAATACAGGTTTTAACTAAGCAACAATATTACTTAATTTCCACATAATCTAGCAATGTAATCTAACTGCATAATCTGTTCACATTAGACAAAATTAGGCAAAAGCGTTAATAAACTGCAAACTATTAGCAGATATTATAAATCCCATTATAAACTTTATGGTGATTATGCAGTTAAATCACTCCAAATCAGGAATGCAAATTTAGGACACCTGTCTTATAAAGATAGACAAATTTATATAACAACTTACCGTGTTCAATGATTTCAACTAAACTTCTCAGATGTGGCAAGATGGCACAGCCCATCAGAATAGCTATCTGCTGTACAATCTTAATACCAGTGTGTCTCGCTTGCCAGGATTTCTTGCTTTTGCACACAGCTTTTAAGAAGGGCAATAGTGAAGGAATGCCCAGGGCAGAAGCTACAACAGCAAAAGCTCTAGCTGTTGTGTTACGAACATATTCATCCATATTATCTATATCAGGTCTCATGGTAGAGATCATAGTAGCCAGACCAGCAGCCTAAAAGGTAAGAAAAAGGGATAGTCATGGGCTGATAACATTAACCCTCAACCATTTCTTTGCAAATCAAATAATCCCATCTACAGATACCAAACTTTCTCCTCTAGAAATATAATGCAAATACCTTTGCCAAATTAGAAATAATCTCTCGGCCTTCCACTCTAGCATAGTAATCTTCATCAATCAGCAATGGTTCAATGACCACAAGGATCTGAAAAAGAGAAAGAACTGAATTTCCACACCAATTACCGATGTCACCCTTGTAATAGAATTAAATTTAGGAAAATTTGTTAAAGCATGTCATTTATGTAATCTAAAACCACAAGTATATAGAACTCATTTTACTAGAAAATGTACTTTGTTTTTTAAAAAGCCATACATCTGCACTTTTTAATTCTACTGGTTTCAGAGAGAGGAAAGGAGAGGGAGAGAGATGGAAACATCAATGATGAGAGAATCATTGATCAGATGCACGCCCCCTACTGGGGGAGATGATCGTGACCTCCTGGTTCATGGGTCAATGCTCAATCACTGAGCACACAGGCTGGGCTGCACTTTACAATTCTAATCCATAACTGCCACAAGCAGGAACAAATGTTTAACACTAAAAGCCATGCTATCAAAACAGATTTTCTCATCCTAATCTAGTATCAATCAAGCAAATAAAAAAAATGAGTAGTAATATGAACCCATTTTAGTAAAGAGGGCAAAATGTTACGTCTATCTATACAGATATTTTTATATGTGTGATACATGCTTGGGAAAAGAAAAATGTCTGGGAAGACATGTAAATTGAACATTGATAACTCTGTCTTGCAAGCTGGTAAAATTTCCCTTTTTATTGTGAACATATAGCATTAGCTATTGCTTTTATAAGAAATTTTAAATTACACAAATACATATAAGTTGGCAAAAAAAAAAATTCATTAATTCCTTTCATATTAAAAATATCAAACCAGCCTTAGCCAGTTTGGCTCAGTGGATACAGTGTCGGCCTGCGGACTCAAGGGTCCAGGTTCGATTCCGGTCAAGGGCATGTACCCTGGTTGCGGGCACATCCCCAGTAGGGGGAGTGCAGAAGGCGGCTGATCAATGTTTCTCTCTCATCAATGATTCTAACTCTCTATCCTCCCTTCCTCTCTGTAAAAAAAAAAATCAATAAAATGTGTTTTTTAAAAATATCAAACCACTAGAAACACTACTTGAGAATAACAAACCTTATGCACATATGGTCGAACTAAGTCATCAAGTTTGTATAATATTCTATCAATAACTTTGACAAGCAAATGACGTTCTTGATCCTCAAGTGTAGGAGACATCAGTAGAGGAAGGATCTGATTAAACAAAGGACCAGCTCCAAACTCACGAGCTTTATCAGTAATCTGACGCAATGCAGCCTGGGGGAGAAAAAGAATAAAAGGTGTTTCTTTGTAACTAAGCATTTAGAACAAGCCAATTAATCCATAATTGTCTGTAACTTCATCTTTACAGGCATTTTACAGAGTAGCTTAAGTTCATTTCCATTAAAACTACTCTGAAGTGTGAATCCCTATGACAGAAGTTCAATGTTTCAGTTAATAAAAGGTAACAACAATGGAGCCACTGGAGTTATAAAATTCCTTAATCTCCCTGTAAAAGATTACCTGCCCATCTTCAAGCCATATAGGGTACTATTACAATTCCTCATATAATCCCACTAATTTCCTTGAGTCTTCAGCATGTTTTAAATGCCTTAGGAAAAAAAAGAGAATCTCATTTTTCGATATCTCTATTAGCATAAAATTCCTTGATTAAAAAGCTAGGTCCTTCTTATTACATATCTTTATTTCACTCATACTATGCCCTTGGGTAAAGCTGAAGAAGTTAATACATTTCTAAACATAAAATTATAATTAAGATGATGACTTAATGAATTGGCACTTACCTTTCTCATTGGAGGTGTACCATTCTTAATTTTTAAAAGCAATTTCATTATTTTTCTCTCTTTTTGCTCTTCTGGACTAAGTGTTGATTCATCAACATCAACCTAATACAGTAAAAAGAAAATAATTTAAAGTTGGACTGAGATATTGATTTAAAATCCCTAAATAAAGGTATTATTTTATTTTTACTATTATCACTTACCAAAAGTTTATCAAAGTACTGAATATCATCAGGTTTTAAAAAGGGAAGATTTCCAGATGGTTGGTCGTTGACACTTTTCATAGTTCTGTCTTCAGTTTGCATGTGGAAACCAGTCATACCACCCAAAGGTGTTGGAGTGGCCGTGAGCTTTCGAGCTGGAGTTCGAATAGGAACATAACCAGCTGGAGGAGGAAGTACCTAAGACAGTTAAAAAGACAGTTTAGGATTTTCTTGATTAACTAAAGATGAATGTAATGAATAACATTTGCACTTAAAAAATATTTTACAGTTTATTAGCTAGGAAGCTTTTTGCTTGGAGATAGGAATTACTACTATCGATCCCATTTTTCTATCTTGATTGTAAGTTTAAAGTATATATGACAAATATTCATATTTCTCATCTGTTAATAAAACTTAAGTATATTAGAACTGTGGGAAATTTAGGAAAATGAAGCATATTATAAAATTCTGATCACTTTCAAACATTAACATATATAAACATGTGGGTTTTAATAATAAAATAAAAATCATCACACCAAAATCGTCTTAAATATTTAAGTCGCTTTACAGAAATCAAATAAATGCATGCAAACTAAAAACATTTACCAAAGCCTTGTAAAATACACACCATTTGAGTAAGTCAAAGAAATTTCACTGAAGATGCACTAAAGAGGATTTTTCCCCTCCTTTCTATTAAGGAAATCAATGACTGCCGAAACCGGTTTGGCTCAGTGGATAGAGCGTCAGCCTTCGGACTGAGAGGTCCCGGGTTCGATTCCGGTCAAGGGCATGTACCTGGGTTGCGGGCATATCCCCGGTGGGGGATGTGCAAGAGGCAGCTGATTGATGTTTCTCACTCATCGATGTTTCTAACTCTCTCTATCTCTCTCCCTTCCTCTCTGTGAAAAATCAATAAAATATATTTTTTAAAAAAGGAAATCAATGACTGACTGCAATTGACAACACAGGCAGTCAACACAGGTGCAGAATATGTCTACACCCACTTTATGGGTGACTACAAAAAGTTATAAAGCAGAAATTCATAATACTTAAACACCTTAAAACAAACCTAATAAGGGGGAAAAAACATATGAACTGTTAAAAAGCAATGGGCATTGGCAGAAAAGGCTCTGAAAAGGCCGTAAGTGATGTAGGTTCCAGCCCTGGTTATGAAACCATCTACATGCCCAGACTGCCTTTTCAGACTAGCAAATGGTGATCCTTGAGCCCCAGGGACCTACAAAATTTTATAGTTAAAAATAAACTTCAAATTGCTATGGTAAAGAGAGAATATTCTGTGTTCACTGGCAATCCATGAATTTGTTACATACACAAAATCTTGTGAGGCACCAAGTTAAATAATCCTAACCCAATGTGAGCTTAATCCTGGGATCACTAATAAACTGAAGCAGCAAGCTATTCCATACCCCCAAATCAGCATTTCTCAAAGCATATGGTCCTAGAAGTCCAGGAGATTTCTCACCTTCCAAAAGTAATAAAAAGTTCCCTGTAATTTATTTTCACTCCTATTACTTTTTGGAACTGAAATATACTTGGAAACAGCTAAAAGAATGTAATGGTAATAGTAAGTTTAGACAAGGTCAGTGCAAACCTGACTTATAAATTTCTTGAAAGAATACTTAAAATAAAATTCCTATTTTATATTCTAAAAACCATCACATTCATATTCCATGTTATTACCTTATATCCTTCTGGAAACATAGCATCTAATTCTTCATCAGAAAGTGGGCGATTTCTCTCATCAATTTCTCTCTCCCAACGCCAAGCCTGAAGCTGTTCAGGAGTCATACTCATTATGTGACCTACGGAAAAAGCAAACTTCTGTAACAATCTATAGTATAAATATTTACCACTCCACAAGTCCTTTGGATACCAGACAGCCAGGAGTTTTACCTGGAGTAGGGGTAGCCATGTTCATGGCTGGTGTGCCAATTGGTGTTTTCCCAGGGGTCAGAACAGGAGTGCTTCCGCCCATCTGACTAGCTGGTGTTTCATCCCAACGTGATTTCCTTTTACTGGCTCCAGGAGTGGGTGTTTCACCAATTGAATCTCCACCTCGATCTGTTCGAGGCGTCTCAGCCCATCCACTTCCATGCCCAGGAGTATCTTTAAAAAAAAAAAAAAAAAAAAAGTGTTAGTGTCTAAAGTTTTAACCGTCAAAAATTTAGTTTTTATTCTCAAACAGCTAACATACTCAAAGTGATGAATTTCAAAAGCAGAATATTCCCAAAATGCGGGCCCATTTTAGGTTTAAACGTTTCAAATTTATCCTCCCCCTTCACTAATTTTTATTCCTTTTCCACTGACAACAGAAACAATACCTAGCAAACATTAAGGAATGGGGAAAAAAAGTATTTTTTTAACCACCCTTAATATCACAACCACTCTGTCTCTTGAGCCACTTTTCATTTCCCCATACAGCTGAGCTTGTTTTGTGTGTAAATTCTATACTGCTTCTTTTATCCACTGCATGGCAAGTTCTCTCCGTATCATTAAATATTCTGCAAATAAATTTTTAAAAAATATTCTTATTGATTTCAGAGAGGAAAAAAGAGAGAGAGAAACATCAATGATGAGAGAGAATCATTGATTGGCTGCCTCCTGCACACCCACAACTGGGGATCGAGCCTGCAACCTAGGCATGTGCCCCTGACCGAAACAGAACCCAGGATCCTTCAGTCCACAGGCCAACGCTCTATCCATTGAGCCAAACCAGCCAGGGCTGTAAATAAATTTTAATACAGCAGATGTACTACGAAATCTTAACTTGCCACAGCTCTCATAAAGTTAAAGAAATATAGCTTTAAAGGGTTAATACAAAAAAAGATTTGGGAAAAGTAATAAATACAGAAAGTAGAGTTTAAGGAGACAAAAATGGGGAGTTATTACTTTATGGATATGGAATTTGTTTGGGGTGATGAAAAAGTTTTAGAAATGAATAATGGTGATGGTTGCACAACACTGTGAATGTACTTAATGCCACTTACTTGTACTCTTAAAATGGTAAATTTCTTATTATATATACTTTACACAATAAAAAAAAGGTTATGATCTACAAACTTTACTTCTTCCTAATGTTTTTCTTAAATTTTAAATCTCCTCAAGAAAGGAAAAGAATTAGGCATATGATCTGCTCAGTTGTTTTTTTAAGTATTTACTGTTGAAAGTATTACATATGTGCCTTTTTATCCCTCCATTGACCCCCTGCTAGCCCACCCCTGCCACCTGCCCCACTGCTCAGCTATTCATCTATCCCTAAAGCAGCAGGTTATTTGCTTGTCTAACCAGAATAGAACAGATTTGGAGCTATAAATACACCACTCATCAAGTCAGTATTTCACCCAAACAATGTCAGACTCCAGTAGAAGTACCTCTTTCTGTCTTGGGGGTCTCATCCCAGCGGTTTTTACGAGCACTGGAAGTTGCGCCTCCGTGGCCTGGTGTTGCATGGCCTGGTGTGTCACCGCGTCCAGGAGTAGCAGCTCCCGCTGGTGTGTGACTTGGTGTAGGATCCCATATTTTTGAGCCTGGGGTTGCTCCAGGAGTCTCACTTCCCTTTGCACGACCTGGTGTCTCATCCCATCTTAAGGAAGGGGTATGTCCAGGGGTCTAAACAGAACAAACACATTTTATTTCACACACCTACACACCCACATAAAAACAACTAAAAAATTCCTGTTAAATTTTAAATGTGATCTCACTTATATGTGGAATCTAATGAACAAAATAAACAAACAGAAACAGACTCATAGATACAGAGAACAGACTGACAACTGTCAGGGGAGGGAGGTGGGGGGCTGGGTCAACGGTATGATGATTACCAGAGGGAAAGGGGGCTAAGGAAGGTAGAAGAGGGTAAAGGGGAGATAAATGATAATGAAAAAAGACCTGATTTGGGTGGTAAACACAATACAATATATAAGACGTTGTATTATAGAATTGTACACTTGAAACCTATATAACTTTATTAACCAATGTAACCCCAATAAATACTAAAAAAAATTTTAACCAACGCTTTAGTTCCTTTCTCCATAATTTGTTTTATTTATTTATTTATTTATATTTATTTATTTATTAGTACTCACCAGAGGATCTTTTATTTATGTCTTTTATTTTTTTTTGTTAAGCCTCACCTGAGGACACTTTTCCATTCATTTTTAGGTAGAGTGGAAGAGGGGAAGACAGAGAGAAACATCGATGTGAAACAAATCGATTGACCGTCTCTGACCAGGGCCAGTGAAAGAGAGAGAAACATCAATGTGAGAGAAACACATCAATTGGTTGCCTCCTGCATGGGCCCAGAATAAGGCCGGGGGCCAAGGAGAAGCCTGCAACTAAGGTATGCACCCCTGACCGGAAATGAACCCGGGACTCTATGGTCTGCAGGCCAACGCTCTATCCCAAGTATGCCAAACATGTGGCCCATGAATATTTTTGTGGCCCAGCCAATGTAACGGTATGTAAGAAACGTTGTAATAAAAACTTCATAACTTAATTTTTTACAATATCCTGTTATGCATAATTATTACAGCGTTCACTAATAACTGATTACTATAATCGTGTTGCATTCATTTCCCTTCCGCACAGGTGCACCATTTCTCAACACTAATACTAGCAGCGAATATTTTAGCAGCCACGTCATTACTCTTAGACTGACTTGTTTGGTGTGCACAACAGGAAATATTTCACTTTCGGAGAACATGAAAAATAGGTTTATTTTTGTTATGCTTATTAATCTGTGCACTTACTCAGTGTCTGGTAAGTTAATGTTCAAGAAAAAAATATTAATTAAAATGTTCTATTATTTTATGTTAACAATGACTCATGTATTTCAGCCCTTTGTATTCAGCATGTCTCTTATCAAAATAAACCTACGTTTCTATGAAAATTGAAGCTTTTGTTTTTTTTGAGGCCCACATAAACTTAAACCTTGTTTATTTGGCCCATGTTAGCCTTTGAGCTTGACATGTTTGCTCTATCCACTGAACCAAACTGCTAGAGCTATTCTCTATAATTAAAAGTTAGAATAGATTATCGTTCTGTTTAAAAGATACGTACTTTCAAAAAAGAAAAATAAATAATACGTACTTTCTAGCAAGTATGTTTACGACTAACCACAATTTAAAGTTTTAATTTGGCGCCAAAACCGGTTTGGCTCAGTGGATAGAGCGTCGGCCTGCGGACTAAAGGGTCCCAGGTTCGGTTCCGGTCAAGGGCATGTACCTGGGTTGCGGGCACATTCCCAGTAGGGGATGTGCAGGAGGCGGCTGATCGATGTTTCTCTCTCATCGATGTTTCTAACTCTCTATCTCTCTCCCTTCCTCTCTGTAAAAAGTCAATAAAATATATTTAAAAAAATAAATAAATAAATAAATAAATAAAGTTTTAATTTGGAGCAGTGAAGAAAGCCCTCATTTTAAAAATATTGCATTCTAAGTATGAATCTTAGTTTTGTCATTACTAACCCCGTGACTTTTGGAAAGACACGAAGGTTTCTCTGTCTAGATCTGCAATCAAAGAATTTCAGTATTATATAAGTAGTTCTCAAACCCACTGAATTTTCACCAAGAAATACTATTTTTGTGTTTTCCTTCATTCTGTGTTTATATATTCGATTAATATAAGACATTTTGGATCACGTGGGTAATTATAGCTAAATATTGCAACACGATTTCAATCCTTAAGATTAATTTATATTTACAATCACATTTGCATTACTCTGATGCTGGCAGGATCGGTGAAAAAAAAATTAGAAGTGAATTTAAGTAATCAGCCGAAACCGGTTTGGCTCAGTGGATAGAGCGTCGGCCTGCGGACTGAGGGGTCCCGGGTTCGATTCCGGTCAAGGGCATGTGCCTGGGTTGAGGGCACATCCCCAGTGGGAGATGTGCAGGAGGCAGCTGATCGATGTTTCTCTCTCATCGATGTTTCTAACTCTCTATCTCTCTCCCTTCCTCTCTGTAAAAAATCAATAAAATATATTAAAAAAAAAAAATTTAAGTAATCAAAGGTTCCACAGCAATTTACATGGAAAGACTAAATAGTAGGTAAGGGAGGATGGAAGATAAGCAAGTGATAGCAAAAGAGCCTGCACAGTACAGACAATACCATATGTAGCAACACATTAGGTGATTCAGTGTGATTTGTATTTAAATAATGACATAAATATTCTATAGGTTTTGTACTATACTTTTTATGTATTTGTTTTAAAATTGGATGCTCTACCCAACATTAAAAGTTCTAGCTAGCTTTGTTTGCAAACTTGCATAAATACAATAAATTTAAAACTCATTATTTTTCCCTTTAAAAAGATTCTATGTATTACTTAGAGTTGGGAAATTTTCCATTAGGTGAGTAAAGCACATAATTTGTTCAAAATCTCAGTTGGCACCTTGATCTTCCAGAACTCTAAGAAAATATATGTCTGCCCTAGCCGGTTTGGCTCACTGGATAGAGCATTGGCCTGGGGACTGAAGGGTCCCAGGTTCGATTCCGGTCAAGGGCATGTACCTTAGTTGCGGGCACATCCCCAGTAGGGGGTGTGCAGGAGGCAGCGGATCGATATTTCTAACTCTCTATCCCTCTCCCTTCCTCTCTGTAAAAAAATCAGTAAAATATATTTTAAAAATGTGTGTGTGTGTGTGTGTGTATATGTCTGTTTCTTAAGCCACCCAGTTTGCTATCGTCATGAAAGCAGACAATACATTTCATGTGAGAAAAAAAAAATTATAATAGTATTAAAAAATACAATGTAACCACCTCTGCTTGATCCCAACTTGACAGCTTCTTGGGAGTGGCACCAGGAGTCTGATCAGCTGTTTGATCCCAACGGCGTTTTCGTTTTGAGGGAGGTTGGGACGCTGCTGCTCCATTGACGACTTTCAGTTCTCCAGCTTTAGCTTTTTCTGCTAGTTGTTGCCTAATTTCTCTCTGAAAATAATTGAATAATCACTGAGTATCTTTAAAACGTTTTCAACATATTTTCATATCATTAGTACAAACATTTCTATTTAACATCATGTCATTCTTCACTCACTCTCCTTCCTATGCTAGTGGTAGTCCTGGTCTTATTTTCCCTCTCTTCTCTGTATTTCGTTTCATACAACGTCCTTCTGCACAGTAGATGAGCAAGTACAGAATTTATAACAGAGCACCCTACTCTAGACAGTGAAGCAAATCTTCAGCCAATGGTAGAGAACTAAAATGCTTCCACTGAAAAATAGTTTTATTTAAAACTCATATAAACAGCAAATCAGAATATGTAACAAGATAGAAAAGTGGTAAAAAGTGAAAAATTTTAAGTTATGGTTTTAATTAGGTAAATATTATATATAACATTCCAACAAATGCATTTAATTTCCATCACCCCACTTAATTTAAACAATTATATATTTATAATAAAGTTATGAAGGCTAACTACTGAAACAAAATGAAGCAATTTCTGTAAGCCAGCAGGAATTCTTCAGAATTCTCCAACCATATCCAAACTCAATTTTATGGGAGAATTAGAGGTTTTTCAAGGAATGGTTTAACTACTTGGCTTTTTCCTTACACACTGGCTTCAGGTACACACTATCATCCTCCCCACAGACATAGTCACTAGAAGAAACATATGTATGTATATGGCCAAGGGGCCAGGGACTAGAAAAGGACAGAAAAAATGATTAACATGGGAGGTAGTAGCTCTCTCTGCTTCCTGTTGCTGTGTCGGCAAGGTGGGGGAGCCGAGCTAGCTCGAATAAAGACTCTTATGCTTTTGCATCGGACTGGCTGGCTCCCTGATGTGGTTTCTTGGGGATCCTGAAATCTGGGCATAACATTTGGGTGCTCGTCCAGGATCCCCAAAACCATTGAGGGACCCCCCCAATCCGTAGAGTCTGACTGGCCGCGGTAAGTGTCTGTGTGTTGTGTATTCTGTTCTGTGTGATATATGTTATCTCTAAGGGACTTTTCCTGTATCTGGAGGAATGGCTTCTAGATGGTACTCACCGTCAAAACTCGGACTGGCTAAGGGTTCGAATCTGGCCTATCTTTTAAAAAAGGTAGAAGAGAAGCATTCCTAGGCAGCTTTCTACTGCCTCTGTTCAGGGACTTGTTCTGTATCTGTTCTGTGTGAGCTCGCTTCTGAAATCTGTAATTGCCCGCAATGATCTAAGTGGACGCACAGGGGGATCAAGGGCGGGAGGAGTCGGGGGACGCCTCGACCCTCCATCTGGAGGGGTGTAGTTTTGCTTCCGCGGAGTCGGAAGGTCTGTAGGAACCCCCTCAATCTGAGACGAGGCGGGTTGCTCCCGCCGGTTTGGCGTAAGGCCATCGTCTAGTTGCTTCCATGGAGTTGGAAGGCTGTTCTTTGGGGCCCTCTGTCTGTGTCTGTGTTTTTCTGTTTTCTGTGGACTTACTGGACAGATGTTATGGGACGGACTCAGACTGCTCCTTTGGGTATTGTGATTGATCATTTCAAGGAGATTGGGGGAGGCTGTAGAGCTCCCTCAGGAGTTGGGAAGTTGTTATTGTTTAAACTCTGAGTGAATGTCTGGTGAAAGTGTGTGAGTGTGGAGGGAGGGGGCCTGCCCTCTCCCCTCCTTTGTGTGGCTCCACGACTTCGGTCAGGTGGGCATCTGAGTGAGGATCTGTGAAAACAGGTCACCCCCTCCCCAAGTAAATGCGTCTGGGATTTCTGTGCACGTGTAGAGAGAAAAGCTGGCTTAAAACTAATGCGCGCACTGTCCGATTTTGGATAGAGTTTTGAGCTAGAGTCTCTTTGCAGATGTGCAGGATGGAGCCCAAGACTGATCATTTACCCAAAGGAAAAAAAAAAAGGGATGCTAGCTAGATTCTAGACTGATTGAGAAATGCTGAATATTTTGACTTGCCAGCTAAAAGTTTAAGGTTCGGATTGAATTGGGAAAATTTGTGTAATTCTGGTAACTAAATGCCTTTGCTTATTGATCCTGATTTGCAAAAAAAAGTGTAGACAGCCACCATTTTGGGCTGCATGACTTGGCAGCCGCTATGTCAGCCACATGACTTGCTGCTCCCCTGGGGGCCGCCATCTTGAAACAGCAAAGGCCCCTCCCTCTGATTTAGTCAAGGGTGGAGCTTTAAGGTGGAGTTTTATGGGGCAGGAAGTGTGCTTGCCTCACGGATTTATTTAATACTATTTTTAAGCTAATCTGTTAAATCTAGAAAACCCTGCTTTCCTTAAACTAAGGGCAATTACAGGTTATGTGTTCCCTCCCTAAACAAAAGTTAAATAGCTTATGTCAAAGTCTTAAAAGGGACTGATAGCAGTAATCCAATTTCTAAAGTATTATTTCAGGTAGAAACTGGTTTCATACTGGGCTTAGAGGGCACATTTTTCCTTTGCCTGGGAGGGACAGCATAGCTGTCCCAGGATCAGAGGGCTCCAGTTAACTTATCAACTCAGTGTTCTGGAGACCCAGGACTGTAATTTAGATAACATGCCTAAGTTTAACCCAGGTTACCCATGGGCTCTAGATAATATGTTAATCAAACTAGGTTATCTGTTGGTATTTCGTGCTGTAAATGTGGCATGCGCCTGTGTAAAAGTGTTTTTGCTTATTCCTGTTTTGTTTTGTTTTCTCCTGTGGTGATTCAAAGTTTTTAATGGGAAATGTTATCTGTCTTTATTGAAAATTGTTTAGCTAGTGAAATTTCTGTTTGTGTCTAAAAAAAAAAAAAAATCAAAAACAAAAAAAAACAACCACAGGCTTGATTTCTTTGAGGCTGAGTGCTCTGACCGATAGCAAAGTACCCTGAGCGGCCGCTGGGATCTTTCCCTAAGGGCGCTTGCTCTCTGTCAGAGGTGGAATCGGCCCGCCTAACTAGTAAACATCTCTGTCTGTTTGTTTGCTGAGAACTTTGATTTGCTATGTGATATTCTGTGCTGGGTTGGGATTTTGAAATTCTGGGGTAGATTTAAAAGGTATTTGTGGATTTTCTAGTCTGATTGGGACATTTAAGGGTGGGGCTCACAGTTCCTCAGGGCAGAGATTTCATGGGCCCTTCCCCCTGCCTGTGAAAGGAAGGCAACAGGCCCTAGAATCTGTACGAGACCAGCCCAACCCCAACTCCTCATCAGCACAGACCAGGAGATTGGGTCTACGACAGAAGGCACTGCCAGGAGACCCTCGAACCACGTTGGAAGGGTCCCTACACTGTGGTGCTGACGACCCCCACCGCTCTCAAGGTAGATGGCGTAGCGACCTGGGTCCATCACACTCACGTCCGGTCAGCGGACCCATCCGTGATCCGGGAAGACTTTGTCACCAAATGGAGCGTCGATCGAGATCAACGCCACCCGCTCAAGCTCAAGCTACGGCGTGCTCGACCTGCCTGATGCTGGTAACATTGCTCGTGATCACTCCTGCTGCCGGGAGCCCCCACAATACTGTGTAATAGACTTAGATGATGCCTGCATCTTCATGGACATGGCTCCAAAGAGACAAGGACAATTTATAGGAAGGTCAAGAATAGACTTTAGTAGGATTTGGCTGCCTGAAGCGGCCATGATGCCAATATCATGTTTCATTGTATTGATATGTTATATTGACCTTTGATTCTCTTGCAGGTTTGAATGTATGTTGACTGTCCTGGAAGGGGACTGTGTGGGGTGAACCCCAAGAGTAGAGGGTGTCTGGCTGCCAAGAGGGCAGGTGCCCAACTGGGCAGGGAAGGGTGCCCATCAGGTTTTGGTCTTTGTTGAGAGACAGTTGATGGTTGGCAGCCTGTATATTGTCTTGCAGGCCTGCGTAACCATGCCCATGTCAGGGGTAGTACAAACCTCAACTGTAGAAAGCTGGGAAAGGCCTGTTTGGAATAGAAGGTCTAAGGCATGGTTATGCATAGAAAGAAAGTTTAATGCCAACAGTTACTGTTTTGTTATAACTCCATGAAAAGGAATTGGCAAGGAAAAATCAGAAAATCTTAGAGCAGATCAGTATGTTTTTCTCCTTACATAATTCCTCTGAAATATTGGCAATGCTAAATAAGTCATGGCAATACATTTCTTTGCATAGATTCAATAAGACTGGTTCCTAATAGTGGTTTTATTAATGGAAAACTTTGACTGGAGTATCATGTTTTAAAGAGCCCTGTCTGAGCTCTAAAGACTTGAAGCCAGTAAAAATGCCATGAAGAAAGCCTGGTATCCTGCTTGGAAGCCCTGAAGATGGCTGGCGCTGGAGCGTCAGGCCCATGCCCTACCATTATTGGCAGTTGGTAAGAGTAGAAGGGGAGCAGTAGGGATGCCTCTGCGTTCCTGCGGAACCCCCACACACTCTGGGCCGCAACAAGTAGGAGGGCTACTGAGATGGGCTTAAAGCCTAGAGCGTGGGCTCAGGTGGAGTTGCTACAGGTGAGGGATTCACCTAACTCAGCAGATACTGCAGGCGGGCCTGATGGCAGCTGGGTGGCGCGGCTTCCTGGCCCTACGGGGCACATTAAGATTCAACCATGAGATTCCAGCAAAGGTAGTCAGTTACCATTCTTGTTGTGTTTATGCAAACATCAGGACAGTAGATAAATTAATCTTGATTTGGCTTTTTGATAGCCATGGAGGAATTTTAAGAAGAAAAATCCTATTTCAATAGAAGTTGTTAAAGCTAAAATGGTTTCTTTCCCTTCCACCAGACCATTTGTTAAGATATGCCCAGTATGGGCCTCTAGCAACGGTGGAATAGAAAAGCAGTCCGTCTCATGATTGAGCCGGAAGTTCCAAGACAAAGGGGGGAATGAAAGGGCGAGGGCTAGGCCCTCCACCTTGCCCCAGGGTAAGGGCTAGGCCCTCCACCTTGCCCCAGGGTAAGGGCTATGCCCTCCACCTTGCCCCAGGGTAAGTGCTCCATCTTACCTTGGCCACGTGCTTGGCAAGGAGCTTCTTCCCGGAAGTCTAAGCCTCTGCTAGCCACACCCAGGAACAAGACACAGACTTGTGCCTGGCCAATCGGCAGAGCACAGTCCTTTCTCCTCCCCTTCCTCCAACTCCCCCTATATAACCCGTCTCCACACAGAGTTATCTCTCTCTGCTTCCTGTTGCTGTGTCGGCAAGGTGGGGGAGCCGAGCTAGCTCGAATAAAGACTCTTATGCTTTTGCATCGGACTGGCTGGCTCCCTGATGTGGTTTCTTGGGGATCCTGAAATCTGGGCATAACAATTACTTTGAATAAAGCACTTTTGATGTTTTTCTTGAAAAAAAAAAAAAAAAAAAACATGGGAGGTAGTAGAATTTTGGGTAAGGTTCTGTCTCAACTTTACTTTTATTAATAATACTGAATTACTTGTTCAGCAAATAAAAAGGAAATATAAGTCTCTCAATCTCAGCTTTATTTCTAGTCTTTCACAACCATTAAAATAAAGAGCAGGTTCATACCTCTTCTTTAGTCAAATGCTGCTCTCGCATTACATCCATATAAGTTCTAGCATGCATTTTAGGATCAGGGGTCTTCCCTCCTGCAGAAAAGAACAGCAACAGGACAAGAGTACAATAAATAAACGATAATTAGGTTCAACTGATTTATCTGCCCTGCTCTAATATTATGTTATTCCGTATCATTTAATTTATTTTTTGATGAAAAACTTTAATAATTATACATCTTACTTTTTATTGAGTTTGCTGATCAATTTAACCTGTTTGAACACAAACATCTACAGCAGTTTAAAACAAATATTTTAATGCATATAAAAGCAAAATGACAGCACAGTTTAGTCTTCAGAAGTGATGGGTTCCTGGGTTGCTAATCCGGAATACGTACACTTTCGTGCCTTTGTCTCCATCAGCAGTTCTGACTTCAAGCAGCAGAATAGAAGCCTAGAAAATTATCTCTTTACCATTAGTAACACTTTGGAAAGATATTTATATTCAAAACATTACCTGTTGCAAGCTGTTAAAATCCTAACTAAAAATAACTATAACTAGGTAAGTTCTTCATACAATGTTCTAAAACAGTTATAGTTTAGCAAATCTGATTTTTAAAAATATACCTATAATCTTATTCTCATGTCAGGTTACTAAAAAAGGGCTTCATGCTTGTTAAAGTTTTGTTGACCCAGAAACATTTTTATCTTTAGAAAGTATTACAAATGAAAATATATTACTTGAATATATTACTTTCTACCAGTTATTATGATGCACATAGAAGAGAAGTGGCATACAAAGAGATGTGTTAGTCTCTTGGTTCAAGTTTCAGTATTTGCTTTTCAAACTTCAAAATATCTTAAAGAAGCCCAAACAGTATATAACAAGATTCACAGAGGAACACTATGTTTTATAAAATGTGATAATTAGCTATACAGTAGTATAGCATCACAATTTAAGAAAAATAAAATAATAAAATTCTAAGACATTTCCTATGCTGAAGATCATGCCTAATTGGTAGTGTCATTCTTTCTGACACTAGCTCTGATAAGACTTCCTTTGGAATACTTTTTCACCATAATCTAGAGAGGATGTGTTGAACTGCACCCTTAAGAATGCAGACAGGACTGGCATATAGCAGTACTGCTGTAGGAAAGAAATTAAGGACAGTTAGTATGGGCCTGTGAATTCTGACATACATGTTTAAATCAATTACAATTATGCAAGTAAAAAAAGAATATCCCTACTAATTCATGCAGGCTGAAAGTCTAATTTGTAAACCTGCAGCAGAATCTCATTTTAAGAAACAGGCACCTAATTTTGATTTTGAAACTCACCCGAGGAAAGCTTCCATCAGGCTCACTATGCCCCCTGTGCTGACCTGCACACTAAAATTAGCAAAACAGACTCCAACTATTAAAAATATCAAAGCCTTTGTATACATACTTTTGTTTTAATTTTAAGTATGCTTAAAGCAAAGTAGGTGCACTTACTAAACTATATTTAGAGAAATATGAGGGGAGCTCTAATGTGAGAAAGTTTCTCAAAAGTAACAATCCTAAAATCTAGGATTTGGAATGAAAACTTTCAAGAATTTGAAAGTATTTTGACCAGAAAAACACATTTGTTCCAAGTATAGAAAGCGTACCCAAAACAAAAGTAAAAGAAAAACCTTTAACCCTTTGCGTTTCTATGGCATTGGCTCATTATTTTCTTGTCCTTCTACCTGGAAAGAAAACTTGTATTATAAAGATGAAGAATATGGCATCTTTGACTTCAACCAAATCTATACACATCTATAATAAGGGGGATTTTTAAAAAGAAAAGCAAATTCATAAGCATGCCAAAAAAAATCAAAGGGCTAAAGAGAGCTTAATACAAGCAAATTCGTGAATACTAAAGAAAAGTGGGAAAGAATTACCATCTGCAAAAGGATCAAGACGCTCTGGGGAAATTATCATGGTCCGCCTGTGCTTTTTGTATTCATCTTCCCGGTCAGCAATCTTTGGAGGTCGGTGCTCAGCAAATGGATCATACTGAAAAGAGGGATGTCCAACTTAATACCCACTTTATTAAATAACCAAACAGAATATCTTAAACAAAAAGCAGAACATTATAAAACATGTAAAATGTTTAATAAATGCCTATTAATAAAAGAGATATTGTTTAATTTTAGGGATAAGTATTAATATGAAAAAATAAGTAACACAGAAATGAAAAAAATACCCATCCGTATTTCCATAGTTCAAGTCTTCATAAAATGATTACCTTTATAAAATTTACTAAGTATTGCCCCAGCTGGTTTGGCTCAATGGATAAAGCGCCAGCCTGCAGACTAAAACAGTCCCGGGTTCGATTCCAGTCAAGGGCACATGCCTCGGTTGCAGGCTTGATTTTAGCCCTGGTTGGGGCACGGGCAGAAGACCAACCAATCAATGTGTCTCTCTGTCTCTCGCCCTCCCTTCCACTCTCTCTAAAATCCATGGAAAAATATCCTTGGGTCAGGATTTAAAAAGAAATTAATAAGTATTATTTCTAATTTTCCCAAATCAACTCTCCTCAAAACATTCTAATAAGTTGACTCTTAAAATATATGGGCTTCCATGGGAATTGAGACAGTTTTCTTTAGCTGAGTAAACTCTGGATTTAAGAAAAAAGAAAAAAGTCACCTGTTCCGTTGACTGTGGTATATCATTAAGCAATGCCACAGGGGCATGATATCCTGGTTTCTTCTGACCAAGCAAACTTGTAGATGATGAGTAGTCATCGTCATCCTGCAATAAAATGCCACCAAAAAGCCATAAACAAAATATCAGAATTTTAAAATTAGAAAAATTATACTAAGATTCAACATGAAATCTGAAGACTTACTGACAGTGTGAGGTCTAAACCCTTGTTCACAGAACTTATAAACATGTGAGATTTCAACTCAAAAAAAGTCATTAAAGAAATTAACCTTAGTTTTTACTCATTTAAAAATATTAAATAAGAAATGCTTTCTGTGGAAGCCAATTAAAATAAAGTAAGTATGAACTAGAAAAACCTGAGCATTTTGTTTTCTCAGAGAGGGCATGATGAAATTTGTTTTTCAAATTTGGAAACTGAAGTTTATTTAAAAATCTCCACTTTGTTTGTTTGTCTGTTAACATGATTTAACCACAGAAACAAGTAAAAGATAATGTTTTAAATGTACTTGTTTCCCTTGCAATAATATTTAAGCAGAAAGTGTTGTATTATTTTATTAGTGTAAGAAATACAACAGTGGGTAACTCTCAAGATCTTACCACTGATTTAAAAATGAAACAATTTCTCCTTTAGTTTCTGGAACATATAGCCACCACTCTCTCCTACCAGAAGGTATGATGGGCTTCTAGAAATTTTACCTTTGCAACTTTCTAATTTACTTTTTAAAAACTGCCAACTACAAAATAAAATGTGGCTTGAGTGTCATAAAAATAACAAGTTTGATTACCTATATCCATAAAATGTCTATTACTGAATCATACAAAAAAGGGATAGCAATTTCACCAAATTTGGATGTCTGAGATGATCTGACAAAATGTAAGCTATGGGAATACATAAAAACACTCAGATGTATTTCAAAATGAAAGTGGTCATCCTCCAGAATAACTGAAACAGGCACGCAGAATCCATTGATAATATCAGTAACAAAACAGCACTAAGCACAAGTCAGATTCAGGTCACAAGGACAGATGGCTGCTCACTATGAAGTCACTTCCCATGTGGGTTACTCTAAACAGAGCTCAGTAGTAAGGATTTACTTTATAACAATTAATGATTTGTCGGTGCTTTGCTAGATAAATAAACAATGGTTCAGAACTAACCCTTTGCGGTCGTTTGTCTACTCTCAGCCACCAAAGCTTTTTTACCGTTCCGGTCGTATGTCTGCTCTCAGCCACCACAGCAAGGAACCGTACGAATCTTAACTCTACTCATTCATGTATCAGTTCATAATTTCTCTGAAAGCTCTTAAGTGTCTAAGCGACCTTGTCACGAACCAAAACACTGCCCCGACAAATCGGAGATATCGAAACTCAATATAAACAAACGCGGTCGTTCCACACTCGCCATGCAAAACACCGTGGCGAGTCAGTCGCCTTTTGAGAGTGAAGAAATCGACAAGCTTCGGAGATGCTTCGCAGAATTTCAAATAAAGCTTTACAAATTACGTTTACCTGTAATTAGGCATTCTCGCTTGTTAAGATATTTCAAAATAATACTCCAAAATGGCAAAAAGAAAGTTACCGAAAGAAGTGTACTGCGAATCTGAAAGCAACGATGAAGAGTTTTATTTTGGCACCTTGAATACTGACTCTGACGTAGAAAGTGATAAAGTTTGTAGTGATTCTACTAGTAGTGACGTAGTTCCAAAAAAGAATTAATAAATCTTGTTTATCCTTCATAATCTTGCATGTTATGTATCACTGCTCTTTCAATGGAAATTAATTCCGACCAGTACGACACCCATGTCCAAATTTAATACGACCGCAAAGGGCTAAGAGGAAGGATTCTTTCAACAGTTTTATCCTCCAAAAGGAAGATCTCCCAATTTCCAAAATGTCTGCAGATTAAGCCAGATGACTCAAAGAGAAAATACCTTTATATTTCTTGCTCTCCACCCAAAAAAAAAATTTTAAATGCTTGACTCTTGTATACTTTGTACTTACATCTTCAAGTTCAGTTGCAGCAATTGATGTCACATACCCAGCAAATCTGCTGTCACTTCCACCATATATTTCCTGGTCATAATAACCTGTAGAATCAAGGCCCACTCCTTGAGCTTCATCAAGAGCTGCCTTCTTGCCTTGAATTTCTCGAATCTGTGCTTCGATATCTGTAAGAAAGTTAACACAGACTTTAATTTCATTTCCAAAGAGCACTCAACACAATGCATTTCCCTACTAGGTATTATTTAGGATACTCTTCTAAATATAGAAACTAGCCAAAACCGGTTTGGCTCAGTGGATAGAGCGTCAGCCTGCGGACTGAAAGGTACCAGGTTCCATTCCGGTCAAGGGCATGTACCTGGGTTGCGGGCACATCCCCAGTGGGAGATGTGCAGGAGGCAGCTGATCGATGTTTCTCTCTCATCGATGTTTCTAACTCTCTATCTCTCTCCCTTCCTCTCTGTGAAAAATCAATAAAATATATTTTTAAAAAATAAAAAAATAAGTAAATATAGAAACTAAAATAATTATACCATATAAGGGGTTAGAACTATAACTATATAAAGCATTGATTTTTAATACATTTAATGTATCTCCAAATCAATAGACAATACTCCCATACGGAACAACAAATTACTGTTACATTAAGAATGGGTTACCAACGTTTATTAAATTACCATTGAATTCTAAACCTTTCTCCAACTTAAAAAATAATACTGTCAATATTGACTAGGGACAAAGAATAACACTCAAGATTATTCTAAACTCAACACTATCAGAAATATAAAAACAGCACTAAGGAAAGTGGTCCTCAAACTTGAACGTAAAACAAATTGTCTACAGATTTTGTTAAAATGCAGTAGGCCTGGATCACACTCAACTTTCTGCATTCCTAACACGCTCCCAAGTCATGTCCTAAACAGCTAGGCTCACACTGTGAACAGTAAAATAAAGGGCAATCTAAATTCTTAAGCATGGAATTCAGAACTCTGCATAATTTGGCTGCAACCATCATCACACTAATTAGTTCATGATTAGAGTCTGAGATCTGGCCCTGGCCGGGTAGAACTTGGTTGATTGGAGCACGGTCCTTTCGGGTTCAATCCGCAGTCAGGGCACAAACAACAATCAACGAATGCAACAAATAAGTGAAGCAACAAATCAATGTTTCTTTCTCTTCCTCTCTCTCTCCCACACTCCCTCTCTCTCTAAAATCAATACACAAAAATAAAGGTTGGGAAAAAAGTGTGTATAACTATGATTTTTTTTTATATAACTATGATTTTTTTAAAAAGTCTGAGATCTGGAATCAAAACATCTGCCTTCAAAGAAAGGTTCTTTCTCTACTAATTAATACTTCATTTAAACATGTGTACCTCAGTTTCCTACAACATAAAGGTTTTTTTAAAGGATTAAATCACCCCCACTACCCCCCCCCCCCCAAGCACCATGTTTTCTATTCACAGGTCTAGTATTTAGAAGACCGACATCTGGTGAATGATGAATCAACTCTCCTCAACTGCCCCCCAAACTTCTCAATTTTTAATTTTGTCAAGAGTAGGAAAAATTAAAATACAGTGAACATTCACATACACTTCACCTGTATTCATCAACTGTGTATATATGAGATAAAGCAAATGTGTATACATATAACTTTTCTAAACCATTTAAAACTCCTAATATTTCTGCATCTATTTCCAGATCTAGGACATTCTCTTATACAAATAACCACAACAGATTTAACATGCTCAAGAAATGAGCATGTTAAACATTAATAACATTATCATCTAATATATTATCTAGCTTTATATCTCCCCAATTGTCCTAGTAACAAACATCCTTTTCCACAATTGATCCACAAGCAAGAACCAGGCATTGCACTTAGTTGTCATGTCTTTAGTGTCCTTCAAATACAGACGAGTCCTCCCAATTTTTTAGCCTTTCCTGACACCAGGTAATTTTAAATTACAAATTTAAATGTTTAAATGTTTCATTTTAATTATCTGGATAACACAGGTTGGTGGAAACAAAGTTTCTACTGCCAGTGATTTCTGTAGCCTAACTGATGCTTTCATTTTTGCCAGATCATTACCTTCAACTGAATTATACCTTAATACCAGGTACTTTAAAAAGCTAATTTATTGAATGTCAAGGGGGGGGGGGGGGGGAGACATATATAATACTCTTTGTAATACTTTAAGCAATAAAACAAAATTTTTTTTAAAAAAAGCTAATTTATTAGTTTGCAAGGATTCAAAAGGGAAAAGATTCAAATGCTCATCCCGACCCCACGCTAAGGGAGAAAACCCTCTGTAGTTCCAAAGATGGGTGCAGAGAAAATGGAATAACAGTACCTAGTCTAAGGCACAGCTGGGGCAGGCACATTTCCCTACAAGAGTGAGAACAAGTCTCAGAAACTCAAAGTAATGGAACAGGTTTACTACCGAACTAGCAGCCCCAGTTTGTACCCAAATCTCAAAATTCTTAGATCTTTTATGAAATATCTTTAACCTCAAAAGTTCCAACTCTTCTGAATCATTGTCATTTTTTTTTCTTTTCTGGCTTTACTGATCTTGTTAATTGATTAGGTAATGTAAAATCTTCTACATGTTAAGATATAGACATGCTTTTTAAAAAACTAAACGTGCTCCAATTATCTACAGAAATGTCATTATTCAACTGAAACTCCACCCCCCCCCCCCTTTTTGGAAGGGAATTCTGATCTTAGAAACATTTCAACCACCAGAAAACAAATCCTTCCCTAGAAGGTCAATATTAATTAAGTGTGAATTAATTAATAAATTTGTGAGCTAGCCCATTTGAAATCTCAATTCATTCAAAAAATTATTTCCAGCCCTGACCGGTTTGGCTCAGTGGATAGAGCGTTGGCCTGTGGAGTGAAGGGTCCCAGGTTCGATTCCAGTCAAGGGCATGTACCTTCACTGATCGATGTTTCCCTCTCATAGATGTTTCTAACTCTCTATCCCTTTCCCTTCCTCTCTGTAAAAAATCAGTAAAATATTTTTTAAAAAATATTTTTTTAATCCTCGCCCAAGGATATTTTTCCATTGATTTCTAGAGAGAGGGAAAGACAGAGAGAAACATCAATGTGAGAGAAACACACCAATTGGTTGCCTCCTGCATATGCCCCGACAGGGCCTGGGCCCAGGAGGAACCTACAACGGAGGCATGTGCCCTTGACCAGAATCAAACCCAGGACCCTTTGGTCCACAGGCTGACGCTCTATCTACTGCGAGAACCGGCCAGGGCTACTACATTACTTTTAAGTCAGAAAAATGTAATGCTAAAATTACACTTGTCTAACAAATACATCAAATTTTATCTGGCAGTTCAGTTTGACATCAAAAAATAGTACCTCAGAACTATGGGTAACATCTTATCTATTATTTGCATTTTAAACTAAGACCTAAATAAACTGAGATTAACCACCACTGGTCACACCTGATACAACCAAACTCTGTCCCTCTACTCATTTACCCTTCTGTGCCTTTTATTTCTATGCCTCAGATACTGCTAACTCCTGCTTGTAGCTTTTCCTCCTCGATGTGTTTTTATTCTTAATTTTAAACTTATATTGTTTGCAATCTTTTAATCACTGTTCATTACATGTTACAGAGCGCAGCCTTTGGAAGTTAACCATTCACTGACACTTTTTAGTCAGGTCCATAAGTGTCATCCATTCTGCACAGCCAGAAGCAATTGATGAGCAAGGATTTTTCAAATGAGACTTCTAAAAGACATCCAGAAAAATATCTCACCTCTCAGTCTTTCCCTTAAACAAAATTCCAGTAAGACAACTAACTACAATGGTAAATTATTTTACTGAAAATTACAGATATCAATTCCTAAACGATGAACTCCTGATTAACATTAATTCAATAACTAAATTCTAAAGAAAACATCCTTTTCAAAATCCTTAAGCAACTTCTCCCTTTTATTTTACTAGCAATATTCATACTGAAGTCCACAAAAGTATACAAAGCAAAATAACTATCTGAACATAGAAAAATAAAAATTTCAGAATATGCAGAAAAAATAACTATCTCAGGCATTCTGCAAGCAAAAAATTAGAGAAAAAAACTTTTCAGCTTTGTGATACCAAAAAATATTTACTCAAGGGATAGTGGCAAAACAAGCCACTGGAATTTTTGGATAATCCATTTTTCCTTTCCAAAACAAAAAAGTGTTCCCTCACTTGCCATAGTCAGCAATATCTGAAGAACTGCTGGATAGCAGGATTATGCACACTAATAACTGTCTACATTGGCACGTGCAAAAAGGTCCAAAACTTTTTATTTCATTTTAATATTTCAATACTGGAAAGCATAAGCCACACTGATCAAGGTAAGAAATAATCAAGTTGGTTAAAGAGGATGTCAAGGGCCCTGGCTGGTTTGGCTCAGGGAACAGGAGAGAGAGATAGAAACATCAATGATGAGAGAGAATCACTGATCAGCTGCCTCCTGCACACCTCCTACTGGTGATCGAGCCCACAACCCTGGGCATGTGCCTGACCGGGAATAGAACCATAACCTCCTGGTTCATAGCTCAACGCTCAACCACTGAGCCACGCTGGCCTGGCAATAAAAATATTTTTTAAAAAATTTCTTAAATGACAAGATACAACAAAGAATCGTTTTTCCCAGCAGTATTATTTAGGATAAAAAGATTATATGATCTTCTTTACTTAAATAACATGACGATGAACAACTCTAAATCAAAAATTGCCGGTTTGGCTCAGTGGATAGAGCTTCAGCTTGTGGACTGAAAGGTACCAGGTTTGATTCCGATCAAGGGAACATACCTTGGTTGCAGGCTCCTCCCTGGCCCTAGGCCCTGGTCGGGCTCCAGCAGGAAGCAACCAACCAATCCATGTTTTTCTCTCACATTAACATTTCTCTCTTTCCCTCTCTCTTCCACTCTCTGAAAATCAATGGAAAAACATCCTCGGGTGAGGATTAACAAAAACCAAAACAACACCAATAACAAAAAAAATTCAAGTCCCCCTCTCAACGACCTCAATTGCATTCAACGGCATAAGGAAGAATGTTAGTCCTTGACTTACCACAACCAATGACTTTCCTAAAACAGAAGTAATCTGGTACCTGGGAGAAGGAGGGCACTTTATTCCGTATTCAATGGAAAGCCAAAGTCAAACCTAGCTCACCATGCAAAGCCTTCCCTAATTTGATGTTAATCTTAAATTCCTTCTTCTCAGCTCAGGAGGTATCTAATCTAATATATGAGTAAGTCCCACTTCTCACTTATCTCAGCCAAATAGATGTATACAAACCTACCCAATTGTTCAAAGGTCATTTCTGTAACACTATTTTAATACTTCCAGTACAAATTAATCTCTCAGTGAATGTTGATAAAATATTCAGCACCCATGTTTACCAGATTTTGGGGATACCAAGGTACAGTTCCTGCACTCAACAATCTCAAAGTGGAAGAGAAAACCTTAACATGATAGAATATTCTAGGTAATATAATAAAGAATTATAGAGGACTATAACAGCCAGCATTAAAAAAAAAAGAACAAAACTAATTCCGTTCCAGGTTATCAAAGATGACTTAAAAAGTGAAAACAGAGATGAGCCATGAAGGACTACAAGTTCTAGCAAGAAACTAACTACCATGTGTATTTCTACTAAACATTTACCAGCCCCTTTAGACTCCACAGTGATGAACGGTGTCTTTTACACAGTGCTCAGGTGTTAAACTGAATGTTCCAATACTTTACGGCATCAGTTAATTCACATCGATAAAGCATAATCCCAAATATAGCAATTCTGGCCAATAAATTTCAATTTTCTGTAGCCCAAAGCTTTAAACTAGGTTTCAAAAATGCAGGAAAACCGATCAGAACTTTTGATTTCCTGTCCAAAAGTACCTTCTGATGAAGGTAACAATAAACAAGTACCCAAAGCCGTAAAATACCCCAAATGAACACTCCACTCCTGGATAAACAAAAACAGCAACATCTTTACGTTTTCTAATTATTTTGTAAAAGCCGCGGTTGAGAGATAGTTTAAAGAGAGAAAAATAAATGCCTCTACACACGTCTCGATGAAAGCCGTGTTTCAATCTTAAATACCCAACAAAAATATTCAAGTCCCTGCAACTCGTGGGCACGTTTCATACCCGGCAGAGCGCTGGCCTTCCGTTCCTGCGGTGACCCGACTATTCACATTTCGGTCCTCATCAGCCTGTCCCGACTCATCCCTCCTTTCCTCCCACGACCCCCTGCCAGGCTCGCAGACACGACCTCGGGCTCCAAGGTGCACCCCCAATCTCAAGCAGATGACCCCTCCAGACCACGGCCGAGTCGTCGTCTCGGTGAAACAGCCCCCGGCATCCAGTAAGCCTCCGCTCCCCAGCTGCCCAGCACCCGCCGCTTTCCGCTGAAGCACCCACTGGCCCCGGAAAGGGAGGACAACGCTTCCCCACCGGACTGCGAAACTATGGATGGCCTTCGTCTTCATCACCGCTCACGGCGACCCAGCCGGGCACCCGGAAACGGCGCGGGAAACGAAAGCGACTCTCTCGGAAGCCTCGCGTGGGATGCAAACTTGAGGCTCCAGGTCAGAAAGCCCCGGCCTCGTCCTTCCTAAAAGGCGGCCCTCCTTCCTGCCACTCCCGCACGCTCCCCTAGTGAACCCCAGCCGGGTCCCAACGTCCCCCGAGGTGCGTGTGCTCCGCCTCCCACAAAACGATCCGCTACCGCGAAAGCTTTGCGGATCGTTAAGCAACGGTGTCTTTCCCTCTTCCAACAACGAGTCTCGAAAGAAAAAAATTTTTACTTAAAGCAATCAAGAAGGGGGGGGGGGGGCAAGAAACATTTTATTCCCAAATCATTTCATACCAAAAAAAAAAAAAAATGAGGACACAGATGAGCCAAGGTTAGGAGAAACGGGCCCCGGCTTGACTAAACCCGACTCCGGGCTGCCGGGGGCGGCCGCCGGAGACCAGCCCGCTCTGCCCCCCGCCCTTCCCCGACCCCGCGCCCCGAAACTCCCCTCAGCGAGCCGTGCGAACGAGGCCCTCTGGCCCGAGAGGAGACGCCAGCCCCAAACCGCAGCCCCCAGACAGGGAACAAAGAGCCTGTCGGTTGCAAAGGCAGGACGCCATTACGTGGGCCGCGGTCTGCGCCGAGGAGACGAGCCGGGCGGCGAGCGCGGGCCCGGCCTCCACACGAGAAACCCCGGGGAGAGGCAGGAACCCGGGGAGGCACCACTCCGGCGGGCTCGGCGGCGGGGAAGGCGCGGGACTGGCGGCAGGCCGCTTACCTTCGTGAGTCTTGGCGATCTTCGCCATTTTGTCCACTCGAACACACAGGCGGAACTGGCGCTCCCAAGCCCTTCCGCTCGCCGCCGCTGCCACGGAGGAAAATAGCGGGGGCTGGCCTCTGCGCATGCGCCCCGCGGGAGCGCGCGCCGCCAAACGCCACGTGACAGAGCCGCGGCCTGGCTGGAATGAAGCGGTGCATTGTGGGTGGGGGAGGAGCCAGCGGTGGGCCGCGCCCCGGCGTTTGTTGGGGACCCGGGGCGGGACTGGCCGGAGGGCCGGTGGTGACCCCGAGTAACTGCCGTGGAGGAGCGATTCCACGAGAACAGTCAAGCACAAGGCTTGCCCTAACCGGTTTGGTTCAGTGGACAGAGCGTCGGCCTGCGGACTGAAGGGTCCCGGGTTCGATTCTGGTCAAGGGCATGTACCTTGGTTGTGGGCACATCCCCAGTAGGGGGTGTGCAGGAGGCAGCTGATCGACGTTTCTCTCTCATTGATGTTTCTAACTCTCTATCCCTCTCCCTTCCTCTCTGTAAAAAAATCAATAAAATATATTTTTAAAAGTATTAAAAAATAAAAATAAAAAGCAAGGCTTCCCGGGCGAGAGGAAGGCTCCGGCCTCCCCTCCCCTCCCCCAGGTTCCCGGGAGGCGGCTGGGGGTCAGACAGAGGCTTCCCTTAGGTGCGGCAGTGCTTGGCTGCGGGAACATTCATTCTGCCGCTGTAATTCACGGTCTTTTTGTTTTCAAGAAGTACTTACCATTTGGGTAGGAGTTTTGTTTACAACATGTTCCCAAACACTATTCAAGCGGGCAACTGTTCCTAATCCCACTTAAAATGAGAGGGTAACGCGGGCGGGGCGTGGGGGGTTACATATAAAATGTGCAAGGTCACACAGTTACTAAGTGACACAGCAGGAACTCTGCCACCTTGTACATTGTAAAGCCTTTTCACTGTATAGGTTCTTAGAAAACCACTGGTCGCCAGCACTAACGCTGATGAAATGCCTCCCAATCCTGCCTAAGAAACATAAATCCAGAGCTTCTGGGTTGGGGAAAGACGGGGCATTGGGGAGATGGGGCACTCGGAGAACATGGGAGCTCCAAGCCCTTCCCTTTCCACACACCTGGCCCCACACCCTGAGTCGGCTGTTCCTGAGTTGTATCCTTTTATAAATAAACTGGTAACTAAGGACGCACCCAGGGATGCTAGGGAAGGTGCACTAGGCCTTGACATGCACAAGGGAGATACTGTTGCATGACTCCGTGGTCTACACATACATCACAAAGACTGCATTGATACATAAATAGTTGGAATAGATCTTGCCCTGACCACCCTTCAGATTAAGCATCAGATTTCTGTTTTACAGGTTTTCCTATCTTTTGAAGATGCTTGAAAAACTGAGAGGGGCCCTAACCGGTTCGGCTCAGTGGATAGAGCGTCGGCCTGCAGACTGAAGGATCCCAGGTGAAGGGTCCAAGGTTTGATTCCGGTCAAGGGCATGTACCTTGGTTGCAGGCACATCCCCAGTAGGGGGTGTGCAGGAGGCAGCTGATCAATGTTTCTCTCTTATCGATGTTTCTAACTCTCTATCCCTCTCCCTTCCTCTCTGTAATTTTGCTTTAATGGATATCTTTGTTTGTTCTTTCCATGTAATTATTTTGTTGAGTTTTGTATCTCCAGGCAGTTTTCCCACATTTGGGTAAAATGTTTAGCAGGCTGTAAACTTAACTTGGGAAAAGAGAAAAATAAAATTTTCTTGAGTGGAAAAAAGCAATTTAAAAGTGGCAGAAATCTAACTGAATAGTGTAAGAAAGGCTAAACTTTCAGTGAGCTGAGGCTTAATGATAAAATGCTAAGGAAAATAAAAAGGTTTTTGTGTGGAGCAAGAATAATGAACTAGTTCTGTTGCTTGAGCTGGATGGTTCAATATAACAGAAGACAAAGTGAACTCACCAATCCTTTTGTTTCTTTTCTATTAAGAAAAAATAATCCACCCTAGCCGGTTTGGCTCGGTGGATAGAGCGCCAGCCTGCGGACCCTTCTTCAGGTCAAGGGCACATGCCTGGGTGTGGGCTCAGTCCAACCTGCAGGAGACAGCCAATCAATGATTCCCTCTCATCATTGATGTTTCTCTCTCTTTCTCTCCCTTCCTCTCTGAAATCAATAAAAATATAATTTAAAAAAAATCCTAAAACTAAAAGGGGAAAATATGAGTGAAAGGAAATGGGCTTAATTTAAATGAGGTGAGGTGACAATAAGAGAGTGACTGACGGCTTTAAGTGAGGGCAGGTGTCCTGGCCTAAACCAACCACATCCAGATGTCGGTAGAACTTGCTAATGTAACAAAAGCACTTTTTTTGTTAATTTTTTTCCCCCATTGATTTTTAGAGAGAGTGGAAGGGAGGGAGAGAGAGAGAAATACAGTGATTGGTTGCCTCCTGCACACAAGACTGGGCAGGGATCAAGCCTGCAATCAAGATATGTGCCCTTGACTGTAATTGAACACGAAACCCTTCAATCTGAGGGCCCACGCTCTAACCATTAAACCAAACTGACTACAGCAACAAAAGCACTTTTAAGGACATTGCAACAAAATGTACTGCTTGTGCCCTGACCGGTTTGGCTCAGTGGATAGAGCGTCGGCCTGCGGACTGAAGGGTCCCAGGTTCAATTCCGGTCAAGGGCATGTACCTTGGATTTCAGGAGAGTCCCCCTCATCTCCACAACCAGGAAGACTGTCTCACTGTGCCCGAACTGTGCCAGCAATACGGTTTATGCGGAACATCAGCTTTCCTTGTGGAGCCTGAAATCAGGGTACGTGCCAGGTAGAGGGTGCCTATGTGATCAGCTCCAAACAAAAACCCTGGGCAGAGAGTCTCGAATGTTGGCAACAGTCTCTGGTTGGCAACATGACAGAACTTGTCAGGAGAATCAAGCATGTCCTTTGTGGCTCTAGGACGTCGCTGGGGAAGGACCTGTGAAGCTTGCACCTGGCTCCCCCAGACATCCCACGTGCTCCTTTTCCCTGGACTGATTTTCCTTTGTATCCGCTCACGTAAAAAGTCATAGCTGAGTACAACCCGAGGTTGGGTCCTGTGAACCCCCATAGCAAACAACGGAGCCTCCCAGTGGGCCTGGGAACAGGAGGTGGTACCTGCTTCTTGCAGTTACTATTACTTTCTTACCTCAGTATCCTGTTTTTGTCACTGTAGTTCTCCAACCCCTGCTTCACAATGTCCTTCTATTAAATTTTCTTTTAAAATAACTGGTGTACTTTTCCTGACTGGTCCCTGACTGACAAAGCCAGCCAGTAAGGGCAAACTATCTAGTTAATCTCCTTTGCTAGTCCGATTTTTATCAGAAATTAACATCTGTAACAGCAGTAATCTATGTAACTCCGTTCCAGATTCAGACAAGGAAGGTGTTTGTTTTTCAACCAAACATTTCACAAAGGTAGTCCCTGTATGAAGTCATTGAGCATGCTAGGAAGGTTATTCTATTGCTCCAAAGTTTAGATTCTAAACAGTGAAAGATAGAAAAAAATACATATGGTTTCTATTACAAGATTTCAAGCATCCATAAAAATTAGATATAATACTATCATAAACTCTCCATTTACCCATCATCCGGTTCAATTATTATCAACAAATGATGGATTTTATTTCATTTACTTTATTCCTCCACCCACACTGGATTACTTTAGAGCAAATTGCAGACGTATTTCACCTGTAAGATCCTCAGTATGACTTTCTACTGAAGTAGAAATCTCAGTTGAATTTCCCAGTCTTGCATACTTCTTTTTATAGTCTGTTCAAAATAAAATCCAAATAATGCCCCTTCAATCTTTTAAACCTACAACAGTGCACTCTTCCTCCTCCTTCACTTGGCATTTATTTGAGGAAATCGGATCATTGGTCTCACAGAACTTCCCATGTTCTGTGTTTGGCAGACTGTATCCCCTTGGTGTCATTTAACCTGTTCTTCTATCCCCTATGTAAACTAGCACATCTAAAAGCTTGACCAGATTCAGATTCACTTATTTTGGCAAGAATACTTAATATGTAATGTTGTGTCAAATATATTTTACAGCACAGTTGGTTTGGACTAAGATACTGCTTCTCATAGGTCTGGTTGTTTAATTTACTACCGGTCTTTTCAGATTGTAGAGTCTATACGACAGACCTTTTAACTCGCAATTCATGGAAGCACTGTCATCTACTGAAACTGAACCAGAGTTTGCTAACACCTTGAAGCTTATGAAATATTATTCTTTCCTTTGCTGGGAAGTCAAATGAGTACCACACACTGCCATCTATTATAAAAATTCCTTTGCCTTTTACTTTTTTTTTTTAATTGGGAAACTATTCAATTGGGTGGCCCAATTCAATAGGTATTTTCATATGTCTGGGTAGAGGTGAATGAGCAAAAGTTTGGTGAATTTAATAAAAGGAGGCCTTATATTAAGTACATAAGCACATCATGTACTGAAAAAGGTTTAACAGGCCTTCTAGTTAACAATCATTTGAGCCGGAGCCGGTTTGGCTCAGTGGATGGAGCGTCGGCCTGCGGACTGGGGGGGTCCCGGGTTCGATTCCGGTCAGGGGCATGTACCTGGGTTGCGGACACATCTCCAGTGGGGAATGTGCAGGAGGTAGCTGATCGATGTTTCTCTCTCGTCGATGTTTCTGGCTCTCTGTCTCTCTCCTTTCCTCTCTGTGAAAAATCAATAAAATATATTTTTAAAAAAACAATCATTTGAAATAGAATTTAGTAGGAGGTAGCAGTGTAATGCCTATATTTTGTAGGCACTGGTAACCACTGTGGTTTTTGAGCAGGGAAGCTATATGATGAAAATGTGTTTTAATGGAAGACATTACTGGAAATATTTAGGATTTAAGGCCAGAAGAGCAGGAATTGTGAATTTGAAGGTAATCTGATATAGAATTGTTTGGATACAGCTACAGAACCACCTGAATCGGCAACTACATCTGTTTTGTATTGAAAAATGTTTGACAAACTTTGTAGTTGTGCCGGGAGCCGGTCCATCCTTGCTGCTTGACACAATCGCTGCAGGAAAGAAACATCTGCACAGCATATGTTTCAATGGACCTGGCATATATAGGATACTGTTCTTAATATGTTTGCTCCCTTTAGCGCCATGTGTTTTAACCAAGGTCACCTCTCCGAGAAAGGTTGTTTCCCCAGGTGGGGATCTTTCCCTGAGGTTAGGGAGGGGATACAACCCCTTAATTAAGTGCCAGGCGGGTAGTTAAGCTACATAATCTTTACTCCCTGGAATGGAGATAAGAAACGCCCTAACCTTTGTAATAGAAATTGACAGGATTAAAATCGGCTGGTATAAATACGTATGTAACTAGACAATAAACATCAGATCCTCATCAGATCCTCGTCAGATCCTAACCAGAACCTAGCCAGAGAACATGGCAAAAGATCCTGGACAGAACCTGGCTACAGAACTTCACTGGAGAACCTAGACAGAACATGGCAAAAGAACCTGGATAGAACCTGGCTAAAGAACCTGATGACTGAACCTGGCTGGAGAACCTGGAGAACCTAGCTGGAGAACCTAGCGAGAGAACATGGCACCAGAACTTGGTTGGAGATCCTGACCAGAACTTGGTTGGAGTTCCTAACCAGAACTTTGCTGGAGATCCTGGAGGGAGAACCTCGCTATGCTGATGAACTGAAACCAGTTTCCATGTCATTCATTCTTCGCCGACTCCGTCCACACCTTTGGGGATCCCTGGACCCGATGGGGTTGGACCCCAACATAGTTGGGGATTTCAACTCACTCCACAAAGCATCTAGTGACTGCAATGAACAAAGCAAAAACAGAAAATAACAATCATACATATACACAGCAGCTAATATTAAGCATAAATAAAACCAAGCCACCATTCTACCCTCAAACTCAAATGACTTCCCTTTACACGTGGGCTAAACCCGAGCTGGTCCCATGACCTCCCGGGCACCCTGAGAAAGCCCTCACTGCCTGACCTCATTTGCTACCACTCTCCTCACTCGCTATGATCCAAAGCCTTGCTCTTCAACAAACAGGGCGAGGTTGTTCCTGCATGGGCCCTTTGCACTTGCTCATGCCTACACCTGAAGTAACTTTCCCCCAAATGTTCACATAATTCACTTCCTCGCTTCACTTAGGCCTTTGTTTCGTATGGCCTCCTCAGAGGCCCACCTGCCCACCCTACAGAAAAGAGCACCCAGCCTGACCCCTTTCCATCTCCTTGCCCTGCTGTTTCCTACGGCGCATGATTATCTGACATTGTGTTACATACTAGTTCATGGATTTCCCTCTAAAATTAGCTTCTATGATAGTCCGGCGGGCATGGCTTAGTGGTTGAGTGTCAACCTATGAACCAGGAGGTCACAGATTCCTGGTCGGAGGCTCCACCCCCAATGGGGGGGCATGTAAGCAGCAGCTGATCAATGATTCTCTTTCATCATTAATGGTTCTCTCTCTCTACCTCCCCCTTCCTCTCTGAAATCAATAAAAATACATATTAAAAACATAAAAGGGACAGAAATTCCCTGTGGATACACCCATGTTTAAAAAAAATAGACTTCTGTTCATTTATCCAGCACCTAAAGTGGCAAAGAGTAAGTGCCCCCCGACTATTTGTTGATACGTTTAATCAACTATTTCATTTACCAGGTCTACTGGTTAATAAACTGTATTTTGTAATAAAAAAACACACACGATAATTTCAAGAGAAGCATCAAAAGTGCTTTATTTGCGCTAGCTGATTTGACTCAGTGGATGGAGCGTCAGCCTGCGGACTGAAGGGTCTCGGGTTCGATTCCGGTCAAGGGCACATGCCCGGGTCACGGGCTCGATCCCCAGTGCAGAAGGCAGCCAATCAATGATTCTCTCTCATCATTGATGTTTCTATCTCTCCCTCTCCCTTCCTCTCAATAAAAATACATATTTTAAAAAGAAGTGCTTTATTCAAAGTAATGTCCATCGCTAGCTACACATTTCCCCCATCTTTCAGGTAATTTGTGGATACCGTCCCAATAGAACTTTTCTTGTTTTGAGGCAAACCATTCAGAGACCCAACTTTCCACTTCTTCGTATGTTTTGAAGTGTTGCTCAGAAAGTGCGTGTGCCATCGATCGGAACAAGTGGTAATCTGAAGGAGCAAGGTCTGGTGAATACGGCGGGTGGGTTAATACTTCCCAGGCAAGATCTTTCAATGTATCTTTAACTGGTTTTAAAGTGTGTGATGGTGCATCATCATGAAGCAAAATTACTTTGCCGTGTCTTCTGGCCCCTTCTGGTCGTTTTACGATCAAAGCGTGGTTCAAATTGATTATTTGTTGTTGGTAGCGATCATTATTAACGGTTTCACCTGGTTTTAGAAGCTCATAATACACCACACCTTCCTGATCCCACCAAACACAAAGCATTGTCTTCTTTCCAAAGGAATTTGGCCTTGCAGTTGATGCTGATGGTTGACCTGGATCAACCCATAATTTTGTGTGTTTGGGACTCTCAAAATAAATCCACTTTTCACCGCCAGTCACAATTCGATGCAAAAAAGACTTTCTTTCGTGCCGTTGAAGCAACATTTTACTGATGACTTTTCGGTTTTCCATTTGTCTTTCGTTCAGTTGATGTGGCATCCATTTTCCTTCCTTTAAAATTTTTCCCATTGCTTGTAAACGATCAGAAATTGTTTGCTGAGCAACATTTAATCTTTCTGCAAGTTGTTTTTGAGTTTGACACGCATCTTCATCCAATAATGCTTGTAATTGTTGGTCTTCAAACTTTTTCGGTTGACCTGGACGTTCTTTGTCTTTCACATCGAAATCATCACTTTTAAAGCGTTTAAACCAGCGTTCACAAGTATCTTGAGATGGAGCATGTTCACCATAAGCTTCCCGAAGTATACGATAACTTTCAGCAGCACGTTTCTTCAAGATAAAGTAATGAATTAAAACTTCCCGCAAATGCTCTTTTCTTGGCACGAAATTCGACATTTTTAAGCGTAAAAATACCTATGATGTTAACACCTTCAGCAGATTTGACATATGAAGTTTTGAGGCTTGCTGTCAATACAACAAAATAGCATCCATATCAAGTCGCATATATGTATCAACATATGTGTAACTCCACTTATTGAAAAAAAGTCCGCATTATTAGGCAGGAGGTAGTGGTGCTATCCTCAGTTTACAGGGAACTATGGTGTACGAAGGTTAAATAAGGACCTGGGAACAAAAGTAGGGGGAAATGTCAGGACTTGGTAACTGATTCCCGAGATGAGTGAATGGAAGGAAGCAAGGGTTGTCGGGTTTGTACGCAACAAGGGAAACCCCAACCACCCAGGGTCACCAATTAAATAAGCTGTTGGCCCCGCAGGAAGAAGGCACGGAGAACCCACGTCCCTTCCCGAAGGACGTGGCTCTCGGTCGCCCTCCCGCCACCCCGCGGGGCTGGCACGGCAGGTACTGTGCAGAGTACAGACAATCATTAACAGCAAGCCTGCCTGCCAGGCCTGGCACCGGGAGCGCCGGCGGGGCCGGCTGGGCACTCACGGGTTCGGACAGTTACACAATTAACACTGGGGACATCCGGCTTCCTCCCACCCCCGGGCGGCGCTCACGTGCCCGGCCTCGCGACCCACAGCGGAGCCCAGGAGAAGCGCGGCGGCTGGCGGGTCTCGGGCGCCGCACCAGCGCGGGAGGCGGGGTGAGCGGTCCGCGAGCCAGATGCGCGGCGGCGCGGGACTGCGGCGACTCCCGGCGGCCGGCCAGGGGGAGGGTGTGTCGGCGGCCCGGCGCCTCCTCTGATTGGCCGGCGAGATGACGTGCACGCTGACTCTCGGCCCTGAGGCGGTGGGAACGTGCGTCAGCTTTACGCAATCGGAGAGGAAGAAGGGGCGGGTCTGGAGGCTCAGGGCGGCCGCCTATTGGCTGGGAGGCGCCGGAGCCGAAGCCGGGCGGGACCTGGCCTCGCCGGAGATGGGCGGCGCCGCGAGTTTGGTCCAGGAGATAGGTACCGGCTTCAGAGAGACGATCATGGCAGCTCGAACCGGTCAGAGGGTCCTGAGAAAGGTGGTCTCGGGCTCGGGATGTCGTCCAAAGTCGCCGGTAGCAGCTGGACCCCCGGTTTCGGCGCAGGGGCCTACGCGGAACGTCAGGTAATAAACAGCAGGGGCGCCGCGACCCGGGAAGTTTTCCGCCCGGACCAGCGGAGTTGGGGGGCGCCCGGGGTCTATGAGTCGATGCGGAGCCGGACCCGGAGAGAAAGGTTCCTTGGGTTCTCCATTGGAGAGACTGGGGCGCCGCGTTTATCCGCGGGGGCCGGACGCTCGCCAGCCTATCCCGCCGCCCCGGCTGCCCCGGTGGCTCCCTGGCCTCGCGAGAGGCGGTGAATCACCGGGCGCAGCCAGTCTGGGAGCAGCTGATAAAACACGCCGGCCTCGCTCGCCGGGGGCCTTTCCGGTCTCCCTCCCCGCGGGCTGCTGGGCTGGCGGGGCTGGCGCCTGGCCGCGGACCCCTCCTCCTGCCCCTCCTGCCCCGCGAGCCTGAGGACCAGGCGTGCTCTCCCAGTTGCTGGTAGAGGTCTTTGCCCCCGCCCTTTGGTTCTTGCAAAACGAAGTGTAGCCGACGTGAGGGACTTGAATTTTTTTTTCCGCTCCACTGTAACTTGCAGGTCCTGTAACCTTGAACCACAGTCTGTCTTGGATTATCCCGGTTGGTTCCTTTTGGGGGGGGGGGGAGCAGAGTGGGGGGATTGGGAGGGGAGGGGGTGGAGAAGGACGTGGAACGTGAAAAATTCCATGCCTCCACCCCTTAGTTTCTTTTTACTTGTGACAATGTCATTAATGATGCTCGAACATTGAAATGGGTTGTAAACAATACGGAAACGGAGGGAGAAATCACACATCTAGTTGAGCTCCAGGACATTTAGATTCTATGAAGCATTTTTTTAAAAAATGCCAGCTCATCCTTTTTAGACAAATGTTGGTTGACATGGAATTAAAATCATCTTACATCGTTGACGCCTGCTTCTTCAGAAAATAACCTGGAAAAGTAGTTCCAAACAAAACACACCCTATGGTGCTTTAGATCTGCTTGGATTACTCTTATAAAATGTTTGGATTGCAAATAAACAAAACTGTCGCTTTTAAGAAGGCAAGTACAATTGCTTTAGTGTCATAATTGAGGCTTAAATTTCAAGATAAATATCTACTGTTTATGATAATGAAGATGGAGGGAGTTTATGAGTTCTTTGCTAGTCACAAGCATTAACATAGTTCTGGCCTATGAATCATTAACAGATTATTATAATTATACTAGAGGCCTGGTGCATGAGATTCGTGCACTGGGGGAGGGGCGGGGGATCCCTCGGCCAGGCTTGCGCCCTCTCTCATTCCTGGACCCCTTGTGGGGGATGTCGCCTGCCGGCTTAGGCCATCCCCCCAGCCCCAGCCCCCCAGCCCTCTGGCAGCCGGGGACCCCTTGCACCTTACTGTCCGCCTGCAGCAGAGGTGGGAGAGGCCGGAGAAGCTGAGCCCGGCTTCTGGCTGAGCAGCGCTCCCCCCTGTGGGAGCGTACTGACCACCAGGGGGCAGCTCCTGTGTTGAGCGTCTGGCCCCTGGTGGTCAGTGTGCATCATAGCAACCAGTCCTTCTGCTGTTTGGTTGATTTGCATATTAGGCCTTTATTATATAGGATTAACAGATAATATATAGTTATGGTACTATTGTACTTACCTAGTTATTAATAATAGTAAAGGAGCAAAGGGAAGGCCAGACATTATAGGCATGTTCCCTGCAAAACATTAGGAGAAGGGGACCCTTCAAAGGGAAGATAGACATGTCCAGTAAAGTTGGGGTGGCAGGGAAGGTGTTGTCTTTCAATCACACCTGGGAACAGAGGTCTTTGGCCAGAATGGGCGTAGCCACTGCCAGCATGCAGACCTTTGGGGAAATATAATCCCTTGAACAAAGAAGCTTGCTCTTATGTTCTTGGCCCTCTTGGGATTCATGTGACACTGGGCTTGTGCTCCTGCTCCCCTGCATTAGTCCCCACACAGTGGACTAATGGACTGCAGCTAGCCTGATGCTGACTGGACCCAGCTCCAGCATGGAAAGGAAACTGTGGACACTGGCTTTGCTTCTAGCTTTACTGAATCCCCAGCTACACTTCTACAGCTGGACTAAGGGATATGGGGCTTTAGAAACCCAGGAACGTAATTCCACGGAGATAAAGCTTTCTACCATATCTCACCCTCCCGTGGGGGCCTCCGGAAATTCTTCCAGCGCCACCCCAAGGACCTCACTCCCACTAGCAGTGGGAGAAGATGAGGCACATTTTTCTCCGGTAACAGTTATATGTAATTACAACAAATATATATTTAATAATTATATTATTATAGAGTATTATATATTCTCTAACATTTGAGATGTAATATGGGAAGATTAATGAGCAAAAAAGCTGTCCTTCATCTGGTCCAGTTTTTATTTCATGGCTTAACCATATATATGATTGTATGTCTCCTCATATTGCAGTTGACACATTATTCTTGATAGTGTATGAAAATAGATGTTCTGTCCAGGGCATTGTTACCATAGTCTGAAAATTAAGTAGGTAAACTCCTATAAGCTTGCTTTAAAAACAGGTGTTTCGCTTATGATTATAATTGGATTGTGTACGGGTTTCTTTGAGGGACGGAAGGGATGGTATTACATGAACCTACTACCAAACTCAAAACCATATGTAGTTAGAAGTAAGCATCCTATTAACCAGACCCTCAGTTCACCTTTTCAGAAGCAATGATCTTTTTTTAATAAAAGCCTATCTCATAGAAGCTTTTTTTCTGATATTGATTTATCAGAAAATTAGTATAATTGTGCACAATACCTGCTACATAATTGGTTTTTATAATAGACTAGAGACCCGGTGCACAAAAATTTGTGCACTCGGGGGTAGGGGGTCCCTCAGCCCGGCCTGTGCCCTCTCGCAGTCTGGGACCCCTCGGGGGGTGACCACTTGCTGGCTTAGGCCTGCTCCCTGGGGGATTGGGCCTAAGCAGGCAATCAGACATCCCTCTGGCAGCCCAGCAGCCCTCAGGGGATGCCCACTTGCCAGTGGGGAGCAGACCTAAGCTGCAGTCAGACATTCTTAGCGCTGCTGAGGAGGCAGGAGAGGCTCCCACCACCACCGCTGTACTGGCAGCCATCAGCCTGGCTTGTGGCTGAGCAGAGCTCCCCGCTGTGAGAGCACACTGACCACCAGAGGGCAGCTTCTGCATTGAGCATCTGCCCCCTGGTGGTCAGTGTGTGTCATAGTGACCAGTCATTCCCAGTCTTTGTGCTGTTAGGGTCAGTTTGCATATTACCCTTTTACTATATAGGATAGAGGCCTGGTGCACAGGTGGGGGCCGGCTGGTTTGCCCTGAAGGGTGATCCGGATCAGGGTGGGGGTCCCGCTTGGGTGCCTGGCCAGCCTGGATGACGGGCTGATGGCTGTTTGCAGCTGGTCACACCCCCTTCGGGGTGGGGGTCCCCCCTGGGGTGCCTGGCCAGTCTGGGTGAGGGGCTGAGGGTCGTTTTCAGGCTGGTGGGCGACTGAAGCTCCCAGCCTTTTTTTTTTTTTTTTTTTTTCTTTTTTTTATTCTGGGATTTATTTACCTTCTATAGCTGTCACTGGAGCTGAGAGCCAGCTCCAGCTCTGAGGCTGTGGCTGGCTGAAAGCAGGTTTCTGGGTTTGTTTAGCTTCTATAATTGCAACATTGTTGCATCCGGAGCTCAGAGCTGGGCAGCGGCAGGCGGGGAACCTTGGCTTCCTCCGTCACTGGAGCAAGCAAGCCTCATGTTCGCTTCAGCTGCGTGGCTGCTGGCCGCCATCTTGGTTGGCAGTTAATTTCCATATCTCGCTGATTAGCCAATGGTAAGGGTAGCGAAGTTACGGTTAATTACCATGTTTCTCTATTATTCGATAGGACTATTATTAGATAGGATAACAAGGTATCTAACAAAAAGTGGATAAAGTAGGTAAAACTGTTACAGCAGTTAAAGACAGCTAAGAATGTCTTAGGAGGGAAACAGATAATTAGGCATTTTGTACACCAAATTTGGATTTGTAATCAGTGTGACTAACAGAGAGTCTAAATTATTTTTGTAGCTTCTTTTTAAAAGAGGAAGCTAAATTAACTTCCTAATTATTATTATTATTATTTCTTTTTATTTTTTAGAGAGAGAGTGGAAGGGACGGGGGGGGGGGAGAGAGAGAGAGAGAGAGAGAGAAACTGTGAAAGAGACACATCAATTGGCTCTCTCTTGCGTGCACGCTGACCAGGGCCAGGAATCGAGCCTGCAACCAAGGTATGTGCCCTTGACCGGAATCAAACCTTGGACTCTTTAGTCTGCAGGCCGACACTCTGTCCATTGAGTCATACTGGCTAGGGTCTAATTATTTTATTTCCACTGCTCTACTTTATTTAGCAGAATATGTACCATTCACTTTTATTGGTATAATCCCACTTTAAAGTAAACTATAGGTTTACTTAAAAAAAAAAATCACTTCTTTTAATATTATCTTCACCTTTGAAATAAGATTTGCCTAACACCCTTACCCTCTCTCTAGGAGAGGGATCTATCTAAAATCTCTTGACTAAAAAAGAATATCATGGATATCTTTGAAATATGTTCTTACCATTTATTATAAAATCAACTACTACTTGTTATGTCTTAGAAAACTTGGAATTCACAAAGCAATCTTGTTTTCCCATGTTTTCCCCATTATTTCATTTCTTGAAATGTTCCATCCTTTTGTGCCAAGATGATGGAACAATCGTTCGGATAGGGTCACCCGGTCTCCAATCTGAGAGTGAGACCTAATTTCAAACCTAATAGAGTAGATAAAAAATTAAGGAACCCTGCCCTGGCCGGTGTAACTTGGTTGGAGCCTCATCCTATACAGCAAAAGGTGGCAGGTTCGATTCCTGTCAAGGCACATATCCAGGTTGTAGGTTCAATCCCCAGTCGGAGGCAACTGATCACAGCGATGTTTCTCTCTCTCCCCTCTCTTAAAAAAAGGGGGGGAAGAATTAAGGAGCCTCTATGGTTCCAGCTGGGAAAACAACCTAGGTAGATAAGATGAGTTGAAAACTATACAATGAATATTGTAGCAAGTGTGTGGCATGATTTTGTTATTTACAGACTGAAAGCCAACATTTTGGGGTTTTGGGAGATTCCTTTTGTGCCAGAACTTTTCTAAGCCTAACTGTAAGCTGTTATTTTAGTTATGGTACTTAAGAAGCTTGTGTGTGTGTGTGTGTGTGTGTGTGTGTGTGTGTGTACATGTGCATAATCTAAATCACATCATTTTTGTCTTCTTAGATACTTAGCTTCCTGTGGTATATTGATGAGCAGAACTCTTCCACTACATACCTCAGTTTTGCCCAAGGAGATATATGCAAGAACTTTCTTCAAAATTGCTGCACCGTTAATAAACAAAAGAAAGGAGTATTCAGAGAGGAGAATTATAGGGTTTGTATACAGTAATAGTTGAACTAAAGAGCACTTTCTTTTCTATTGAGTACTGTCCCTCTTTTTTCTGGATTCTCTGCTTATAGGCTAAGTCCTGGTTTTTTTAGATTGGCCTTTCCATAGCCGTTGCATTTTGTAAATATATTTTGAGTGGATATAATTATATGTAAATATAATTAATTATATTTCAACCTTGACATGTAAAGAAAATAATTAAGCTGTTATGACCGGCATTATTATTGTACATTATTCTTTTCTATTGTGGCACAATTACTAATATCTAGGCCCCAAATATGTTTAACTAGCTCCCTCACATACACACATACAGAGGTAAGTACATACGGACATACTAAGAGGCCCCTACCATCTAGAACCTTTTCTATAAAGGGCCAGATAGTAATATGTGGGGCTTTGTGGGCCACCCTGTCTCTGTTGCAACTACTCAACTCATTGTAGCCCCAAAGGAGCCACAGAAAATCTGTAATAGATAAAAGGGCATGGCTATGTCCTAATAGAACTTCACTTATAAAGACAAGCATGGGGCCTGATCTAGAGGTATATGTCACTAAACCAGAAATACAGCATCCATCATATGGGAGTTTCTACAAGGCGGTCCTAATTCCACACAGGCCATTATGCAGTACAGAATTCTTGTAAAAGTGCATTTTATTCATTTATTCAGTTGCTTTTTTTCTTCTGATTTTTCTGTAGTAAATGGCTTTCTGCTGACTCATAACTTTTGTCGCTAAATTATCTTTATTACTGGCTAGTCACTAATAGTTAAGGTAATGCTAGCAGGTGTACGGATAAAACCCAAAAGTTTATTTCTTTCTCATGTAAAGTTCAAGTGGGCATTCCCAGTCCATGAGCAGCAATCCTCCCAAGCCGTGATTCAGAAACCCAGGCTCCATCCAACTTGGGACTTTGGTAATTTCTTAGTCTACAGAGTCTTTCTCTTTATTTTATTTTTCAACTACAGTTTACATTCAGTATTATTTTGTATTAGTTTCAGGTGTTGAGTGTAGTGGTTTGACAATCATATACTTCACAAAGTGGTACCCCCAAAATTTCAAGTGCTCACCTGGTACCAAACATAGTTATTACAATATTATTAACTATATTCCCTATCCTGTACTTTACGTCTCTGTGATTATTTTGTGACTATCAATTTGTAGTTCTTAATCCCTTCACCTTTTTTACCCAGCTCCCAAGCCCCCAACCCTCCAGAAACCATCAGTCTGATCTCTATATCTATGAGTCTGTTTTTATTTGTGTTTTTTAAAAACATATCTTTATGATTTCAGAGAGGAAAGGAGAGGGAGAGAGAGAGAGAAAGATCAGTGACGAGAGAGACTCACTGATTGGCTGCCTCCTGCATGTCTCCTACTGGGGATTGAGCCCATAACTTGGGTATGTGCCCTGACCAGGAATCAGACTGTGACCTCGTGGTTCATAGGTCGACACTCAAGCATTGAGCCATGCTGACTGGGCATGAAATGTGCTTTTTTAATATAACAATTTATGATAAACCTCTTTGCTCTAGCAAGCATATGAAACTCAAAGGCTAAATGGGCCAAATAAACAAGGTTTAAGTTTATGTGGGCCACAAAAAAACAAAAGCTTCAATTTTCATAGAAACGTAGGTTTATTTCGATAGAGACGTGCTGAATACAAAGGGCTGAAATAAAGGAGTCCTGGTTAACATAAAATAATAGAACATTTTTTTTTTAAAATATGGAACGCTTCACGAATTTTCGTGTCATCCTTGCGCAGGGGCCATGCTAATCTTCTCTATATCGTTCCAATTTTAGTATATGTGCTGCCGAAGCGAGCACAATAATAGAACATTTTAATAAAAATTTATATTTTTTCTTGGACATTAACTTACCAGACACTGAATAACTGCACAAATTAATAAGCGTAATGCAAATAAACCTATTTTTCTTATTCTCCGAAAGTGAAATATTTCCTGTTGCGCATACCAAGCAAGTCAGTACAAGACGAATGACGTGGCTGCTAAAATATTCACTGTTAGTATAAGTGGAAATGGTGCGCCTGTGCGTAAGGGAAATGAATGCAACATGATTATAGTAATCAGTTATTAGCGAATGTTGTAGTTCGTTATTAATAATTATGTATAACAGGATATTATAAAAATTAAGTTACGAAATTTTTATTGAAACTTTTCTTACATTCCGTTATATTGGCTGGGCCGCAAAAATATTCATTGTGGGCCGTGAGTTTGACGTGCTTGCAAGTCTAAAGGATATATTTGATCTTTTAAATAACTGAGACAGAGTTCCACAATATGTGTACCAGAATTTATTAATCATTTATTACTATCATATTAAGCATTTATTAATGTCTAACAACTAGTAAACATTAACTTTTTTTTCTCACAAACTCAATTTTTCAGTGCTGGCCATTCATTAAAATTATAAAAAGTACATCTGCAAGCCAGATCCAGCCTGTGGTGTGCCAAATTATGACCTCTGCTATGAATGTGTATTTAGCTCCCTTTCATTTTGTGTTGCTTTCAGGTCATTCATTTTAGAGTATGTATGGTTCAACATGTCCCAAATGATTTATTGTCTCATATGCAATAAGTTTTATGTATATTCAATTTAAAGTATATGTATACCATATAACTAAATGCAGTTAACAGTTCTTTTTTTTTCTTTAAAGATACTCTATGCAGGAAATGTATGATGTAGTAGCAGGAATGGAAGATTACAAGCATTTTGTTCCGTGGTGCAAAAAATCCAATATAATATCCAAGAGATCCGGATACTGCAAAACACAATTAGAAATTGGATTTCCACCTGTATTGGAGCGCTATACATCTGTAGTAACCATGGTGAAACCACATTTAGTAAAGGTAATTGTTTTACTTATTTTAAATATTTCCCAAATATTGATTACATAAAATGGGTTCAAGTGTAATTGATTTAAAAGATTTTCCTAAACTAATAGAAGAGGAGGAAAATAACCACTAAAATATGAAAATGAGCTCTTTTTTTCTTCTTTCTGTTGAAGACTATCACTCACAGGAAAGACTGGGCCACACAGTGAGAAATGTTTTAAGTTAATCTTTGCACTATTTTTTTTTTTTTTAAGTGAAGGAAAGGTACAAAAGATAAATGTGGAGGGCATAAATATTGCTGTGGTCCTGCCATGTACCAGGTACTGAAATGCCAGCTGCTGTTGCATGTGTTACATTAATGTTCTTACCCTTGTCAGCAGAGGGTACACATATAAGAAAGGTACCGAAAAGGCAGGCTCCATGGGGTAATACCCATTTCCTTTGAATTCCTAGAGTGTGGTGACACAGACTTTTACAGCTGAGTTATGTTTTGTGCCCACAGGATTAGGTGGTGATGCCATTTTTTGGTAATTGGCCAGAGCTAAGCACCTTTGTCAGTTCTTTGTCAGGCATTGAATGAATTGTAACTCATAGTAGAAAGCGTATGCTTGCCCAGTGAAGCTAAGACCTTCAAGTCCACCCTAGTCTCACTCTCAAACCTTGAACTCCACTTAAAGGACTGTGTTCCATTCTGGGATTTTGCCATTATTAGGAATGTTTTAGAGTTTTTACCTACTATATGTAATTGCCTCTCTTATAATAGCTATAATTTAAATAGCTACTGATTGAGCTATTTGTAGTACTTTAGTTGAATTACTCATTTAACCTTCACCACATTCCTTTGACATTAAAATGTTATTATTCTTATTGTATAGTTGAGCAAAATAAAGCTCAGAAGAGTTAGATAACTTGCCCAAAGTTATAAAGTTTTTATAAGACTCTGTAACTCAGTCTTTCTGATATCAATGAATATCTCTATAATCTTTATTCCCTGACTTCAGTCTCCTACCATTTAAACTCTTATAACTTAAATCTTAAAATATCATAGGTGTCTAAAAGAACTCTAAAAACAAAAAATCGCGTTTTCTCCCTCTGGCTTTCTTCTCTTCCCTGGCTTCTTAATACATACAGGATAAAGTCAGTCGTTTTATTGTCATGGGCCCATCTACTCCACCATCCTCCCTCACACACATTACAGCTAATGTTCAGGCAGTACCATACACCTTAAAGTCCCATGGATGTCCCATACAGTGCTTCTTCCACAGCCCCGTGCCTTCGCATGTTGTTCACTAGTCTACCTGTAATAAACTTGACTCCTTGCCGTTAATTCGTCAAATTCCAGCTGTCTGGTGTTGCATCCTCCCTTTCCTTTCATATAGATAATCAGCTCCACCTCTGATTTCTCTGGGCTTTTTACATGCTTTATTTATCTCTTAACACTCAATATAATTAGTTCTTCATCTGGATTTCTGCTTGACAAGATTGAGCTACTTGAGGGAATGGGACAGCCTCTTTTTCCTCTCTACCCTCAGGAACAGCACTATAATGATGGGAGCCATGAGGGCTCCTTGCTTACGAAGATCTCACTACTGCGTTCTTGGGTTATTGCAGATCTAGAGATGCTAATAATAATAATGTCGGGAAATTTCAACACTGTGGAGGAGGGAGGAAACTATTAGAAAAAGTCATAATAAATGTATTAGATGATCATTGCTAGCTCAATTTTATGAGGCTTAGAGAAATTAAGAACCTTACACAAATTCATTGTATGTGTCATATTCCAACACTTTTTCCATTAAAATAAGCTGCCTCACTTAATGTGCTAATTGTTTAAAGATATACTTGAGAATAACACAACTCGGTATGCTCAGTTTTCAGTTATCCATGGGCTCAGGTACTGGATTATAATACCTAATACACATTTATTTATAACATGCAGTTAAAATCATTATAACCAAGGGAGGAGCGGAAGCCCTGTGAATTATTAGCTTCCCAAAATGTGCCTGTGACTTTATGTGCCAGTTATAATGTGTGAGTCTACATGAATCTGTAATGGCCTGAAGCCCTGCGACTTCTCAGCAGATTTAATAGAGGCAACAGGTCAGTGACTCTCACTGCCTAGTTCACAACATAAACATTTTATATGGCATAGTTTCTATGGCCGGCGTCAGTTCAGTCAGAACCACCAGCTGAAGGTCATCTTCAGAACACCTCCTGTGGCCAGCCTCTCTGCTGTTAGGAATGAGGTCTTTGGTAGTGATGTCCCTTTCAACAGGTAGCGTAAACATCTGTCCTTGGGCTTGGTGATCTGTATGAGTGCACCACTGCCACATTTTGTGCCCAAGTAGTCAGAGGAAGGTGCTGCATTGTATTGTCTTCTCAGCAACTGTTCTCCTACATTGTTACATTCCCTAGACGCTTCTTATGTGGTTGTAAGAAAGGTAGAATGTATTATCTTAAAATTGGGTAGCTGAAATAAAGATTTTATTACAGACTTTTTTTTAAAAAATATATTTTATTGATTTTTTTACAGAGAGGAAGGGAGAGAGAGAGAGAGTTAGAAACATCAATGAGAGAGAAACATCGATCAGCTGCCTCTCGCACATCTCCTACTGGGGATGTGCCCACAACCCAGGTACATGCCCTTGACCGGAATCGAACCTGGGACCTTTCAGTCCGCAGGCCAACGCTCTATCCACTGAGCCAAACCGGTTTCGGCTTATTACAAACTTTTGATGTGCTTAAAAATTAGCTGGTCATTATTGAACTATATATATAAAGCCGAACCTTAACAAAACTTTTTTAATGTTTTTATTGATTTCAGAGAGGAAGAAAGGGAAAGAGAGAGAGAGAGAGAGAAACTTCAATGATGAGAGAGAATCATTGATCAGCTGCCTCTTGCACATTCCCTACTGGGGATCGATCCTGAAACCTGGGCATGTGCCCTGACCTCCTGGTTCATGGGTTGATGCTCAACCACTGAGCCGCACCAGCTAGACTAAAGCAGAATCTTTTGAAGAAAATTTTCACTTCTCCCCAGTGACTTAACAAAATGTGACTAAATTCAGCTATTAAAGTAGTTAGTATTTCTGAAATGAATAAAAAATATATTTTAAAAAGTAGCATTTTAATGACTACTATTTTACAATGTCTAAATGAATATTAAGACATTCACTTGTTTCCATTTTGATAATTATATTTTTGATAAACATGTAAATGTTTATCAAACATTTCTTTATAAATACTTGTTAGTATGGATGTAGTTGATCTTCGTAATGATTCTACCATGTTACCATCTGATAATTGATTCAAAGGGAATTCAGTGAAGAGGAACTGAGGCATAAACTGCAAATCAATTTTTAACTCTTTGGTTCCCAGTTTGAACTGTCTGTGGAGAGATCCAGAATGGTCAGAAATTCTATGCTTGGGAGGTTATAGCTAGGGAAGAAGAAGTGACGGTTTACTTTGCGGAAAGTGAGTTTACCTATGCAAGTCCTTATTTGCTAATCTGTAGTGTATAGCATCAGGGGAGGGACATTATAAACTCTTGAGGGAATAAGTTATCAAAGAGAAAGGAGCTTAATCATTTATTAGCTCCAATAAATGCCAGAAGAGCTGAAAACTTAAGGCTTAATTGAGGAGGTTTTTCTGTTTTTGTTTTTTAATGGTCTGCTGCTGAGGGAAAGTGGTATGTATTATTGAGGTAAGTTGTCTACTAGTATAAGGCCCACATAGCATCTTAGGATAGTAAATAACTTCATTCAAGGTCATAACCCACCCTAACAATGGACTAATGACTGTGGTCTGGCCTCCATTTTTCACACAGCAGAAGGCAAACTCTTCAGTGGGTCTCAGTCAGCATTTTTAGTGCTTAGAATGGGAGCTAGGATGCTCTGCACAGAATCTCACTAAGAGTTGCATTCCAGTGTGCACACACACAGAGAGTAAATGTGCGCACTGGAAAGGTCAGAGGTCAGGCACAAGAGTCAGGGCCAGGCTTCCATGAAAACTGGAGCCAAAGAGGCCTCTAGAAATAAAGGATGAGTGGAGGATGTGATTGATAAGAGAGAAATCTTTGGGTAGGAAAGAAGATAAAATTTTCAAAGGGATCTGTGCCAGATACCTTATAACTGTTTAGCCATCTTAGGGTGATGATATATGACAGGTATTATACTCATTTTGCAGATTAAGGAATTAACTTGTTCAGGATAACTTTTAAGTGGCAGAGCTGGAAATAAACTTCCAGAAAATCACTCTGTTTTGCTGCTGGAGGAGAGAACTCCAAATAGCTCAGTGGGTGCGACAGTGGAAGAGAGAACAGCTGGCAACCTTGAGGGTTCCAGGGGGAAAAGAAAATGCTCATATTGGCAAGAGGTCACTGCCTAATACCAAGCTAAAAGTGAGAAGCTTTCATCACCTGTGGTCTGACTATAAAAATACTTGCTTTTCAAAGAAGTCATCCTCCATTATAGATTCTGGACAATCCAAGTGGTATTTTATTGCAGCTGTATTTTTGCATTTTGTTCTAGGCATCCTGCACTGATGGGAAGCTTTTCAATCATTTGGAGACTGTTTGGCGTTTTAGCCCAGGTCTGCCTGGCTACCCAAGGACTTGTACCTTGGATTTTTCAGTAAGTCATATCACAAAGCCCTTCATTTGTTCCAAATATCAGGTGAAGTTGGTAAAAAAGGAGTAATCCATTTATTAGAGCCCATTAATATGCCATTATTAATAATCTTATTCAAATAGCAATTACTGAAAACCACTTTTTTAAAATCTCAAATTTTTGAGTATAGAATTTCTTTTTCTCTAATTCTATAAGAAAGAATATTAATGAATCTTTCTATTGTATTTCTTGAGACCTTGAATAACAATTCCTTCTCTACTTTCTAATCTTTACAAGTTCATAGGTTATAAGATATATGCTGACTTTACTGCCAGTTTAATAACCTAACACCAAATGAAATTTACACATTGATCTGCATCTTATGATGCAGAAATAAAGTGCAAAAGGAACAAATGTGTTTTTAGAATCTAGGGACTGAGGTATTTTCTTGTTCACATCACTTTAGTTATAGCACTGTGGCTTTTTCTTTGCCAACAGAATATATTTGCTGTTTATATTTGCAACTCAGGCATTACATTTTAAAAAATGGTCATAATATTAATGGTCATAAATTTCTACATGCTGTTCTCAGCTCTTGAATTGCTTTCATTAAAATATTAGTGGATATTAATGGGACAGTGAGGGACATTTGAATTAGACCTGAGTAGATTAAATAACAGCATTATCATCTAATAATATTAACTCCCTCTGTTAATTTCTGGTTTTAATGCACTGTGGTTATAGAATACATTAAAACAGGGGAATCTGGTTGATGGGTTTATGAGAAATCTTTGTATTGTTTTTGCAACTTTTAAAAAAATCTTAAATTATTTTAAAATGAAAAATTAAAAGTTCTAAAACTTAGTAGCTATTTGGTCCTTAAAATACTACTTCTCAAAGCTTACCTGAGTTCTCTCTTGAGGGGATATAAGTTCACTGTCTACTTTGACATTGAGCCACCTACCCCATCTGTTTGGTGGATCAGTTTTACCTCCTTGCTGCTACTTCCCAGGTGAGGGAGTTGCTTCTCTTCCTTATTTCCTACTGGGAGGTAGGTAGATCTAAAAGGGACCCCTTCATAGGAAGCCAGAGTAATAAACATGGTATTCAGCAGACTTTTTCCGTTTTTTAAACTTAATAAAAGCTGGCTTTGCCTTGAAATGAGTCGTTGGTCTTGTTCACTTATGTTTGTTTTGCCCACAGTTGTGCTTATTGCAGTAAATAGGACTCCGTCTTCTGAGAGGTGTTTAAAAATCTCATCGAGATAGGCCCATCCAGCTCTGCCTTCCACACTGGGCCAAAGAGCCCATTTCACACTGTGAATACAGTGCCCTAACTAGAGAGTTAGTGAGAGAAAGATCTTCCTAAGTTAATTGTGGACATTTTCCTACAGGTTTCGTTTGAATTCCGCTCACTTCTACATTCTCAGCTTGCCACATTGTTTTTCGATGAAGTCGTAAAGCAGATGGTAGCGGCCTTTGAAAGAAGAGCGTGTAAGCTGTATGGTCCAGAAACAAATATACCTCGGGAGTTAATGTTTCATGAAGTTCATCACACGTAAGAAGAGGAAAGAACTGGAACTGGTCACCTACTCGTGACTTCAGTGTGTTCACTTTTGGAACGTGCTTTTATCATTTGCTTTCAGAAGCCAGAAAGCATTTGTTCAGCCCAGCTTTGATTATAAACCTACACCATCGAAAATTTGCACTTGGAATATGGAAGCACATGTACATAGAATTCAATCACGTATAATTCAAAGTAATGCGTACATTAGCATATTTACAGTCAATGGGATGTCATCACTATTGCTAGAATACTGACATCACTCTTCTGAGAGAAATTGAAACTAAACTTAAACCTTTTAGTTATCACTTTATCCGAAAGAGGTTAGTGGAGATACTCATGTAGTATATATTATAATGAGCATATCACGTTTAAGTTATTAAATTCAGACTATTTATAACTTACTGTCATAGGGCCTGTGTCACGGGTTAGGATATTTGCATAATCATCAGATACTTACAGTAAAAACGTTGACTTAACAATACTGTTCATGAAGGTTCCTTGGCACCTTTTTAAAATTGTTCTGATGGTAGTAGGAGATAATTCAACGCTATAGTGAGGTTAACTCCCTGATAAACTCCTGGCTTTTTTGGTGAGTGGTCCAGAGCTTTAAGCTACATTTTTTATAGTTTGCAACCCTCTCCCAGGTACTTTGCTCTTTCAACAATGCTGATTGTGTATCAAATCGTGTCTACAACAGTGGGCAACATGAAGAGAAGTTGGCTGCTGTCTCCAGCACCATGCATCCCTATTTTCTATTTATTGTGTATACTCACTTTCAATAATGTATTTCAAACTGATATTTTTGTATACAAATCAATGTAAGGACTGAAGTGGTAACTTAATAAAGTTAATTTGTTTATTTTGTAGTTATTTCAGTTATTGAAATCTTCCTGTCTCGATGTGTATTTACATAGACATAGTAAAGTTTAATTATAGCATTTATATCTTTAGAATACTTTCACAGAGATAAATCTGGACAAAATACAGACTTTTAATCAATGTTGATCATCTTCCCTCCTTTCACTTCATACCCAGTAGCCCTCTTGCATTAAGTGCTATTCACTTTGTTTCCTCAGATCAATTAGGGGCCTCGACACTTAGTTCCCTGTATCACTTTATAGAACACATCGGTTTGGAGTACCTGGTGTAGAGCATACAGCGGTGAAGGACTCATTCCACTCACATGGAGCGTGGCTGTGCCCTCACAAAGGTAGAGCAGTATCTTCCCACTTACAGGTAAGTTATCTCCAGAGCTGCAGTAGTTTATATGTAATTATGTATCTTTGATAACAAAGTTTTTTTAAAATAGCAAAGTCCCAGGTATCTTTTTTCTCTGTACAGTACTTCTTTTCATGGAAATAGAATTTGTACTTTACCACTGCTCTCCCAAACACCATAGGTAAATTCTTAGGTTCAGAATCTAACTTAGTGCTTAGGCTCTAACTCGGCTGGTATTCTAGCATGTAGCTGTTTTGGTGAGGGAACCCTGGAATACATAATATTGCCTTGATCTAGCCATCCCTTTTGACCCATGAGGTTCAAGTATGTCCAGAACCCAAGTCACAGTGTCAAGACAGGATATAAACCCAAGCCTTCTGGCTCCAATATCCATGCCCCTGGGTGCTCCATCTAGTCCAGTCTAGAGGCTGTGACAGTGGACCTACAACCGGGCAGCTATACTTTTTGCATCATAACAGGGAAGCAAGACCCCTTTCTTCTTGAAGTGGCACCTGGTGAGTGGAATTGGGGTGGGGAGATGCTACTGAGATGAAACCGGTAAGATTTTTCTCTGTGGAAATGTCCTTGGCTTTTGCCTAGTTGAGTGAGGACATGAAGTTTGCAGCTACATCGGCCATCCTCACAAAGAGGGGAAAGGTAATTTTTCCAGAGAAGCCAACTCAGAACTCTTAATAAGCCAACCCTGCAGTTGTCAACCTGGCTTGTACATAATTGTAGCAAGAGTTTAGCAAGTGTTCCTTAATCCAAGATTGTTCAGAGGGTTAAAGTAATAAGCATTCAGGCCCAGCACTTACTTTTTTCTCTTGTTAATCTCTTTAGGCTCCAGTCATTCTAACAGCAACTAGAAATCTCAAGTACTTCCCATTCCGTTTCTTCTAATCAACTAGCTGCAAAATTATTTTTAAGTGCAGGATTTTAAGTGACTTAGACTTTTGACCTGTGGTGGATTGTATTTTTCCATTTCCGCCCAAGCTATGTATACAGGATAAGGACAGCGGAAATGTTTGCCTCAGTGCCTAGCTTACACCAGATTACACAGCAGGCCCAGGGCCTTACTGAGGAGTTCCTTCCCACCTAGAGCACATCAGGTGCTACAGCTCCAAGACAGACTAGGCTAGTCCCTGACCCAGATGAAAATAAAAATTCAATTAACTTTAAACAAATTTTATTACACAAAGGTCACATAATTGGTATTTCTCTACTTTGTACACAATTATTCTTACTCTCCACAGAAAGGCTGCTTCTTCACTTCTCATCAGGTGATGGCAAGCACTAAAATCCTGATTTTAACAGAATAGTAGTAAAAATGCCTCAGTGATTTACGTTGAAAGCAGTACATTGGTACATGGCTCTTGCACTTATCAGGAATGTACAAATGTATTTTTATTCAAAAATACAAAATAAATTATCTGTAGGCATGGACAATGACAGCAGTAAACCATTGTATGTTGTCAACTGAAACCAGTAACTGATGGTTAGAGTGATTTTCTTGAACATCAGCCAGCCTTTTCTTCAGTCACTTCCTTCAACTGACTTCTCTGAAGTTATAGGTGAGGAGATGCCCTGAGCTCCCTCTCAGTCCTCAGTGATGATGGTAAAGCACTCTTCCGGGCTAGAACATGCCGCCTCCCATCCCTCCTCCCATGCCGCCCATCCCACCCATCCCGGGGTCCTTCTCCTCTTTGGGAAGTTCTGTGACCACAACTTCTGCTGTTGTTAACAGAGAGGCCACGCCAGCAGCATCCAGTAAAGCGGTTCTTACAACCTAGGGAGAGAGTTTGATAAAATATCACTTTTTACTTAGTAAAAAATTAAAACAGAGGACTTATTAAAAGACTTTAGAAAGTGGTCAACTACTTACCTTAGTTGGATCAATGATTCCTTTTTCCACCATATTCACAAATTCTCCAAGCATGGCGTCATAACCAATTTCTGAGGAACCTTGCAAAATTTTCTCAACTATCAACGATCCCTCAACACCTGCATTCTTAGCAATGGTCATTGCAGGAATTTTTAGTGCTTTCTTAATAATTTCTATACCTATAAAGAAAACAAATTTTAGCCACCTTCTTTCTTTCTTTTATAAATATTACAACAGAATTCAACTTGTGAGAGTACTGACATAGGAAAATTACAATTGGAATACACTACAGGCCAAATCATTTCCCCTGAAAATGATGATGCATCTTCATCTCTCGACATCAGTGCTATTGTACTTTTGTTATTCTGGAAACTGCTTTGTGATTTACTGTCCCATTTAGTGGGCAACATTATTCTAACAGAAAGACTGAAAACAAGCTGCAAATAAACTCATTTGTAAGTTAACTTTTTTACCAATTTTTTGATCTTCATTAGTTGGAGTTAATGAGTCCAAGGCTGGAATGCACCGAAGCAGGGCACAGCCCCCTCCCAGAACAATGCCTTCCTCCACGGCAGCTCGGGTAGCATTGAGGGCATCTGTGACTCTGTCTTTCTTTTCATTCACTTCCACATCACTTGTCCCACCAACCTGAAGATTAAAATCAGTCCCGTTAGTATGGCTTCTCTGACTCAAGATGCTGACAGCCAAGAGTCATTAGCACCTAATTTACTTAAAAGCTTAAATAATAAATATCTCCATGAGGAAGCTAATCCCCTGAACAAGAGCCCAAGAAGTCAAGCATGAACTCTTACCTTGAGCACAGCTACCCCATCTGAGAGTTTGGCCAGGCGTTCATTTAGTTTTTCCTTTTCATATTCACTAGTTGTGGTATCTAACTGCTCGATAATTTCTTGAATACGTTTTTCAATCTGAGCCTTGTCACCTTTTCCTTTCAAGAGCATGGCATCATCTTTGGTCACAATGACCTCTCCAACTTTTCCTAAGTCATGAGGCTGAATGTCTTCTAGGTTGAGAGTCAAACCTTCTTCTCCAAACACCTAACAAAAACATTAAAAAAGGAGCAAGTCTCAGTGATGGTTTTTCCATTATACTAAATGTTTATTAATAACACAGCATGCAGTGTCTTAATGAACAAAACAAAAAATCTTGTTTTACTGTTATTTATTTGAAATGTGAGATTTTCAGACCACTGAGTAGAGTCTTCCATTGCATTTCCAACTTCTCACTTAACCCTCAATATTTGAGCTTTATATGAGAAAAGCATAAACTCAGGAAATTCATCCAAGGTCACACTTTTGGTGGAACCAGAACTAACTCTTAAGTCCCCTGTCTTTTTACTATATTCTTAAAAACAGATTAGTCAATAAGGTAGAGAAGGGAATGTGGCACAGCTTAACCCAGCCTCCACCTCCCAGACATGCAACAGAAACAGAGATTAAGTAAGCAGTTCAGTTGGCAGTTCTGTGATTGTAAAAAGTGTAAATTCTACATATTAACTTTAGACCTGGAAGTATAAGTAACATTCCGTAAACCACACCACATTTATGTTACTTACGGCACCACCAGTAGCAATAGCCATGTCTTTAAGCTGGTTCTTCCTATTGTCTCCAAAACCTGGAGCTTTGACTGCTACAACCTGAAGACCAACTTTTAGCCTGTTAGGAACAGTAATTAATAAGTTAAGTTAAAAACAAAAGGTAACTATTTCACAGACTGAAAAATGAGAATTATTAAATTTGAGGGTCATCTAATCAGCACTTATCCCATGGGTTCCATATAGTATTAGATTAGGTTGCTATTAAAGTTTGAGCAAGCAGTGTTCTTAATTTAGTGCCTTTTTAAATGTCAATGTTGCTAATAGCAATTTGAGCAGGTAATGAATACTTAGAATATACAATCAAAGAAATGTTCCCTTGAGACCAGATTGAGAAACAAAAGGAATACACAAACTTCAAGACAGCTGGTCTATTTTACTAAAAAGTCAAATAAAAATCAGAGTGGATAAGCTTTAATGATATGGCAAGTAAATAAGACATCCAACTTTTCAGCTACCAATAAAATGGCCCAATGGAAACTCTGTAAGCCTATTGTTTTTGTTTTTATGTTAGTTTCAAATTCCACAATCTCTAAGGCTTTTGGATCAGGTCAAGGTGTGTAATCTCTAATGCATACATACCTATTTCATTTGTGCATTTCCATTAAAATAAAATTGGAAAACCTTACTTCTGATATACCTCAATTCTTACATTAAGAGTACATAGTTTAGTAATGCCCTAAGATTCTATTTACAGCATTAACATTACCTGTCTTAAAGTCAAAAGTAATGCATTATAGATTTTAAAAATTAAGTGAATAGACCTCACTTAATTAGGTTGAGTGCCTATTTCTGGTTCAGACTATTCACTAATTAAAATTTTCTTTTGCCTTGGACAGTGTGGCTTAGTTGCTTGAGCATCGTCCCATGCACCAAGAGGTTGCTGGTTCGATTCCCAATCAGGGCACATGGCCAGGCTGCAGGCTCAATCCCAAGTAGGGAGCATGCAGGAGGCAGCCTCTCATCAATGTTTCTCTTTCCCTCTCTCTAAAAATCAATAAAAAACATTATATATGTATATATGTATGCATATATATGAATTTTCTTTTAACAGATTATGTAAAACACTGCTGAGTACACTTAGATCTGAAACTTTTGGTACGGCAGTTGTTTACTGATCTTTTCCCATGCAAAACTATAATTGTAAACATAGTTTTCCTGAAAAATCTTTCTTTAAAAAAAATGAAAACAAAATTTAATCATTTACCTACAAAATAACTGTAAACACTTATAAAAATAGAAAGATACCACATACAAAATTAGGCTATGAGAAAGTTGCACAACATATTAAGGACTTTGAGGCCCAATTAAAAAATACACCGCCATTATAACTGGACTGAGGGTCCATGAAGCACACCTGTATTACACAGAACTCTGGGTGGAGGCACATAATGGAGATTCCTAATATCAATATAAATTATTCATCTAGAAAAGTAAACCAAATATCACTACTATTACCTATTCAAAACGAGTGTACTGAGAGCTTCTCCATCAACATCTTCAGCAATTATGACCAGGGGCTTGCGGTGAGCATTGGCAATTTCAAGAGCAGGTACGATGGACTGAACACTAGAAATTTTCTTTTCACTCAACAGAACGTATGCATCTTGGAATTCACATTTCTGACCTGCAAAACAATGAACATTTCAAACCAACTTTAGAACTTTAATATTCTGAAAACGACTGAAATGTATGTAACGGAAAAAGCGATAAATCAAAGTTCTAGTATACTTTACTAGTAAAAGTCACCAATAAGTTCACATTTTTCCTCTATTTCTTATACTCTTTAACTTTTGGTACATATTTGTTTTCAGAGACATGACACCAACTAGTGCCAACATTCTGACACACAGCAAACAACATATTTTTAAAATATTTCAGTCATTGACTTGCTCTTACCTTTTGCTGTATTAATAAAGTATGGAGAAATATAACCTCGATCAAACTTCATGCCTTCAATAATTTCTAATTCATCATTCAGGGTTTTTCCATCCTATGAAAAGAATCAAAGAGTTAGCTGTATGAATTTCATTAAAGAAACAACAAAAACTGTACCTACAGAGCAGATTAACAAGTTGACCCCACTTGTCTTACTTGAGGGATCCAGGTAGGAGTATGTAAATGCCCCATGGCATCCTACTCTACTGCTGAAAACATTCTCAGAAAGCTTATCTGAATTAACTTTTACAACTAGAAGACAGTATCACTTATGTCAGGATGGATTCATTCCTCACAGCAAAGGCCAGTAATTCACACAAAGCAGAGTTAAGTACTCTATTCTATACAGGTGCTGACAGTACACATGAAGGAATAAAATAGAATATACTCTTAGAAACATACAGACAGAATTTTGTGCTGACATCTCATTTCAGGCTACCATGGAAAACACACTTGCCTTCACAGTGATGACGCCTTTCCTTCCAACCTTTTTCATTGCGTCAGAAATTATGTTGCCAATTTCTTTGTCTCCATTTGCAGAAATTGTAGCAACCTGAAACAATCAAGTTACCTTTCCAAATTACAAGGTAAGGCTAGTGTTCTCCATCAACTCCCCTCCTTTTCCTAGTAACTTCCAAATGGATACATCCATGGGGGGAGGGGACAACAGAAGAAGGGGGCTTTATGTTTTCAACTTATTATTTGGCTACATTATTTTCAAAAGACATGAAACATGCAATTACTCTTTTAAACAAAAACAGTGAATTAAAGAGGCTGACCCCATTATTTTGTTTTCCTTTGGCAAACATGGCAATACTACCACATACATACAAATAAGTCTTATAGCATGCAGAAATAAAAATAGCAGCCCATTAAAACTCGTGTCATGATCACTGAATTATTTTTAAATATTTTAGCAAGCATTCAATAAGAAAAATGCTTCCAATGTAGGTGATTGAATAGTACTGTTATTCTGAAATTGGTGTATGATTTCCATGAAATGTTATTAAATTTTTTTACTTTACCACAAAATATTATGAAAAATCCCTACCTGAGCTATTTCTTCAGGGGTTGTCACAGGTTTAGATTGCTTCTTAAGTTCAGAAATCACAGCATCAACAGCTAACATCACACCTGGGTCAAGAATAAACATCATTACAATACTTATTCTCTCATGTCTACATGTCACATAAAAATTTTGATTTATATAAATGTTTTCATGCCTGAACAGCTTACACACTGCTTCTATGCCAGAATTTTTCCAAATCATATGGAGCTGGATGGCATGCACTGAAACAGGAACTTTAATCAAGTCCCACAATGCCAAAATATTTTGAAAATTAGACTAAAAGAATTGAGGTGTACAATTTGCAAAAATCTAACCATTCAACTCATTCTGTATAAATCATTCCCAATCCAATGTGCCTCTGGAAGGGGCACGTGTGGAAAGCAATCAAATGATGTGTCTGTCACATGGATCCCCCCCGCATCCCATACACTCTCTCTAAAAAAAAAAAAATCAATGAAAAAATATCCCCACTCCTCTAGTGAGGACTAAAATTAAATAAATAACAAACAGTGGTCTAGCTTCCTGAAACAAGCAATAATAACCAAAATGCAGGCCAATAACAAAGTATGTGTTGTTCAGAGGCATCTCAGTTGCTTAGACTGAAGGCCAAGGTTGTGGGTTCATTTCCTGATCAGGGCACACACAAGCAGCCAATGAATGCATAAATAAGTGGAACAACAAAATCCATGTTTCTCTCTCTCTAAAATCAATTAAAAAAAAAAAAAAAGGAGAGAGAGAAGTAAAAATCTGCTTTTAAAAAATCTGTGACATCCTGGGCGACTTAGCTGCTTATTAGGCCCTACTTACTAAGGTAAAGCATCAGAACTGTACAATCTCTCTCTGCTCTAATCCCCAGAAGTTGACTGTTTTCAAGGTGCACAGTACATACTGTATCTTCCACTAAAAATATTAGCTTTCAGGGTGTTGGGGAGACTGACTACAGAAAATGTCTTAGGAAATGTCTCATTTTCCTCCTTAACACCTTGCACAGTGCTCACCACACAGCCAGGCATTCAATCACTATTTGCTAAAGGAATAATCAGCATGAGAATTTTTAGGAAGAGAAATAAGAATCAACTTTCTAATTCAATGGACAGTTTAAAACAATGCCTGACAATGCAGAGGCATTCCTACCTCTCCTGATTTCCACTGGATTAGCACCTTTGCTGATCTTCTCAAAGCCTTCCTTGGCAATGGAGCGTGCCAGCACAGTAGCCGTGGTGGTGCCATCCCCAGCCTCTTCATTTGTATTATTGGCAACATCTTGAACAAGTCTAGCGCCAATATTTTTATATTTATCTTTCAAGTCGATGGACTTTGCAACGGTCACACCATCTTTTGTTACTTTGGGACTTCCCCAGCTCTGTTCAATAATCACTGTTCTTCCCTGTAATTGCAGAGGGAAAAAGAAGGGGGAAAAGTTACAGAACCACACACTTGAAAGCCTCAACATATTATCAGATCTGAAGCATAAACCTCAAGGGCAAGTTCATCAATGAACTTAGTTTACAGAAAAACACCTCATTGTTGTCAAGTGCATAACTTTCGATAAGGTATTCTAGAAGATAAAAATCCTAGAGACTAAAGGATGTTATAAAACAGGAGCATTTGAGATCTTCCTGGCAACTATAATCAGTTATGCTCAAATAAACTCATAAAAACTCTAAAAATATAATGAAATTCTTCACGTTACTTATACTTCAAGTTTTCCCCAGTGACTGCTACCTTGAAAGTCATGTGAAAACTTACTTTTAACTTGCTTTAAAGTGTAGTTACTAAAATATTAACTGCAAGGCAAGCACAATGCACTCTTGCAGGGCCACTGAACATTAAATATTTCTCAAGTATGGTGCAGAGTAATGGCAGCTTTTCGTTTGAACCAAAGCTGCTATTTGGGAGGCATGCCAATGCCTTACTTTTTTTCTTAATTTTTTATTGTTTAAAGTATTACATATGTCTCCTTTCCAATGCCTCATTTATACAGTTTGGATCACTTTGATATTTGAATTGTTTTCAAACTAAAATGAACCATCACTCCACTGTGCACAACCTTCAAAGGCCTCTTCAATTTATTACCACTCACTCACCAGTCTCACGTTAAGCGAGACAAATTTTTAAATGTGCTTTGGAACAGAAGGGACAGCAGAAAAAAGTAGGTAAAACTAGAACCTTCACGAACGTATTTAGGTATTATAGGAGATAAGTACCATCCTTCCCTCTATGTTTGCTATTTACTGGGATACAATCCAAAATTTAACAAAAGCTGGCAAGCAAGGTGAACCCTACCTGGAGTTTAAGAATCCATCTTAAGCTGAGTTACCAATGGATTACATCACATATTATACAAAATGAAATTTCTTAAATTTCTTAAATTTAAGTTTTAAGACTATCACATATAAGGAAAAGAAAAAAAAATAACCAATAATGTGGACCTTACATGTAAATTGGGTTCTCTCAAAAGTGGACACTCATATACTGTCCAAGTTCAGCGTGACTATCTGCCATCAGTAAAATATGAATTAACTAGCAGTACTATCAATGGCAATAAAATAAGAATACTGATACCTTTGGCCCCATAGTAACGGCTACAGCATCGGCTAAAAGGTCGACACCTTGAAGCATTAAGGCTCGAGCCTCGGCACCGAATTTTACATCTTTGGCATAAGCCCGAGTGAGATGAGGAGCCAGCGCCCTGGACACGGGCCTCATCTGGCGAAGGACTGTGTGCAATCGAAGCATTTCTGGGGAGCGGAGGAGACAGGCATGTCAGCGGTACATCCACACCCGCGCCACAGAACAAACCGCGGACGTGAACCGGGCTGACCTGGGCCAGCCCCGATGCCCGGGCCCCCGCAGGCCTGGCCTGCAGCACCGGCACCGGGCAGCCGTCTGCCAGCCAGGGCCCTGCCCCCGCCGCTGCTAGCGAAAGCGCGTTCATCTTCCGCTGCTGAAACGGCCGTGAGAGCCAACCCCTCCAACGCGCCCCCGAGACCCCGAGTCCGCGGGAAAGGAGGTCATGAACTCGGGAGTCAGCGGAGTAAAAATATCCCCGACTCTGCAAAAACCTGAGCAAAATGTGTCCCCAGGGCCGCCGGCTAGGCCGCTGCCCTGGCTGCTCGGCCCGACCCACTCCGAGCGGCCCCACGTGTCTCCCCATCCCAACGCCCCGAGCAAGGTCAAGGGTGCAGGCGCCGCACCCCGCCCAGCCCGCGGGGCCCGAGGAAGTCCCCACGCGGCTGCGACCCCTCTCCCCGCAGCCCCGCAGCCGGCCTGCCGGGGGCTGCATCGGGAGGCCCTAGGGGTGCACCCCCCCGGACCCCCACGCGCTCCAGGCCAGCCCTCCCTCCCGCGCCTGCCCGGCGAGCGACCCACGCCGCACGTGACGGGCACCGCATGGACCCGACCCGGGAGGCCTGGGCCGGCCGATCTGGGCCTGCGGCGCCGGGGGGAATCCCAGGCTCGCCCGGGCCGACCGGCCCCGGCCCCATCGCAGCAGGGGGAGGGCCGCTCCGGGGTCCCGGGCGCCGGGGAGGGGCGGCGCGGGCGGCCGCGTACCTGCGGGGCAGCGGCAGGGCGTGCGGGCGGCGAGGCGGGCCGTCGGCGGCGAGTGAGGGACAGAGTGCAGGGCGCACACGGCAATGAGCTGGGCCCCTCCCGCCAGGCTCCCCGCCCCGCGGCCACGCGTGCGCCGGCGCCGCCCCCACACCCCCCCGTCGGCCCCGGCCCGGCAATCGGCACCGCGGCGCGCAGGCCCCGCCCCTCCCTACCCGCGCGGGGCCCGGCCGGCGGCCCCAGCCTTCCCGGCCAACTTAGGCTAGTTCCGGGGCGGCGCTCGGTTCTAGAACTTTCCGGAAGGGGCCGTGCGCCCTGTAGGTCAAGGGTTAAGTGGCGTCACTTCCGGGAGGGGGCGCGGGGAGCGGACTTTCTCCCGGGCAGGCGGCCTGGAAAAGCCTAGAAAGAGCTCCGCTTTCCGCCCGCCTCCCGGTCGGGGCGGAAGTGGGCGGTGCCGAGGCCTCGGGGCCAATCGCGGCGCGCGGCGCGGCTGCCGCCCTCCGGGGGGCGGGGCGCGGGGCGGGCGCCTGCGCGCTGGGCAGCCCCGGGTTCACGTGGCCAGCGGCGACTGCGGCTCTCTCCTGGCGGCCGCGGCGCGACAGCGGAGCACGGGTGGCGGCGGCCGGAGTCATGGTGAGCCCCGCGTGGGCACCGGTCGGCCCGGGGGCGGGGACCCCCCGGCCGGTTCTCGTTGGCAGGGGCAGGAGTCGCTCAGGGGCCCGCACCGGCCCGACACCTGGGGACGCCGGGCCCCCCGACTCTTTCCTCCGCCGCGGGCTCTGGGCACGCGCGTGTGCAGCGGGCGTGGGGCCGGGGGGCGGGAGTCGGGACGCGCGTGCGGCCGTCCACCCGCTGTCCCCGGCAGGGCCTCGGTGGACGGGCGATGTCGGGCAGGAAGCGTGGCCCTGGGCGGAGCGGTGGACTTGAGTGTCTGCTGAGAATGCCCTGAGGGAGGGAAATGCTTGACCTTGGGATGGACGCAGGTCGCCTTTGGAAGCCCGTCTGGCTGACGACCCTCCGGAGGGGACGGGGCAGGACCTGGGCATGTGCGCGGGGCCGTCCGCAGGTCTCCCGACCGAGCAGTCCGAGCTGCGATCTCCGTCCCGTTCGCCGAGGCATGGCCTGTGCACGGCATGGCCACGGCCGCTGTTCCCACCCGGGCCTTTCCCTCCCGCAGGCAGGACAGGCCTTTCGGAAGTTCCTCCCCCTCTTCGACCGCGTGCTGGTGGAGAGGAGCGCCGCGGAGACCGTCACCAAGGGGGGCATCATGCTGCCGGAGAAGGCCCAGGGGAAGGTGCTGCAGGCCACCGTCGTCGCCGTGGGGTCCGGCTCCAAGGGAAAGGTAAACCGGAGCTAAGTTGCAGCTAGGGTGTGTGTGTGTGAAGTGGAAGGGAAAATAAATCCTTGGTTGTTATTAAAAGTAGCCCTTTAAGTAGCTGGGGTCGTTTCCTTAGTTCCGTCCCGTCTGCTCTGGCTCTTTAATGAAAATGATCGTAAAATGAAGTTGCTCGTTTTTACGCGGAGAGTCGGAGAAGATGAAAACAGAATTAAGCTTTGCTATTGCGGAAGGCGGGCCTTTAAGAATCGGGCTACTCCCTCTAACTCTGAGGCTGCCCTACCTGACCCCCCACCACCTTTTACCTCCTTGGCTTACCTGTGAAGCTAAGAGGTTGCTCTGTGCCTTCCAGGTATCCTCCAGGTAACTGGTTAGAGCTCAGCCTCTCCAAGTGTCACCCTGAATACACAGATAATGCCCTTGGGGTCAGATATGGGAGTTGCATTGTTGCAAGTTGCCTGTAAGAAAGTTCTAGCAAGGAGCCAGGAGTAGGAAGCCTGTAGGAAGCGAGCCCTGCGCTTCAGTCCCTGTTTCTCTCCAGATCTGTTTTTGAGAAAAGGAAATCGAATCCCAAAAGCAGTCTGTTCCAACTCAGGACGTTTTTCTTACATTTTTGAATGCTGAGTTAAACATGACCGTGTGCACATGGTTTTAAAAACTGGCTTATTTAAAACGGTCCAGTCCATAGGTTATGTTAATATTTAACCTTTAAAAAATTAGCTCAAGTTAGCTTTTTCCCTGTATAACTTCTTGAACTTTTACACTGAAGTCAGGTTTTAGTTTAAGCCACCCTGTGGGCATTGTTTCAAAATGTAACTAACTCTCCAGTGATACCTTGGAGTGAAGAACTAGGGTTGTAGATACCATATCACTTCACTACCAAGTCCTTTTTCAACACTTGGCTTGAGTGAGCACATTTGATTAACCCCAGTTAGGTGTGAATGTTTGTGAGCTAGATGTCTTTGCTAATACATATCCTTATTTTCTGAAGGGTGGAGAGGTTCAACCTGTTAGCGTGAAAGTTGGAGATAAAGTTCTTCTTCCAGAATATGGAGGCACCAAAGTAGTTATAGACGACAAGGTGTGTAAACTTAATGTATTTTCTTAAAATCTTAGTAATTTAAAAAAGTTACATGTTTGCTTTTTTTTTTTTCTTAACTAATGGTTTCTCTATTTGCAGGACTATTTCTTATTTAGAGATGGTGACATTCTTGGGAAGTATGTAGACTGAAATAAATCACTATTGAAATGGCATCATGTGAAGCTGCCCATTCCATTGAAGTTCTGAAATCTTTCATCATGTAAATAATTTCCGTGTCTCTTTTATAATAAACTAATGATATCCAAACTGATGACATCCAGTGTCTCTTAAAATTTAGTTTCACTGTACTGATATAAACATTTCTAAATAAAAATATATGAATAAATGGTTTTAGGGTTCTCTAGTTTATGCTTTTTTCCTTAAGTAACCTGCAGAGAATTCTGGAAAACAAGGCTTTCAGTTTTCACATTTAATTTAGCCTTAGTACATAAATATTTGATACTGATACAAAGCCATGAATTTACAGTTACATTTTCTTTGAGAGGCAATAGGCACTTATTTGAGATGCAAAAGAACAGAATCCATTGACATAAAAAACATCCAAACCTATAAGAGTTGATAATCCCAGAATGGTAGTTTGCAGGGTTTTTTTTAATGCATTGGAGAGTAAGGAAGATTACATGAAGGTGGGAGAAGGCAAGATGGGGATTGGATTACAGAATAGTTAAGACTGGCCTTGCGGGTGGTTGTCTTTAGAAGAGAGTTTGAAAAGAAGCATTTCAAAGGTGTGTTGATCTATTTAGATTCACAGATACAAGACAGGGCTTGCTTAGGCAAAGATGGGCCTTTTTCCTATTCTATGCCTGGGGTGTGACTACCCACCATGACCTGCCCAGTTAGGGTTTTATGATCAGATCACCCTGTGAGATTTGCCATAGAACCACTCTTCTGTTCACAAAGCTGCTGTACACCCATTCAGACAGAAACCCAAATGGTGTTCCAAAAGAAGGTGAATAATTGAACAGAAGGAAGGGATTTCCGCAGGTGCAGGTAAGCTAATAGTGATGCTAATTGTAAAGAATGTTCATGGGGTATGATGTCTGCTTTTTGGGAGCTTTGCAAACAGTTTGGAAGAAAAACTGCTCTGGGCCCAGTACAAAGGTTAATTTGCCCACTTGGAACTTTAAAGGGTTGAAGAGTGAGACTTGCAAGGCAGTTCCGCTGGGGTGACAGCTTCCACTTCTAAAAGTACCTCCGTTTATATTTTACAACGTTAGGGTCTAGTGAGGTGAGCTGGGGAGGGCACTGCTGCACACAATCACTTAGCGTCCCAGACTACCTACTAGCCCAATTGTCCTGGGACGGTTGGAGCCACTGCATAGAGAAGCATATAGGGGCATTTATGGTCCAGGTCTAGAGCTTCATCCCTCACTGGTGTTGGTTAGGAAATTCCAGACTGAGTGGCATAAAATTTCACTCCTGGGAGAGGCTGAACCATGAAAATGTCTAAAAAACATTTTTAAAAGGTGAAGTCAACAAGCCTTGGCCAGAGAGCTCGCTTGGTGAGAGTCATGGTCCTTATATGCCAAGGTTGCTGGTTTAATCCTGGGTCAGGGCACATGCAAGAAGTAGCAGATGAATATACAAATAAGTGGAATAACAAATCAATGTTTCCCTTTGTAAAACAACAAAAATTTTTTTTAATATATTTTATTGATTTTTTACAGAGAGGAAGGGAGAGGGATAGAGAGTTAGAAATACCGATGAGAGAGAAACCGATCAGCTGCCTCCTGCACACCTCCTACTGGGGATGTGCCTGCAACCAAGGTACGTGCCCCTGACCAGAATTGAACCCGGGACCCTTCAGTGCGCAGGCCAAACCGGTCAGGGCAACAAATTTTTTTTTAAATCAACTAGCAACCTAACTATAACAAGCTTATATTGAACTATAATCATTTGTGGAATCTAGTGTTATATTTTTAAGTTTTATATTTAGAAAAATTTGATGAACATTTCCATTTTTTAAATGTTAATACAGGAGGGGGCAGGGGAGAACGGGAGCTGGCTGGAAGAGGTTAATGGGGGGAACAGGAGGACCTATGTAATACTTTCAACAATAAAGATTAAAAGAAAAAAATGTTAATACTACCATATAATTTACTTGACCAAAAAAATCCAAGGCAAGGTGTATGATAGCAACCATTGGCTAAGTGCCTTCTATATGCCGGGATAGGCACAGTGTGATAAAAATTACAGTTAACACATCAGGATCATTTTCTAGGTTCTGGCTTCTGTTGCAGGTACTCTGCATATATCAATTGGTTTAATTTTTCAACAACCCTATGAGCTAGGCTACTATCACTCTCCGCTTGTCCATGAGGAAGGTGGGGCACAGGGGTTCAGTGATAGCCAACATCACCTAGCAGGAAGTGGCAAAGCCAGGAATTGGATTTAAGTAGTCAACCTCCAGCTGCTACTGTCTGAAACTTCATCCTCTCTGGACTCTGCTACTTTTGTCAGCTAATTCTAAGCACTCAATACACATTTCAATCCTGGTGGTAACCACTGTGGCATGGGAAGGGTGTGTGTGTGTGTGTAAATGTCTGGCAATTAGTAGGTATCTAATACATAGTTTGTTGAATTCAACAAATAGGAAACTGAGTCACAGAACTGGATAAATAGCTTGATTTAGCTCTAGCGGCTAGGGAGAACTAAGATGTGAACCCAGACAATCCTACTCGAGTTGAATACCACCCCCTAAAATCAGCTATGAGATATTTCTGTGTTGGTGATCAAATTTATTTGAGTTTCTTATAAACTATTCTGATCATGTCTTAAAAGTTGTGTCCCAGCCTGGCTGGTGTAGCTCAGTGGTTGAGCGTCAACCTAGGAACCAGGAGGTCGGGGTTCGAGTCCCGGTCAGGGCACATGCCGGGGTGGCAGGCTCCATCCCCAGTGAGGGATGTGCAGGAGGCAGCCGATCCATGATTCTCTCTCACCATGGATGTTTCTGTCTTTCTCCCTCTCCCTTCCTCTCTGATATCAATAAAAACATATTATAAAAAAAAAAGTTGTGTTCCCGCCGAAACCGGTTTGGCTCAGTGGATAGAGCGTCGGCCTGCGGACTGAAAGGTCCCAGGTTCGATTCCGGTCAAGGGCATGTACCTGGGTTGCGGGCACATCCCCGTTTGGGATGTGCAGGAGGCAGCTGATCGATGTTTCTCTCTCATCGATGTTTCTAACTCTCTATTCCTCTCCCTTCTTCTCTGTAAAAAATCAATAAAATATATTTAAAAAAAAAAAAAAGTTGTGTTCCAAAAAATAAAAAGTTATGTCCCATATTTTCCTTGTAAAATTGAAATCTAAATGAAGTAAATGGCATGGAATATGGTCTCAGCTTTTGATAATGCTTCTATCAATAAAGTAGTAAGTGTAGGTATTTGCATTTATGTGCAAGGCATTTAGTGGCATTTGTTATACTGAGGTTTAACTTGTTTTATTACGTACAAGAATTATGATTAAAAGCTCTACTTCTACAGCACCCAAGTGGGTCATCAGTTTCCTACTGTGCAAAGCTAGATAATGGGCTTTGCAGATCCTAACCTTGAAAGCTCCGGTTTCCCTGTTATCAGTAAGAAAATTGAGTGGGAAGAGATGAAGAAACTTGTTCAAGGCCATGGGGCTGGTAACTTGCAGACTTAGGAATCTAGGCCAAAGGCCCTGGCTGGCCCATTCCCCCAAGTTTGTTTTCTGAAGACCCAAGTAAGTACAAGAGTTTTGAGATCTAAGATGACAGTTTCCAAACCTTGGTTCATCCAAACCTGGTGTACTTAAAATGTCAGAGCTCTATTCATAACCTAAATCAGAAGGATGAGAGAATTTTTTTCTTTTAATTTTGTTTTTGTTTTTTTTGCACCACAGAAATAGTCCTGTGATGCTGGTTTAGCAGAATTGGTAAAGAAAGAATTTCATGCTGAGATTATGTTGGGAATAGGCAAAAAAATTGTGACATGAGAAAGACCCAAAATAGGGACATTGGGGACAATGGGACCAGGTTTCAGAACAATATGTTTTGTACTGTTTGTTCAACAGAAAAATAATAATGATGGTAAAAGATAAACAAACTAGGTATAATTCTAACTGGAATTTTCATAATATAATTTTTGAGCACTTGCCAGGCATCTGTGCTAGCACTTAACATGTCATCTTGCTTAATTGTAATCATAGCAACCCTGTGAGGCAGATACTCTTTGCCTCATGGGTGAAAGATGTACAGAGAAGTAGAGGAATTTGTTCAAGGTGACAGAAATTTTAAGTCATAAGTGGGAATTGAACTCAGGTTTGTCTGACTTCAAAGTCTGCCTTCCATATTCTACACAAAAAAATCAGGAAACTGAAAATAAAATTAAAATTACCCAGGGAACTATTCTATTGTACAAATATTATTATTATTAAGATTATGGGTCTTTTCTTTTATTGTTTCAGAATGTATATGTTACAAAAATAATTTATTTTAAAAATTGGGAAATAGGATTTTTTTCATTTTTTATTTAATTGTGGCAAGAATACTTAATATGAGATCTACCCTCAATAGATTTTTAAAAAATCCTCACCAGAGGATATTTTTCCATTGCTTTTCAGAGAGAGCGGAAGGGAAAGAGGGAGGGACAGAGAGAGAGAAGCATAGATGTGAGAGACGCATCAACTAATTGCCTCCTGCACATGCCCCCTGACCAGAGGATAGGGAGCGAACCAGAAACCCAGGCACATGCCCTTGACCAGGAATTGAATTCAAGATGCTTCGGTGCAAGGGCTGACACTCTAACCATTGTGAAAAACTGGCCAGGGCTACCCTCAACAGATTTTTAACTGTAATATTGTTGATTATAGGCACATTGTTGTACAACAGATATCTAGAACTTTTTCATCTTGCCTAACTGAAACATTATGTCCGTTAATTAACTTTCCGTTTCCTCTCCCCCTTCTCTGGCAACCACCATTCTACTTTTTGCTTCTAAGACTTTGACTATTTTTTTTTTAATACATTTTTTATTGATTTCAGTGAGGAAGGGAGAGGGAGAGAGAGATAGAAACATCAATGATGAGAGAGAATCATTGGTTGGCTGCCTCCTGCACAGCCCCCACTGGGGACCAAGCCCACAACCCAGGCATGTGCCCTGACCAGGAATGGAATGGTGACCTCCTGTCACCATTCCATTGGTACATAGGTTGACACTCAACCACTGAGCCACACCAGTCAGGCAAGAGTTTGACTGTTTTAGATACTGACCTCATATAAGTGGAATCATGCAGTATTTGACTTATGATTGGCTTTTTTCACTTAGCACAGTGTGCTCAAGGTTCATCCATGTTTTCACATGACAGGGTTTCATATATATTCCCCCTAAAATGTATACACACTTTAACAGCTGACAGCTCAATTTTGAAAATGAAATGTATTTTAATAGATACTGCCATTATAATTATTCAGTGTGCATACATTTTTTGAGGCACCGTATATATATTGGTTGACTGTTGACTTATCTGTATATATAGAAAGCCAGCGACCATAATGCTGTAATAACCATAATGACCAGTCACTATGATGCCCACTGTGGCCAGCGAACCAGCCCCATCAGGTACATATGTCTCTGTTTTTCCCCATTGACCCAAGAGCTCTCTATGTGGTTAGCTGAGGCTGATCCCTGGCCAGCATTGCAGCTTTACTTATTCCTCTGCTCAAACCTGCTCTTTTCCCATTCTTCCCAGTTACTGTTCTCAAAAGTATCCTTTAATAAGTACTGCCCACTACCAGACCCTCCCACCTGGATCAAGGGCAGGGCTGGATAGCCAAATGCCCCGCCTCCTTCCCCCCAGCCAGCCCCGCCCCCCATCGGCCCACCCCACCGAGATAGGCCTGCAGCCCCTCCACGCCAGCTGGCCCCACTCCTGATAGCTCCCCCCACCCCAATAGGGGGTGGGGCTGGCCAGCCAATCACCTATGGGCTCACGGCTGGGGAGCGCAGCAGTGGTAGTGGGAGCCTCTCCTGCCTCCACGGCAGTGCTAAGAAAGCAACAGCAAGCAAAAGAGCGAGGGGTCCCAGACTGCAAGAGGGATGTCTGAGTGCCGGCTTACGCCGGATCCTTGTGGGGAGTGGGCCTAAGTCAGCAGGTGGACATCCCCTGAGGGGTCCCGGACTGTGAGAGGGATGTCCGACTGCCAGCTTAGGCCCACTCCGTGGGGAGCAGCCCTAAGCTGGCAGTCAGACATCCCTCAAGGGGTCCTGGACTGCAAGGGGATGCAGGCCTGGCTGAAGGACCCACCCCCCAGTGCACAAAATTCCTGCACCGGGCCTCTAGTTTTAAATATATTAATATTACTATGTGATAGGCAGTTAGACATGAGCAGAGCAAGGAGCATGGGCCAAGTACAGAAGGTCACTAGGTGGGAAGCTCTGGGTGCTGAGGGGCAAAATGGGAAAACAAGGACCTTGTCTCCAGGAAAACCTTTCTTTCCCTAGCATATTGGTGGTCATGCGGTTTAGATCCTCTGACCTTTCATATCACTGGTCATTCAGTTCAGATCCTCCCCTAACCTTTCCTCCCTGCCATGTTGCTAGTCATGTGGGTTAGACCCTTAGAGGGGGAACCAACAAGGAGGCCAGAAAATAGCCCATAAACATTCAGCCCCCAAGACAATGAGATGTGGACCCACATCAAGTACATCTAGACCTCAGTTGTGTTTCAGCTCCAGGCCCAGAAAAGCAGCAAAACCAAAGAAGCCAGGCCATGGCTGACATCAGGACCAGCTGCATTGACTAATGACCCTCCCCCGCACCTGCCCTGGTGTTGATCAATCTGTGATCAACAGTGATCCTGAAAGGGCACACCGGGAAAGCTGATACATATCCTATTGGGGGTCCTCCCCTGAGGCCTCCAGATATTCTCAAGGAGAACCCAAGGAGGTGATCTTTAAGGAACACTCCCCGCCTTTCTCCACCCCTCTTCATCCAGGTGCCATTTCCTCCCCTCTCTCTTTTTCCTACGCTCCAAGTGCCCTTCTTGTGTAACTTGTTTTTCTGAATCCCATTGCCTCTACCTCTGTGACTTTCTAAAAAGAAACTGGTATAGTTTTGAGTCTTGCCTCTGAATTCTTTCTTAGCCAGAACTCAAGTAGGGAGGTTGCTGAACGAAGGTCTGGTCAGACTCCACCACCTAACCCTTGGTGCTGTTAGCGCCGCCGTAATAACTACATGCAACCGTTTCCTGTATTTAACAAGCCTTTCCTTTTATTTACCTTCATGCGACTAGCTCCACCTTCCAAAAGTTTCAGGTGGGCAGGCAGAAGGGTGCCTATTCTCTGAGAAATTGAACGCAATGGTTTTAAACACCGGCCAGAAAAATGTGGGCTCGCCGTTTCAACGCATAGAAATAGTGACATGGATGCCTAGATTGCCATTTTCGGCAAAAAGCTGTGCGATTCTGGTGTCAAAGATTAGACAGTCGCTACTGATAATGGCCGTTGCGATGCCCTCGTGAATCGATCGGGGAGTGTCTTCCCAAGTCATCCGCCGCCTGTGACCGTTCAGCTCAAGTCGATAAGCAAACTTTTCCGCTTGCTTGCGCGTTCCCATCAGCTGGACGATCGCAAAGAACTGCTGGTGCCCGTCGCACTTCTCCTGCTTCTTCAGGACCAGCATGAAGTGGAAGCCGAAGCAGGACTGCATCATCACCCAGTCCACAGACCCGGGGAGGTTGATGTCGGTGGCGAGGAACACGATGTCCTCCCCCTGCAGGGTGGTGATGGACTTGTGGTGGTGCATCAGGTGGGGCATCACGGCATCCAAGGAGCCCTGCCACCGACAGGACGCGCCGGGGCAGGGGCAGGCGTACAGCCGGAACGCACAGAGCTCCTCGTGGTCCGCCTTTTGGGTGTGCGGCAGAGTGATTTCACACCCCGAAATGGCGTGTTTGCAAGGGAACAGGACTGAGTTGGCCACCTTCTCCATGGCCAAGTTGCGGATGGTTCCCAAGGGGCCCCGACAGGTGGGACAGCAGGTGAGCTTGGGGCGACAGTTGCTGCAGACCAGGTGGCCGCTCTGACACTGCAGCGTGGGGGGCAGCGCGTAGTCAAAGCACACGGGACACTCAAAGAGACTGGCCAAGTCATTGTTGGACGCGATGGTGCCCGGCAGGGTGGGCACCTTCTGGGAAGGGGTGCACTTGGAGGTCCCGGTGGGTAACGCGGTGGACGTCCGGCGGCTCATCTGCAGGAACGTGGCCCAGGTGTTCCACATCCTCCAGGAGTAAGTCTGGGGGAGTCGAGAGAGGACCCCAAAGTACCTGAGAAGCGAAGCCCGGGGAAACCGAGGCTTATCACCAAAGGCCCGAGCCTCCCGGCCCAGCCACCGGCGCAGCCTCCTCCCCAACGACATAAACAGGGGAGGAGGCTGCATTCTTGCCAGCGCACAATGCAGGCGCGGGCTGGGGCGGGCCGAGAACGCGGGCACCCGGAACCGAGCGGCCCGCCCGGCCTGCGGGGAGGGGCTGCGGAAACGGCAGGCGGCCCGTGCCCAGCTGAGCTCCGCCACGTGGGCCCGTGTACGGGGGTCCCCGCCCTCGCCCGTGGCTTCCTCTGTTTGTTTGTAATTAATCGGAATATTATATATTATATAATATATCGGAATAATATAATATATTGTAAGTTTATATCACATTTTTTAAAAATATTTTTTTTATTGATTTTTTTACAGAGAGGAAGGAGAGGGATAGAGAGTTAGAAAAATCGATGAGAGAGAAATATCGATCAGCTGCCTCCTGCACACCCCCCACTGGGGATGTGCCCTCAACCAAGGTACATGTCCTTGACCGGAATCGAACCCTGGGCCCTTGAGTCCGCAGGCTGACACTCTATCCACTGAGCCAAACCGGTTCTGGCCAAAAACTGAGTTTTAATCAAAGCTGTTTTCAAACATTGTCATAATGTCACGTTGAAGAGTCATATCAATGGTACCAGCCATTGCTTCTCTCCTCCTCCGCTCTTGCTCTCTCTTCCTTGCTAAATTACGGTCTTTGAGAAGCCCAAGACTACTGTTCTCTTGAGCTTCCAATGACTGCTGATGTTCTTTTTGCTTGTCTCCAAGGCACTTGCTTGGCATCTTATTTGAAAAAGATTCTAGAGTGGAACCAGGGTGCCTTTGATTTTCTTGAAATACTTTGGGTTCCTTCGTATTCTGTTCCAGATGTTTCCGTATTAGTTCCTGTGTTCGAGCTTTTGCTTTCTTCTCTATTGCTGCTTTTCTAAACTGGTTGAAGAGCTCATCTGAGGATTTCCATACACCTGGAGTTTTAACTGGTTTGTCTACACTTTTCCAAGAGTCAGCATTCTTGATTTTTATATCCTTCTGCACAGAAACTTGACATTCAGACTCGACCACCATTGTGTCATCCCCGGATTGATGCATCACAGTTAGGCCATTCAAGTGATTTTCAGAACCACCTGAAAAAGGTAGGATTTGTAAAGGTGAAATGTTTTTCACACTCCGTTTATGTTCTAATTCTTGATGATTAATTGCTAACTGGTGGTGATCTGGTGCGGTTCCACTTGAATGTGTAGTCTGATGAAAAAGGGCAATAGTGCTAGAGGTTGTATCTCGCATAGTAGATTGTATCTTTACTTTCTCTTTAGAAGGAGTTCCATTCTGTTTCACCTCAGTAAATTTAGGTAACATTTCTGATTCGGAATCACTGCTGTCTGAAGTAACTGAATCACCGCTACTACTTTCAGACTCTGACGAACTGCTGCTACTGTCACTCAATCGGGAATCAATGCCAATAACAGCTGTGGATGATGGCATTTTCTCAGATTTTGTTTGGCATTTTCTGGAATTTAACTGATTATTGACACCTAGTAATCGCTTTTCCAACTCCTGTTTTTTCTGTGCATGAAGTTCTTCATTTGACTTCATTATTTTCTTACCACTAGGTTTTAGTGGTCTTTTTCTTAGACATGCAGCAACATATTTTTCTAGCTCTCTCAGTGTTGCTGTTTTCAGTGTTTTCAAGTCTACCTCTATCTCCTCATGGCTGGAATTTCTCAGTGAAGGTTCTCTTGAATGTATTATATGAAGGACTTTTCCAAGTTTATCTACAGGGAGTTTGCTTATATTCAAACTTAACCGCCTTTTCTCATCATGGCTCATAGGTTCAGCATTATCTTCATCCTCAGACTTCAGAGCCAACACTGATTGTTCCCTCTTCTTTGGATCATTGCTCTTAGATTTCTCCTTTAATTTCATTTGCTTAAACTTCTTTCTTGGATTTTCATCCGTGTTATCAACCTTTCCTTTTTTCTTTTCCCGTTTAGATTTGTCATTTTTTTCCTTTAGCGTATGGAAAGGTACTTGGGATAGAACCTCCAGTTGCTGATGAATAGCTTGAAACTGCTTCTGAAGCTTTGCAATAGAGTGATCTTGGTCGTCTTCAGAATCACCAGAAGAGTTATCTTCAGAGGAAGTTTCAGTACTGCTTTCTCTACCAGGGGACTTTGTGGTATCTGTTTTGATATTATATACAGGCTTACTCTCAACAGGTTCATCTGGGATCTTTGCAAAATGCATTTCAAACACATCCTGGAGCATTCTTGCCATTGTCACTACTTCATGATCTGGAGGACTGCATCTGTAGCAATTCAGGAACATTAATCTAACATCTGCAGCAAATTCATATGCATCCTTATATTCTTGGTTGTCCATTTTTCTCTTGATAGTTCCAAGATCCATTGGATTTTCCACAATGTCGTAGTAGTTATGGAGTCCCAATGCATTAACATCAACAGGATTATAAAAGGGCCATGCATATGAAAAGTGCTTCTTTGCAAACAGTTCTTTCAGAATCTCACTACAGTGCCTTAATGGTTCAGTTTCTTTAACTTTATATTGTTGCTGAGAATTCAGCAAAACATTCTTCCCCCCACTTTCTTTTACGGGTGGCATTTTGGCTGTTTTTTTTTCTGGAAGTGCTGGGGAAGGTTCACCACTTGCATTAACGACTGAAGTTGTAGGAGTTGTTGTATCTGCTTTCCTCTTTACACCCTTTGTAACCTGGGCCACTGTTTGTGAGGTAGAGTTGGGTGGCGCACCTTGTGCCATATTTAAAGGAGTAGTAGATGATTCAGGAAATACAGAGGGACTCACTTGCGGCTTCAATACTTTTTCTGATCCTTTAGGAGACTGTTTTTCTTTAACAGAAGAAACTGCTACATTCTGTTGAGTGCCTTTCTTTCTTCTTTCCTTACCACCCACAACTTGCTCTTCTTTTGGCATCTGTAATAATTTCTGTTTAAATAAATTCTCTAGAGCTTTTACCATAAGAACAACGTCATCTCCAGGCTTGTTGTATAAATAACAATTCGAGAACATTGTTCTGAAGTCTTCTATGCATTCTGAAGCCTCCACATAATACTTATTTTCCAAGCGCTTCTTAATTGTACTTAAATCCATTGGGTTTTTGATAATGGTGTAATAATCGGGCAAATCTAGTTTCACGGCATCCACAGGCTGCTGAAAAGGCCAGGAAAAACTATGCTTCCATAAAGCCTTCAAGACAACTTTTTGTAGATACTGCAGCTGATTTGTCAATCTCCCATTTTTCTTAGTATTTATATATTCTGGTGGTGGAGGGTTAATAATAGCTATTTGTCTTCTTGGCAGAGACATTCTTAATTGCTTCAAATTCTAATATTCTAATGTCTACAAATAAGTGTCCTTTTCCTATATAAGTACTAGAAGTTGTTATTATGCCTTAGTTTTGGATGATTTAGGTTATTTCAATCTTTCACAGTATTTCTGTTTTTCTAAGACACAAATTGACGTCTTAGCAGGAAAAGTCTGTAAGTTTGTCTTGTAAGAAGGATCTTGCCTGATCGTCCCCTGGAGCTTGCACAGGATAAAATGGTGCAGGCAGCCGTTCTCCACGGTTCTCCACCAACCGTTGCCACCAGCTCTCACCTCGAAGGCGGCTGTTCTTGCGCCAGTTGTTGGGGTCCAACCCCAGCAGGTCCAGGGGTTCCCAAAGGTGTGGATGGAGTTGGCGAAGAAGAAATGCGTTCAGTTGATCAGCAGCCTCGCCAGGTTCTCCAGTCAAGTTCTCCAGCCAGGTTCTGCCTGTCTTCTCCTGTTACATCTGTATTTATACCAGTTGATTTTAATCCTATCCATTCTATTCCAAAGGTTAGGGCATTTCTTATCTCCATTCCAAGGTCACTACTCTATTGTTCTGTTAAGCTACAAGGACGTAACTGAAGGAGATTATCCTAAGTAAAGATTATGTAGCTTAAGCGTGATTGTTCCTAGTTAAAGTGATTAATTACCCGCCTGGCACTTAGTTAAGGGGTTTTACTGATTTGCTTCCTTAGTCCTGTTAATCCCTAACTCCAGGGAAAAATCCCCACCTGGGGAAACAACCTTTCTCAGGGAGGTGGTCCTGTTTAAAACACATATCCCATATACACCAGGTCCCTTGAAACATAAGCTGTGCAGATGTTTCTTCCCTGCAGTGACTGTGTCAAGCAGCAAGGGTGGACTGGCTTCCGACAAATTTTCATACCAAATAATTTTCAAATATGTTGAAAATATATGTATAAAATTGTATATAGACACTAATTTGTTCAACTATGAATATACATCCCCACGCTTCCCTACTGCTTCAACTTTGCTTGGCCTGGAATGAAATCTCCTGCATCTCTGTGATGGTTGATGGAGTCCCAGACTAGGAAATGTTCAGTGGCCGGGAAAAAGGACTGCAAGAAATTCTTTCCCCAAAGTGCTCCATCAGATATCCTTTCGTATTTCTTTAGGCTAAACTGCAGTCACATGTTTATTCTTAAAAAAAAACACACACCCTAATTTTGGAGGAAGGGAGAGAAACGGGGCGGGGGGGGGGGGGGGGGGGGGGAGAAACATCAATTTATTGTTCCACTTATTTATGCATTTGATGGTTGATTCTTGTATTATATATGCCCTGACTGGGGTTTGGACCCACATCTTTGTTATATGAGGACGACACGCTAACCAATTGAGCTATCTCGCCAGGGACATGTTTATTCTTTAATTAAACATTGGTTTACACCAGCAATTTTCAGTCGGTGTGCCATGGCAAGAATTTGTAAAACTTGAAATACCTGACTATTTAGTCAGGGGCGCTGACCTCTTTTCCCTTAGATTGTTGTCAAATAAAAAATGACAATAATCAATACAACAATAGCCATCCCATATGAATGAATCAAAATTATACCTATATTTTTGGCAGATGAGCAAAAATTGTGTATTTTGGTGTGCTGCAGAATTTTAGTAGTTTATGTGTGCCATGAGGTGAAAAAGATTGAAAATCACTGGCTTAGACCAATAGGGATTTATAATTCAGCTGGAGATGGGTATACCTATCCCAGGCCCGACAGGGAAAAATGGATATTGAGCAAGATCAAAGGGGAAGGATAGCAAGTAGGCAACCAACAGGGGCTGCTTCAATACCTAAGACATTTTGCTTTGTAGTATAGTAGTCTACAGCTCCCCCTTTCCCATTAATTTTTATTTTTTGAGGAAAGTACCTTATACTTCTTATTCATGTTTCTCAGCACCTGCTCAGTGCCTTACTACACATATGGGCATTCACTATTTTATTTGGATTTAAAATTCCCCCAAAGAATTTCATATTGATAGATATTTTTTATTGATTTCAGAGAGAGGAAGGGAGAGGGAGAGAGATATAAAAACATCAATGATGAGGCCTGGCTGGTATAGGTCAGTGGTTGAGCTTCAACCTATGAATCAGGAGGTCACAGTTCAATTCCCGGTCAGGCCACATGCCCGGGTTGCAGGGCATGCAGGAGGCAGCCAGTCAATGATTCGCTCTCATCATTGATGTTTCTCTCTCTCTCTCCCTCTCTCCCTTCATCTCTAAAATCAATAAAAATATATTTAAAACACACACACACACACACAAAAACCTCAAGGATGAGAGAGAATCATCAGTGGGCTGCCTCCCATACTCCCCCCACTGGGGAATTGATCCAAAAACTCTGGCATATGCCCTGACCGGGAATTGAACCTTGACCTTCTGGTTCATGGGTCAACGCTCAACCATTGAACCACACTGGCCAGGCTGGATAGATATTTTTTAAATTCCTTATGATACTATGGATTTATAAAATATTTTATTCTAAAACTCTAAGAGACTTCCAGGAATATTTACTTTTATATTTACTTTCATACTCTAAGAGGTTAGAGAGAGAACTGCTGTGAACTATTTTCATTAAAAATGGGAGAACCAAGATGGCGGCATAGGTTGACGCCGGAGTTTGCTGCCTCGAACAACCACTTCAAAAATACAACTAAAAGACGGAAGGACATCACCCAGAACCACAGGAAGGCTGGCTGAGGAGAGATTCTACAACTAGAAGTAAAGAGAAATCCATACTGAGACTCAGAGGAGGCGCAGTGCGGAGGTGAAATACTAAGGTGCAGAGGTGAGGTTGTCGTTTTCAATCGAGAGGGAGTTTCAGACTCTGAGCTCCAGATCCGGGCGAGTCTCTAGGGCCCCAGACTCAAACGGGAGAAGAGGGAAGGCAGCTTTCTCTCCGAGGTTTGCAGCAGTTGCAGAGCCGCTGGGGACGGAACTGAGAGCAGCCATAACTTCTCGCTCCGCCTGCCCTGTAGATCCCCAGGGACCCGCCCCGCCCAAGCCCTGCACTGAGGCATTTGCCGGATAGCCTCAGGCAAAGGCTAGATGAGCACCGCCCTAGAGATCCAGCACAGAAGCGCTCCCACTACAGACACAGCTGACTCTCATAACCAGTTAGCCTGGAGGTCAATTCACCCCTAGTTTGCCAACAACAATTAAGGCTTAACTACAACAAGACTTCGCACAAAGACCACAAGGGGGTGCACCAAGAAAGCATAAAAAATGCGGAGACAAAAAAACATGACAGAAATGGAGGATATAGAGCTAAAAAACGCACTTTTGAGGGCTTTCAATAATTTGCTAGAAACTGCCGATAAACTTGATGAGAGCCTCAAGAAATCTGAGACCCTCGATGTTGTGATAAAGAACCAACTAGAAATTAAGCATACACTGACTGAAATAAAGAATATTATACAGACGCCCAACAGCAGACCAGAGGATCGCAAGAATCAAGTCAAAGATTTGAAATGCAAAGAAGCAAAAAACACCCAACTGGGAAAGCAAAATGAAAAAAGAATTCGAAAATACGAAGATAGTGTAAGGAGCCTCTGGGGCAACTTCAAGTGTACCAACATCCGAATTATGGGGGTGCCAGAAGAAGAGAGAGAGCAAGATATTGAAAACCTATTTGAAGAAATAATGACAGAAAACTTCCCCCACCTGGTGAAAGAAATGGACTTACAGGTCCAGGAAGTGCAGAGAACCCCAAACAAAAGGAATCCAAAGAGGACCACACCAAGACACATCATAATTAAAATGCCAAGAGCAAAAGACAAAGAGAGAATCTTAAAAGCAGCAAGAGAAAGAGACTCAATTATCTACAAGGGAATACCCATACGACTGTCAGCTGATTTCTCAACAGAAACTTTGCAGGCCAGAAGGGAATGGCAAGAAATATTCAAAGTGCTGAATACCAAGAACCTACAACCAAGATTACTTTATCCAGCAAAGCTATCATTCAGAATTGAAGGTCAGATAAAGAGCTTCACAGATAAGGAAAAGCTAAAGGAGTTCATCACCATTAAACCAGTATTATAGAAATGCTGAAAGGTATCCTTTAAGAAGAGGAAGAAGAAGAAAAAGATAAAGATACAAATTATGAACAACAAACATGCATCTATCAACAAGTGAATCTAAGAATCAAGTGAATAAATAATCTGATGTACAGAATGAACTGGTGATTATAATGAATCAGGGACATAGAAAGGGAATGGACTGACTATTCTTGGGGGGGAAAGGGGTGTGGGAGATGCGGGAAGAGACTGGACAAAAATTGTGCACCTATGGATGAGGACAGTGGGTGGGGAGTGAGGGCGGAGGGTGGGGCGGGAACTGGGAGGAGGGGAGTTAGGGGGGGAAAAAAGAGGAACAAATGTAATCTGAACAATAAAGATTTAATTAAAAAAAAAATTAAAGAAACTTTTAGCCCTGACCAGGTAGCTCAGTTGGTTAGAGCGTCGTCCCAAAACACCAAGGTTGTGGGTTCCATCTCTGATTAGGGCACAGGCAAGAGTCAACCAAGTGGGTGCATCAGTAAACCCTGGGTGCGCGAGGGTTTACTGAAATGGTCGCCATTGTGCAAACTGGGTCAGCCCAAGTGGAACAATAAATTGATGTTCCTTTCTCTCCCTCTCCCTCCATCTAAAATCAATTAATCTTTTTTTAATAAAAAAGGAAACTTTTATTTGATAGTATGTTCAAAGTCTTCTGGTCAACAGGCAAGATAATCTAGATTTTCTAGTCCCAGCTCAGAGTTATTTTAAATTTTCTATATTGCCTTTGAGAAGACTACTTCTCCTTTAACCAAAATATCCCAGTTTTTACATTATTACATGTAACTTATTATTGATTATACTGTTTTTATTTTTTTTCTTCCCCCTCCAAATTAACCCTGGTTATAGAAAGGTTTTTGTTTAAAGGTCATAATCTGAAGACACAGAGGAAGTAAAATGTGAAGGTTATGAGCTAGAAATATTTCAACCCTAAAGAACAAGGTTTTTCCTCTGAACAAGGCCAGAGTCGACATCACATGCAACTTTATTGGACTTTTCAAAGAGATGAATGTGTATTTTATTCCTGAATTAAAAACCTACTTATTCCTTTTTTTCCCTTGTTCTTATCAGATGCGCTGAAACAGTATAACAAATATGGACGTAAGAAAATATTAAGGTGAGCCCCTCAACGATAGGTACCTGATATTTTTACTGCTCAGGGGCACAGAACATGAGAAATTTTAACTTAATCCTTGGAGATGGGTTGTCCACAGACCTACTTAAAACTCTGCTCTTACACCCACCCCATGTCTCTTCGGGAGACAACATACTTCGGATTCTCACTTGTCTTAGATTTGCACTGTATCTCCTAAGAGAACTGGTGACTTATACATGTCCCATTGCTAGACACTGAGCAATTTCTGATTACGGACTGGGTCTTTGCATTCTCCTGCTTCGGGGCTGAATACATAGTGGGGATTGACTAATAAATATTTGTTGAATGAATAAACCTTTTGTATCTAGAAGATGGTGATGACATTGAGAATTAAGTCTTTGCTCTTGAAAAGTTACCAGTCTATACATCTTCAATAAAACAGGAATCCTACTTAAGGCAAACCAACTTCCCATTGTTAAAATTCTCGGAGCCAAAGTTCCAAGTATCTGACAGTTACTCAGTTTTGCACACACTCAGTTTAACCAACCTCTCCTCCAGGCCTCACACCTTCGGATGATGTCTGTGACATGGTTCTCTCTGCATTCTCAATATATCTTTTCCTGTATTTGATAGGATAGCTGATGTTTTCTCTTGGAAGTCACCCCACTGTATGCACTCTTCACTTGCTGTCTCCCCATTAGGTATCTATCCTATGGCCTCTCCCATCCCAGATGAAAGATTTGAGGTTTCTAAGCAGGAAACAACAACAACAAAAAAAGTTTGCCAAAACGGCCATGATTTCATGACTAAAAGAACACTCAAAACTTGCAAGGATGCCCTAGCCGGTTTGGCTCAGTGGATAGAGCATCGGCCTGCGGACTGAAGGGTCGCAGGTTCGATTCCGGTCAAGGGCATGTACCTTGGTTGCGGGCACATCCCCAGTGGGGAGTGTGCAGGAGGCAGCTGGTCGATGGTTCTCTCTCATCGATGTTTCTAACTCTCTGTTCCCTCTCCCTTCCTCTCTGTAAAAAATCAATAAAATATATATTTAAAAAAAAACTTGCAACGAAGAAAATTTTAAATCCTGTGTGATCTACAACTCCCACCAGGAGGCATTCAGTTGCTCCTCGGGCTTTCTGACTTGCAAAACGAGCTCATTTTGTCCGTCTAACGCCCCCTACCAGGTGTCCACTGGGTCTCAGATCACTGGCATCTGGGGCCTTGACGCAAACCGACTTGTCATTGAAAAAGTCCTTGCTTTGAGGACGGCGGATGGTGGAGCCATCCCTTACACTCTCGGCCCCGGTCTAGTCTGATCTGGGATTGGGCCGATGTCATGCAGGGTCTTTGGAGTTCCTGTGACAGAGTGTCGGTCCGTCTTCCACTTTGCATGCCTAGGACGGTGGGTTTCGGGACGGAGTTATGCTTGCACAAGGTCTACCGAGACGGTCGCCATGGTGCAAGCTCGGTCCGACTCATGTAGCGAACGTAAGCCCGAGGAGATGCGCGCAGCGCCGGCCTCCCCACCGCTGTGGGCCCCCGCCGCCGCCGGGCCTCTGCCTCCCTCGCCGCTGCCTCGCCGCCGCCGGGCCTCTGCCTCCCTCGCCGCTGCCTCGCAGCCGCCGGCTGTTCCTTCTGTCACCCCCTCCCGCCGCCGGCCGGCCCTTCCGGGCCTCTCCCCGCCCTCCCGCCCTGCCCCGCGCGGACGCGCTGTTCCGCCAGGTGCCGCCCCTCCCCGGCTCCCGTCCTCGGGGCGCCGCTCCGCCCCGCCCCGCGCAGGCAGCGTCCCCACATCCGGGTACCGACTCCAGCCGCCCAGACGCTGGCACTATGGTCATGGCGGAGGGGACGGCAGTGCTGAGGCGGAACCGGCCGGGCACCAAGGCGCAGGTACCGTCTCGGCACCTTCCCTGCGGGGGCTCTCGGCGCCGAGCAGCGCCGCCGCGGGAGGTCGGCGGCCCCGGGCGGAGGCTGGGCCGGGCGCGGGCGGGGGCACGGTGCCGGCCTGCTCTTCCGGAGCCGCAGCCCCTGGTCTGGCTGAGCCGGCGGCCCGCGAGGCCGCGGAGCCCCTTAGAGGGTGGGCGGAGCGGCGGGTGGGGGTCGCCGCGGCCGGGGACTGGGACCTGTCAGGAGCTTCCGCTGGTGCCTGCCTCCCCCTGAACCCCAGTTGACCTGCGTCGGAGGGCGCCGCCGGCCAGGAGACACCGCTGGGCTTTCGAAAGGGGGGGGGGGGCGGGTGTCGGGCTGCCAGGATGGGAGGGCGTGTGAACGCAGCCTACCTGTCCTGGCGACTGGGTCCCACCTGGCATCTAGGTCCCATCTGGCGACTAGGTCCCATCTGGCGACTAGGTCCCACCTGGCATCTAGGTCCCACCTGGCATCTAGGTCCCACCTGGCATCTAGGTCCCATCTGGCGACTAGGTCCCATCTGGCGACTAGGTCCCATCTGGCGACTAGGTCCCACCTGGCATCTAGGTCCCATCTGGCGACTAGGTCCCATCTGGCGACTAGGTCCCACCTGGCATCTAGGTCCCACCTGGCGACTAGGTCCCACCTGGCATCTAGGTCCCACCTGGCATCTAGGTCCCACCTGGCATCTAGGTCCCACCTGGCGACTAGGTCCCACCTGGCGTCTAGGTCCCACCTGGCGACTAGGTCCCACCTGGCGACTAGGTCCCACCTGGCGTCTAGGTCCCACCTGGCATCTAGGTCCCACCTGGCATCTAGGTCCCACCTGGCGACTAGGTCCCACCTGGCGACTAGGTCCCACCTGGCATCTAGGTCCCACCTGGCGACTAGGTCCCACCTGGCGACTAGGTCCCACCTGGCGACTAGGTCCCACCTGGCATCTAGGTCCCACCTGGCGACTAGGTCCCACCTGGCATCTAGGTCCCACCTGGCATCTAGGTCCCACCTGGCGACTAGGTCCCACCTGGCGTCTAGGTCCCACCTGGCGTCTAGGTCCCACCTGGCGACTAGGTCCCACCTGGCGACTAGGTCCCACCTGGCGACTAGGTCCCACCTGGCATCTAGGTCCCACCTGGCGACTAGGCCCCACCTGGCATCTAGGTCCCACCTGGCGACTGGGTCCCACCTGGCGTCTGGGTCCCACCTGGCAACTGGGTCCCACCTGGCGTCTAGGTCCCACCTGGCGACTAGGTCCCACCTGGCATCTAGGTCCCACCTGGCGACTGGGTCCCACCTGGCGACTGGGTCCCACCTGGCGTCTAGGTCCCACCTGGCGACTAGGTCCCACCTGGCGTCTAGGTCCCACCTGGTGTCTAGGTCCCACCTACCTGGCGACTAGGTCCTACGTGGTGACTAGGACCCACCTGGCGTGTGACGCACCTGCCCGGCTTGCCCCATCAGCTGGTGTAGCCGGATCTGGGTGGCGATCCTTGTCTGCGCCTCCTCCTGCTGTTTGCCTTTGGCTACTTCTCTCTGCAGCTGTTCTCTGGTCCGGCAAGTGCTCATCCTCGGTTGCGACTGGTTGGAGGTCATTCCTGTGAATTTCCTTGTTGTTATGTGTGAGGCACAGGGAATGAACTGGTGATCATTTTACTGGTGTTCGCTTTCAGGAGGGCAGTAGTTGGGTGAGTTGGTGCTTAGTTAGGTATTGGTTCTTGGGATTTGCAGAAGAGGGATGCCTCACGTTCTTTAAAAAATCAAATTGGCCTTTAGACTCTGTCTGACGAACCTGCCAGCTGAAATGGCTTGCTCTTGAGTAGATGCTCTAAAATTAGAAGAGGTGTGTTACAATGTAATTTTAAAGGAAAAGTGGTACAAGTGGGAAAAAGACACACAACAAAACAAAACAGAAAACCATAAAGCTGTGACCGTATGCCGGAGAGTAGCTTTTCATATCTTGCACAGAATTTTGGAAAGGGAGTCCTTTCGAAGGAATCTTTGAGATCCAGACACCTTCCCAGATGCATGTTACAGATAAGAAAACCGAGGCCCTGAGAATCAGCCCCGAGAACCCTCTGCATTTGCTCAGGGTCCCATAGTTTTGCATTCTTAGTTCACTGGTGACTTTTTCTCCCTAAACAAGTTGCTTCTAGGATTGACTTTTAGAGAATTTGGTTTGGAAGTCCTTACTAGAGTCACATTTAGCTGTCAGTTGCTCTGGCAGTTTTGTTGTCATACTACTGGACATTTTTATTTAGGCTTTTTACCCTTTCCAGACTTTCTTTACCTGCAAATACTCTCTTAGATATCTTTACTTCTTATTCTGTGGGAACATTGTTGTTGTTTTTTTCTTTTATTAAGTGATCAACTTCTATATTTTATATTACAAAAAAAGAAGTGAACTCACATTCTGGTAATTGTTATCCATTTTTATTTACTCAAAAGTTATGAAGTTTGAAAGGAAAGAAAATAATATATTGTAAATTAATATTTTAATACATCTGTCTGCTATGAGTAAGTCACATATAAGAAAGCTCCTTTGCTTTTTCCACGTTGTCATAGATCAAGGTTGTTAAATAAAATGTGGCATAAAAGATTAGGGTTAAAAAAAAAAAGACTGCTTACACAGCATGCTGTCCTGTCACACTAATTTCCTTCAGTGAAATGAGTCTATTCCAAGCTGACTTATTTAGAGCTATCATAGAGTAGTGGAGTGTCTTCCTACTTTTTTTTAAGATTGGTTAGATTGGGAATTGGCACATAGTTGGTTTTCAATAAGTGTTTATTGACTGAATTAGATGAGAACATTCATTAACCTGGATTTTTGCTTCCTCCTTTCAGTGTTAAAGTATATCACAAGTGTGATGAGGCAGAATATTTAATTCCCAATTAACTTTTTTTTACATCTTTTCTGTATATTACTATGTGTTTTCTAACATTTTAATAACAAATATTATATTGGCTGTTCTATTTTTGATGGAGCTCATATTTTGTTTAGATATTTAGAACATCATTAGAATTGGAATAATAGTTTATAATGTCTTTCTAAAATAAAATAACACTTGTGCTACTACTAACACTAGCTGTTCTCAGGTAAAAACTGATCAGTTTTATGGTGCCCTGAGATTTTTTATTTTTATTTTTTTATTAACCTTCATCCAAGGATATTTTTCCATTGATTCTTAGAGAGAGTGGTAGGGAGGGGGAGAGACAGAGAGATAATCATCAATTGGAGAGAGGCATCTATTGGTTGGGGCCAAGAATGGAGCCTGCAACTGAGCTACAAGCCAAGCTGGCAAATCTTCAGGTGCCTGGAGACTTTTAAGTGTAACTTTTTGAGAAGATACTTAACCACCATAAACAAAAAGTAGTACTTATCTCCTCAAGTGATACATGAAAGGTTTATGGGAGCCATATTGAAGGATTTGTGGTTGAGAAAAAGTAACTTGTAGTTCAATTAAATAAAATCTTGGTGTTCACTTAAAAACATTGAGTAAAATTTCTTTAACTTATTTATTGAGTAGAGGCCTGGTGCATGAAATTTGTGCACTTGGGGTGGGGCGCGTCCCTCAGCCTGGCCTGTGCCCTCTCACAGTCTGGGAGCCCCGTGATTGATGGCCCCAAAGAGGCAGTCCCCGTCCACCCGGCCAGGGCTCAGAGATGGATTGCCCTGCAGAGGGAGGCCCCGCCCACCTGCCGCAGTCCGCTGGTTGGTGGCCTGGGGCTCCCTCTGCAGGGTGATCATGGGGAGATGGCCGGGCCTCTGACCAATTGCATTGCACCGCCTTGACTGGCCTGGCGCCAGTGGGTGTCATAGTGTGGTCATCCAGATGGTCGTTCTGCTGTTTGGTAGTTTGGTTGATTTGCATATTACGCTTTTATTATTATAGACTAGAGGCCCGGCACACGAAAGTCGTGCGGGGGTACTGTTCCTAGGCCTATCCTGTGATTAGGGCCATCTTCCCCGGCTGTCAGCAGCCGGCCCTGCCCCCCCGCCGCCACCCACCCGGGTTCCCAGTTTGCCATCGGGCAATTGGAACCTGACAGCCGGGGAGCGAGGGATCGAGAGGTTGGCCGGTCCCGCCGGCTTGTGACCCTGTCCCCACTGTGGGTCACCCTCTGTGTGTGGGGCGACCGGTGGGGTGCGGGCCTTGACCTGGCGCTGCCTGCATCCCCTGCCACCCACCCCTGGTTCCCCATTCACCATCAGGTGATCGGAGCCTGCCAGCCGGGGGGAAGGACCAAGAGGTCCGCCATTCCCACCTGCTCGCCAGCCCCGCCTCCGCCACGGGTCACCCTCTGTGTGTAGAGCGACCGTTGGGGCCGGGGTCTTGGCCTGGTGTCGTCCACATCCCCCGCCACCCACTCCCGGGTCCCCATTTGCCATTGGGCGATTGGAGCCTGCGGGCCAGGGGTAGGGACCAAGAGGTGGTCAGTGCACCTCATAGTGACTGCTTGAGCGGTCATTCTGGTCGTTCTGCCTTTATGGTTGCTGGGCTTTTATTATATAGGATAACCACAATGCTTACAATATGAGCGCTTTTCCTTTCCTCTAGTATAACTTTGGATTTTTATTAAGAATTGAAGTTAATCATAATGGTATTGCATCTTGTATTTTAACCATGAATTTTTTTATAGGATTTCTATAATTGGCCTGATGAATCCTTTGATGAAATGGACAGTACACTAGCTGTGCAGCAGGTAATAACAATAGTTTCTTTTGCAACACCAATAAACTAAACAGTTGACCTTCCTTGAGATAGTTAAGTATTCCTATGTCTTTTAGCACAAACCAGAATCCGTGGAATTAATGGATGGCCATTTAAAACTTTTGTCAACCTTCATTTTGTTTTAAGATGGCATATTAAACTATAATCAAACAAATATATTTTAATATCTTAAAATATGTTAATCTGTACTATTTAGTGTACCAAATTTGATTTTACAGTAAACTTAATTCAAAATTAATTGAATACTAAATTAGAATAACATTAAATAGAAATAGCATATTGATTTGGTGACGGAACACTTGCGAACATGTACCTAAGTTTTACTTTTTTTTTAACCATTTTTTAAAATCCTCACCCAAGGATATGTTTATTGATTTTAGAGAGAGAAGTGGAGGGTGGGGGAGAAACATCGATTGCCATGGGGCAATCGGAACCTGACGGCCAGGGGGCCAGGGACCGAGAGGTTGGCCGGTCCCGCCTGCTTGTGACCCTGTTCCCACTGTGGGTCGCCCTCTGTGTGTGGTTGCCTCCTATATGTGCCCCCTACTGGGAATCGAACGCTCAACCTTTTGGTGTACAGGATAACACTCCAACCAACTGAGCCACACCAGCCAGGGCAGGATATTCTTATTTATTTATTTATTTATTTATTTGTTTGGGGGGGGGGCAGGATGTTATTAAATATTCTTATTGAAAATCACATTTTGTACTAGTTGGGTTAAAAAAAAAAACACACACCAGCTGGTCATTTTTTCAAAATGAATAAAATCTGGAATCTGGGGAAAAAATAATTTCCATAGCTAATTATTAAAAAACTAGAGGCCAGGTGCATGAATTTGTGCACGGGTGAGGTCTGGCTGGCCTGCCCCCAATCGGGGTGGGGGGGCCAATCAGGGGCAGGGCCAGCTGAGGGGAGGTTCTGCGGGAGGTTGGCCGGCAGGTCCGGCCCCCTGGTTGAACTCCCGGTCGAGGGGACAATTTGCATATTAGCTTTTTATTATATAGGATCACATTTAAGGATTAATAAAAGGATGCCTGAAATTGTGTGTACTAGTAAATTGGACTAGGCATTGGTTAACTAACATTTTTAAAGAGAAAATATTCAATAACAATAGGCTGTTTGGCTTTGTCTGATGGCCAGATAATAAAAGTAGATAGCTATTTGGATTTATTGTTATTTGAAGATCTTAAGGAATAAAATAGAAATACAGTTGAGTTCTTTGAGCTTTAAAAACAATTCATAATCATTATAAAATTCTTTAAAATGGATTTTAGTATATTAGGTATTTAGCACAGAAAATGGAAGAGCATTCATGAATGAATGGTTTTGTGCATTGCCTTTTTGTATGTGAGTATGACGTTATCTTTTAAAAAATATTTTAAAAATTGTTTTCAAAGAGGGAGAGAGAGTGATAGAAATATCAGTGATGAGAGTGAATCATTGATTGGTTGCCTCCTGCACACCCCCTACAAGGGATCGAACCTGCAACCTGGGCATGTGCCTTGACCGGGAATTGAACCCGATTTCCTGGATCATGGGTTGATGCTCGGCCACTGAGCCACACCAGCCGGGCTCTGGTAGTTTAATTATGTGCCTGGGCATGAATTTCTTTGGGTTTTCTTTCTTTTTTTAAAATATGTTTTTAATTAATTTCAGAGAGAGGAAGGGAGAGGGAGTTAGAAACATCAATGAAGAGAGATAATTATTTTTTTAAAAATATATTTTATTGATTTTTTACAGAGAGGAAGGAATAGGGATAGAGAGTTAGAAACATTGATGAGAGAGAAACATTGATCAGCTGCCTCCTGCACACTCCCTACTGGGTATATGCCTGCAGACAAGGTACATGTCCTTGACCAGAATCGAACCTGGGACTCTTGAGTCCTCAGGCCGACACTCTATCCATTGAGCCAAACCGGTTAGGGCTAGAGAGAGTTAATTATTGATGGGCTGCCTTCTGCACGCCCCCTACTGGAGATCGAACCTGCAACCCAGGCATGTGCCCTGCCTGGGAATGGAACCGAGATCTGGTTCATAGGTCAGCGCTCAACCACTGAGCCATGCTGGCCAGACTCTTTGGGTTTTCCTGTTTGGTACTCATTCTGCTTTTTTTAATTGTGATAAAAAAATATGTAAAATTTACCACTTTTCCCCATTTTAAGCGTACAGTTTTGTTGTGTTAGTACATTTACATTTTTATGCAGCCATTACCACCTCCATCTATCTTGAGAATTCATCTTCTCCAACTAAAACTCTGTACCCATTAAACAATAACTCCCCATAAGCCTATTCACCTACTTGAATTTGTAGGTTTATGTCTTTTCCCAACTTGGAAACTTTTTAGCCATTATTTATTCAGATATGTTTTTTAGCACCACATTCTTTTTCTTTTTGTGGGATGATGGTGACATGACTCTTAAATCTTTTGTTATTGTCTGACAAGTTCCTGAGGCTCTGTTTATTATTGTTTTTATTCCTTTTAATTTCTGTTGTTCAGATTGGATAATATTTATTTATCTATCTACAAGTTTATTGGTTCTTTACTGTGTTATCTCCATTCTGCTATTGAGTCCAGTGAGTGTTTTACTTTGGTGGTTGTGTTTTCCAGTTCTAAAATTTCCATTTGGCACCCAGTTGGTTGAGCGTTGAACTGTGAACCAGGAGGTCACGGTTTGATTCCTGGTCGGGGCATATGCCTTGTTGCAGGCTCAGTCCCCAATATGGGGCATGCAGGAGGCGGCCAATCAGTGATTCTCTCTCATCATTGATGTTTCTATCTCTCTCTCCCTCTCCCTTCTTCTCTGAAATAAATAAAAATATATTTTAAAAAAAGAATAGAAATCACTGTAGCAATAGAAAATTTAAAAAAAATTTCCATTTGGCTCTTTTTATCTTTCTTTATTGATACGTTTGTTTCAAGTGTTTGTAATTTTACATTCAAGCAGTTTTTAAGTAGCTGCTCTAAAGACTTTGTCAGGTAATTTCCAATATCTGTGTCATCTTGTCATTGGTGTCTAGTGCTTGTTTTTCCCCATGATAATTGAGATTTTCATGTATTTTTGTATGCCAACTAATTCTAGATTATATCCTGGACATTTTGAATATTATGTTTATACTCTGGTCTTATTTAACCCAATGGAGAATGTGATATTTTTGTTATAGCAGGCATTTGACTTTGTTAGATACAGGTTGCAAGTTCCAACTGAACTGAGGTTCCAATGTTAGTTTAGTTTTCAAAACCTTTTTGCATCTGTTGTGTGTGTGTGCGCACCAATCTGTTGTCAGCCTAGTCCAGTGATGGTGAACCTATGACATGCGAACTCATTTTTTTGGTTGATTTTTCTCTGTTAAATGGCATTTAAATATATAAAATAAATATAAAAAATATAAGTCTTTGTTTTACTATGGTTGCAAATATCAAAAAATTTCTATGTGTGACACGGCACCAGAGTTAAGTTAGGGTTTTTCAAAATGCTGACACACCGAGCTCAAAAGGTTCGCCATCACTGGCGTGGACAAACTGCGGCTCGAGAGCCACATGCGGCTTTTTGGCCCCTTGAGAGTGGCTCTTCCTAAGCCTTAGGAGTACCCTAATTAAGTTAATAACAATGTGCCTACCTATATATTTTAAGTTTAAAAAATTTGGCTCTCAAAAGAAATTTCAATGGTTGTACTGTTGATATTTGGCTCTGTTGACTAATGAGTTTGCCGACCACTGGTAGGTGGAGGTATATCCATTAGCTCAGTTCTCTTTTTTTTTTTTTAAATATATTTTATTGATTTTTTACAGAGAGGAAGGGAGAGAGAGAGTTAGAAACATCGATGAGAGAGAAACATCGATCAGCTGCCTCCTGCACAGCCCCCACTGGGGATGTGCCCGCAACCCAGGCACATGCCCCTGACCAGAATCGAACCCCGGACCCTCCAGTCCGCAGGCCGATGCTCTATCCCCTGAGCCAAACCGGTTTCGGCCATTAGCTCAGTTCTCAAAGTCTGTCAGATATTAATTAGGATAAGATCCATGCATGCACTCGTGTACAAATCAGGATTGCACCCAGGAGTTCATAACCAGCTTTATGGGATTATTTACTTAAAAAAAAATGTTTTCATGATTTGAGAGAGAGAGAGAGAGAGAAAGAGAGAGAGAGAGAGAGAGAGAGAGAGAGAGAAAGAGAAAAAGAGAGAAAGAAAACCATGCCTCCTGCATACCCCCTACTGGGGATCGAGCCCCAAACCTGGGTATGTGCCCTCACTGGGAATTGAACCATGACCTCCTGGTTCATAGGTTGATGCTCAACCACTGAGCCATGCTGGGCAGGCAAGAGCAGTTTTTATATATTAAAAAATTACATATGTTTAATATAAGATTTACCATGTAGTATAATATTTTAATTAACTATAAGAACCTCTTTGTTTATAGTATATTCAACAGAACATAAGAGCAGATTGTTCCAATATTGACAAAATTCTTGAACCACCTGAAGGCCAAGATGAAGGTGTGTGGAAGTATGAACATTTAAGGTAAGTCCTTGTGATAAATCAAAATAGTAATAGTATTTATTAGTAAAAAATAACCTTTAGTATTAATTATGAATTATAAATAAAATAATTATTAACTGCAGATCAAAAAGCAAATTCTAAAGTTTTTATATTTTCAGTGTTATAAAGTTTTCAACTTTGATATTTACTGATTATTTTTTACATTTATGGATTTGGGCCTTATGTTTTTACACAGTTTTCCTTAATCATATCTGTTAACCACAAATGCATTATTTCCATTTACCTACTCATGAATAGCTATCTCTCTAGAGCAGTGGTTCTCAACCTTCCTAATGCCTCGACCTTTAATACAGTTCCTCATGTTGTGGTGACCTCCAACCATAAAATTATTTTCGTTGCTACTTCATAACTGTAATGTTGCTACTGTTATGAATCGTAATGTAAATATCTGATATGCAGGATGTATTTTCATTGTTACAAATTGAACATAATTAAAGCATAGTGATTAATCACAAAAACAATATGTAATTATATATGTGTTTTCCGATGGTCTTAGGCAACCCTGTGAAAGCGACCCACAGGTTGAGAACTGCTGCTGTAGAGGATCATGTCAAGTTCCTGGTATAGGCTTGGTATCTGATGAGTTACCTATTAACTACTGTGAACTTTCAGTCTTCCCTTTGGAAAATATAGATTAATTGTAATCCTGCAATAAGGAATTTTGGAGCTTTTCATTATATCCTTTGAATGAGAAAATTAATGATGAGTGAAGGACTAGTTAACTAGAGTTAACTTTAGAAGCAGCTATATCCTGAAGTTACTAGATGGTTTCTTGAATTTATCAACTTTCTAGTATAAATGGGAGTTGGGATGAGTTCATAGTTTAAATATGGAGAATGCAGAATGGATAATATGTTCATCGGGGTTTGTTACTTTTGAGTTTATTTTAAAATAATAAATATAGTATAGCTTTTCCCCAATTAATTAGACCACATTTTCTGTGATGAGTGCCTCAATTTGTAGATAAGGAACTTTTTAAAATTGATGTTGCAGGCATGTTGTCTAGATTTTGCAAAGACATAATGTCTTTTTTTTTAAAATATGTTTTTATTGCCCAGCTGGCGTGGCTCAGTGGTTGAGGTCACAGTTCGGTTCCCAGTCAGGGCACATGCCCGGCTTGAGAGCATGATCCCCAGGAGGGGGTGTGCAGGAGGCAGTGGATCAATGATTCTCTCTTATCACTGATGTTTCTATCTCTCTCTCCCTCTCTCTTCTTTCTTATGCACACCCCCCACTGGGGATCGAGCCCGAAACCCAGGCATGTGGCCTGATTGGGAATCAACTGTGACCTCCTTGTTTATAGGTAGACAATCAACTGCTGAGCCACACCAGTTGGACTATATATTTTTTTATTGTTGACAGTATTACAGATGTTTCCTACTTCCTCTTCTCTTTGTCCCCCTCCACCCAGCCCCTTGCATTTATTTTTAAAAAACATTTTTATTGATTTTTAGAGAGAGGGGAAGGGAGAGGGAGAGAGTGAGAAACAACCATGTGAGAGTGTAACATCGATTGGCTGCCTCCTGCATGCCCCCTATTGGGCGTGTGCTCTGACCAGGCATGGAACTGGCAGCCCTTCCTCCATGGGACTGGGACAACTCCAGCCAACTGAGTTACACTGCCAGGGCTTAGCTTTGCGTTTTCAGGACTATAGTGTTCTTATTGGTTTGATGGGGAAACACAGGAGTAAGTAATTTGATAGAATTTTTGGAGGGAACATTTAATATTTCTTTTTTTTTATATTTTATTGATTTTTTATAGAGAGGAAGAGAAAGGGAGAGGGATAGAGTGTTTGAAACATCGATGAGAGGAACATCCATCAGCTGCCTCCTGCACAGCCCCCACTGGGGATGTGCCTGCAACCAAGGTACATGTCCTTGACCGGAATCGAACCCGGGACCCTTCAGTCCGCAGGCCGACGCTCTATCCACTGAGCCAAACCGGTTAGGGCAACATTTAGTATTTCATTTAGTTATGAAGTAAGTTATTTTTGTGTCATGGCAATATTTTTTGAGCACTTAACAATGTTCCAAGAATTGTTCTAGGCTTGTAATTCTCAATTTGGGAATTTTAGAAGGAAAAGATGTCATGAAAAAAATGCCCATGATCTGTTAAGTGACAAAAAAGCAAGTTACAAAATTGTGTATATGATCCCAATATATTTAAAATCATTATATATAAAATCAAATTTGCTATAAACAGTAATTACCTTTTCAGAAGAGGTGGTGGGATTATGGAAGGCGTTCTTCTATATTATGATGGAAGGTTTTACAAAGACATGTTTGTAGTCATAAAAAAACTTATAAAATATGTAGGGGTATAAAAAGTAGTCTTTTTTGTATATCTGTATATGGATATAGGAATGCATATAATTTTACACATAACTGGAATCTTACTGTGAGTATAAACATATATCCTTTGTATATCCTTTACCAACATTTTATTACTCTTCAGTTGCTAATCATTTAGAATGTTAAAAAAAAGTTTTTTTATGTATATGGTTTCTGTGAACATCTTTGTACATATATCTGCATATAATTCTGATTATTTAATTAGAATTGGTTCTTAGGAGAATGACTTAATAAAAAAAAATACACTTTCTAAGTGTCCTGGTAAATTTTTCTAAAATACTTCTCAGTAAAATTGTATCAATTTCCAGTGTTAAGAGTGATCAAATTCTTGAATTCTGATATTGAACTTTTTTATGATCATTTGTTTTGAATTTTGTTTATTAATCTGCATGTCTTTGTAGGAAATGTGCCATTTAAATTCATGTGGTGTTGATAACGTTGATGAGGGAGGATGGATGGCATTGGTAGGGTTCTGTATTTTAAATTAATATTCTAAATATAATGTGGAAAATACTTAAGACTTTTCATTTATATATTTGAATTTTTAGGCAATTCTGTCTTGAGCTCAATGGACTTGCTGTCAAACTTCAGGTAATATTTTCAAGTTAAAGTTCTAATAGAAAGTTCTCCCCCTTGTTTTATAACTTAATGTGCTTACAAGACTTATGTAAAATTTCTAATGAGAATTGTACATGGAAATGTAGTAACCCAAATGATAAACTTTTTAATTGCTTTACATATTAAGAAATGTAACATTTTAACAGAGCGAATGCCATCCAGACACATGTACTCAGATGACAGCAACTGAGCAGTGGATTTTTCTTTGTGCAGCTCATAAAACTCCAAAAGAGGTGAGAATTTATAAAGTAGAATGACTAATAAAATGGCCATAACTTAAATTTCTACAAGACTGTGGTAGACAAGTTTTTAGAGGTTTTAGTTCACTCTTTATTTTGCCAGTTGGTTTCGTGTTCTTTGCTGCAAGGTTATTGCCACAGTGCTGTTTTAGAATTTCTTTTTTTAAAAATATATTTTTATTGATCTCAGAGAGGAAGGGAGAAGGAGAGAGATAGAAACATCAGTGATAAGAGAGAATCATTGATTGGCTGCCTCCTTCATGCCCCCTCCTAGGGATCGAGCCCGCAACCTGGACATGTGCCCTTGACTGGAATTAAACCCGGGACCCTTCAGTCCGCAGGCTGACGCTCTATCCTCTGAGCCAAACCAGCTAGGGCAGGATTTCTTATAATTAGTATCATTTTTCATAATTGGGCAGTTACATGGAGAATGGGTAAACAGAATATGGTGTATACATACAAGGGAATATTTTTCAGCCATGAAAAGGAATGAAGTTCGGATATATGCTACAGCATGGATGAACCTTGAGGACATTATACCGAGCCAAATAAGCCAGACACAAAGGGACAGCTATTTTATGATTCTACTTACATGAAATATCTTGAAAGGGTACCAGGGACTGGTGAGGAGTGTGGGAAGGTATTGATTAATGTTATAGAGTTTCTGTTTGGGATGATGAAAAACCTTTGGTTAGAAATAGTTGTGTTGGTTGCATGACACTGAATGTAATTAATGCCACTAACTATACATTTAAAAATAGTTAAAATGGCAAATGTTGTGTTCTATGTATTTTACCACAATTTCTAAATTGTCACCGGGGGATATTTTTTCCATTGTTTTTTAGAGAGAGTGGAAGTTAGGGAGGGAGTGGGGGAAAGAAAGAAACATCTCATCTGAACCTGGGCAGGGATTGAAACCTGGAAGCCACTATCTGCCCTTGACCGGAAACCGAACCCAAGACCCTTTGGTATACCCTCTGCCCCAGGCCTTCACCACACTATTGTCTGTGTCCATGGATTATGCATATATGCATACAAGTTCTTTGGTTGATCTCTTCCCACCTACTCACCCACACCTTCCTCTGAGATGCCACATTCTGTTCAATGCTTCTAGTCTGGATTTATTTTGTTCATTAGAGTCCACATATGAGTGAGATCATGTGATACTTGTTTTTTTTTGTTTGTTTGTTCAGATTATCTTTATGTATTTACCATCACACTGTAATAAGCTATATTTAGTAGTGACTGATTTACATTTCTTTTTTTTAAATTAAATCTTTATTCTTCAGATTATTACAGGTGTTCCTCTTTTTTCCCCCCCATAGCTCCCCTCCACCCGGTTCCCACCCCACCCTCTGCCCTTACCCCCTCACCGTCCTCATCCATAGGTGCACGATTTTTGTCCAGTCTCTTCCCGCAGCCCCATATCCCTTTCCCCCCGAAAATTGTCAGTCCACTCCCTTTCTATGCCCCTGATTCTATTATATTCACCAGTTTATTCTGTTCATCAGATTTTTTATTCACTTGATTTTTAGATTCACTTGTTGATAGATGTGTATTTGTTGTTCATAATTTGTATCTTTACCTTTTTCTTCTTCTTCCTCTTCTTAAAGGATACCTTTCAGCATTTCATATAATACTGGTTTGGCGGTGATAAACTTTAGCTTTTTCTTATCTGTGAAGCTCTTTATCTGACCTTCAATTCTAAATGGTAGCTTTGCTGGGTAAAGTAATCTTGGTTGTAAGTTCTTGCTATTCATCACTTTGAATATTTCTTGCCACTCCCTTCTGGCCTGCATAGTTTCTGTTGAGAAATCAGCTGACAGTCGTATGGGTACTCCCCTGTAGGTAACTGGCTTTTTTTCTCTTGCTGCTGTTAAGATTCTCTCTTTGTCTTTTGCTCTTGGCATTTTAATTATGATGTGTCTTGGTGTGGTCCTCTTTGGATTCCTTTTGTTTGGGGTTCTCTGCACTTCCTGGACTTGTAAGTCTATTTTTTCACCAGGTAGGGGAAGTTTTCTGTCATTATTTCTTCAAATAGGTTTTCAATATCTTGCTCTCTCTCTTCTTCTGGCACCCCCATAATTCGGATGTTGGTACACTTGAAGTTGCCCCAGAGGCTTCTTACACTATCTTCGTATTTTTGGATTCCTTTTTCTTTTTGTTTTTCTGGTTGGGTGTTTTTTGCTTCTTCGTATTTAAAATCTTTGACTTGATTCTTGGGATCCTCTGGTCTGCTGTTGGGTGTCTGTATAATATTCTTTATTTCAGTCAGTGTATGCTTAATTTCTAGTTGGTCCTTTTTCATACCCTCTAGGGTCTCACTAGATTTATTAAAGGTCTCACTAAATTTATCGGCGGTTTCTAGAAAATTCTTGAAAAACCTTAAAAGTGTGGTTTTGAACTCTATATCCAGTAGTTTGCTCTCCTCCATTTCTGTCATTTGTGACCTGTTTCTTTGTCTCCGCAATTTTTATGCTTCCCTGTGTTGATAGAGTAGCTTTCTGTGCTATGTGTCCTATAGGGCCCAGTGCCTTAGCCTCCCCAATTACCTGAGGTGGACACTCTTGGTGCACCCCTTTGTAGGCTTTGTGCATAGTCTTGTTGTAGTTAAGCCTTGATTGTTGTAGGTGTCACTGGGAGGAATTGGACTCCAGGCCAATTGGCTGTGAGAATCAGCTGTGTCTGCAGTGGGAGAACTTCTGTGCTGGAGACACCCTTCTGGGGCAAGACTTGCTTCAGTGGGGCTTTGGTGCTCACTGAGTCTGCCCCCTGAGTGTGTCCCTTATGGATCTGAGGAGTTGTAATCTGGAAGGTCCCACTCTGACCACTGGGTACACTGGCTCTTGGATCTAAGGAGGTGCTAATTTATCCTCTGCCTGAGGCTACCCAGCAGGAGCTACGAAGAGATCAGCAGATTCCTCTTCTTTGTTTGGGGTTTGGAGGTGCCCAGCTGTGAAGCAATGCAAGCTGCTGTGGGGCCTTGGGCCTTCTTTGGGGTGTTCTGGGTCTCTCTGACCCAGCTGTACTTTGTTAGGTAATTTTCAGATTGCAAAGGGCCAGGTCATTCATATGCAAAAGCCTCTTCGCACAGCTTGGGTGGGGCAGGGTCTCAGGGAATCAACAGGGCAGAGCAAACAGCTATGGCTGCTCCTCAGTCCTGCCCTAAGAGGCCCTGGGTCTCAGTGTCCCGCGGTAATCGCTGCAAGCACCTCTGAGAGAAAGCCGCCCTCAAGTTCCGCCTAATGCCAGTCAGTCCAGTTTCTCCCCATATGAGTCTGGGTCCCAAGAGACTTCCCGGAACTGGAGTTCAGAGCAGTCAGGAGCTTGAGACTCCATCCCGATTGAAAAAGACAACCTCATCCTCAGTTGCCAGCCCTTTCCGCGTGCGCCTCCATACCTCTGCACTTTATTTCCGCACCGCCTCTGAGTCTCAGTGTGCTTTTCTCTTCCCTTCTAGTTGTAGAATTTCCACTCAGCCAGCCTTCCTGTGGTTCTGGATGATGTCCGTTTTAGTTGTATTTTTGAAGTGGTTGTGCGAGGCAGCAATTTCCGGTGTTTACCTATGCCGCCATCTTGGTTTCTCCAGCTGATTTACATTTCTAAATACCAGTTCATTTTTCCCTTCAAGTGAATCCCTGATTCATTCTCACTCTTCTGTCCTTTGTCCTTCTCCCTGTCTGCCCCCAAAAGAACTGAGTGAGGAGGCTACTTTGCAGTTTTATTTTTCCTTCAGTAGGTTTATTTTTCCTTTAGTAGGTTTGCTGATTTGCCCTGAGACCGTAGGTTTCATTGTTTCTGATAAATGGAGTAGGATAAGGCAAGTTTATTAAAATGTAAAGATATAAATTTCATGTTAAATTTCAAAGGAGGTCAAGGAGAAAATTCTTTAGAAAGCTGCTAGGATAATAGGGTGGCAGATACAATAAAGGATGCTTTCTAAGATGTGAGGAGGCAGTGATCCCTCGAGGTATTTGTGAAGTGTGAGTCAGTGGACGGAGGGGTCAGTATATTCCTACTATACACATGTTTTTGAGTCCTTCCTAACTGTATGATCCTGCCTAAGTCATTCATGGGCCATCAGTCACTGGTAGTCCCTGTTGCTGCGCACCATTCTCCAGGCTCTCCGTCTTAGGCTGTAGAGCTGGGATAGTTTCATGCTTGCTTACCTAAATCTCTGTGATCTCTTCTGAGCTGGCTGCTTGTTTTGAAAGATTCCTTATCTTTGCCCACAGATAATTTTTAGACCTGGAAGAAGCCTGTGCAGACTCTGCAAACTGACCAGCTTCAGTTTCCTCATTTGTAAAGTCAGAGGGTTAATGAGCTAATCAGGTGTTCTTTCCAGCTCTAAATGCTGTTTTCTCCTGGGCACAGTGTTGGGAGTGAGAAATTAGGAGATTGACTCATGTATCTTTTAGAATCTGATATAGTTCATGGGGATGGTAAAGTCTTATTTATTGATCTGACATTGAATTTTAGTCATTCTGATATTATAAGGCAATTCTTTTTTAGGATATGTTCAGGTTTTTAGAATAAGACACACCTATAATAAATACACCTAAACTAAGAGGCAGAGCTCTTTGTTGATGCATTTTTATATCCTTTCTTTTATAGTGTCCTGCTATAGACTATACTAGACACACACTTGATGGTGCTGCATGTCTTCTGAATAGCAATAAATATTTTCCCAGCAGGTAAACAAAACTTTTAAACATGGCATTAAACTTTTTGGGTTTAATTTAAAAGATTGTTGTTTTTAAAATTAAAACTAGGTTTCCTGGTTAATGCATTGTATTTTTTAAGCTTTATCTTTTATTCAAGTTTTGAAATTAGGATTATAGTTAAACTAAAGGTAACAGGACTTAGTTCCCAAAGCTCACAGGCCAGTTCAGTCAAGGGTAGTCCCGGCTGCTGTGTCCTTGTCCAGGGCTCTCTCTGACGCTTTAGAGTTGGGATATTTGCACACTTACTTATTGCAATCTCTGTGACCGTCAGCCTCCTTTTAGACAGCATGCCTCAGGAGCAGGCTTTTCTTAGCTGGACTGCTTGTCCTTGCCTATTACAGTCCTCATCAAATAAGATCTGGGAAGAAGCCCTGTGTATACTGTATTATATTGGTGAGGTTTGTGACTGGTCTTTTATTCTGTTGAGGTATTTGTTATCAGGTGGATCAATTTGGAAATTTTATTTCCCCCCAAATATCTTTAACTCTAAAGAGCTCAGATAAAATATGTAAAAAATACTGGGTTTTGCCACAGTATCCAAATACATTTTTAAAAAAATACCCAAAATATGCAGGCAGTTTTTATTTCTCAAAAAAAAAAAAAAGAATCAAGTTCTATGGAATAAAACAGTAATTCCTTTTAGCAGTTTTAATCATCTCTAGAGAACAAACAATGTTATATGTGTATGTTTTAGTAAGTTTTGATTTGTCAGGGATTTGTTTTAATTGCATTAAACTACAACGTTTCAAAACCATGATACTAAATTTCTTAGGCACTGTGGTTACATAGAAGGAGCCCTGGCTCAGGAGTGAACAGGGGTTCTAGTCCTGCTCTTGCCACTTACTAGCACTTTGACCTTTTCCCTAGGTGTCTGTTTTCACACCTGTGAATTTAGGAGATTGGAATACTGTATATTTTTCATAAGCTCTGTCAAGCTCTGTGAATCTGTGATTTCTGTTTCTAGGGTTAGCATAAAGGAATCATCTGTAGCAAAACTAGGATCAGTATGCCGTAGGATTTACAGAATATTTTCACACGCTTATTTTCATCATCGGCAGATATTTGATGAATATGAAGTAAGTATGTTTTACTAATTATCCTGATGCATTCTTATCAGAATGACAATAATATGTGCTGATATTATGTCTCATTTTTGTTTTGTTTTGGTGGTATATTAAAATAACCTTTTTTCTTCTTTTTTACAGAATGAAACATTTTTGTGTCATCGGTTTACTAAATTTGTGATGAAATATAATTTGATGTCCAAGGATAACCTGATTGTACCAATTTTAGAAGAGGAAGTTCAGAATTCAGTTTCTGGGGAAAGTGAAGCATGAAGGAATCATATAGAAAAAAATGTACTGATCACATAATTAACATTAATTATGTACTGTATATATGTCATTTTAGACACATCAATCATGTATCCATATTATAGCCTCTTTGTTTAGTATAGGTTTTTGTATGCTGAGTGTTGCCTTTTAAAATGGGAATACTTTTTAAGTTATTCATGAGCTGTATATTCACCGGTGTGGCACTCATGGTTTTTAAATAAGATTAGTATTATCTGTTTATAATGCCTGTTAATAAAAGAATTTACAGTTTGGTAAAATTGCTGCTAAACAATCATTGGATCACAATCCTCATCAAATAAACCCATCTATAAAAAGATGAGTAAGCTTGAGGTTTCGCACAAGCCATTTACTAAAGAAATAGTCATGTTTTCCTTTGGTTTTACCCCTGAGTTTAGTTAGTCTAGAATATTCTGTAGCACATAGTTTAGTCGTAACTATTAACTTTTCAAAAATGAGCTAAAAATGTTTTGAAATTCTGTTTATAGTTTTTGATATACATATATGATTATGTGTATGTCCAAATATAAATCAAATGAAGCATTAGTAATACTGAATGTATTAGTAATACTGAAATAATCTTAATACTACATAAAGTAAATTCTAGACCCATATACTTGGAGAGGATTTACTTTTTGCGACAGTGGACTGTTACATACAAGATGGTGATGATAATAAGTGCGTAAATGATGTTCCCACTGCAAACCTACCCTGTCCTTCCCTTCTCATTTCCCTTTACTCCCTCCCCGACTACATTGGCTGAGTAGCTTTTCACCAGACTGATCTAGTGGTAGCTTATACCTATTTATATTGTATTAACTGCTTACAGACTATACCTCATAGTAGCAATGACACTACAGGAGAAATGTGTCTGCATAGGCTCTTGCTTATCTTTGCTTTGCTAAATTGCTCTAACTACTTGGAAAAGTTTTAAAAATAGTTTGACTCTCTCTGTTAGTAATATTATTCTTTTTATCTAAGCATCAAGGCAGCATTTAAATTGAGTTGAAAAATATTGTAGTATTTATTTTATGACCCCTCCCTACAAAGTTTATGTTTGAATTATATGCACATGTGGTATTTTTTTGCAAGAATTTACAGGTTCCAGGGGTGCTGAAGAACAGTCATACATATTTTGGACTTTGTAATAATTCAGTGTCTTAATAAGGATTCAACTGCAAATTTTACAATCTTACAATGTACTGAATGCAGTTTTTAACAAGGCACTGGAGTTCTGATTGCTAAACTGGTTGTAATGAGGCACTGTGATAGGTTAAAAAATTGTACATGTAGTGAAGAAAATGTGTAATTCCATCTCTTGAACAGAGTTAAGCACGGGGAACTTTTTATTTAAAATGGTTATTTTGAAGTGAAGATGAAAATGTATTCATCTTGGTTTATTTTTTTCAAGCTTGAGGACATATTTTACATCAGATAATGAGACGAGTATGTGCAGCAGAAGCGGGAAGGGTAGCATTTTGAGGGTGTGTATGTATCGATGCCTTTCCGAGCTGCCAGTGTGTTTGGTTTTGGAGCAGCTCTGTCCTCGTAGCCAGTCATTCTTTTGCCCCATCCACAACTATCCTTCAAGAACTTTTACGGTCACAGTGAAAGGAATGTTGACTTTGAAATTATACATTTATATTAATGTCACTATAAACCTATGGGGATATTAATTTTTACACAAACTTGCTAAATATTGAGAGACTAAATTACTAAGTTAATAAATTATATACAGCAATGTAGCTGTTCTCTCTAGATGGTGTCTCAGTGGATTTCTGTTGCAGTGGCTGGGGTTGGCAATCTGGCTAAGTATTTTGAAACACATTTTGAATAAAATGGCTTAGTGTTAATGGGGAAATAAAATGTTTTTTTAAATCACTCATTTCATCTTCCCTGTGCTGTGCTTGGAATCAGCCATAAAAAGGGGCTGGGTGGTTAGCATCAGTTTGTCGTCTTGCTTTTGTGCTCATTGACATCTTCATACTCATACTTACTGCATGTGAGGTTGACTCACTGTACTGGGCAGATCTAAATGGAACAGTCACTGTCTTTCCTTAATATTGTTTACAGACTTTGGAAAATATACATGTATGTACCTAAGTGGTAGTGAAAAAATTAATGGCCCTGGCAAATCATTGATTTATAATATTGTTTACAGACTTTGGAAAATATACATGTATGTACCTAAGTGGTAGTGAAAAAATTAATGGCCCTGGCAAATCATTGATTTATAAAGTGAGTGTTCTAAAGAGAGGGGAGTAGAAAACTCAGTTTTGTGTAATGAGGAAGTTAAGCTCCACTTTTTGTTTAGATTATCCAATATAGAGCCCAAAGTTAAATTTTTCTTTGTATAAAGTAATTTTGACTATATAGTCAATTCAGTCTTCTCCTATCATATTTGGGAAAGTAGCTGACTTAATTATGTTCCTGTAAGTATCATAGTTCTTTTGTGAGTATATATTTCCTTTTCTCTGATTTGAGGTCAATTTTGCATTTCTAGAACAGTTCCTCAATTAAATTCTTAATGAGTTAACACTTTTAAAAAATCAGAATAAGCCCTAGCTGGTTTGGCTCAGTGGATAGAGCATCAGTCTGCGGACTGAAGGGTCCCGGGTTCGATTCCGGTCAAGGGCACATGCCCGGGTTGCAGGGCTCGATCCCCAGTAGGGAGTGTGCAGGAGACAGCCGATCGATGAGTCTCTCTCATCGATGTTTCTATCTCTCTCTTCCTCTCCCTTCCTCTCTGAAATCAATAAAAATATATTTTAAAAAAATCAGAATAACATTAAAAATCCATGATTACATTGTTAGTAAGGACTGTGTTCTGGTTTAAACACATTTAGTAATGCCAAATATATTGTAATAGAACTAATTATCTGTTCCCTGTGTACTTTGCTCTAATCACTAAACAATGACACCCTTTTACCTGAAGGCTTCCTATAATTTTATTTTCACTGTTAAATTCTACATTTTATATGCTTTGTTTTTGCATACTCTTTGGATGTGCTAATAGTTTCTTTGTGTAGTTCTTCCATGCTATGCAAATGTTTTAGTAAAAGTAGTTGATTTTCATTTCTTGAATGCAGCATATTGTTAACTACAGACACTACAGAGATATTGGTACAACACATTTAGTAGCTTTAGATGGTCAAAATATCAAATTTGTTTTCTGAAAAAATATGTATTATTTGTAGAGTACACTATTCAACCAGATACTACCAAGTGGATCTGTCAGAGCAGCGATTTTCAACTGGTGTGCCATAAGAGGTACACTGGTGTGCTGCAGAATTGTTAAAACATGCCATACCTGACTACTTAGTCAGGGGCACTGATTTCTTTTCCCTTAGATTGTCAAATAAAAAAAATGACAACAGCCAATACAACAATAGCTGTCTGGTGTGAATAAATCAAAATTATACCAATATTTTGGTCAGTGGCAAAAAATAATTTTTTTGGTGAGCCACAGAATTTTAGTGATTAATTTCTTTGTGCCATGAGATGAACAAGGCTGACAATCACTGTACCAGAGTGTTATAGTACTTATCTGAAAGATTCAACGAGGAGTCCCTCTGAACACTTCATGCATATTTTATAGGACACTTTGTGTGGCCTGGGAACCTAGTGTTAGGTGCTGTATTTATGTACAGTTAATTTGAACATCTGAACATAGGTAAATGTACTAATATAACAAGATAAAATAACGGATGATTTGAGGGAATTAGAAAAAAGGGACTTTTCAGGCATTGCTTGGAGCAGGGGAAATGTATGTTGAATGCAAATGAGCTTGTTAGCTATTAGTGAGAGGATCATGGGAAACGAATGGGCTTCACTAATTCTGAGTAAGATGCCAACTTTTAGAGCAAGGGTAGAGACTAAGTCCTTGTTATTTTAATTAAGTACCAGTGCCCAGATACAGTGCAGTCACTGTGGGAAGAACCCATCAGTAGAGAGTGAGAAGCTCAGGTTTAACAGGATAATAAAAACGGAATATGACCCTACTGGTTGGTGTCACATTTCTGAGGCGTTGGGAGAGGCCACAGTCACAAAATGTCAGAAGGCGGGGCCTCTTGAGTGCGTCTTTCTGGCTGTCAGGGTTCTCCAAAGCCAAAGCCTCAGGTCCTCAGCCACTCCTCAGACTCCACTTGTTTGCAAGATTCCAGGGCTCACCAGAGCCTTAGAGCGCGTTACTCAGAAGTGAAAGTCATCGCTCAGACATGGAATGAATGGGGTGTGTAAAGGGGCCAGCGTGGTGGCCTGGAAATGTGATGGTGGAGGGGGGCCAGGCGGAGGGCCACACAGGAATAGATTTCTCGATGCAAATGTTCTCGACCTGCAGGAGAAGACTTTTCCATCCTCTGAGTTCCCTACTGCCTGCTCTCCCAATGCCTGTGACACCCAGCCCTACTGCTGAGGACCCATCTGCACCCTCAGCTCGGCCCTGACAGCCACCTCCTCTGCAGGGTCTCAGACCCTCTGCTCTGATTGCCCTGCGATCTCTTTCCCAATAACTTATTGTTGACAGTGTTACATAGATCCCCCTTTCCCCCATTGACCCTACTGGCTGGTGTCACATTCTGAGGCGTTGGGAGAGGCCTGAGATCTTAAAATCAGACAATTTTAAGGTCTTTGTAGGCCCCAGATTCCACCCACATAAAGATTAAAATGTAGCCCCATTTCATATTAAATACAAAACAAAAAAATTTTAAAATATTTTATTTCAGAGAGGAAGGAGAGAAAGAGAGAAACATCAATGATGAGAGAATCATTGATCAGCTTCCCCCTGCATGCTCCCTACTGGGGATCAAGCCTGCAGTCTGGGCATGTGCCCTGACGGTGACCTGGTTCATAGGTCGACACTCAACCAGTGAGCCACCGGGCTCTTTTTGTTTTTGTTTTGCAGTTTTTTTTATTATTGAGTTGAACTCTTGTGTTTATTTGATTGTTTATGTTTTTTAAAAAAATAAACTATTTGTGTTACCTGCAGTTTTTTTTCCTTGGCTATATATTGTTTTCTGTTAACATCTCTGAATATTGGCCCTTTGTTATGTAATCATTTCTTGATTTCCGTTTTTGTTTACCTTTTGAGGTTGTTAATGGAGTGTTTTTCTGTGCAGAAGTTTTAAATATTCAGCCTTAGTATTTTAGGCAGTCTCTGGCTTCTGTGGTTTGAATTATCTAAATATTTGCTCATACCTTATTGACTATTTTATAATTTTATTGTTTACATTTAAATATTTCATCTGGCCCTAGCTGATTTGGCTCAGTGGATAGAGCATCAGCCTGTGGACTGAAGGGTCCCAGGTTCAATTCCAGTCAAGGGCATGCACCTGGATTGTGGGCTCGATCCCCAGTGGGGGGTGTGCAGGAGGCAGCCAATTGATGATTCTTTCACATCATTGATGTTTCTATCTCTCCCTCTCCCTTCCTCTCTGAAATAAAAAATATATTTAAAAAGTATTTCATCTGGAATGTATTTTGGAATGAGGAATGAATCGCATTCATTTTAACTTGGGTCGGGGTAATTCTCCTTACATGACGAGGTGGGAAGGAAGGGAGAAACATAAGATGTCAGCCTGCAACTGTCCGAGAAGCTGGAAGTTTTGAAAAATGGAATTCTGAGGTACTCTGGAAGGGGTTGCAAAAGGAGAAAAATCTTGAGACACATGGTTTCCCAGAAGAACAAATTTAAAAGAAGGACATGTGGTTAAGGATCGAATGTTCACAGAAAAACAACTGAAATGTAAATCCCACTTTTTGTATGTGTGGCATAAACATTAAACTACATGTCTCTAGTCTGGGAAAGAAGAAGGAAATGTAGTAAAATATCCAAATCTGGTCTTTCAGTTTTATATAAATCCCTGCAATGAAAGACACGCTATTCTCTTGCTGTAAGAAATTAAAGTCATTTTACTTAGCACATCTGTGACAGTGGCCATTCATGTGCTGAGAACAACGCTGTCTCTGAGGATTTGTGTGCCTTTGAAGGCACAAAGAAGATTAAATGTATTTAGTTTTGTTTTTTTTCATAACCAACAAAAGAAATTCTCACATTAGACTTCAGGTTTCCCAGCTGTCCATTTGGGTGGCTCTTGGCCAGCCCACGCCGGGGGCCAGGACTCCTCCTGGCTCGGTAGCACCAAGTCTGGCACCTGGTGGAAACATGTGGTCGGTCAAGCTTCCTTCCACGCAGGCACGTTTTCTAATTCCCCTCGCTGTTTGTTTAGTGATTTCGCTTTTGATGAGAAAATAAGAATAACTTGATTTTCATGTCTTACTGGTTCGCTTCATGGACCTTCCATGCCTTAGTGCAGTGGTTCTCAACCTTCTGGCCCTTTAAATACAGTTCCTCATGTTGTGACCCAACCATAAGATTATTTTCGTTGCTACTTCATAACTGTCATGTTGCTACTGTGATGAATCGTCATGTAAATATCTGATATGCAGGATGGTCTTAGGCGACCCCTGTGAAAGGGTCGTTCGACCGCCAAAGGGGTCGCGACCCACAGGTTGAGAAACGCTGCCTTAGTGCTTCCCTTTGAAACGTTTTTTTTTTTTGTAGCAGTTGAATTCATGGTTTTCAGGGAAGTGACTGGGTGAAGGGACATAAAGTTGCTCTCATGTTACTGGACTCATAATTTCCCATGAAGCTTCTCTGTAGGAGAACAAGAGCAAGGCGTGGCAGGCGCTGTGTGTGTGCCTCCCTCAGTGGGGCCCCTGCAATCAGCACCGTTCCCATCCCCGATTGCCAGGTGAAGTGAATCTCAGAGGTTAAGCAACTTGCTCAAGATCACACAGCTGGCAGAGATGGATGCACCTCCGACCGTTCCCAGCTGGGGATCTGTGGCTATTTTTTTTTATGTCCTAAATGTGGCCTACCCTTCATTCCTTTCCTTTTCCTGCTAGGGAGTGACCAATCACCTTGTCCTCGAGTTTCTTCCTCATCGGTCACACGTATTGACTAGCTTTTGCAGTGAGTCTTGCTCTCCCGCAGTCTCGCTGTGGCCTGACGGGCCTGAGGGAGCTGGGATCACTGAGGTCAGGTTTCTGTTAACGTTGATTTGCAGAGGGTGGTAGCGGCGAGGAAAGACCTGGCAGGTGAGTTGGGGCTCTGTGCTGCCCACTGGATCCCCGCTGTAGTGTGAGCGTTGGGAGCAGAGAGGGCAGGGGAAATGGGGGAGGAGAGACACTATTTTGACTGGGAGGACCCAATCTCTTCTCGGTGAGCAGTGAGCTTGGAACCAAGCCGAGGTCTGGCCTGGTTTCTCCACGTGGAAGCTGCGCACCATCAGAAGGAAACATCCCGGCTGGTTCCCGCCTGTGCGCGGGGACAGCCCCAGGCCTCGGTGAGTTTTGTGAGGACGAAGCAGCATGTGTGAAAGCCCCTGGCCTGAGGCCTGCATTTGCCGCTCCGTGGCTTCAGTCTCCTGCCATCTGAAAACTGTAGGGTTTCCTACGATACCTGGTAGCATTTGTCATGCCCTTTCGTGCCTTTTCGCCGCTCTAAGAACGCTGGGTGGAAGAAGCAGGATCCTCAGCTGAGCTGGTGGGGAGGGGAAGCTGCACCAGGCATGTCATCCCAGCAGCCACCGATGCGGGCCTTCTCCATGACTGGTGATGTTAGCTCTGCTCATTGGTTAAGGCCCACTCAAGGTCTGCCTTGCGGCATAAAGGGACACGTGTGCTCTGCTGGGGGCAGCTCGAGCCCAGCCAGTCTGCCTGCGGGACCCTCATGCTCTCCCGATGCGGCAGCACCCGGGGCCCATCTGCCCCAGCCGGAGCAGGAGTCACAAGTAAGTCGTGAGCGGGAGGAGGCTGAGTGAAGGCGTCGGTTTTGCTGAAAAGGTGGCAGCAGAAACATTTGGGTCGTGGAGGGTGCAAGGTCCTGCAAAAAGTCGCTGCTGTGCCTGGAATGGCGCTCCCGGCAGCGGGCTGGGGACTGGCCACAGCGGGCTTGTTCTCTTGTGTAGGTTTGCGCAGTTCCTGTCAGCTTAGCATTGAGCTTGGTTCTCCCACCAATTCTCTGAATTCTCCAATAAATATTTCTTCTATTAGAATACAGTTTAGCCCTGGCTGGAGTGGCTCGGCTGATTGGATGTTGGCCTATGCACCAAAAAGTTGCTGGTTTGATTCTGGTCAGGGCATAGGGGGCTTGCAGGAGGCAGCTGATTGAGGTTTTGCTCTCACATGGATGTTCCTCTCCCTCTCCCTCTCCCTCTCCCTCTCCCTCTCCCTCTCCCTCTCCCTCTCCCTCTCCCTTTCCCTCTCCTTCTCCCTCCCTCTCACTCTAAAATCTATATCTATATCTATATCTATATCTATATCTATATCTATATAGATAGATATCTTATATAATGAAAGGCTAATGTGCAAATTGATCAAACAGCAGAACAAGCAGTCGCTATGGTGAGCACTGACCATCAGGGGGCAGATGCTCAATGCAGGAGCTGTCCACTGGTGGTCAGTGCGTTCCCACAGGGGGAGCATTGCTCAGCCACAAGCTGGGCTGATGGTTGGCGAGCACAGCGGTGGTGGCGGGAGCCTCTCCCGCCTCTGCAGCGGCGCTTAGGATGTCTGACTGATGGCTTAGGCCTGCTGTCAGTCAGACAGTCCCTGTGGGCTCCTGGACTGCAAGAGGGCGCAGGCCAGGCTGAGGGACCCCCCAAGTGCACAAATTTTGTGCACTGGGCCTCTAGTATATATATAAAATACAGTGTACACATAGTAAAATGCCCCTATCGTAAGTGTACAGTTCAATGAGTTTTGACAATTGTATACACTTGTGTTATTTTCAACCAAATAAAGATACAGATTTCTATCACCCCAGAAAGTTCCCCAGGCGCCTGACAGTTGCTGTATATGAAATGTGTCCCTCAGAAATGCCTGTGTCGACATCCTGATCCTCAGTGCGATCGTGTCCAGGAGGTGGGGCCTTTGGCAGGTTTTTAGGTCATGAGGGTGGAGGTCCCATGAATGGGAGTCATGTCCATATAAAGAGCCCCTGAGGGCTCCCTTGCTGCCCACCGGGTGAAGTTATAGTATGAAGACGAGGGAGAAAACCAACCATTTGGAGACTGTTGTGATTCGGATTGACTACAGCTCTGCCTCCTGCTTGTGTGGGTGTCTGAGGAGCCCTGAAAGCCCTGGGGCCTCACAAAGAGCCACCTTTTTGTTTCTTTGTCATGCAGAGAACTGCAGTGACATTGACGGAGCCTGTCCTTAGCTCAGGGGTGAATCCCCGTGATTAGGTGTTAATGTGCATGAGGGAGAATAGGGTGACATTCGACCCAAATGGGAGGGAACTAGCAAGGAGTTACTGAACCTAAGACAGCAGTGCCACCAGGGAAACAGCTGAACTTCACCCCCCTCCCCCCCGCCCACATCTAGGATCTGAGTCTTTTTCATCCTAACTTATAGGTATTAAACATTCAGATAATGATAAGGTTAGTCACATTCAACTCATTAGGCATACAGAGTCCAAGTTTTGTTATCTTTTCTCAAAAGAATAGACTAAAGCTATATGTACTCTAGAACCACTTGGTCATTATTCACTATAATACAAATGTGCCATGTTACTTAAGGGTAATTGTTGGAATAAATGCTTATGAAATAGATTTTGAGGATATGACTGCTAAGTTTATTCTAATAAAGCCTTATTTATTTATTTATTTTAATATATTTTTATTGATTTCAGAGAGGAAGGGAGAGGGAGAGATAGAAACATCAATGATGAGAATCATCCATCGGCTGCCTTCTGCATGCCCCCTACTGGGGATGGAGCCCGCAACCCAGGCAGATGTCCTTGACTGGAATCAAACCTGGGACCCTTTAGTCCTCAGGCCGATGGCTCTATCCACTGAGCCAAACCAGCTAGGGCAAAATGTTTTTTAATAAGAAGAAATAACAGATTAAAAGCAAACTGTACAAAGAAAGTAAACTTACACAAATCTAATAAAATGAAAAGTGATTGATGTATCAGTTTTCCTTTAGTCAAGAATACATGTCTAGCCCTGCTCTTGATGCTGCGAATCCCCTCTGTGCGGGCTGCGTGACACAGGGGACTGCCTCGGGGCACCTGGCCCTGGGAAGAGCTGTCTGATGGTTCTGAGTCCTTTTCTGTGTCTCATAACCAGCTCACGGCATGTTGTGGTCTGCAGAAGGCATGCTTGTCTTTACCAAAAATTCAACTCTTGAATATGGAGCTTAGGTTCATTGAAAAACCGAACAAAAATATTTCTGCAAAGATTGTTGATAGCTATTTCCACAGAATAATTCTGAGCGGAATATTCTTAAGTGCCTTTATACCTACAAAGGTGAGGCTTCAGCATATGGTACAAATGGACTAACACTGTGCCAATCCTATCTGCGGTCACGGAGAAGGCCTGGTTAGTCACACCAGGTGCGTGATAACACATAATACAGAAACGTATAAACACACGGTAAACACTTGCAGTCAATAAAATGATAGCCCAATAACAAATGACATTTTATTATTCAAGTGAACTTCTAATGTCAGCACCACTGCTAATAAAAATATAGAATATGCTGAGTTCATCAATGGCAAAGCCAGCTGTCCTTCCCTTGAAGGAGCCCACATTTCAAAGCCAGCCTTTCATGGAGAAATGCAGAGCCTCTGTTCTGCAGACTTTCCATCTTTTCCTGCTGAAGTCGGGGCGAGTCACAGGCCCCCCAACCCCCTGCCCCCAGCAGAGCACAGAGGGCAGAGAGGGACCCGCAGGGCCACCAGACCCATCCCCGTGCTCTGGGCGCCAGGCTTTGGGGTCCCACGCTGCAGCCGTCGATATAAAAGTGCAATTCACAGCTCGGCAGGTGTGAAGGCTTCAGTTTCCACCCAAATTGATGTCTCCCCTTTTCATACTATTTACAATGTAAAGGAAATAAATCAATTCTTCCTGTCAACTAAGGTTTTTAAAGGCTGAGATTGGGCTCTTTCCACGTTGAGTGGTGAGGGATGCTTCTCTCTCTCTCTCTCTCTCTCACTGTAGACTATAGTGAAGCTCAATGGGTTAGCACAGGGCAGGAACATGGCGACCCTTTGAAAGCAATGACAACAAAAAGGACTTTTTTCAAAAGACATTCTAACCGGTGAGGGTTTGCCCTGTGTATACACACCACGGCTGGATCTGTTCCTCAGCCCGGGGTGTGCCTGCGTGCGGGAGGGGCATTGTTGCTCAGTGTCATTAGGACTCTCACTTCCTGAGACCCCTCCAAGGGGCACCGTGCTGGCTGAGACCCTCAGTCTTCTTGCTGGGAGGATGGAGAAGTCCCGCTGGTACCAGGCACATTCGTGAGAAAGTGACGTAGGGTCTCGGTTAGCAACCTAAGGCGGCATCTGTTCAAACAGAGGCGTTTATCTGAGAGACGTGTGAACGTGCGTCTAGAATACGAACACGCTGATTCTTCTTCCTGGTGTGGGAGGCCGAGCCCAAGCGTACGCGGATGAGGAGGAGCCCGAGCCTGGAAAAATCCAAGGCGTTACATACACCAGACAGAGTCACACAGGAAAGCCACGGCCGTGGTGGAATGACCATGTGCAGGGCCCTGGGCTGGGCCCCCTGTTACATGCACGTGACCTGCGTGACCCCGTCCTCCTGGTCCAGCTGCCCGTCGTCCAGGTCCCGCAGGAGGCCCAGCCCTAAGAGCGCGGGCCCCTGCACCCAGGGCTCTCTGGCAGGAGGGGGGATGCCCTCGGGCGGGGCGCGGTGCTCGCCGGGCGGGGACGTGGCCGTGTCCAGGCCGATGCTCCTGCTGCCAACTCTGTGCCTGTCTTCACCTTTCACGTGCCGGCTGGCCTTCCTCTGGAACACAGAGACGGGCAGCCAGGAGTTAGGAAGATGGTGCTCCCTGTCCCTCCGCCCAAATGTCCTTTCCCTGCTTCTCGTCAAGCCTCTGCTCATCTCAGGACCAGCTCGGCCCTTCGCGTTCCCTCCAGCCCCGCCCCCGCTCTCTGGTCCACACCCTGGGAGCTTCCTGGCACACTATGCTCATCACTGGCACGTTGGTTGTCAACATGTCTGGGCCCCTAACGACACTTCAGAAGAGAGAAGCCTGTTGAGATCCCCTGGGGGAGCAAAGAAGGGTAGGGATACATGAAGGGTTCCATTTTTCTTCTTGGTGTTGGTTGGGATCTAACAATAGAAAGTGTTCGAGATGCCCAGCCAGTGTGGCTCAGTGGTTGAGCGCTGACCTATGAACCAGGAGGTCATGGTTCAATTCCCGGTCAGGACACATGCCTGGGTTGTGGACTCGATCCCCAGTAGGGGGCGTGCAAGAGGCAGCTGATCAATGTTCTCTCCCATTATTGATGTTTCTCTCTCTCCCTCTCCCTTCCTCTCTGAAATCAATAAAAATATTTAAAATAAAAAGAAAACTAAAAGGAATACATTTTAAAAATATTTATTTAGCCCTAACCGGTTTGGCTCAGTAGATAGAGCGTCGGCCTGCGGACTGAAGGGTCCCAGGTTTGATTCTGGTCAAGGGCATGTACCTTGGTTGCAGGCACATCCCCAGTAGGGGGTGTGCAGGAGGCAGCTGATCGATGTTTCTCCTTCATCAATGTTTCTAACTCTCTATCCCTCTCCCTTCCTCTCTGTAAAAAAATCAATAAAATATATATTTAAAAAAAATAAAAATATTTATTTACTTTTTTAGAGAGAGAGGAAGGGAGAGGGCAAGAGAGAGAAACATTGATGTGAGAGAGAAACACCAATCACTTGCCTCCCGTATGTGCCCTGACCAGGAATCAATCCAGGACCGGAAAGTCGCTCCAACCAACTGAGCCCACACCCACCAGGGAAAAGGGACACATTTAAAAAGCACAGTAATTTCCCAGTTCACAAAGAAGTTATTTGCTGAAAGTTCATTTCTGTGTTATTTGGGAACTAGGATTACATTTTCTTAAATGTAAGAGCTAAAATTATAAAATTCTTAGGAAAAAAACAACCCCAGAAGTCAGATGCCTAGGCTAGTCTTGCAAAAGTTGGCTAACCCATAGGTCTGTTGAACCGTAGTGTATGAACTACACAAGTATTTTCTACTGGTTTTCAAGGCAAATACATAAAGCAAACAGCTTTATTAAAGCGGACTTTGTGGCCTCCCGGGGAATGTAACCGCTGTCTAGGGCCGTGGTCGGCAAACCTCGGCTCGAGAGCCACATGCGGCTCTTTGGCCCCTTGAGTGTGGCTCTTCCTAAGCCTTAGGAGTACCCTAATTAAGTTAATAACAATGTACCTACCTATATAGTTTAAGTTTAAAAAATTTGGCTCTCAAAAGAAATTTCAATCGTTGTACTGTTGATATTTGGCTCTGTTGACTAATGAGTTTGCTGACCACTGGTCTAGGGGATGGTTTGTGCAGGAAGACGAGCCCTCGGGCAAGTTCATGGGAAAAGCCCACAGTGGGCCCGCTTCCCCAAAGAAAGGCCCAGCTTCATATCCGAATCAGACGCAGTTGGGAGGTGCTGACATCCCCCAGCGCCCCCTCGAATTCATCCAATGCAAACACTAGATTGCAAACCCTCTTCCTTTTTCTTCTCATTCACCAAATGTATTGAGTTTAATGCACGGAGTGGAGCTGGCAGATTTCCTCTTACCCGGGCACAGGGTTTGAGAATGGCCTGTTCTCCTGGCACTGGGCCTCCTGCTGGCCGGCGAGGAGCCAGCCTTTCGGCTGCAGGCAGCGCCGACGGGTCCTGCCAGACGGGCTCCTTTCTCAGGCCTGGCTGCTGGCGCCCTTTCCCACGTGCATAAAGCCCCATTCACTCTGGAACGCCCTCCCAACGCTGAATGAATACAGACGGAGGGCGAGGGCCGGGGCACTTGGCGGCGATCCTTTCCTGCCTCCTCAGCACAGAGCCAGAGGTAACTTCTGCAAGAAGCTCCCGATTGTGTCCCCGGCGACAGAGGCCAGCTCTCACATACCAATGCCAACTTCCTTAGTAAAAACCGGGTACTATTTAGGGCTACACGACATTCATAGCCATTCACTTTTAGGTAAGTGTTAAGTAAACGGCCACCACATGTAAATGCCAAGCGTTAGAAGGTGACAAGTGCCTCCCATGGGACTCTACAAATGATTTCAGAACACTTCCCCTTTTTACCCCGTGACTCTTAGTAAGTACATCTTCAGCAGCGACAGTGCCCGCCCCCCCCGCAACACACACACTCCATGTGAAATAATAGCTTTTCCAAGCAATCCAACCGCAGGGTCTGAGGACTGAGCGTGCAGGAGTCGGCAGCCAGACCAGCCGGCCTGGGAGAGCACCTCCTTGAACCCCTCACTTGACAGAGGATGGACCTTGCCCAGAAAGAAGGCGGGGCTTGTCCACGGGCAGGGAAAGGCTGGCTTCGAGCTGGAGTCCCAGCGTTTCACCGTATTCTCTCCACGCTCATCTCACCCACACCTACCCACAATACGAGGCGAGGTAACCATCTGTGTGTTCCCAAATGAACATTTCCAGGTATTTTACAGGATACACGTGCAGCGTGGAAAACCTGGCAAAGCCCACCCACAACCCCATCTTGCAGAGAAACCACTGTTAAAATGCGGTGGGTTTTACTGTTTTCTTCTCTAAATAGCTATGTATTTGCATTTGCACATGGGTGTGTGCAGCTCACCTTTCCACTGAGCACAATATTTCTTGTTTTATCTTCTTTTTTTTTTTAAAAAAATATATTATTGATTTCAGAGAGGAAGGGAGAGGGAGAGAGAATCATCAATGATGAGAGAGAATCATTGATCGGCTGCCTCCTGCACGCCCCACACTGGGGATGGAGCCCACAATCTGGGCATGTGCCCTTGACGGGAATTGAACCCGGGACCCTTCAGTCCGCGGCTCTATCCACTGAGCACCCAGCCAGGGCGCAGGTGTAGGTCTATTACTGTCTTGGAAACATCTCTAAGACATGGCGTGGAGGAGAGGGCTACTGAGGGAGCTTGTTTATGCAGACTCATCCGTGGGTCCCCAGGGATGGGGTCACCTCTGGCGATGGTCTTCTCCTGGTCCTGGTGCAGGACAGGGAGCCGCCCTCACACAGGGACACCTGCTCCTTGTCAGAAAGGAGGGGGGTAGCGGTTCCTCCTCCGTCTGCTGCCGCTTGATCGCCTTCAGCTCAAAGTGACTCTTCCGCCACAGTGGCCCATTCTGAGTGGCCATCCCAGACCCCGGGAACCGGCTCAGGGCGGGCAGCCTGCACCCACATGCCTCGGGTGAGCAGACTATTCCATATCCACACCACACCTCCCACCTGCGCTCCCCATCTGGCATTAAATGGGCGTCAGGATTAAATGCTCCAGCATCACATCCCGCCCACAGGGCACCACCTTACTCACTTCCGGGGTCTGAGCCGCTGAATTCCACAGAGCGGGTCTCTGAAGAAACACCACCTGCTTTGTAGCCAAATTCCCTTCGCTGCAAATGAGAATAACAGCGTTAGTCCTTGTGGATTAGTAATTCTTTTTTTTTCTTTCTTAACTGTAAGAACATTTATTTGGTTAATCACAGAGGTATAAAAAGCAATTCCAAGAGGTTGACGGTTCGATTCCTGGTCAGGGCACATGCCTGTGTTGTGGGCTTGATCCCCAGCAGGGGATGTGCAGGAGGCAGCCGATGGATGATGTTTCTCTCTAATCGATGTTTCTCTCTCTATACTCTCCCTTCCTCTCTCTCTAAAAATCAATGGGGAAATATCCTGGGGTGAGGACTAAAAAAACAAAACTGAATGTGGTCATTACAAAAGAAAGTGTGAATGTTGAAAATGTGTAACCTCACCTGCTAACGTCACTATTTTCATCTCCATGTCCGCTGCTAGTCCTTATCACACATGTGCTTCCGTGTGTCTGTAACTGCCACATATTTGCATTTCCGTGTTCTATGCTCTTCATGTAACACCCTTCCCTTGTTTGTGATCAGATTCTTAGTCCCTGCATAGTGTCTCAAAGACTTAAGATACCGAAATGTACTATCTTTTTTTAAAAAAATATATTTTATTGATTTTTTACAGAGAGGAAGGGAGAGGGACAGAGAGTTAGAAACATCGATGAGAGAGAAACATTGATCAGCTGCCTCTTGCACACCTCCTACTGGGGATGTGCCCGAAACCAAGGTACATGCCCTTGACTGGAATCGAACCTGGGACCTTTCAGTCCGCAGGCCAACGCTCCATCCACTGAGCCAAACCGGTCAGGGCCAAAATGTACTATCTTTCTTGATTATTGAAAAATTAAGTTGTTTCCAGTTTTTTGCTAATTATAAACAATGCTGCCGTAGAAATATGTCTCGTCTTCCTAGTCTTATGACTCAAGGAATCTTGAAGTAAATTCTCAGAAGCGGGGTTGTCAGGTCACGAATGTTAATTAAAATGTTTGCATCGTCAAAGCTGCCTTTTAAGAAGAGGAGGCGAACGCGGGCCCGAGTGTGAGGAACTGTACGTAGATTTTCAGTCGAGGGGCTGGGGCCGGAGCCAGTTTTCTTTCCAGATGCTCCTTTGTGGGCAGCTACTCAGTATTCTCCTTAGTCCACTGCCCTCGTGGTGAAGTGCCCTTTGCCAAAGCCTACGTGGGGTTTGGGTTTCTCTGAAGGGTTTTCAGAGTCTCCATGGATTTAGGGGAAGGAGACTGCAGCTAATGTTGCTCAGTTACGACTTTTATTATGCAAAAAACCAAAACCAAAACCAAAACCTCACTACTAGCTTTTTTTTTTTTGGAAAACAAATGCAACATTGAAACTCTGGCCCCACCCCATTGAGTGCCCCACACTTAGTAATACTGTTGAATTTTGAGAAACAAGCAAATCTCCTCTTCCTCCTTCTCCTTCCTCTTCCTCCTTCTCTTTCCTCTTCCTCCTTCTCCTTCCTCCTCTTTCTTCTTCCTCTTCCCCTTGTCCTTCTCCTTCTCCTTCCTCCTTCTTCTTCTTTAAAATCCTCATCCGAGGAGTGAGGTTATTTTTCACACACACACACACACACTCACACACATACACACACACTCACACACATACACACATATATATAAATATATATATCCAGTCTTGAATTTTTGGGTTTTAAGTTAGGAGAGGTCTTTAAGAATTCATTTACTTGTACTTCCTTTTAGTATATGTGCTGCTGAAGCGAGCACTTGTACTTGCTTTTAGATTTCTTTTCATTGCTTTGAGAGAGAGAGGAAGTGGTGGTGGTGGTGGGTGGGTGTGGGGGGGGCGGAGATGGACCTGTTGTCCCGCTCATTTATGCATTCATGGGTCTACTCTTGTATGTGCCCTGACGGGGATCAGAACCACAACCTTGGCGTTGGCGTATGGGACGATGCTCTGCCCACGGAGGACCCGGCCAGGGCTGTACTCACTGCTCCCTGACCGCACTCTCCTGGCTGCATGTTGCTTAAGGTGGCCCGAGGGCGGAAGTGTCCCTGGTGTTCATACTTCCACTTGCCACCTCCGCGTGCCTAGGGGCATCACTAACTGACACCACCTTCTGGCCTCTGAGCCTGCTGCGGGCTCAGAGCCTTCCTTGCCGAGTCCGGGGGTCACTGTGGGACCAGCGCAGCCGCGAGAGGGAGGCCACGCTGCCCGCCAGCCCCGCCCGCCGCCAGGAACATGCTCTAAACCTTCTTGGGAAGCTCTGTTCTCTTATGATAAGACACCACGGCCTTCACACACCTGCTCCCCTCCTCACCCTCGTCCTTTACCACGTTCCCTGCCTTACACTCAGCTCTGCTTCCTCTGGGAGCCTTTTCAGGTCTCTCCCCTCCCCCCTCTCCCTCCCCCATTAGGTGTTAACACCTGAGACGTGCTGCGTATCTGTTGTGCACTGTGACCTTTTGAAGGAACACAAGCCACTATAATGTCTAAGGCAGCCGTGGGCAAACTACGGCCCACGGGCCGGATCCGGCCCGTTTGAAATGAGTAAAACTAAAAAAAAAAAAAAAGACCGTACCCTTTTATGTAATGATGTTTACTTTGAATTTATATTAGTTCACACAAACACTCCATCCATGCTTTTGTTCCGGCCCTCCGGTCCAGTTTAAGAACCCATTGTGGCCCTCGAGTCAAAAAGTTTGCCCACCCCTGGTCTAAGATGTTCGCGCCCCAACACAGCTGATTCTCACCCTCGGGGCACATTCCCCTGTTGTGTGGGCCCCATGGCAGGACCCATGGTCTGTCTGTTCTGCATGAGTTATTTGTGACTGTGTTTTCTCTCCTAGCAGATGAGTCCTCGGGAGCCGGAGTCTGTCCCTAGAGCCGGTAAAATACTGCCTGTGCACACCAGGCACTCAGTAAACATTTGAGCTGAAGCAAAAAGCCATGCTGTTTCAATAAGATGCAAGAGTGGGAATCAGGCTGAATGTAAGTGAGCTGGTTTCTGACAGTGGCTTGTCGGCAGCTGCTCAGCCACGTGGGACAGAAAACAGCTCTCACAGGACGGTGTCCGCACGGCTTCAGCGTCCATCAGACCGGAGGGAGCGGCGGGTGGTAGTTTCTGATTAGTTTTGCGTCACCGTGTACATTTGTGAATTGCCGTGGTTTAATGATTGCCGCTTGGAAATGAGATATGAAATCAAAATTGACTTGTTAAAAGCAGAAGCATGAAGTTAAATTTTAGCTTGCCCCTTTGTAGTTGGCGGGTGTGTGGTCATGAAGTCCTGTGCCCTGTGACCCGACCGTTTCTTGGGTAATCGGTGTGTGTGTGGGAAAGCCACAAAGGCCACCACCACTGTTCAGCTCCTCCCAGCCCTTCCCCCTGGGACAACGTGCAAATTTAAGTTCAGATGCGGAAGAGTGATTACTGCAAGTACATGGAGTAGACAAAGGGGCTATTTTAGAAAACTCGGCCTTATCTGAATGCTGCTCACTGCAAGGTAACGCTGATTACACAACACCGCACAGAACTTAATCGGAGCGGGAGGAGGGGTGGGTGAGAGGGCAGCATGAACCCCAGTCTCCCCTCCCCGTGCACAGGGCTGGTGCTCAGGGTTAGGAGAGGGTCTCAGACACGCCAGGGCCTTCGCTGCTTCTGGCTGGGGGTCATGAGGCCATGAGCCTTTCTTATAGGGGCGTGGGGTCTGGCATCACAGTGAAAGGACAACTTTCTCTTTTGTTGTTTATCCCTTGTCGTTAAGGAGCAGAATTTTATATTCTCAGTGAAGTATCACTTGATTCTAACATTCTCCCTTTTTAAGGAAAAAATTTTTTAATTGATTTCAGAGAGGAAGAGATAGAAATGGGAACGATGAGAATCATTGTTTTGCTGCCTCCTGCACCCCCCCACACTGGGGACCAACCCACAACCCGGGCACGTGCTCTGACCGTGACCTCCTGGTTCATAGGTCGACGCTCAACCACTGAGCTCCGCTGGCCGGGTTCTCTCTCTCTTACTGTAAGGTTATAATTCAGTGCTTATGAAAGTGCATTCTAATCACCTTGGATTCTTGTTTAATGGCACCACCCTGCCCCTCCCCCCCTGGTATTTGGGGAGAGGGGAGCGACTATCGTTTTGAGGCAGCCACACAGACGGAACTCTGGCTCAACTTCCACTGTACTCCTGGGAATATGTGAAGATCAGCAATATTAGCTCCTAGTTTGGCTAATTTGATCCTCTACCAGATTTGCCCTAAAGAGATTGTCAATTCTCACCTTGTTTTTTTTTTTTTGAAAAGAAAAGAATCGGGCCCATTTGTATAACTGCATAGCCATAACGATTAAGAAGGGATTCTGGTAAATTCTCCGGGCAGACAACAATCATCTTGGAACGATGTAGTGATATCAGATGACCACACTGAGGTTTCCATGGTAATCAGCTTTGACCGTTGGTGGTGTGATAATTGCTGAGGATAAAGAAGTAACAATGTTCACCTGGAAACCCACTGAGAAAGTGCCTTCGTGCAATCTGATAACGGGGTATGTTTGAGTAATTAAAGAAAGGAGGAGGAAACACCTTATGAATAGACCATTCAGGTAGGGCTTAGATTTCTCGACCCCTTTGGCGGTCGAACGACCCTTTCACAGGGGTCGCCTAAAACCATCCTGCATATCAGATATTTACATTACGATTCATAACAGTAGCAACATTACAGTTATGAAGTAGCAAAGAAAATAATTTTATGGTTGGGTCACAACATGAGGAACTGTATTTAAAGGGCCAGAAGGTTGAGAACCACTGGCTTAGGTAATAGAAAGGAAAAGCTGACATGGTTTAAGACGATTGGATATGAGACAACGATCTTTGAGGAAGAGCGTTTCACTGGTGTTTGCACAGACAGGTGGGCTCCCAGGAAAGGTGGTGACAGGTATGGTCTTTGTGGGTGTGAGCCTGCGTGTAAGTGTACATCTTCAGTGTCGTTAATTACCGCTGTTTCTTCTACTGGCTTGTAACGCTCAGTGCTGATTTCGTATAGCGTGAGCTACGCTACTGACGTCTGCTGAAATATTATGATTTCGGACAAGCTGGGTTATCATCCTTACCCAGGGTTTCAACTTCGTAGGGACTTTGGCTCTGCTAAAGAATTAGGTCCTGCCCTAGCCGGTTTGGCTCAGTGGGTAGAACGCCAGCCTGTGGCCTGAAGGTCCCGGGTTCAATTCTGGTCAAGGGCACACGCCCGGGTTGTGGGCTCAATCCCCAGTAGGGGGCGTGCAGAAGGCATCCAATCAATGATTCTTCCTCATTATTAATGTTTCTATCTCTCTCCCTCTCCCTTCCTCTCTGAAATCAATAAAATATGTTTAAAAAAGAAAAAGAACGAGTGTCATAGAGCTCGTTCCTGGTGATGCTGTAATTACAATGAGATTTGTTTAGCTCTGGCCCGAGGGATCAGTTGGATACAGAGTCGTCCCCTTACGCCAAGGTTATGGGTTTGATCCCCAGTCAAGGCACCAAAAAAGAAGAGATTCCTTAAGCTCAAAGCCTGGACCATTCTTCTAGTTTCAGAGACTAAACTCTTTCAGGCTCTATCGTCCACCTGGACCGAGTTGAACTGCACGTAGTATTTTTCTTTCTGTACAGATGACACGGCCAACAGTCAGTGCTGTCTGTGTGGGCACCGCGGCAGCGAAGACCAGCACGTGACAGGCACCGGGACAGCACATTGGACAGGAACCAAAAGGCAGAGGATGAGCAGGTTTTACCCACAATCTTTCTGATCAGATCCCAGCAAACCTTTACCTTCATCCTATATTGTCTACCTTGCAGCAACTTACTAAACACAAAGGAACATTGCAAAATGTTCCTGACACACGGAAGCACAGTTGGCCCTGGGGGTTGTAGTGTACCTTGTTGCGTAAGGGCGACTGCTGTTAAAATACATTTTCCTGCTGCCTTCTATCTGGGCCAACAGCAGATTCCCGACTGGGGCTCTGCCAACGGGTGACTCTGCCTTTTTACCTCATTACTACTCAAGAGTTCCATCTAACTGTGACAGTCTGTGTACGCTCTCTTATTTATTTTTTATAAACTAATTTTGTTTTCTTATTGAATTGATTGGGGTGACTTTGGTGAATAAAACCGTACAGACTCAAATGTACAGTTCAATAAAACATCATCTGCCCACTGCCTCGAGCACTCGGCACCCAAAATCAAGCCTCCCTCCTTCCCATTCATCCCCCCTTTCACTACTTCCGCCTCGCCCACCCCCATGCACCTCTTTCGCCATACTGTTATCCGTATTTTTTGTTGTTGAATCCCTTTACCTTTTTCACCCTGCTCCGCAACCCCCTCCCCTCTACGCTCTCTTATTTTTAATACGACTATGGAACTTATAGACGAAAGTACTCCATAGCCCTTGACTAGGGACTATATTATACTACACAATACACAAACCTGAGTTGGCCCAAGCTGAATGCAAGCCCCTGGTTATGTACAGAATGTGGGCTGCACCAGCTACAAGCTCCTTCCTATAGAAATCTTTTCATTCACTGATCGATTCTTTGCTTTTTATTTTCTTGTTGAACTTATTGGGGTGACATTGGTTAATGAGATGTGCACTGTACTGTGTGTTCATCATCCTAAGTCGAGTCCCCTTCCGCCACCATTATCCCCCCTTTACAACCTCTCTACCTGCCCTCACCCCCTCCCTCTGGCATTCCCCATACTGTTGTCTGTGTCCATGAGTCTTTTTCTTTTCTTTGCTTAATCCCTTCACTCTTCTCACGCAGCCCCCAGCCCCCTCCCCTCGGACAGCTGGCAGTGTGCTCTCTGTATCCCCGAGTCTGTCTCCACTTTGTCAGTTTGCTTTGTTCACTAGTTGCCACAGAGAAGCGCATCCTATGGCCCTGGCCCTTCTCTGACGAGTGTAAGTCACCTAGGGTCTCGTCATGTGTGGGATGTAATTGTAACCAGCTCCTGACGGCCCACTGGGCGTGCTCCCCAGTGACTCAGGTTGCTGGGCTTGAAGACAGAATCCTGAGAATTACTGCCATCCTGCGATCTGACAGGCATGTCACAGCGTTTGAAAAGATGGGAAATAATGCTCCGGGGAGCTGCCACTCACAAGTTGAGACGTTACCAACGGATCTCTGAGAAGAAAAGCGGGTGAATTGCTCTGATTACTTCTAATCCCTCTCTCAAAGCTTGAGCTGGCTCACTCTGAATCCGCCTCTATCCCTCTCCTCACCCGAGGAAGGGCTGGCTGTGTTATAAAGCCACGTCAGTCAAATGCCTTTCAAGGGTGGGGGACCTGGGACCTGGTACGCTGCTAAGCTGGGAACACCAGAGACCAGGAGGCTGGGGGAGGCGGGAGGGGGTTGCCTCCCTCAGCCAGACAAGCCGATTACAGCTCAGGACAGCCCGGCCCAGGTGCAGTGCGGCCCCTGCAGGTAGCCACTGGCCAAGCAGGACAGCCCTGCCGTCAGTCACTTTCTCGATGCCAAATAGGGCAGAGGGCACATCTCCGAGTCCAGGAACAGGAAAGCACGTTACACAGAGGACTTAACAGGTCTCTCTCTCTCGCTCTCAAAAAAAAAGAGTACAATTCATTTTTTCCTTCCTGGTATCAGTGAAGTGATGGCATTTTGGCTCTAACATTCTAACGTGGGCACTTGTTTCAGTGCGAACAGCTAACAAGCCCATGCTCCAGGGGAAAACGAACCCATCGCACTGCGGGATGAATGGAGGCAGAAATGCCTCCTCCTCCATGCTGGCCTCCAGGGTTCTGCAGTCCTAGCCCCAGCTGTGTGCTGGGTGAGGGCAGCTTTGCACGGGCAGAGCAGAAGGGCAGGACCAGGGGCCCTACAGCGTGGGCTGTGCTTCTCTGTCTGCAGATTTATGTCGACTCACTGTTCACTCTGGGGAAGAACCAACCAGCACCCTGAGTAGGAAAAGGGAGTGCGGCCTTCTGAGGGGTGCCAAGGCTGTGCGGGGCTGGGAGGCAGGCTCCGGTCCCTGCCCTGGCCGCCCTGGCGAGCCGGCCTGAACTCGTGTGCCCTCGGGAGGAGGCAGAGCCGCTGGTACACACCTGACGCCAGGGGGTTAGATCTGCTCCTCTCCAAGGCCCGTGAAATGAGACGAGAAGTTCAGGGAATGCTTTCTGGAGGCACTGCATAGGGATTTCTTAAACGGAGTTAGCCGACACAGAACTCTAATTTAGAATGAGAAGAGAGTGCGAGGAGACGGGGCGTTACCTGTCATGTCTCAGGATAGGTGTCGGCAGCACGCTTGTCAGGAGCCACCCAAACTCCGCCAGCGTGTGCAGCAGGGGCGCGTAGTCCGTCTTGATCTCGCAGCCCTGCGTGACAACAACAGCTCAGGTCCACGCCCCCCGCCCCCCCAAGAAATTCGGTCAAGGGCGGGGGTGTTCTGATGGGTGTTCCCCCTCCAGCAAGTTCACTTTCGCTAGTGCCGGCTTCCTGGCCTTATGCTCTGCTTCCTGCTGCCTCGAACCCTGGCCCAGTGGAGACACTGGCGTGGGGGTGGGGGGGGCGTCAGGGCCTCTGGCTGCTCTCTAGAATCTGGCTTTCCTGGGTCCCATTCCCTGGGCCTGGTCTGGCCTCCAACGCTAATGGGGGTGGGGAGTGGGAACCTGCGTTCTCAATGAGCTCCCAGGTGAGCTGGATCCCAGTCATCTGCAGACCTCACGTGCAGAAACACGCGTCTGGGGCCCGGACTGAGGACCAGAGCGGAGAGTGTGCACCGGGAGTGAGAGGTGAGAGGGGCTTGCCATGGGTATTGATTTTGAGTTTAAAGCTGGAATGGATTTTTAGTGGCGCTTTACCTCTTCCCCCCAGTCCTGTCCCCTCCTCTCACTGGGTTTCTAGCTGCCTGGCAACATGGGCTACGTCTCTGCCCTTGGTGAGGCCAGAGAGGCACACGCGTCCACAAAAGAGCCTGCCAGCGAGGGCCGAGGGCCACGGGCCCACACGATGTGCCTGAATTCAGCCTGTCCCCCTCGGGCGGCCTGTCCCCCTCGGGCGGCCTGTCCCCTTCAGGTGGCCTGTCCCCCTCGGGTGGGCGGGCTGTGAATCAAGGGCACATGGCAGCCAGGCCTCCCTGGTCAGGAGGCAGCGCGTGGAGGTTCGGCTGCTGAGAGAGAACACCTTTCGGATGCCTTTGGCTTTGAGAGGTCACAGGTCAGAAACCAGGTCCCTTGATTGCTGGAGACAAAGGCCAGCTACCGTGGGAATTTGTTCACATTCACCCAGGAGCCGGGCACTGCACAGAGAGCCTCGGGGCAGGGGGCTCAGTTTGGGCTTGAGGGCCAGTCTTGGGGAATTCGCTGCCATTCGTGCAAGGTCATTGTTTTGCTGTCTTATCACAAGTTGGGCGTCACAGGCACTGCTCCCCCAGCGGAGAGAGGTTTGAGGTTTGCTCCTGCGTCTGAAGGCTGCTCAGACAGCAGGGGGGGGGGGGGGGGGGGGGGCGGCTCACTGTGCGAGGCGGTGAAGGCCGTTAACATCATATAAAACGAGCCCGGCCGGCGTGGCTCCGTGGTGGAGCGTCGACCTATGAACCAGGAGGTCACGGTTCGATTCCCAGTCAGGGCACATGGCCCGGTTGTGGGCTCGATCCCCAGTGTGGGGCGTGCAGGAGGCAGCTGATCGATGTTTCTCTCTCATCAGTGTTTCTAACTCTCTATCCCTCTCCCTTCCTCTCTGTAAAAAATCAATAAAATATTTAAAAAGTATATAAAACTAAATATGAAAGTAAAGCTGAGTTGCCAGCCAACGGCAGCTCACCTCGATGACAGTCCATTGCTCCACCACGATGGCGTCATTTCCTGTTCGGCTGGACCCTGGCACCCGGGAGCCTTCCTCTTCGTAGATGAAGAACCCGTCCAGCGCTTTAGGCACGTGGTCCCCTGCGAGGAAGAGGATACAGCTGAGAAGAGTTGCAAATACGAAGTGTTTCTTAAGAGTGTCCCCGTCCTTAAATAACCCTCGGAGGAAGCAGAAAGGCAAGCAGGTCCCTTTGTCAACATTTGTTGTGGCTCCATCAGCAACACCCTCCTCCTCTCTGACGGTTACATTTTTGTTGCGAAGATCAAGACAGTTTTATGCGTCAGCCCGTTAAAATCAAACTGTGAACACGAAAATGATGATAACCAAAACAAGATAAAGTAATATCCTACTACACGGAGAGGCCAGCCGATTGCCTAAGCCCAAGGAGCACCCGGAAAGACACTGCACCTCGAATCGTGGTTTCTGGTCTGCAGGTTGTCTGCATGTCAGTTCTACTCTTGAGGCAAACAACACCAGCACTATTAACCCTTGACATGTACAGGTGGGATAGTAACAGGAATGTGAGGCAAGATGACGTCAAAAATGCAAACACGGAACAATGCTTTACTTCAATGGTGCTTGAAAAAAAAAATGAATGGTGACAGGAAGGTCCTAAACAGAAGTCATTGTCGAAAGGACGCCTGCTGGGCAGGAAGTTTCCAGGGAGACCTTTTCTTGAATGGCTGACAATGACCATCTGGCCAGAGCTAAACTGACTTTATGGATGTTCTTTTGTCTCCAATTTTGCAATCGGAGACAGTTTTCCCACGGTCACATGTGGGTTGAACAATGTGGTTTTCATGTGGCGCAGTGTCACCTCCACGTTGGCCTGGCTGACAGGTCCAAGAAACAAAGGCCTGCGAAGCTTTCAGTGCTCTGCTAAACTTCAATACCAACGAGGCAAGAATGCTTTCCGTGTAATTTGTAGTTTTAGTTTTTATGAACAGGCTTCTCCACCGTAAGAGGAAGTCATGGTGCCATCATTCACACATCGCTGACAGTTAAGACAGCCTGCCATGAAGAACTTATGCTGTTCCGAGTGGTGTCCAGGAAAGTTTAACTCGTTGGAAATGGTTTTCTTTTTTAAAATATATTTTATTGATTTTTCACAGAGAGGAAAGGAGAAGGATAGAGAGTTAGAAATATCGATGAGAGAGAAACATCGATCAGCTGCCTCCTGCACACCCCCTACTGGGGATGTGCCTGCAACCAAGGTACATGCCCTTGACCGGAATCGAACCTGGGACCTTTCAGTCTGCAGGCCGACGCTCTATCCACTGAGCCAAACCGGTTAGGGCGGAAATGGTTTTCTAAGGACAGCAGATGCCTATTTCCTTTTAAATGTACCTGACTTTTGTCACACCAAAGTGACCAGAAGAATCAAGTCTCTTTCTTTTTTCAAATATATTTTTATTGATTTCAGTGAGGAAGGGAGGAAAGAGAGATAGAAACATCAATGATGAGAGAGAATCATTGATCGGCTGCCTCCTGCACACCCCCTACTGGAGATTGAGCCCACAACCCAGGCACGTGCCCTTGACCGGAATAGAACCCGGGACCCTTTAGTCCTCAGGCCAATGCTCTATCCACTGAGCCAAAGCTAAGTCCTTTCTGATTGTAAGTTCAGGGCATCACTAACCACCATAAAAAATGGCTATGTCCTAAGTCCTTTAGTTAGAACGGGGACATGAATTTTAAAAATAATGATATACTTTGACAACAATGTAGTTATTTACGATCTGCTTCCTCGGGGATTCTGTGACGTGAGAACCGTAGGTTTTTGTGGCTCTGCCTCTGTCTTCTTGTTCTTGGTACCAGGGTTCCCATACTTGTACGTTTCTTTTAGTTTGAGAGAGAGAACGGGGCCCAGATGTGCCAAGACCCGGGGCGCCGCCTGCTGCCGAGCAGCTGTCTCCACTTGGGCCGTGTGCCCGGCAGTATTACCATCTTCTCCGTGTGCCTGATATGAAAAGGCACAAAGCCCTGACCCGCCGCTTCTCAAAAAACAACAACACACTTTTATAAGCCCAGTGCCACCCGTAGCAACGGAAAGTACACTGTATGGATGGAGGGTGGGCTCCAGGCGCAGTCCGAAGTGGATGGAAACCTGGCGTCTTTTCCCGCATGTCCATATGGTTTAAGGAAACGGGGCCCCCTCTGCCCCCCTGAGGTGGGGACACGCGGGAGGAGGTTCACCTGTGAACTCTGTACCCCCTGGCACAGGCCACACCCCCAGGGGCCCCGGGCCCTGGGTGGAGAAGCACACGCTTAAAGGGTCCCAGGGAAGAGGTTACGTGTCGGGACAGGATCTGACACATTCGGTTCAGCTAGAGGTCGATGCCACATCTGGCCGGACGGGAACATTCCACGGCCGTCTTTTCGGTGCACGCGGTCACTGTGGGCCTTAACCTGAGGGCGGTGGGCCCAGGGCAGGGGCGGTGGCGGGCAAGCCCACGGGGACTGTGTTTCCTTCAGGAGCTCTGTCTCCAGAAGGAGTGCCAGCCTGCCTCTGCCCTCACCCCACCGCCCCTCCCTGCCGTCTTGGCAGCAGCTCTCACGCCTACTCCCGCCCAGCCCCTCTGTGACCCCCTTCACAGGAGGAGCCAGAGAGGCTCTTTCAGAAATGCACCTCAGGCCAGACTCCTCCTTTCCAGGTTCAATGGATGACTTGGAATAAAAGTCCTGACCGGATGGCAAATGCCTAAGAGCACCCACTCCGCGCTGGGACCCCCGTGTCTAGCTGTGTGAGGGGCACACGCAGAGCTCTGTGCCTCAGTTTCCTCATCTGTAAGAGGGGAGCAAGCAGACCTAGCTCATAGCGCTGCTGTGGGAGGGACCTGAGTTAGTGAGTGGGAAGTGCTGAGAGCAGTGCTGGCACACAGTAGGCACGTAGTAGGTACGCACCGTCAGCCCTCATGGCCTTGGTTGTGTGGTAGACTCTGTGAGGAGGGGCTGTGCTCACCTCTCCCACCCCGTGTGCGCCATTCTCCCCAGCAACAGGCCTCCCCAGCTCCTCTCTCCCGCCCTAGAGCTCGCTCCCTCCCAGCCTTCCCTCTAGTGGGCGGTTACAGACTCCTGACACCTCCACGGGGCTCTGCCCTGCACTCTGGTCACCACCCCTGCCGGGCCCCATTACAGCCCTTTGCTCGATTAGGAAAGTCAGGCTCTTTGTTTGGACATGGTCCCTGCTGGACGCCACCGGCCGGCTCCGCGAGAGCAGGGAGGGCGTCCCTGTCCTCATCATCGTGAGCCCGGGGCCCGGCACACATGTATGTGAAGTGAGTAAATCCACGTGGCAGTGTCTTTACCCCCCTCCTCGTCCTGACACATCCCCCCGATTCCACGCGAGCCTTTCCACAGGGCGCAGGGGGCACTGGGTTCCGAGGGAGGCCAACAGGATCCATCCAGACGGAGCTGTAGCCTGAAGGTGCGGGTGGTGCTAAAGCTGGGAGGAGGCTGTGCTCTGAGGACGCTGGGGCTGGTGGAGAGTGTGTGTGTGTGTGTGTGTGTGTGTGTGTGTGTGTGTGTGTGTGTGTCGGGGGGGGGGGGGTACCAGTCGGCAAAGCTGCTGTCTCACCCCATGGCGGCTGCCTGCAGAGCCTCTGCTCCGGAGGACCAAGCGTCTGTGTCTGTGCACAGTGGTTGGTTCTCCTGGGTCCATCTGGGGTGTTACCCCACCGGTGTCCCCCCCAGAGTGCGCGGTGGCCCAGCCGAGGACGCTGGCAGAGCCCGCAGCGCTGGGCCTGGGTGCAGGGCCCAGGCAGTGGCCGCAGGGATGGCAAGGGGCCCCCATGCACCTCCGGAGGTGGGGGGGCTTTCCCGAGAGGAGGCGTGGAGGTTGGGGAGGGCTCGGGAGAGGCCTGGCAACCCCGCCAGCCTCCCACCACCTGCCCGCAGGGGAACCTTGTGAAGTTCCCGGTCCCTCTCTGACTGGAGGAAGGAGTTCATGAAATGCCAGCTGTGGGGGGACATTTCTGTTCCTGAGCCATGTCTGCTTTGCACCTTGTTCCTGTGGTGGGCTGATTCCTGACAGTATCTTGGAAGAGGGTGGAAGCGGATGAAGGAAAGGTGCCCTGTCCCGGGGCTCCCCTGTCACCCCAACAAAGCCACCAGCCCAGCCCTGCTCCCTCCTGCCCTGCTGCTCAGAGCCACACAGGCCCTGGTCCTTGGTCACCACCCCCTGCAGCTCTGGCTGCTCCCAGCAAGTCAGGGTGACACGGCCAGGGGCTGGAGGGGGTGGGGGGTGGGTGGAAAATGTCCTTCCACCCCCACCCCAGGATCTCTAAATAGCCTGGGAGCTCTAAGAACAAAAGCCCCCCCTCCCCCCCAGCCTCTCACTGGCAACTGCTGTGGCTAATTTTATGCTCATGGGCAAGTGCCTGAAAGAGACGTGAAAGGAGTCTTTCTCATTTTTCCCGCAGCCGTTAGTCACAACCCCAAATCTGAAATGGCTCCAACTGAGACTCTTTGGAGGGAAAGAGAAGGAAAGCGAAGGGGGGAGGGAGGGAGAGGGGGCGAGGGGGGACAGAAATATGAAGCATGACGGACCCCCAAGTAGGAGAGCTGCGCTCAGAGCACTGTGACTGCCCAGGACCAGCGTCGGGAAAGAAACTTAGCCTCAGACCGTGACCACCCAGGGCGAGCGGGCGCTGGGGGTCCCTGTGCACACGCTGTAGCTTATGGAATTCTCACAACGATCAAGTGGGAGTATTTTTTAAGTTTTCATTAGTTGATTTAAGTACAGTTGGCATACAATCTTATACGGGTTATGTTAGTTTCGGGTATGCAATACAGCGATTGGACGTAGTTTATGTCTTCCAGTGTGATCACCCCCCCCAATTCTAGTGACCATCTGACCCCGCGCAAACTCATCACAGTGTTATGACCATTTCCCCTTCACTTTTCCCCTCCCCACTCCCTTCTGGTAGCCTTCCCTTCGGTCTCTGTTTCTGTGAGTTAAAGTAAGACTATTTTTATCCCCCTTAGAAGAAACGGGGCTCGACTATCTTCTTCAGATCCCACAGCTAATAAGTAGAGAGCATCGCACAGCTAATCAGGAGAGGAGATCGGATTTAAACCCGGTCTGTCTGATCTTAAAGCCCATGCTCTTCCTCTTAGACCAACTTGGAAGAAGTTTCCAAGAACCAAAAAATCTTCCTTGAGCAGCTGCTCTGCCCAGCGCTCTGCAGGCAGCCGCACTTCTGGGGCTGCCGTGGGCTCGGGCCTGAATCCTGGTTGCTGGTTAGAAGGGTCCACTGGAACATGTGACTCTCGATAATTGAAAATATTCATCCAAAGTCTTCAGTTGTATCAGTGAAGTTATCACTGCACTGATTTAATGATAATAAGGTATATTGAGATCTCATCTTATTTACTTTTTCATTCTTTTCTCTAACCTTATTGAGTTAGAGTCCCCAGTTATTCTGTTTTTCATTTTAAAAAATGTTGTTTTTATTGATTTTAGAAAGAGAGGAAGGAAGAGGAAGAGAGAGAGAGAAACATTGATGAGAGAGAAACATCAACATTGATCGGCTGCCTCCTGCACACCTCCCTGCTGGGGATCGTGTGCCCTGACCGGAATCGAACTGTGACCTCCTGGTGCTAGGTCGGCACTCAACCACTGAGCCACATGGGCTGGCCTCTTCTGGTTTTCATGGCCTCCATCCTTCCGTGTTTCCAGCTTCCTTAATGTCTATTTTTCTTTTCTTTTAGCGCTAATCTCTTTTTAAAAACACTTCCCCTTGAAAGTCATTTTTGGGGTTTTGTTTGTTTCTTTGTTGTTTTTGTGATGTAAATGGATGACTACAGATCCCTTCGTAACTAAAAGAGGAAGGCTAGAGACAGATGAACGATGGGGGAAGGCAGACAGGAACATCAGATCAATATCATTTTCTGAAGCAAAAGTTATTTCTCAAGACAAAGTATAGAAAGAATCAGGTAGGTAGTGTCCACATTGGGATAGTGTCATCCGTCTGGATAGTAATCCTCAAATGCGTCGTCAGCCCCCGGTTGGGCTGTTGGAGGTCTGTCTAGTCCTGACAGTTACAACCCAACAGCAAACATGTGTTAACTTCTCCCACCGGGATGGTGAAGCTTTCACATTAAAGCGACAGAGCCGTGTACGGACTGGAATCTCTGTCCTCAGGAACGACAGCTGTCCTTTTAGCCACAGATCTTGAGAGGCAAACACATCTCCACCCACTCTAACATAAGGTCAGTTTTTAAAGACATTCTCACAACTGGAAACTTACCTCTAGGGGTTTCCCAGCACACAAAAGAGCCAATTAAAGACAAGCCTTGCTTATAGTAGAAAGTCGTTAACTCCAGCCAATCAGCATCAAGTGTGCTAATGACGGGTCCTTTCCTCGTGACTTTCATGGACAGGACGCCCTCCTGGTAGGTCCAGCCGGCGGACTCATCATCAAACACGTTGAAGACTATATACAACTTGTTATCTGAGGATAGGCATTCAGAAAGAAGAAAGAGGGAAGAGCTATAATTTCACTGAAAAGATTCTTAAAATATTTTTTATTAATCACGAGCTATTTCAAGCACATAACAAGCATCCTATATAATAAAAGGCTAATATGCAAATAGACCGAATGTCAGAACGACCGGTGGCTATGACGTGCACTGACCACCAGGGGGCAGATGCTCAGCGCAGGAGCTGCCCTCTGGTGGTCAGTGCACTCCCACAGGGGGAGCGCCGCTCAGGCAGAAGCCGGGCTCACGGCTGGCGCATGCCGTGGTGGTGGCGGGACCCTTTCCCACCTTCAAGGCAGGTGAATATCCCCTGAGGGCTCCTGGACTGCGAGAGGGCGCAGGCCAGGCTGAGGGACCCCTCCCAGTGCACGAAATTTCGTGCACCGGGCCTCTAGTAGAGAATAACAAAATTACCTACCACTCAACTTTATCAAATCTTAACATTGTTCCGTGTTTGCTTCAGACTTTTTTTTAAGGGGTTGAGAGACGGATATAGTTGAGGCTCACTATGTAATCTTCCCTTATCCCATGCTCCAGAAATAGCTACTACAATGAACTTGGTGTTTATCACTCTCATGCAAGCTTTTATTCTTTTAATATAGATTTATATGCCCACAGATGATATACAATGTTTTACAGTTAAAAAACTTCTAAAATATGGCATCATGCTATACATGCCAATCTTTAAATTGATTTTCTTGTTCAATATTATGCTTTTGCAGTATAGTTAACACTTCATAGATCTTAGTCATTTAGTTCACACAGTATTCCAGTCTACTGATCTCTATTGGTGGACATATACACTGCTTCCAAATTTTTGTTACTACAATTATTACTCATGTCTCCTTGGACACGTGTGGGAGCCACCCTAGAACACGTACTCAGACATGGAATTGCTGGGTCGTGTCTTATCCTTTACTGTAAGCTGGCAAATTCTTCCTTTGGGCGGCCGACGGACCCACATCCGTGACTGTTTTAGAAAGTCTCCCACCGCGTGCGGTACAGACACAAGGACTTGGGTATGTGTGTTGTGTGCGTTTTTCTGGGTTGAGTCTCATGAATTTCATCCGATTCTCTAAGAGGTGTTTTGTAGGTACCTGCTCTCCCACCCCTCTCAGTGGAGAGGCCCGCAACCAAGGTACGTGCCCTTGGCCGGAATCGAACCTGGGACCCTTCGGTCTGTAGGCTGATGCTCTATCCACTGAGCACACCGACCAGGGCTCTAATCTGCTTTTTAAAACATGCCTGGGAAGGTGCCAGAAAACGTTGAACAGTCCAAAAACAGAGTCTCCGTTTCTCCAAAAGACTTGCCAGTTGGCCGAGAACAATAAAACGATGGTTTACAGATATTTTAGGATGCGGGCACCATTGTTACAGATATTTTAGGATGCGGGCACCATTGTTACAGATATTTTAGGATGCGGGCACCATTGTTACAGATATTTTAGGATGCGGGCACCATTGTTACAGATATTTTAGGATGCGGGCACCATTGTTACAGATATTTTAGGATGCGGGCACCATTGTTACAGATATTTTAGGATGCGGGCACCATTGTTACAGATATTTTAGGATGCGGGCACCATTGTTACAGATATTTTAGGATGCGGGCACCATTGTTACAGTAATTGTTTCACCATGACGTGCCATTTTCACATTCTAAGTGATGATCAAAGAAAGGGATGAGCTTCAAGGGTGGACGCCATCCACGCAATGGGAAAGGCCCCAACGAAAATTCTCACACGCTGCTGACAAGGACACACGCAAGTCAGAGCAGCTTTCCTCAGAGAACCGCTCTCTCCACTCACAGGCACAGCCTCGCTTCCCAGGGAGCTGGTGAGGGACTAACTGGAAAGCGGTGTTCAACACACAGTGCCCTTATGTGGGTGGCACTGTCAGACCCCGCCAGAGACGGCTGTTTGGAAAACTGTCCACCTTACTTCTGACTGTAATAATTTTAAAGAATAAGACGAGTTTATATTTGTTTATGTCGTCCCCGTAACCTTTAGAAACTTACTTTGCCTACAAAACTTACTTTGTTAGCCCTGGACAGCGTGGCTCAGTGGTTGGAGCACTGGCCCTCGCCTGCAGGGTTGTGGGTTCGATCTCTGGCCCTGGTTGGGGCCCATGCAAGAGGCAACCAATCAATGTGCCTCTCTCACATCAATGTTTCTCTCTCTCTAAAAAAAAAAAAAAAAAAAAAAATCAATGGGAAAAATATTCTTAGGTGAGAATTAACAACAAAAACCAGCAACCTATTTTGCTAAGTTTAACCTAACAGATGTCCTGTCTCTACTCCTCTGGTCTATTACCTTCTCCCCTTGTTGCCTCGGAGGACCTGGGGCTGCCGTGTGGCTCCCTTTGGCACGGCCCGCTCTCGGGGTGGAGTTCTCCCTCCGCCCCGCTCTCCGAGGGCTGCCCGCCGAGGGGGCCTTCACTCCAGCTTCTCCCGTTGTCCTCGTAGGAGTGACGCCCCGGCAAGGCGGGCTCTCCGTCTCCGTTCAGGTCGGTCCCGTTACAGAACGGCGCAGAATGCTGGGCTAGGAGTCCCACAAACCTCCGTCCTCGCTTAGAAGCTTCATTGATCTGAGGTTTCAAAAGAGACGGTGGGACAACATAGGAATTTCATGTCAACTGATTGCCAAGTAATCAATTTCCTGTAGGCTCATTAAGGAAATTAGCACAGGGAATGCATTTGCTGGTGACTAAAGACTTATTCATTAACAAACCAGCAACCTGTGATAGAGCGCTACTCCCGGAGACTGCCACACTGTGAACGTGACTTCTTCAAACAGTTCAGGCAGTTTAGAAAGGATGCAAGCAGGAGTCCCGTTTTTCTTTAAAAGGTTACTCTTTGGAAAGAACTCGTCATTCCATAGCATGATTTCTGCAGACCTGTTAACCATGGTCTCTCTAATTGAGGCAAAATGAAGAACTATTCTGAGAAATCCTCAAAAATAACATTACCAAACACATCTTAATGAATACAGAAGACATTCATTAAAAAACAAAAAAATATACAGTTGTTCAAAAATAACATTTGACAACTCATTGTTTGATGTGGGAAGAAAAATGTTAACAGGCAGATTCTTGACCACGTGTGTGCGATGCATAAACCCAGTTCACACTCCCTGCCTGAGGCAGCTTTCTGACTGCGTGTACCCTGGTGCCACTGCCGCCCTCCTGGGCCAAGGAACACGCTTAGATTCCTCTGTCAGGGCAAGAACGGGGCCAGAAACCCGTGGCATGACCCCAGTGACACATTCAGACACGAGTGGCCGTTTCAAAGCACTTCTCCTTCCTCTGCCTGCGCTTCATTTCTCTGTTCCTTTTATTTTTTAAAAATATATTTTATTGATTTTTTACAGAGAGGAAGGGAGAGGGAGAGTTAGAAACATCGATGAGAGAGAAACATCGATCAGCTGCCTCCTGCACACCCGCTACTGGGGATGTGCCTGCAACCAAGGTACATGCCCTTGACCGGAATCGAACCTGGGACCCTTCAGTCCACAGGCCGACGTTCTGCAGGGGGGGGGGACACACGGTACAGTGACCGCCAGTGCTTTCTCGAGTCTTACATGCTGATTTGGGTGAAAAAGTGAAGAAACCTTTTCCTATTACTAGAAAGTTTCATCTGGAAAAGTCTGGTAACAAATAGACTCTGTTAATTAGTGTTTTCCATTTTTAAGTTGGAAGATTGATGTTTTCCAATGTTATTTTTATTTTAAAATCCTGGGAAAAAAACACTTGTGAACCTACTTTTAAAAACAGAGCAAACATTGATATAATGTTAAAATGACTTAAAATCTAGCTGTTCAACAACCAACTCTTTATACACGGCGGCCGTTCAAAGCTGACGCCTGGCGTTCATCGTTCATCCACTGCTCCCGTGCGCACACGGGGGCGATGCTCCATGTCCCATGCGCGTTTCCTGAAGCGACTCTCTTTCTGAACTAACCGTTACTCTAATTGCTGGAATAACAGCACTTTCCTGTTGAAGTGGGTCTCTAACTGTCTCCAGGAAGTCAGATGCAAAACAAGAGCTCTGCCGGTGATCCATTAAGACTGAGCTAGTCGTTACATTCTTGTTTTCAAAAGAAATTTTCTGGAGTGGATTTATCCCCAGAAAAAAAACAGTTCCCAGAATAGTAGTAGTAAACAGCATGTGTACGTCATTTATAAAAGTCTAGTCCCCCAGCCTGTTCCTGAAAAGCCTTATTGAGTGCTGGTGACTTACACAGAAGTGGGGACGTCAGCGGCAGCTGTCCCTGGCTGTGCACAAGCCACGGTTGGTCGTACACACGGTCACTCACAGCCTAGGCACAGGCATAGGAACAGTGAGCAAGTCCCACCGTTTCTTCCTTGAAAGGAAATGTCTTGGTTTTTTGGTTCTATTCATGTAAATAAAAGCTACAATCTTACAAGTATGTCAATGCAACACAAAATAAAACTTCAGTGTAAAACCCCATCAGTTTAGAATACTTATCAGTGTAAGTTTTTTTTCTTGATTTTAATCAACATACATAGTATTTAATTTTTAAGTTTCAATTAGGTTATACTGTATAGACTGACGGTCAATATAGTTGCCACGCTCAGGACCCATAAATGTTCCATTGTATTGATGGGCCACTGCCTCCTTCTCAGTTTGCCAGTTATTGAGAACTTGGCCCCTTATTCGCTATTTGTTAAAATATTTTTGTATAGAAATGACTTTCCCCCTTCTCCATGAATCTCTTGGGATAGATTCCTACAGGGGAAATTATTGAGTCACAAAATAAAACAGGATTTATAATTTTTATTACCAAACTAATATTCAGGAACACTGTACTAAGTTATTACAATGCCAGTTGCAATATATGGATTTTTCTTAAAGCTCACCCAGCACCGGATCTCACAGTTTCAGTGTAACTTCTCAGTGAACCCTGGTGTGGCGGTTACTCTCAGCTTTGACACTTACACTAAAAATGATTGGGTAGGCTGAACTGTTGGCCAAATGCCTCTTTGTGACTGTTTCCTTCTGTATCTGCTGTTCATGGATTCTGTGTGTCCATTCAAGACTGGACGCCGCTTTAATGCATTTTACTCACTTCATCTAGATTCTGAAACCAGGTTCCCAGAGGACACTTGCTGCAGCGTTCATCTGGATTCTTTAAGCTTAGTTTTAAGCTTAGCTTTCCTAGTATTTGCTATATCTATATATGAAATTCAAAGTCCTCAATCTATACTAATAATAGCCTAGGTGGTCGTCACGCCCTCACGCACCACGCCCTAATGTTGTCACAAGATGGCCGTCATAAGATGGCCATCACAAGATGGCCATGCGCACAGGGAGGCAGGGCCCAACAGAGGAGGCAGGTCGTGGCAGGGGAGGGCAGTTGGGGGGGGCCCCCCCCCCCCCCCCCGATCAGGCCAGCAGGGGAGCAGTTAGGCATCAATCAGGCCAGCAGGGGAGCCATTAGAGGACAATCAAGCTGGCAGGCAGAAGCGGTTAGGGGATAATCAAGCAGGCAGGCGAGAGGTTAGGAGCCAGCAGTCCCGGATTGTGAGAGGGATGTCCGACGGTGATCCCCCCCCTGTGGGATCAGGCCTAAACCAGCAGTTGGACATCCCCCAAGGGGTCCCAGATTGGAGAGGGTGCAGGCTGGGCTGAGGGACACCCCCTGTGCACAAATTTCATGCACTGGGCCTCTAGTCTATTTGTAATTGACTACATCTACTCTTTCATTTTCTTTCAGAATTTTTATACTTAAAAATGACCTCTTTATCTCATTGGAAACATGTGGCATGTGCTGCCTACAGAACAGCTGCCCACGTTCCCCATGGCACTTGCTAAGTAATGTTGCTCCCCCTTTTAGTTCCTCAGGTTTGTTATGAAACTTCTATGTGTATAAGTTTATTTCTGGCATTTCCATCTGTTTCATTGGCCTCCATGTCTGTTTTTATACATAAAAAAGTATAATACGTTTTTTAACTCTGCACAATTTGGTATATGGTAGAATAAGTCACCTATTATTTCCCTGTTCTTTTTCAAACAAGAAAGGAAATTGATGGAGAAGAAATACCAATGACGTCTCAATATCCCATGGAAAAAATGTATACATTTAGTACCTTTTCGATCAGTTCTTTTGCTACGTCATTTGCTTGCGTCTCAGACATTAGAGGACATTCCTCAATCACCAGCCGTGGGCGTCTCTGTCCGCTGGGTGCTGCTGAGAGCTTCGGGCTGCAACAGAGAATAGTTCAGGGTCAGAAGCCCGAAGCCGATTGCCGAGTTTAAGCGGATTTGCTCACGTGAAAATGCATGAGCAACAAGTAAGGTCCAAGCAATCATTTCTTTGCTTTGTCATTTCAAGCCTAATGGTTGTCTTCTTGGGCAAAAACACCAGAAAAACACAGTCACTTTTATTCATTTAAATTTATTCATATATTAATTTCCAATTCAATATAGAAGAAAAGTTTCGTGACTGTTGTTTTAACAAATATTCTGAGCAGTGAGTTGGGATGACTAGTAGACCTGTTATTGTACAAAAGCACAAGTGAAAATCTTATTCAAACGCAGATCAATATTGTCCTGTGTTTTTCCTGTTTCTTTTCTCTGAGTTTTCCCCCTTATTTGGTCCTCGCCTTGTGAGGGCACCACTGAGTCTATTTTAAGCAATGCTAAACGAGAGAAATACTGTATACATGGTTAGTAAGGTTTGTAAGTAGGAAACGTGCTCCTACTGTGTGGTAAGTGGCGTGTTTATTTGGGCATGCCCGACGAGGCTGCCGCCTGCGTGCGCCCCCTCGGACACGCATCAGGGGGCAGTTACTCAGTGAGGACAGTGTCCCTTAGAAGCACACCTAGAACAGTTTTTAAATGTTTACTTTCTTCAATTTTCCTGTTTTCCCTCTTTTCTTCTTATTTCATTTTTTCTTCTCTGCTTAGCCCTTTCATAGTTAAGGTGGTTGATTATTAGTCTATTCCTAGAAAGAGAAAACACAGGTTTTACCTTGGTCTTTGAGATGGTTTTGGTATAGTTGAAGGGTGGTTTAAAAAAATGGAATGCTAATCAAAGAAAATGGGTCTGGTTATTTTCATCGCTGGAAGGAGCAACAGTCTTTGAAAACGTTCAAACTTACAAGCTAGTCTGGCAAACAATGGTTGCAGTATTGTTTGGGAAAGTAACTATTTCAAAAAGTTTAAAAAATAAAATAAATGGCTTTTACCTCCTATTTTTTTTTTAAAAGCTGACAAGCCCAGCTGGTGTGGCTCAGTGGTTGAGTGTTAACCTATGAACCAGAATTCCTGGTCAGGGCACATGCCTGGGCCGCGGGCTTGGTCCCCACTGTGGGGCGTGTAGGAGGCAGCTGATCAATGATTCTCTCTCATCGTTGATGTTCTTGCTCTCTCCCCCTCCCTTCCTCCCTGAAATCAAGAATATATATATATATATATATATATATATATATATATATATATTTTTGATAAGAGCTCTATCCAGTTTGTAAGAATGTGGCATGTAGGCCTTTGGGAAGTAACCGTTTTAGAAGGGAGACGGTGTCTGTGCCCTGTAACAGAACAACGCAGGGCAGTTAAAAATGCTCAGAGAGAGTCCCCCGTCCAGCCTCGGAGGACTTGGAGCTGCGGCTACCCTGTCGGCTTTCATGTGCGTCTCCAGGCTGCTTCCCTTCCCTTTGTCACGGACTTCCTCACCTGGGACCTGTTGGTCTGCAGGCTCTAGTCTAGACTCAGAGGCCTCGAAGGGAGGAAATGTAAGCTTCCTTCCCCAACCCGGGTTAACCACTAGGAAACGTGCCTTAAACCCAAACCCCTACTGATCCTTCATTTCTATCACGTTGTTCAAACTTTCTGTTCTTTCAGCCAAAGAGAACTGCCCGTTAGCAGCTTCTCACTCAGTGTGACCGCCTCCTTGGGCAGCAGGCTCACCTTAATTTCAGGCGCCACAGCACCACCCTGTACAGGTGGCTGGCGGGCAGGGGCCTCCGCTGGCGCACAGGCTGAAGGACAGGGTGAACCGCCCCGACAACGTAGCCTTTCCGATAGTACTCGTCCACTTTTGTTACTATGTCTGGAATGGAGCTGATCTTGATGACTTCCGGGTTTGGTGACGCTGAAATAGCAAATGCAAAGAGAAATTTGCCCACACATGAAATTGAATTATATATTACTTCTATCTATGTGTGATAGTACTAATGAGTAGGAAACATATATTTTCCAAATTTATTTCAGAAAAAAGCAACAGTAACTTTATGAGCTGGTAGATATAGAATTATTAGCAATATGTCTTTTTTGTTGTCGTTAATCCTCATCGGAGGATATTTTTTCCATTGATTTTTAGAGAGTGGAGGGGGAGAGAGAGAAACACCAACGTGAGAGAGACACCTTGATTGGTTGCCTCCCACATGCACCCCAACCTGGGGGCCAGGGATGGAGCCTGCAACCAAGGTACATGCCCTTGACTAGGAATCAAACCTGAGACCCTTCGGTCCAAAGGCTGATGCTCTAACCACTGGAGCAACCGGGCCAGGGCATTAATATGACTTCAGGTAAAAAAATAATGCCTTAGCTGGTTTTTTTTTTTCCAATTAAGCAACTTTATTTCTTAGGATTTTATTTGACTATATTTCCATTTATAGATATCAAAGACATAGACACAAGAGAAACAATATTAAGTTGAAGAGCCAACTGTTTTTATAATTCTGAACAAGATGAGATGCATAATTCTTTTTTTTAAAAATATATTTTATTGATTTTTCACAGAGAGAAAGGGAGAGAGATAGAGTCAGAAACATCAATGAGAGAGAAACATCTATCAGCCGCCCAGGCACATGCCCTTGACCGGAATCGAACCTGGGACCCCTCAGTCCACAGGCCGACGCTCTATCCACTGAGCCAAACCGGTTTTGGTGAGATGCATAATTCTTAAGAATAAAATTCATACACATCTAAAATTAAGAATGGGAGAAATAGTATTTGTTACGCAAGAATTGTCTTTTCTAATTACACTTCTAAAGCACCGTATTCGCTTTGTTTTTTAATCTTCACCTGAGGATATGTTTTTATTGATTTTATAGAGTGGGGAGAGAGAGAGAGAGAAAGAGAGAGAGAGAGAGAGAGAGAGAGAGATTAGTTGCCTCCCATACATGCCCTGACTGGGCAAGAACCCAAAACCTAGGCACGTGCCCTGACCAGGAATCGAACCCACAACCTTTCAGTGTATGACGCTCCAACCAACCGGGCCCCCTCACCAGGGTTAAACCACCGTGTTTTGTTTCTCTGGGAAACTAAAACCATGGTTTCTTAAGGCACTTATATAAATGGTTGAGTAAAGGAATTGAAAAAGTAAAGGAATCCAGAAGTTCCTTTTAAGAAGTAAGAATTCCAAATGCACAGGAAGTTTAAATGTAAAACTGCATGCCCCTCAGGCCTCCCTCTGAAGCTGGGCAAGTCTGTCGGAACGACAAGGCGGTACAGGCGGTGCAGCAGTTAGTCCGAGGAAAAGGGTGTGTTACTGGGACAAGGTTCTTGTGTCCCAGCAGGCTTACTCTACAAAACAGCGCTCCGTAACGACATTTCCCACTTCCTGGAGAACAATCAGGAACTAATACCTAGAAGTAGACCTGCAGTTTGAGTGCCTCTCGAGTAAGAAAACATCTGAAATGAACTCCGGGTGTGGGCAGGGCAGTGCTGGCGGCTGGCCTCCCTCAGCGTGGTCGATGGCGTCCAGCAGAAACCGCTGCTAATGGCCTGAGGACAGGGAGGAGGCTGAGGGGCAGACAAGGAGGAAGGCCGAGAGGACATCCCCTCCTCGCACATTAACATCCAGGCCCTGGGACAGAAATGCACCCCCGGCGGGTGTTCGTGCCAACTTCTCACACGAGAGGACGGCTCTCAGTAGAGCAGCCGTGTGAACCAGGATGGGCCCGTTTCCTCCAGTGCCATCCTCTCTTGGATGGGAACGGATCTATTCAGAATACGCTTCTTCCTCGCCGTGAATAGGAAGAAAGCCGGCACGGCCCTGGACTTTGAAGCAACAGCTGGGCTTCATTGTGAAGTGACCCAGTTCTGCCTGCTGTGTGGCCGTCGCTCTGTGAGTCATTGGTTTTACCATGTTCCAGTATTTTCATTCCCAGCCCTGAGTTCCAAACAAAGGAACTGAAAAACCAAGAAACAGAACAAACTGTTAAGACTAGGAAACAAACATTAACCTCAACGTCTCTTTAGAACTGTATACACAGTTTTAAAGCAAAGTTCAGGTTTTAGGGCGTCTCATGGCTCATTGTAGAAAGTGGAGACGCGTCCGCAGGGCACGGAAGACTCCCCATCGTCTGGCCTCCGCCTGTGCTCAATATATTTTTATTGATTTCAGAGAGGAAGGGAAAGGGAGAGAGAGAGAAACATCAATGATGAGAGAGAATCATTGATGGGCTGCCTCCTGCACACCCCACACTGGGGATCGAGCCCACAACCCGGGCGTGTGCCCTGATCGGGAATCTAAGGTAACTTCCTGTTTCATAGGTCGATGCTCACCCACTGAGCCATGCCCGCCGGGCCCCTTATGTTTTCAATGCAAGCTGCCATTTTTGTAGTCGCTCATTAACATATTTAACTGAAGCAATATAACTGCAGTTCTAAAATACCCTAAAACTCTCTTGAGCTCTGTGGTTCATTAGTACAGGCAGATACAAGACCAGATTCTGACCATTTGAACCTCTGGCTGCCTCCCTGTGTGCTGCTCCCATCCATCTGCTTCACCAGGAGTTCCCAGACAGAACCTAACGTTTTCTCTGATTGCTGAGTCTGTACATCGTGTCTTTCAGCCTTGCTTGCCTTAACCACGCTTCCTACTCAGTCTTTTTTAAAAAATATGTTTTTATTGATTTTGTTTTTTTTTTGGAGAAAGGCAGAGGGAAAGAAAGAAACTTCGATATAACAGCAAAGCATCCATCAGCTGCCTTCTGCACACCCCCTACCGGGGATCAAGCCTACAGCTCAGGCCTGTGCCCTGACTAAGAATCGAACCAGCAACCTTTTGGTGCGCAGGATAACACCCAACCAACCAACGGAGCCACACCGGCCAGAGCGACTCAGTCTTTTTTATAACCTTTTAAAACATTTTGGGTGGGGGTAGATATGTACCATACCAAAAAAAAAAAAAAAATGCACAAAGCATACTTAAAACTGCCACCACCTGGGCCACCACCATCTATTCAAAGACCAGAAAACGGGGCACTCCAGCCGCTCCCCATTTCACCCTTCCCAACAACAACCCCCTCTCCCTCCCTGCGCTCCTTGAGCGCGGATGGTCATCCTTCCTTGCTATTCTTTCTAGTTGACTATTGAGTATGCAGCCTGGAACACTATTGTTCAGTTCTGCTAATTATCTGAGCTTTACAGACGTGGAATCATACGGTGTGTACTTTTGTGTCTGTCTGCTTCCACTCAGCGTGATGTTCCTGAGATTCACCTGGTGTAGCTTGTGTCATTGCAGGTCGCTCCTCGCCATTGCAGCATAGCGGAGGTCGGCAGAGCACTGCCCTCGGCCTGCTTGGTTACATGAGCTGTATTTGCACAACAAGGCCAGAGACGAGTGGTTGTGACCCAGACCACATGGCTTGCAAAGCCCACAAGACTTCCTGTCTGGCCCTTTGCAGAAAACGTTTGCCGGCTTCTGCAGGGTGGCGTTCCGTTGTGTGAGTCTACTGCGGTTTATGTGTCCTGCCTCTTGTTCCTGGATTTCTGAGTTGTTCACACTTGGGTTGTTACAAAGGACGCTTCTATGCACACTCTTGGATGTGCCTCGGGGTGCCCACGTGCCCACGTTTCTGTTGGGTGTATGCTCAGCTAACTAGGTGACGCCAAAGCATTTGTCCACAGGGTCGCACTGACTTACCGACACCTGCAGTTAGCAGTCTTTACAGTCCGGTCATTTTGCATGATGTGTAGTGGTATCTCACCGTGCTTTTAACATGCATTTTTCTCATGACTAACAAGGTTGAGCACAGTTTCGTGTATCTGTTGACCATTTGGATTTTCTGTTTTATGAACCACCTGCCCACATTCCTTGGCCATTTTCTGTTGGGTTATCTTTTCCTTCCTGGTAATGTTTGTAGTTATATTTATACATTCTGGACACAAACCCTTGCCTACACCCCACTCATCCTTTAATCTCTGATCAGGTGGCACTTCTTTAAAGGGTCCTCCACTCAGGGGGTGCTCGCCTTTCTGCTTCCGTGGCCCTCATGCCTCTAGCACGTTCCTCGGCCACCCCCGTGCAACATGCCTGCAATGAAACTGCCCATTCACCGCCCGCGACTCCTTGGGACGCCCCTGCTGCTGTAAGAGGCACCGCTATTCCCACAGTTACTCAGGCTCAGAACCGGGAAGTCATCCTGGATTCCTCATTCTTTATGTCCCTTCATGTCTGCCAGCCACAGGCTCCGTTCCTCCTTCCCAATGTCAGTGACATTTGCCCCTTGCATCCCACCCTGTTGCCGCCCCTCACGTGCAGATCCGTGTTGATTAGCCTTGACCCCGGCAAGCAGTCTCCTAACTGCGCTCCCTCCCTCCCACCTCTCCCTCTCGCAACCCCATATGGATCTTCTGAAAACATGCCTCTGTGTCTATCAATTACTTGTTCAAAGCTTCACAGCTACCGATTCCCCGTAGAACCAAGGAATCGCACCTTAGGCAAGTCAGGGCGTCTTCACAGAAGACATACATCATATGTGTTTACTGCTGTCACCAGGTTTGATAAGACAAGGTGGGGTTCTTGTTCTAATAAAAAGGAAGCAAGCTAGTGGCCAGCAACGTTTTACTTAATGTTCTACATAAACCTACTGAATTACATCTTACATAGTTTACCGAGGAACCTGCCACCTGTCCTGTGGGCTTTTAGCATTGCAGAAACTCTTTTTAGCCATAAAGCTATCCTTCGGGCTTTATCACTTAGACTAGAGGCCCGGTACATGACATTCGTGCACTTGGCGGGGGGTGGGGGGGGATGTCCCTCAGCCTGACCTGCGCCCTCTCACAGCCTGGGAGCCCTTGGGAAATGTCTAAGCCAGCAGTCGGATATCTTTAGTGCTGCCGCAGAGGCGGGACAGGCTCCCACCACCGCCACTGCACTCGCCAGCCGTGAGCCCAGCTTCTGGCTGAGCAGCACTCCCCCTGTGGGAGCACACTGACCACCAGGGGCCAGCTCCTGCATTGAGTGTCTGCCCCCTGGTGGTCAGTGCATATCATAGCAACTGGTCATCCCACCATTTGGTCAATTTGCATATTAGCCTTTTATTATATAGGATTGTTTTCTAGGATTGGACAGGGAGGTAAGCTAACCTGTTGGATAATTTGCAGAGTTAATTTAACTTTTCATTAATAAAGCATATCTAACACACTCCTATAAACATACTCACACACTCTGATACACATACACATATAGGTTAGACCAGTGGTCGGCAAACTGCGGCTTGCAAGCCACATGCGGCTCTTTGGCCCCTCGAGTGTGGCCACGAAGTTTCAATTGCACTGTACGTGCATGCCCGCACGTGGTATTTTGTGGAAGAGCCACACTCAAGGGGCCGCAGTTTGCCGACCACTGGGTTAGACAGTAAACCAGAACACTGATCACAAAAGTGCACTGAAACCTCACCAGTGCCGCTGGTGGACCTGGCATAACAGGAGGTATAAGACTAGTTACCTTTGTATCAAGTGCTCACTCAAGTGCCAGGAACCTGTTCAAGTCAATGATCTTTCACCCTTAGCATGTCTCTATCGTGTCAGCACCATCAGAGCCCCCGTTTTACAGATGAGGGGACTGAGGCAGAGCGACGTTTAGATTTGCCACAGCGAGTGAGTGTCAGCGCCTGCCTTCAGAACCTAGGAGGGGGACTTCAGAGTCTTATATGCTTAATTCCGATGACATTATTTCTCCCATAGAGATGGAAATAATGGTTCAAAAAAAAAAAAAAAAAAAAAAAAAGACCAAGTATGGGGTGGGGGGAGAGAGAGAGATGTGCCTGAATGGGAAAGAAATAAGTTGTTCACGAAATCACAGCCCCATAACAGGGCCCTGGGCATTTCTCCTCCTCTCGCCCCACCGGGACTTCACTCTGTCTGTGGCCTGTGTTTGGAAAAGCAGAGGAAGACAAGGTAGGAGACAGGCTGATCGCGAGCGCACAGCGGTCGGCAGCCCGTGGTGCCTCCTGAAAGCCTGCTCACTGCGCAGTGGCCTCGGCACGTCCTCCTGATGGGAACCCCAGGGCAGTCGCCGGTGCCAAGTGCAGGGCAAAGGCTCCCCCACCCCGCCCTGACTCACGTCTCTGAGCACTGCGGTGGCAGGTGGAGGTCGGAGGAGAGAGAAGAAGGTGGTTTGTGGAGCTGGGCTTCTGAGTCAAAGTCAAGAACAAAACATGTAGGACAACATGGAGAGAACGGGGACACCGGGAGACGGGGTGCCGGGACCAAATAGGAACCAGGTGCAGCTCGAAGGCATGTGCCGCTTGGTGTGAACATTTGCAAACCATGCCCACACTTACCTCTGTCTACAGAGTAACAATTGCTACCTCCTCCAAACCCCTAGTGTGGAAGCAGGAATTACATTCCTTCCACAGACAGGACTTCCTGCCCTAACAAAACCAGAGCGACTTCGGAAAAGCGCTGTCGATGTTTCTGATTTAAGGATGACGGCATTTACACAAGTTGGCCCGAGATGTTTAACATTTGGGGAGGAAATCAGGAAAGAACTCCAAGTGACTCTCAGCCCTGCGATGCCATGGGGGGTCGTGCAGCAAACCTTCAAGCGCGGCCCAAGATGGCCCTGCTCTGGCCTGCAGTTTATGAACAGACAAGGGTTTACGTTCAAGGGGAGAACATGTTTGTGTCCTGTGGGTCTACAGAAACGAGTCCTAAGAAGTCATCCACAGGGAAGGGTCTGGGGAGAAAACAGCACCGCATCATGGAAATTTCCTCCAGTCATGGTCTTTGGAAAAGCATGGACAAAATTCATCTGATGGTTACTTCCTTGCTCACCATTATCTTAATCGACTGTTAACTTTCCTGGTGAAAAAGGAAGTGAGGAATGCTGACATTCCTTCCTCCTGTGGCCTTGGCCTCGGGTGGGAGTGGACGTGCGGCCGCGGAGAAGCAGACGTGGGTGCTGCGTGCGCCCCTGGAAGGCGCTGGCTGGCCGCCGGCTCAGTTTTTGACAAAGAAAAATGGGCTGCCCTGCCTCTCGCACAAAGATGCTCTGTTCAGGGCAGCCGAGAAGCGCCGAGTCCGCGGGGCTGTTGAAAAGACATGAAGCAAATGCCCAACGGGACCCTATGCCCAGCACAAACTTCCCACCCACCCGTACAGTGTGTGGCTTTTTCAAATTAAAAGTATAACTTTGTGAGAGGAGCTTAAAGCAGGGACATCTGGGAATCCCAGCGGCAGGCAGGACACGCTAGCGTCCCCGGTTAGTCTCCCATCGTTAGAGAGACGGTGCAGTTTGAAGCCTGGGGTTTGCAGAGGCCGATGTACAGACCCCTGCGTTCCAGAATGGAGCGAGGCCAAGCGTCTGTGCGGTCCGGCCACCTCCCTCCTTCCTGGGGCTGCCATCTGGGCTTGTTTATTTGTGTCCCAACTTTCTGGAACAGGGAGGTGCTCTGTGAGGGATGGGGCACCGAGCCTCACAGAAAAGGCTGTCTGTTCTCCCTTTTTACTGTGTGCTCACGCTCCAACTTTACTTTGGTCAAAAGACCCAGTAACTAGCACCATCACAACATGTAACTCAACTGGGGACCGCAGAGTTGGCTCAGCAAAGCTCCCCCACCAGATGCCAGGAACCTTCCCCACAGCTACCTTCTTGTGCCTTTCGGATCTTTCAAAACTCGCTGTCATTCAGGCCCTAGCTGTTTGGCCTGGAAAGCAAACCTGTTTCATGGATCCTTTTACATAAAAGCATTGGATTTAAGAATGAAAAAAAATAGTTCTAAGCAGTTCTCCTAACTTTATAAAGCACGTATGTTACAAAAACAACAACAGAGCAAACAAAATAATCTTTCCATATGTAATTAAGAGACAAAGCATTCTTGTCAGAGTGCTTATACAATCCGATGAGGAAGAACACGTCAAACATCACCATCCGACACTTACATAAAACCCCCAGTAGCCCCTCATCTCTGAAACATTTCACGGAGCGAATACAATAGGAGGAAAAAGTACCTTGTAGAGTAAAATCCAGCAACACATATTCGTAGGCAACTTCTGTCTTTGTCTCCACTTGCGGTCTCTTCAGGGTGGAGAATATCTTCCCAGGGCTGCTGTCCTCGGGGTCGTCCAGCTTCCGGAGCCCGCACCCCATGGCAACCCCCTCAGGAGCTACTCTGCGGGGCAGCGCGGGTCCCGCCGCTCCGGCTGCAGAGGGGCAGCTGCGGACCTCGCGGCGGTGGCTTTTCCAGCCAAAGCGGAGATGCTCAGGGAGAAAACATCCGCGTCCGGGGAGAGGAGCCGCGGACCTGTCCTATCCATGTTTCTGCGCCGCCGCCGGGCCCGTCATGACTGGGCGGCGGGCGGAGGCTGGGCCGGGTCCCGGGGCGCGCGGCTGCCCAGCCCCGCGGAGGTTTCCATGCCACGTCGGTTCCAGCCCCTGCGCCCTGCGCCCTGCGCCCTGCGCCCTGCGGCCGCCCGGCTTTGTCTGCTCGGGGCTGGATGGGGGAAGAGGTGTCCCGAACGGAAACCAGAGGCCAGAGCGCAGAGCGGGTGGGAACAGTTACAGGCGAGGATCCCTGCAGCCACAGGGCATGCGATTCTTTTTTTTTTTTTTTCTCTTTTCCCCTCTTTCCTGTGCCCACCCCCTCCTTCCTCCCCGCTACTACCAAGAAGGGAGAGAGAGAGAGAGAGAGAGAGAGAGAGAGAAGGGATGAAAGAAATGGATTCTCAACATGTTTGGAAACAAAAATCCTTTCCAGAACGGAAGTCAGCTTTATGAGGAAACTTTTCTGGAGTCTAAAAGCAGAAAAGTAAAGTTTTTATTTTTTTTAAACACACACAAACACTTTAGCACTTTTGAGGATTTCTTCCGATATGAAGGTTCTTTTTATGCTGGAAAAATTATATACTAATTAAAACTGCCAAATAGAAAATAGAACGATATTGAGATATTTTCATAACAAGACTATTTGATCGCAAAGGGGAGACAGGTATGTGGATAATTAGTTTTCCCAACATCCTTAAAGTTTAAAATCCTCTGCTATTAGACGGCCCATGGTGGTAACTAACAACACTGGGCAGGTCCCCCAGAATCTGTAATGAGAAAACCCCCCCACACAGCAAGACTGACAACGACTCATTCAGTCTTACAAACTACCATTTACCTCCAGTCAAGCACAGTTTATGGCGGACCTATTGTAATGAGTGTTTATTGCGTTTCCCCATCGACAGGTCAGGGGTATGAAGCACCCAAGACCGAGAGCCCTGGAATCGGATGGCTTGGGATCAGTCCTGCTTCTAAGGCCTCCACGGGACGCGATCTTGGGCAAGTTACTTGACCTCTTCAAGTTTCGACTTCCGTCCTCATGAAATGCAGTTAATAATAGTACTTACTTCATAGGCTTGTTATGAACGTTGAATGAGATAATCTTATCGCACATCCTAGCACTATGCCTGCCTAATAGCACAAAATAAATTTGTTAATGTGCTTACATTATGCAGTAGGGTTGAGAGTAGCAATAGGAAGGAAGTGATTGTGCCACCACTCCCATTATGTACAAAATATACCCCTATCACAGTTCAGATCCTAGAGAACACAAGCCCGAAAGATCCTTTCAATCACGCTGGAGAGTGCAGCAAAACTCTCACGGGGGGGGGGGGGGGGGGGGGGGGGGGGGGGGGAGGCTGATACAGTTTGTAGCTCACTATGACCTGTTGTCTTTAAATAGTTTACTTCTCAGAAGTGGTGTTAACAGAGGAAAATTCCACAGTCCTTCATTCTCAAAGATGAGCATAGTTCGTGGTCAGCCATTTCTGGGTAAATCTGGCTAGAAAGACAGCAGGCTCTGACCCAGTATGACCTGCTTGACTATTCACAGTGCTTTCATGCCTGTCATTTTTTCATGTCTTCTTTTGTATGATGGGCTGTGAGCTCCTGGATGGTGAAAAATGAAACATTTGAAGCTCACTAGTGTTTATTGCAGTGTCTAAAGATTATTACGTACTCACTGTATTAAGTGCCTGCTATCTTCCAGGCACTGAACTGGATGCGGGCTGGGTATACAAGATGACTAAACATGCCCTAGAGCAGCGGTTCTCAACCTGTGGGTCGTGACCCCTTTGGGGGTTGAACGATCCTTTCACAGGGGTCGAGTAAGACCATCGGAAAACACATATATAATTACATATTGTTTTTGTGATTAATCACTATGCTTTAATTATGTTCAATTTGTAACAATGAAAATGCATCCTGCATATCAGATATTTACATGACGATTCATAACAGTAGCAAAATTACAGTTATGAAGTAGCAACGAAAATAATTTTATGGTTGGGGGTCACCACAACATGAGGAGCTGTATTAAAGGGTCACGGCATTAGGAAGGTTGAGAACCACTGCCCTAGAGACTTATGGTTTAATGGGGATAGTAGACTTATAAACAGATCATTCCATTTTGACTTGGTAGCTGCTGAGATAAAGCATGCATGGGACACTGTAGAACCCACAAAGAGGCCTCCAGCTCAGCTCGGAGCAGGATGTGTGAACTGTCCTGAAGGATGAATGGGCACAAGATAGATAAGGAAAGGTGGGGAGCTCCCTGGCCAGGTAGCTCAAGTGGTTAGTGCGTCATCCCGACTTGTCAAGATTGCAGGTTCCATCTCCAGTCAGGGCACATACAAGAAGCAAACACTGGATGCATAAATGAGTGGAACAACAAATCGATGCTTCTTTCTTTCTCTCTTTCTCAAATACAAAAGGTGGGAAGCATGTGTCAGGAGAAGAGAAAAGCATGAGCAATATCGCAGAATCATGAAAGAGTATGGCATATGCTTGAAAATCACGAAGCAGTTAAAAATTGTGAAAATATAAAATTTGAAAGAAGACTAAGGTGGAAGGGAGGCCACAGCTAAGCTCTAATGGGTCATAAGCCGTACAAAGGGAAAATGGACTTTGTTTTGTAGGCAGCAAAGGAGAATCAAATAATCAAATGAAAAAAAATCGAAGGAGGAGTTTGAGGTAGGCAAGTCACATCGGTCTGCATTTTCTAGGAGTCACGTGGGCTACTAGAAGGAGGTGGTCACCATGGGAGCAGAAATGGAGGTAGGCCAGCCAGTCAGGAGGGTATGCAGAAGTCTGCTTGAGAGCTGATGAGTCATTAAGCCTCTTCAATGTGCAGAGACTAGATATTAATCAGTAGGTGACATTTGTGAAATATCAACTTGGTACTGTAAAGGAACAGTACCAAGAATACATAAAGGCCTCCTGCAAATAAAGAAAGAGACAAGCCAATAGAAAAGTATATATGTATAGGCACTTCACAGGCAAAGAAATATAGTTAGTAAATATATGACGAGATGGCTCAATTTCACTTCTACTTAAGGAAATGCAAATCAAGACCACAGTGAGATAACATTTTTTATTGTTATAAAATATACCTAAAAGTTACCATTTTAACCACTTCAAAGTGTACAATTCAGGCATTAAGTACATTCATTATATTGTACAATGATCATCACTATCTAGCTCCAGAACTTTTTCATCACCTTAAGCATCCACTCTCTACCCCAACGTTCTCCCATGTCATGGCGACAACTAGTCTCCTTTCTGTCTCTATGCACTTGTCTATTCTGGATACTTCATACAAATGGAATCTATGATATGTGGTCTTCTGTGTCTGGCTTCCTTCGTTTAGCGTAATGTTTTAAAGGTTTGGCAACGTGGTGGTATGCATCAGCATCCTCTCCTTTTTATGGCCGAGTGACACTCCATGGTATGGCTGTCCTACATTTGATGGTCTCTTCATCAGGTGGGAGACAGTTGGGTTGTTCCCACCTTTTGGCTATTGTGAATAATGCTTCTATGAACATTAGCAAGATGGCATTTTACACTTTTTGGGCAAAAAATTAAGAAGTAGATAATATCTAAGCATTAGATATTTAGGGGTATGCTGCTGATGGGGATGTAGATTTGTTCAACCGTGTTGGAAAACAACTTGGCATTATCTTTCAGAATTGAACACCCACATCTCTATGATCCAGCGATATCACCCCTAAGTATATATCCAAGATAAACGTTAGCATATAAGTACCAGGAAACATATATGAGAAAGTTGCACTTGTGTTCCTAAGAGGAAAAACTTGAACCACTCGAATGGGCAGCAATAGCCATTTGTGCCACGGAATTCTGATATAAAGGGAAGGAAAGAAATGGAGCTGTAGTGGGGGTTGGGAATTTTTTTCAAGATAGGGAAAAACAGCATGTTTGTATGCTGAAGATAGATTCCACGGAAAAGTAAGAGGGTGGGGGAAGAACTGCTGGAGAACCTGATTTGTTTCCTAGTTCTGGAGGGTGTACGGACCCTCCAGTTCTAAGTTTTACCTATCCTTCACTGGCCCTTTCTAAATGGCTGGATCAAATAGAGCACTTCAGCTAAATACCCAAAGGATGTTTGCTGTGCTTATCGTAGTTCCTACGGAGAATCTGATTGGCCCACTATACATATCACCACAGAAATCAGATCCAATGTACCATACGCTCCCATTCATAAATTATTATAAGGCAGTCAAAATGAATTGAGTTACAAGCAAAAGCATGGGTGAATCTTAGTAACAAAAGGTTGAGTGAAAAAGGCAAGTTGAAGACTACATGCAGTGTGATATCCTTTTAAAAATGTTTAAATACAAGCAAAATGAAACAGTCTGTTGCTTAGACATACCATATATGTGATAACATGAATGCAAAAGTACAAAATTCGACAGTGATTATTATCTCTGGGAGAACCGGAAAACAAGAAGGAACAGATCTAAACCACTGGTAATCTAGTTCAGTGGCTCTCAAACGTTGGTGTGAATCAGGATCGTGGAGAGCTCATTAAAACCGAGATTGCAGCCTGGCTGGTGTGGCTCAGTGGTTGAGTGTCAATCTTCGATTCCCGGTGGGGGCATTCAGGAGGCAGCTGATCAATGACTCTCTCTCGTCATCGATGTTTCTCTCTCTCTCCCTTCCTTTCTGAAATCAATAAAAATGTCTTAAAAACACCACCACCTATATTGCTGGGCCCCACCCCAGAGTTTGATTCAGTAGCTGGGGTTGGGGAGCCCAAGAATATGCATGTCTAACAAGGTCCCAGGTGTTGCTAATGCTGCTCTTCTGGGACATTTAAGAGACCCACTTCTTTTTAAAAAAATTTTTATTGTTGAAACTATTACATCTGTCCCCCTTTCCCCCCATTGACCTCTTCTAGCCTGCCCTGCCCCCACCCCAGACCCTCACCATGGGTTATGCATATACGCACACAAGTTCTTTGGTTGATCTCTTCCCACCCACCCACCCAGCCTCCCTGGCCTTCCCTCATAGGTTGGACAGTCTATTCGATGCTTCTATGTCTCTGGTTCTATTTTTGTTCATCAGTTTATGTTTTTCATTATATTCCACAAATGAGTGAGATCATGTGATATTTATCTTTCTCTGACTGGCTTATTTCACTTAGCATAATGCTCTCCAGTTCCATCCACGCTGTTGCAAATGATAAGAATTCCTCTTTTTTACAGCAGCGTAGTATTCCATCGTGTAGATGTACCAGTTTTTTAATCCATTCATCTGCTGATGGGCATTTAGGCTGTTTCCAAATCTTAGCTATGGTAAATTGTGCGGCTATGAACATAGGGGTGCATATATCCTTTCTGATTGGTGTTTCTGGTTTCTTGGGATATATTCCTAGAAGTGGGATCACGGGGTCAAATGGAAGTTCCATTTTTAGTTTTTTTGAGGAAACTCTATACTGTTCTCCACAGTGGCTGCACCAGTCTGCATTCCCACCAGCAGTGCACGAGGGTTCCTCTTTCTCCGCATCCTCTCCAGCGCTTGTCGTTTGTTGATTTGTTGATGATAGCCACTCTGACCGGTGTGAGAAGATACCTCATTGCCCTTTTGATTTGCATCTGTCGGATGACTAGTGACGTTGAGTACGAGAGCCACTTCTAGTTCTTAGTTCTTAGGTTGAGTGCAGGTTCACAGGTGTCCTATTCCATTTTATTGCTAAATGATTATAGTATTTAAATCAGAGAGAAAAAAGATGGCTAGTCACAGACCAAAGATGAGAGCATGCCTGAAGCAAGGATTTAATTAATCCAATTCTGGCTCCTGAAGCCTCCCCTCCAACAGAGCTGGAGTTCCGTTAATGAAAGCAAAACAGAAAAACTGCTCTAGGAACCCCAGGACCATTTAAGAAAATTACTATAACCACTTTGTGAAATAAACTGGAAGACTGATTCTTCCTTATGTGCACAGTGACCACGTATGACCTTCCACCTCCCTGGACCTAAATAATCGTTGGCAAAGACTTACACATTTCAAATCTACTTTTTCTGTTGATTCAGCCGCGCAGTGGTTCTCAACCTTCCGAATGCCTTGACCCTTTAATACAGTTCCTCATGTTGTGGTGACCCCCAACCATAAAATTATTTTCGTTGCTACTTCATGACTGTAATTTTGCTACTGTTATGAATCGTCATGTAAATATCTGACATGCAGGATGCATTTTCATCGTTACAAATTGAACATAATTAAAGCACAGTGATTAATCACAAAAACAGTATGTAATTATATATGTGTTTTCCGATATATGTCCTAGGCGACCCCTCTGAAAGGGTCATTCGACCCCAAAGGGGTCGCGACCCACAGGTTGAGAACCGCTGATTCAGCGACTACTGAGCGTGCTTACAGATTTCCTTCCCCTTCCAGTTCTTGCCCTGCCCTCAGGCGCTCCGGGTGACTATTTTCCTTCCCTCCTCCCCCTCCCCACTCCTTCCAGACGTGTCGCCCAGGATCGGAGGTGAAATTTATGTGCTTCAGGGCCCTGCGGTGACCAGGGCCGCGTGGAGGCAGGCTCTGCCCCGCGATGTGCCAGCCGCTGGCCGGGTGGAGAAATGCCCAAATACCAAGTTCCTGGCCACGGGAGCTCGGCCCAGAGAGGCAGCCAGACCGTGAATATGAACTTACAGCCCAGCCGGGCAGACAGGAAGTTATGGGCAGTCAGGGTTTACCGCTTTCAGAGCCGCCGCTCAGCCCTCCGAGCCAGGCCCCTTTCCCGCTGGGGCGACTCACGGCGGCGGGTCCGGGGCTGAGCGCCGGCGGGACAGTTCCCGGCGGGGCGCGGGGTGGGCGTGGCCTGGGCGACGGAGGGGGGCCCGGAAGCGGCGGCGGCCCGGCCGCGCATGCGCGCCTCCCACGTGCAGCAGCGCGCCTCCGCGCCGGCCGGGCCGTTGCGCACCATGGTCCCGCTGCGGGTTTGGGCCGCTCGGCCGCTCGGCCGCGCCGTGGCCCGCGGGCTCCCGCTCCCGGCGCCCTCCCGCCCCCGCCTCTGCAGCTCCGGCCCCCGCGGCGCCCGCGACGAGGCCCCCGAGGCGCGCGCCTGCTTCACGACCCCCATCTTCTACGTGAACGCGGCGCCGCACATCGGGCACCTGTACTCGGCGCTGCTGGCGGACGCGCTGTGCCGCCACCGCCGCCTGCGGGGTCCCGGCGCCGCCGCCACGCGCTTCTCCACCGGGACGGACGAGCACGGCCTGAAGATCCAGCAGGCGGCCGCCGCGGCGGGCCTGGCCCCGACCGAGCTGTGCGACCGCGTCTCGGCCCAGTTCCAGCGGCTCTTCCGCGATGCGGGCGTCTCCTCCACCGACTTCATCCGCACCACCGAGGCGCGGCACCGGCGGGCCGTGCAGCACTTCTGGGCGGCGCTGCAGGCGCGGGGGCTGCTCTACAAGGGGCTCTACGAAGGGTGGTACTGCGCCTCCGACGAGTGCTTCCTGCCCGAGGCCAAGGTCAGCCGGCAGCCCGGCCCGTCGGGGGACCCGTGTCCCGTGTCCGTCGAGAGCGGGCAGCCCGTCTCCTGGACCCAGGAAGAGAACTACATCTTCAGGCTCTCGCAGTTCCGGGAGCCGCTGCAGCGCTGGCTGCGGGACCACCCTCAGGCCATCACCCCCGAGCCCTTCCAGCGCACGGTCCTCCAGTGGCTGGAGGAGGACCTGCCGGACCTGTCGGTCTCTCGCAAGAGCAGCCACTTGCACTGGGGCATTCCGGTGCCCGGGGACGACTCGCAGACCATCTACGTGTGGCTGGACGCCTTGGTCAACTACCTGACCGTCATCGGCTACCCCAGTGCTGAGTTCGAGGCCTGGTGGCCCACCACCTCTCATGTCATAGGCAAGGACATCCTCAAGTTCCATGCCATCTATTGGCCTGCCTTCCTCTTGGGGGCCGGCCTGAGCCCGCCACACCGCATCTATGTCCACTCCCACTGGACGGTCTGTGGCCAAAAGATGTCCAAGAGCTTGGGCAACGTCGTGGATCCCGGAGCTTGCCTCGACCGCTACACCGTGGATGGCTTCCGCTACTTCCTCCTCCGCCAGGGCGTCCCCACCTGGGACTGCGATTACTATGAGGAAAAGGTGGTGAAGCTGCTCGACTCCGAGCTGGCAGACGCGTTGGGCGGCCTCCTGAACCGATGCACTGCCCAGAGGATAAACCCTTCGGGGACCTACCCGGCCTTCTGCGCCCCCTGCTTTCCCAGTGAGCCCGGCTTGGCGGGGCCAGCGGCTCGCGCTGGGCCAGAGGACTACGCTCTGGTGAGCGCAGTGGCCGCGTTGCCCAGGCAGGTGGCAGACCACTACGCGAACTTTCAGATCTACAAGGCCCTGGAGGCAGTGTCCAGCTGTGTCCGGCAGACCAATGGCTTTGTCCAAAGGCACGCGCCGTGGAAGCTGAGTTGGGAGAGCCCCGTGGACGCCCCCTGGCTAGGCACGGTGCTTCACGTGGCCTTGGAATGTTTGCGGACCTTCGGGACTCTGCTCCAGCCTGTCACCCCAAGCCTGGCTGACAAGCTGCTGTCCAGGTTGGGGGTCTCTGCCACAGAGAGGGGTCTTGGAGAGCTCTCTTTCTTGCCCCGATTCTACGGACATCCTTGCCCTTTTGAAGGGAGGCGGCTGGGACCTGAAACTGGGCTCCTGTTTCCACGACTGGACCAGTCCAGGGCCTGGCTGGTGAAAGCCCATAGGACCTAGAAACTCAGTTCTTACGGTTTCTGGCTTGTGGTAAAAAGAGCAAGTGTGTTGTTTTGCATTTTCAGGAAAGTTATATTAATGTTTTCTTAAGTGTTGCACCAAATGAGCACATAAGCCATGTCCCTGTGAAAAGGGGTGTAAAGTGTTTCAGGTGCCCAGCCCTGGCTCTTGTTTTCTCTGCCCGCTCTTAACCACTGCCCTTTGTATGCCAGTGTCTCTAGATGTCTCTAGGGGAAAGATGGGTAAGAGGCAACTCTGCTGAGACCATTCTTTCTTCTGGTGCCTCCTTCCAAACCAGGTTATTTACCCGGACTACCTCTCATGGCTTGCTTTCCATTGGCTGCCAGCCTCTGCCCCGGGAATCGAAGTTGGGCTTGGAGGTCCCTACCTCAGCTTTAAGCCCTATTTTGTTACATATGTTGGGTCTCCTGTTAAAAAGAGATTCTTTTATTAACCTTTAAAAATTCAGTGTCCTAGACTAGATGTTTATATTTTCGGTTCTTAAAATCATGACTAATGATTAATATTAGCAGTCCAATAGTTGTGCTTTGTAGCACTACACTCCAACCAGTAGATGGCTCTAGTCTCACATGTGGAATTAAGATGGAGGTTCAGTCTTTAGAAGAAATGTTTTCTGCTTTCTAATTTTGCAGAATTTAAGAAAATTTTTATTGCTTTTCTTAAAATGAGGGATAACTGCAACCACTGCTGTTTTACAGAAAGCCATAAAAAAGATCAGAATCCTCAGCTTTCCTCAGACTACTGAAAAAGGACATTTAGTCTAATTAAATATTTACTATGCTAATAAGTAAATATATCAAGTTTGTTTGGACTATCTATGATAAATTATAAAGTTCTCTTGAGGTACTTGGTATGTTAAAAATTTTAAACTTTAATAACAGTAAATTTAGAGGTATGATTTAAAAAATCTTAAGTTCAAAAGGGCAGTATTTATATTTTTTAGCCATCATTTTGTTATTCACATACATAATTTACCTTATATGATTTTTTTTGGTCAATCAACATCAATAACAATACAGAAATTGTACAATAGTTACTATAAATGTTAATACATTTACTTTTAAGTAGTTTTTACTGATTATTTCTTATGCTCTTTTAACTTGTTATTAAAGTTTAAAAGTTTGTAAGTACCTTATTCAGATTCATACTGTTGTATTTGTTGAAGGTGGTGGTGAAGGGAGGAATGATCAATGCTCCAAGAAACTCAAACTGGATTTAAGGAGCTCTCCAAGGCCCCATAACAACACAGAGAAGATGTTAAGTTATCAGTTATATAAGGACTACAACACAGTGAGCCAGCATTGTATCTGATAGGTGATTGATTGGACAGCCAGGCCAAAGTTGAGAACTTGCCTTGAAATATCCATTCTAAGCCTGGTAGCCAGCAGAGAGGGCTCATTATGAAGTAACTTATTAGATTGCTAGTTCCCCAGATTTATTCTGTGTGCTACTGTTTAGCTCCAGTTTCCATTGAGAGATTGTTTGCTTGGGAACATTACTTAAAAAAGAATGCTTGAAGGTATTCTGGAGTGGAAGGATGGTTTTGACAAATGTTCCTTCAGACCTGGACTTCCCGTATGACTTATTCCAGTTACCTGCTGGGATTCGTAGAGCAGATTATGGGGGCCTAGGATTGAGTGTATCGCCTAGGGCTGAACGGAGCAGAGTAGGGAAGACATGGGATCTGCTTACATGGTGAAGGAAAACAGACCTACAACCAGTGGGATGATAACCTCTGCCTTTGCAGTGTCCCGTGAACGGTCCTCCAGTTCCCATCATGAATGGAGAGACAGTGTCTTCCACTTGACTGAGCTTTCCTGTGGCCTAGTGCTGGTCCATACACTGGATCTTTGCTTGCTGGGTGTTAATGGAGTTCCTTTTGTGCAGTCTGTCACTTGTGCAGGCATTTTAACTGGCTACCAGAATATCTGTGCTACTGGAGGGCACAAAAAATAGGGGATTCAGAGAAGAGGGTATTACAAAAGACAAGATACTGTGAATGAAAGGTGTGATATGGAAGATGAACCAGTTTGATTTTCTGTAGGAGGTAAAGCAGATAGCCTTTGGGTACTGGATGTATTCAGTTTGATCCAGCACTTTAAGAATGGCAGGTGGTGGATAGGTAAAACTTAAAACTGGAGGACATAGCATTTCCAGGAGAGGGCATCCTAACCACGGGAGAAGATGATAAACTTGTAGACCTCTAAGAATCCCCCTACTCCAGAACTGTTAACAGCTTTTCTGGCATCTTTGGATCCCTTGACCAGAAGTTTCTCCCAAATAATACTCTTGAGGCGCTCAGATTTTCATTGTAGGTTATTCTTGGAGACAGTGTTGCAGGAGGTTATGACAGAGCACTGATCAGGTGTTCATGGGATGTCCGTTATAGTGATAACAGGCTATCAACTTGGTAGACAACATTCCTGTCTATGAAGTCATGCAGGAAGTTGTGGGCAATGGACAGTATATGTTAAGTGGCACCATTCAATATTAGAGGGCTATTCCACAAGTGAATTCATAGATTAGGCACCTCTGAAGCCAGGAGACCTGTGGCTATACAGAGGTTAGGAATAGACAGGAATGCTCAGCTGGCTTGGCTCAGTGGTTGAGCATCGACTTATGAACCAGGAGGTCATGGGTTGATTCCCAGTCAGGGCACATGTGCAGGGCTTGACTCAGTGTGGAGTGTGCAGGAGGCAGCCAATCAATGATTCTGTCTTTTCTCTCTCTCCTCCCTTCCTCTCTGGAATCAATAAAAATACATTTATAAAATAGAACAGGCAGGAACAAGAATAGATACAATCTCGGATTTCACTGAGATCTGTTATTCTGGAAGTAGGCCTCGTTTTTCTTAAGGACCTGTGTGACTATAGGAGCTGAGAAGAGCCTGAAAAACTTACTGTTAAGTTGATAAAGTACTCAGGAGGGCCTAGGCTGAAATATGGGCCCTGAGGCAAAGGCCAATTTCTTTTTTTTTGCAGTTGTACCTGTGAATGGAACATAGCTCTTTAGATTTGGGAAGTTCTAAAACCAAAGTAAAGCCAGTAGTTGGTCAGGTTGTGGGGCTCCAAATTGGATGACTTATAATCATAAAGTAACAGGCAGTACCAAGCATTCAGCAGACTCCTCCTTGGGCATCATGGAGGGACGGTTTCCTGGATCTCTGACTGCCCAACCCCTATTGAGCATAGCTGCAGTGTTGGCCTGCATTAGTGCAACCCTGAGTGATTGGAGAGGCCATGCCTCTCGACTAAGGTTTGGTCCATAAAGCTGCTGTATAATCTATAATTGCCTCCTGGAGGCAATGCCCCCAGAGTTATAGAACAACTGTCCTTTTTTTTTTTACATGTTTTTATTGACTTTTTAGAGAGGAAGGGAGAAAAACATCGATGAGAGAGGAACATTGATCAACTGCCTTTGCACACCAGTGACATGTGCCCTGACTGGGAATAGAGCCAGTGACCTCCTGGTGCATGGTTCTGCGCTCAATCACTGATCCACATTGGCCCAGCTGGAATAACTATTCTTGTTGGTGAGGTCTAGGGTGCTGTGCCGGAGTAAATAATATCTGTGGACCTGAAAGGGTGTGGATATACTGACAGCCATGTGTCTGTTTTTGCAGCAAGGTTTACTAGTTCAGAGAGCTTGGGGGGAGCTAGGGCACAGATTAGGGTAATCAAGAGCACAGGTTAGGGGAATCAGTTCTAGAAAAAAGCCTCTTGCAAAACTAAGTATCAAATATGTAATTTCAGCACAACACTGTTAGTCCTGCCCCTTCCTCTAACAAAGTTTGGGTAGGATTGGTTAACTTTTCTCAATAGTAACACACCAAATTTGAGGTTAATAATGCTGGAAGGGCCAGAACTAAGTTAATTCAGGTTAATTAGTGGGCATTTTAACTTTCTAGGAAGAGTGTCTTATTCTTTTCTGAGACAAAGGAACAAAGGAGCCCAGCCTATGCTGCTTTCCTCTATGGCACTCACCCACCTGGAGATGAATAGGCTCTTCCTTCGAGTTCAAGTAGTCCTGGCTAACCCAATAGAGATCCTCTGAATTAAAGAAGCCATCTCATAGGAATCATTGACCACATTTAAAATACCTGCTTAACATCATATGAAGGCAATTGGTTTTACTTATATTTCCATGACAAGGAAGGGGAATTGGGAAGAGCTATCTGCTGTGGGAAACTGATATAGGGTTAAGCCTCAGACTGACCTGTTGGCAAAGTCACAAACAAGTCCCAGCTTAGAGGGCACAGTCCTCTTAGCATAATTAGGCTTGACCTTATAACACTCCCCAGATCTTACCTGGGAAGCTAATGGGCTGAGGAAGTGCAGGAAGTGTAACCATGGTCAAAACAAGTGAAACTCACAAGAACTGTGTAACTATGGTAACCACTACCTTGTTTACCTCACTATAAAAAGCTTGGTGAGGCCTGAGCACAGTGGAAGTCCTTCCTCTTGAGTTGGACTTGCTCGCCTGGTCCCCCAATATTCCCAAATCATCTCCTGTCTTTTCTTTTTCATTTGTTGTGCGGCTCCTCTTCTAGACCCGAACCCTGAACCACGCAGGGCGTGGAGGGAAACACGACAATCTGCTAAGATCTTTCAGCACTTTGACAACTAGAAATTATATACTCTGTACTGTGCTTCTTCCCAGGAATAGTTATTGGGAGGTTCAGCCACCTTTGAATCTTTACCGAAGTAAGGTGAATTTAACTTCCATTTGGTGAACAACACAGTTTAACTCACCATGGACTTTAAAGTCCACACTTCCTCACTTAAGAACAAGGTGATATACGATGTCAGGATGTTTCAGGAAACCAAATGTGCCATCTGCAAGAAGAAAATTCTAGCTCCAAGGAGAGGTGAGCCCTGCCTTCAAGTCATTAAGGATTTGGGGATGAAATGTCTGCAGGAGGCCTGGAAGACTCACTGGGTAAACTGGAGGGACAGCTTTAGGAATACCTGTGGAAATGGACGATGCCACTTTTCTTAGTGTACAGTATGGTGAAATGGTGCTGACCTCCTTATGCTAGTCCACTCCTAAGGCTACACCTTGTGCATGTACCCCCCGTTAACTGACAATCACTGGTCTGTGAATTTAACATGAAGATAAGCCTTCAAAAGCTAATTTATGATTGTTATAGATTGGATCATAGTTCTATTCAATGCATTCAATAAAAATATGACCAATTACACATTTTTTTTTCATGATTAAAGTATTTTTTAAAGGGTAATATCTTTTACTTTGGAACACATTAAGATAGTTTCAGTACTTTGGCTTCCTTTGAACTAGTCTAAAAGTGTCTATTGATTAAAAAGCTATACATTAAAAAAATATAAAGTTCACAAGTGTGTTATACATTTTAATCATTAAAATACAAATAGAATGTATTTCTTTCAAGCCATATGTAATGTTAGAACTGAATCCAATAGAAGACAGGAGAAAAAAAGCAAAGAAAAATGAAAAATTTGGTAAGAGAAAGCCTATAAGATGGTAGAAATAAATACAAATATATTCGTAATTGTAATAAAACATCATAGGATGAACCTCTGTCAAAAGACAGCAATGTTCAAGCTTAAATGTAAAAAGTTACATGTAGTTAAGTACTTAAACATAACAGAAGATAGGACATGAAGAAATACTAGGCATATGTTAACCAAAGGAAAGCTGGTATAATATTAATAGTAGATAGTCTATATTGAAGGGAAAATTGTTACTAAAGATAAAGTGGGAATATAAAAGGAGTAATACCAACAAGTTATAAGAATTATGAACTTGTATGACCTAATAACATAGCCTCAAAATGTAAAAACCCAAAGCTAAAACTGAAAATGATAAATGTTGGTCTGCAAAAAAACCACAAAACAAAAAACCAACAAAAAACTGCCTTTCATGAATTCAGAGAAACCATGCAACGAGAAAGTAAAGATAACTCACACTAGATGTTAACATTGCAGCCTAATGCTCACTACCAAGTGGATCACTGATGAGTGTGAACAATAAAAGTTTAATAGCAAACAAAGTTTTGTGACCAAGACTTTGACTTTTTCCATGCATGTCTCTGTGAAAATAACTTACTTTTTGAATAGAAATGTCAGCAAATATACTACCTCTTCAGTAAATCCTCCCTAAGGATTAAAAGGAGACACTCCTGGCCATAATTTTGCCATTTTTAAAAATTGTTGGTTCAGGAATAAGCGAAGGTGAAGGGAGAGACCGAAAGTTCTATGTTCTTTATTTGTGTTCTCTCATTTACTTTCCCCATTAATTTTGTGAAGTAGTCTTTCTGTTTAACTGAAAAACTGAGGCACAGAGAGATTAAGTAACAAACGTGGCTAAGGTTATGCAGCTGTCTCCATGCCAGGGCTTCAGCACCATCCCCAGCATCAAAACCACAACCAATCAGTGAGGACATGCTGAAGGCATTGTATTGTGGGGAGGAAGTAGCATAATCAGCTCCAAGACCTAAAGATGAAAAGTCTACTTAAGAATCCTTAACTGAAATATATCAATGATTGTTTCACAATGAAGAATTAGTTCTTGATAGCTAGATTCTGAAACAGATGATTGCCAAAATAGAAACTTAGAAAAAATTTTTTACTTTTACCATAAAATTCTCTTTTGCTTTCAATAGTTTCCTTTATTATTCTAAGCCTGCTTGTATGTGCTGGTGTAAATTTTAAAAAATGTTAATAACTATAGTTTCTATTTTTATTTTTCCTTAAGATTATTTTGTTTCTTATTTTCAGAACAGTGTCCCAAATTCTTGGCTCCAACAGTTCTCCTCTAAGTGAAAGTATATTATCATATCCATGAAGCTAAGTATTTTGAAATAACATTTTACTATTTGATGCTTAAAATACACATTTATCTCTATACATGAAACATCAATATTCAAAAGTTTTATTTGAATTAACTATTATAGTAACAAGGCCAGAGAATTTTATTAGAGGTTACAAACACTGAAACTTTTTCATTTCATACATACAGTTTTAATACAAATGAACTTACTAAAAGACTCATCTATTTACTAACAATTTAAGTTCTATGAATTTACTGAACATTTATTACTATATTCTTGTGACACCTTTCCTAACAAGCCTGCAGAAACCAAATTAAACACCTTCTGACTCCAGTTATTACCAAAGCATAAACTATCCCATTAGCTAAAATGACACATACTGGGTAATTCTTGGTAAAATATCACCTTATATATATGACAATCAAAACATATTCTAACTTCCCCAAATTAGAGACTTTATTGTGAATTGTATAGAGAATACTCTGTCATATTTTACATGTTTTATGAAAGGTAGCTATTATGCTGGCCATGGGCTACACCTTAATGAAGTATAAAATCTATGTTTATATAAAACTTAGCTATCATCTATATTGTATTTTAGAAAATGTATCAAAAGTTTTTGTTAACCTGGAAGGCTAAGAACACCTATATCTTTATTCTATGTTTTAAATGATTTCATCAGAACTCTAAATTCAAGCTACATAGTCCCATAGTTAGCAAGTCACAATGGGCACTTTTTCAGTATTTTTTTGCACGGCAGTCTATTTCTTGTTAATAAAATCACACTGATATATATTATAAATAATATATGACTTTTTTATTATCTTCAAAAGTCACTAAGAAAATGAATTTATGAAGGCTTTCATAAAGCAAAGAATCTTCAATTCTGGTAAACTGAAATTACTGCACTAACTTTATATTTAAATTTCTATAAAACTTATTTTATGGGAACTCCCTACATTGTTAGAAAGCAAAACTTTTAATCCTGAGTTTAGTTTCATTTACAACTCATTACTGGAATACATTTAAGTAAATCAATTTACAATGTGTAAGAAGCCCATTTTGATATTATAGAAGAAAATTGTAAGTACTAAAATAAAATGAAGTATTGGAAATATGTATGAAAGCTGATGGTTGGAATTTTACTCCATTTTAGAATTTGGAAGGAGTATTTTTTGTTAAACATAACAAAATATTTTTAACATTCATTATAATATTGTCTGACCTATAAAAATTGTTAGTTAATAATTGATCTTCAAAGTAGAAAGTTTTTTCTTATTAAAATGTCCATATTAAGTCAACCTCTAGAAAGTAGTTAATTCATAACAAATTTTAAATAAAATGTTTTTGATGTAACTGATGCCATTGAATTAGTTTTCTAGCCTAAGGAGAGTCTGTAGATAGCACTTCTTCCTTTTTCCATAATTCATGGAGACCGTCTAACAGTGGAGCTATCAGTTCTGGGGCACAAAAACCAGTATAAATGTGTAACTGTGTGTACCTAAGCATAAAAATTTGAAACTCAACCTGATCTCAGACAGAAAAACAAAGGAAATGGTGAAAACTTAATGTTTAACATCAAGGGTAGTGAGAAGGGCACTAGCCAAGTTCAACCAAGTTGTCAAATCTCATCATTGATATATTTGTAGAGGTAGATGTTTTTTAAATATTCAATATGTGAAGGTAGGTAAGTCTGAACTCAACAGTTTTAAACAAGTCATTCTCTAAAGGCAAAACACAGCTAGAGCACAGGCATAAAATCTATTGGTAAACATAGGGTTGTTGCTGACTTTATTTCCATTTTTCCTTTGGCATAGACATTAGGATAGTAAGTGTATTATTTTAATTGAGAACTTCTTACAAACAGTTGGAATTAGCCTGAATAAAAGAATCTTACAAACTAAGACCTGAATGGAAGCTAAAAAGGAATACTGACAGCGTCACTGTGTTGAAGGGAGAAATATGTGTTGAATCTGACATGATATATGCAGCAAATGCTTCTACTTGCTAAGATGCTATAAGAACCCTTATACTTCCTATGTGAATGACAAAAGAGGGCCAAAATAGACATGGAGATATTTTTAAGTATAGTTAAAAATAGTGTCAACTTTGTCCATAGTAACTGGTATAAAATAAATAATCATAATATGACAGGTTTCCATATGTTATATATACAGATTATTTTTAAATGTATTAATGTCTAGCAAAGTTTCTAATGTAAACCTAGAATTTATAAAAAAAACATTTAATGTAGGTAAAACATACATTAAGCTAAATACAGTGAAACCAAAATAATGTAGAAGCTAGAATCTTTTACATATTATTTGAATTTTCCATATTACAACAAATGGCCTGTTAAATTCTTCATATTACAAGCAATGGCCTGTTACTATGTATATTCTGTATATGCCATGACTGTGTTTACATATGTGAAACATCTGGAATAAAAGTAAAAAACCCAGACACCAAAGATGTTTTAAAGTAGTTGTTTTTGACATTTTCATGTTGATAAAGTAGCCAGATGATGACTGAATTTTTCAAACTTTACCAATATATTTGTTTTATACATATCGTTTGTTCTTGTTACAGATTGCACGTCTATGTTACTTAAGTGTGTGTGAAATAATAAAGGAAACCACAATTTTATCCCGCACTTCCAATGTTCTCCTACTAAGATTTCCTTAATTTACTTCAAAAAAAGGCAAAAATATTTAACCGTAAGCATATCCAAAACCCTCATATTGTTACCAGACCAAATATGGGGCTAGTTGTTTTCTATTATTAGATAAAATAGTTATCTAAGACTCTACTTAACAGAGTCAATAGAGGAAGGTGGAGTAAGAATTGAATCTTTTGCTCTGAAATCTTTTCTAGGAAGAAAGTGTGGGCTTTGAGAATACTGAGATTTCAAACCTACAGATGAAGGTTGAGAAAAGCTGCTTCTCACAGAATGTAACCTTGGTTCCTAAGAGATTTAAAGGAAATTAGGGTTTAATGCATTTTAAATGGGTCTTATTTTACAATTACTTCAGGGAAAGATTTTAATAGTAATATGAAGTGGGCCTGGATTTTGAGAGACTAGATGTGCTTTAGGAAATGACCTGCTGCTGGATGGGGAGGCATTTTAAGGCAATGAACAGACTCACTAAAAGGGATCTGAGAAGAGTCATATCTAATAGTATTTCTCAATTATTAGGCTATACCTCTTTTGTTCTATCCCTGAACTTTAATAAAGACTTGTTAAAAAGAAGATTTATATAGTTAGGGATATACAAAATTAGAGTCAGATCCCAGGGTTGAGAAAGCAACTATGCAGAGAAAATCAGGGAATTATTAATGAACTTTCATATTAACAGAGTAATATTTTATCCTATTGTTAAGTAAAACATCCAATGAATACCCTGGTCCAGGAAGTGATTTTTATTTGATCCATGGCTGAGTGTAAGGATTGCTGGAGATACGGCTTTGCTCAAGACACTTGAGTAGGAAAATTATATATTTTGACTAATGCCTACTTCAGAGCATCAGTGTTTAGCCAAATTCTTTTGCCTGAAAATCTCATCATTTTCTCTGCCCACTTTAAATGATTTGAGTTTGAATGTTGTTATTCAAGAAAAATGCGAGCATCATGGAGCCTGAGTTTATTTCATAAAGTTGAATAGAACTTTGGAAGAAGCATGTAGGCCAAATCAATTGCCTAGCCTGAATCTGACAACAGAAATTTAATACCAAATGCTCTGGTAGTTCTAAAAACTAGCAACCTCTATATAATTAATGGAAATGAACTAAATTGTCCGAAATAAAAAGCACAATTTCTCTAAAAAGGGATGTCTAATAATATACCATTGTACTTTCCATGATTTGGGCACATTTGACATTCTATTGATCTACCAAGACTCTGAGCATGCCTACTAACAGTCAATGAAACAACTTGCCAATGCTAGGGTAGGTAACTGTCAGGAGTAATTCATAAAAACAACGGGTGCATTTTAATGAACTATCAGACTTTGATGCCTCTAAGGTTAAAAATGTTTTAAATAGTGCAATTACACTGAGTTTATTCACATCACTTCAGGATACTCTGTGAAGTTCCAAAACAATCTTCTAACCAGAAAAGAAACATTTATGAATTACTGTAAAATAAAGATAATCATCAAAATGAGTGTTATGAGAAAATTCACTCCAATGACACGAGGCTATCTTTAACCTTGGGCACTGTTGCACTTTTTGAGCTAAGGAGACTTCAGTAGGCAATTCTGTTATTAAGCCACTCATCTTTAAACCACACACATTTTGTCAGTATAAAAGGTGGCATGAATTTGGTACTTGTCATTAGGATGTTAAAAAACTCCTAAATTATAATAATCCTTCCCCCAAATAGCAAACCCTACATGGAAGGTTTATACAAAAACTGATAAATACCTATATTGCAGTTATTAGCAAGAAAAATGGAAAGAAAGAAGAAAAGCAACCAAATGTTCATTTGTTTTTCTTGGTGGACTTTATGCTTTCAAAAATGTGGAAATGTGCCATGTTTCCAAAATATAAAGGGTAGATGGCACCACCTGTAGCTATCTTTTGCTATCAGAGGGATTAATGTTTTTCTGGATAATTTAGAAGGTCTTTCTTAACTTGTCTTCCTTCTTATATTTCCCAGAATACTGAGTTGTATAACACCTTCAAAGAAAATTTTTGATTAATAATCTAAACTAAATTCTAGGATAATTCTATTTCTACTATTTTGGTTAGGAAACTGTTCATACTTAGGTTATTTGATAAAAGCATGATTAAACAGATTCATGTTTATCACAATTTGCTTATTTTAGAATTATCATACTTTATTTTACAATTGAAATAATTTCTGATTCAATCTTCCAGATGCTTAAGGGATTAGAATACACATTTTATTTGTGTCTAAGATTTAATTTGTATTAGATTTAATTTTAGTGATCCAACAAAAGATAACTCTTGGATGAGACAAGAATTATTTCTGAAAAGTGCTGTGTTCTTTAAGATCTTCCCCTCTCAGCCTCCCCATTCCCTTGGCTCCTTACAGGTGACAATTAGTAATTAGAAGTGTTGGGTCCTACCACTTAATAGCTATGTCATTGTGGGCAACTCTCTTAACTTTTCTAAGTCTTACTTCTCTCATAAAAATTTGCCTGATTATCTCACAAAAATATTAAGTGGATAAAATGAGATAATGTATATGAAGTGCTCATAAATTGTAAGGTTGCTATATAAACATAAGGTATTATTTTTGCCTTGGAATAATATAGTAAGCAAAAATGTGATATTCCAAGTGTGCGTTTATAACAGATTATCATCATCAACAAAGTTAATACAATTTTTATTGGGAATATTATCATAGACTCTAAACAATCTTCAATAACTTAACCAAAACTTTTCTTTAGAACTACCTAGTAATTATATAGCAAATTTAGTTACAGGGTTTTTATCAATATATTACGACTAATATCTTAATACTATTTCCCAGTTGTAGACTCTGTAGTTCTTAAGTATATGATTCTATGATTTTATGTTTATAACATAGGGAAACAGGCTTATACCTAAATATAATTCTATTTATATAGCTGTATCAGTGGCTAAAACAGAAACCATAATGTTTCAAGGGTTGAAGTAATAGAGGAGTTCAGGCCTATCTCTTATGGCTTAATCCCTTCTAGACTATACATATATTTTTTATCTCAGTATAATGTTACATTCATTTTGTAATATATTAATAGGGTAACCTATTAATTTTCCTGGGACAGTATAGGTTTCTGCCTATAGTATTATTAGAGTTTCATTTTTGAAAAATAGTCTTTGAATAGAATGATTTTATAGGTTTATTAATAAGATAAACTTCTTTGTTGGTCAATAGTATATATTTCAAGAATTAGTTTAATTATTTTTGGTGCCCCCTTTCAGTCTCAAGTATCCTGATTTGAATGGTAAATATATAATTTCTGCAAGAAGAACTTGGAGTAGAAGATCAGCAAAGTAAAGAACTTTCTGACTACTATAAGGAGCAGCAGTCAAAGCAGAACTTGCTATGATTGATAAACACCAAAGGAATCTGTCTATAGGTAAGCAGCCTTGATTTCTATAAAGAAAATCATATCTAGTCTGTCTGCTGTTTATCAGTGAAGGTGGGAATGAGATTCAAGAAATATGTGGTGGAGAAAAAGGACTCCTAACTCTGAATCCAAATAATCATATTTCAGGTACTAATATTCATACTGGAACTTGGTAAGTCTCCTCTGAGAAAAGATGTAGTTACATTCTTACACACGACCCTATTCAGACATACCCTGATACAAGCTTGTTTTACTATAATATAACGAACTGTACTTTACTAACAATAGATACAAGATTCTCTTGGAACTGCATGATCTGAGATTAAATCATGTCAGTGAAAACTATACCCTTAACCTAGTGTATGAAGATGTTTAGTTTGAAGGATGTTTAATAAAAAAAGTAGATGAACTAGATGATTTTTATGAAGAAATGATCGTTAGAATAAATTTTGGATATTTTCCCCAAACAATTCAACATTTAGAAAAAAATAAGGAAAGCTGAATTCTCTGTAATGGGTATGCAAAATGTAAGCAAAGGTGACAAGTTAGAAAGTTACTTTCAAGAAGCCAGTAAGTGGATTAAGTGCTATCAGGATAGTGCTATTAAAAGAAGATCTAACATCAGTGGCTAATAATTTTTACTTACAAAATAAAAATTTTTGAAATTTCATTGTGGAATTTAGTCTATTTACATTTCTAAAACCTGAAAATAATGAATGTATATAGAATCTTTATATGCTAGTATATGTTCTTATGGCCTACTGGTCTCATGAAACAATTTGGCAAACGTGTTCATTATGGTTTCAAAAGAAACATCCTATTTGGCTCACCAGGAACAACTTGGGGGTCTAGGTCCTGTTATTTCTGTTGCTGCTGCTGAGCATGGAAGACATCTGGGGATGGGTGAGAGATTTATTACGGTAATACCAATACTTATGGACTTACCCCTTCTGTTCTAAGTTAGGAAGTCAGTGAAAGAACTGCAAATGTATGTAAGAAGGTTTTTTTTTTATACTAGTACAGAAATTTTAGTGATAACACTGTGATTTGCTCTGTAATTTTTGAACAATGGCTTTTCCTCACTACCTATTTCCTAATTTTATAAGACTTGGTTTTAGAATCAGAATTTAAAGTTTCCCTTTGATGTAAGAACAGTTTTGCTCTTTAAAAAAACAACTGTCCTTTAAGAATAACATTTAAAAAAAGAATAACATATATAATTGAATATATTGGTAACATATAAGAAGAAAAGGTAAAAATATTAAAGCATTCCAAGAACAATAAAATACAGTGGAATATTAGCCAATTTTATGTCAGAGGTGAGTCCTTCTTTTATCAGAACAATTCTATTAGGTGATTCATATTATATAAAATTTGAGACCAAATGGCTTCTGTTATAGGAAGGCTGCAGCATTATCTCAAATGTTAGAGAACAATTTTAATATAGTCATAATAATCACATGAAAAGGCAAGAATACTGATCATGTTGATGGTATTACTAATATTTAGAAAATGTTATCAAAAAGTATAAATACTATGCAAATTTTGAAGACCATGGCAGAAAAAAATTCAAGAGTAGCAGTAACAAAAAATAAAAAATATTAGACAAAAGCTTATTAAATGACAAAATAGCAAAGCAGTAGAACTGAATCATTAAGATTAAATATGTGCTAAAAAGCATTAAAGTATTAAAATTCTATTACAATTAGATATGACTCTTATCCTAAATATTAAAATAGATAGCAACAAATATGCAACATAACTTGTAAAAGGTTGAGAATAACGCAAAGCAGAGAAAATGAAAGACATCTCACTATTCTCATTGTGGTTATTATTTATGGAATGGATAAAATATGTAGAAAATGTCACAACATTAGATTAACACATTAAAAAAACCAACATGCCACATCTACCTAAATAATTTTGTAAAACAGCTGAAAAAGCAAATTTCATCAAATTTAGACAGTTTATAGTGGAATAAATATGGCGAGGATTAACTAACCCTAAGTTTCACAATGGGCAGCTCCTAGCCGGTTGGTTGAAGCTGCGTCTTGGCCACACAAGGATCATTGGACAAGAAATCAGTTGAGCTGGACTAGAGCTGCCCATTTGTCTTAATAATGAATGCTCCACACTGTCTGTTAAGTAAAGAGAAAGAAAATATGGATCAGAAAGAATGCATGGGAGGCGATAAGTATAAGTTAGAGTAGGCGAGTGCAGGACATCAATGAACATTTAGTGAATACTTGCAGAACGCATGACATTAATTCTATTAGTGTGTCATCAAGTGAGAGGCATATTAGGAGGGGCCAGAACTCAGGGGAGGCTTGCTCACTGCTCTCTGAGAGCTTGAAATCTATTTATTATCTACCTACCTACCTACCTATATCTATCTATCTATCTATCTATCTATCTATCTATCTATCTATCTATCTATCTATCATCTATCTATTAAAGCTGGGGACTGACACAAGGGCTTAGGATAGAAGAAGCAACAGGAGAGAGCACAGGTGGGACTGCTCGGGCTCACTAAGTCAGAGCAAAGGGGGCCTTGGAGACAGGTTCAGGGACTTAGTCTGGAACAAGCTGCCGCTCTCCATTGCTCCCTTGGTTGTGAGCCTTGTGGGGTCCCTTAGGATTTAGGAGATACATGCCTGTTGGGGAAGAAGGGGAAAGGAAAGGTGCAGGTGTGCTCCCTGCAGGGAGAGCACACCCTGGGACCTTTGTTTGAGAGTTGTTTTTTTAAAATATATTTTTTGATTTCAGAGAGGAAGAGAAACATCAATGATGAGAATTATCAATTGGCTGCCTCCTGCACGCCCCCTACTGGGGACTGAGTCCACAACCCAGGCCATATGCCCTTGACCAGAATCGAACCTGGGACCTTTCATTCCACAGCTCTATCCACTGAGCTAAACTCGCCAGGGCTGTATTTTGTTTTTGTTTTTTAATGTGAGCACTTTCCTTCTTTATTTTGTTTGAAACTCATGTAGTAACCAGTAGGATAGCCACTCATGTACCAAGAGATTAACATAATTTCCAAAGCATCAGGATCATTAAGAGAATCTGGACCTATGGGAGGTGGAGTGTTTGAAAGTTTTTAAAGGCTGAGAGTTTAGGGGAGAATCTCAATAGAATATTCATCAGTTTTATGCAGATGTGCCAAAATGAGATTTATTCCCTTAATTTCACATCTATCCTTGGGTGTTGGCACATGGCACTAATTTGACTTCTGCTATCTGTCTCCCTAAGTGGGGTGATTTAAGCTATTTACCCTCTGGTTGGGGAGGAGTCTAAACCATTTACTCTTAAGTGTCCTTGTTTAGGGAAGACAGGATTTTGTGTTCACTAGATGGCTGTAAACTGCTTGGCCATTTAACTGTTTCCCTATTCTACTTGTCAGTCTTACTAGCCTGTCTCATTTCCCACTCAGGGACTTCCATCTCTACAATCTTTTAGGGGTGATGATAAATTATGTCTTCAGTGACTGCTTCCTGCTGACAAGAGCTGTGGTCCTGGCCTACATAGGGTATGGAGGTCTCTCTGATCTAAGGAAAACAAGGGAATGGGATTTGAGACTGGAACAGAGAGGCTGTCAGCTGATTCTTCCAAAATAAGGGGTAGTCTAGAATCCCTGAAGCATCATTCACCATCTTATTGTGGAATTGTATCATTCCAGAAGTGAAGTTGGCAGACTGCTTCATATTTCATTGACTCAATTAATGCAGTCCTAAAAATAACTCAGTTCAGTTAAATTGTTAAGTCTCATTTCAGGAAGCCAAGATGCAGATGGGCTCCCAAAGTGAGACCTATACTGTGTAAACAAGTAGTCAGGTATTGAATAAGAGGTATGCCTATGAAAACAGAAGGAAAACAAAGGTTAATGATCACAGCAAATTATAAAAGGTTTTGATTCTGTAAGACTTGTCAGTCCAGAAGATTTTTAGATGTAAGGATAGTTTCTTTCGCTGGAATGAAAGCAAGCAGTGACCATCTGATCTTCCTTATCTGCAGTCTGGATATCTCTGGTGATTAAATTCTACATGGTTTACATAACATCGGTCATTAAGATTGTTTAACTTTGAGCTGTCTCAGGTCCTTTGGCTGTAATTTGCAAGTGCAAAGCTCAGAAAGAAAATTTTAGTTCTCAATAATTCCAAGTCAAAAGATGGGGGAAAATGAAACATCAGTTTGGAAGAATACTAGAAAAAAAATCAGGATCCAATTCAGTTTGTAGGTGAAAAATAAAACTTTAGAGGCTAATATCCACAACTGTGTATTATAGATTCTATTTTTATTTTTATTTATTCACAGTCAGGGCTAGATTCTATTGAAACATAATTCCCCCCCCCTAAAATCACCCTAATTTTTTTTATCAAAGATAGCCAAATCAAGACTATTTACTTCATTAAGTCCAGTTTCCATTTAGACTTACTTGCATAAAACAAGAATAGTAATTGATCATAAAGGCTCTCTTAAATCTGCTTTGCTGGAATCTCATAAGGAAGCTCCAGATTGAACTTTAATTAGCTTCTCAGGGCAAAGAAGCCAAACCACATAGTTATCATCATTTGCCTGAAATACCTATAGATTTGGGTGAATTCCTCAAGTTCTGGGGGTTCCCAAAATGTCTTGAGGTTCTTTCTTTCTGTCTTCTAGGAAGAGACTGCCATGAACCATGTGAATAAGCAAGGTACCAGGCCATCTCGAAGGGGTTTTTATTGGCTTCCAAAGTCAATCTTAATTTATAACTTAAATCTTTCTTGTGACATCCAGAGTCTAGGCATGTCTCTCTACTTACAATCTATTTTAGACTATCTCTTTTCTAGTGTTACAGTATAAATGTTTAGTATCCTATATAATAAAAGCCTAATACTCAAATCGACCGAACGGCGGAACAACTGGTCGCTATGATGCGCAATGACCACCAGAGGGTAGACACTCAACACAGGAACTGCCCTCAGCCCGCAGGCCCCAGGCCAGCAAAGGCGGGTGCCCCCCCCTCCCATAGCCCCGCCAGTAGCCCTACAGATTGGCCCTGATCGCCGGCCAGGCCTAGGGACCCTACCCATGCACAAATTTCGTGCATCAGGCCTCTAGTATAAAATAAGGAACAGGTCAACAAAGAAACAAGTTGAGTTATAACATTCCTTCTTTTTTTGAAGACATCAAGTGGTTTTAAAAAACATGATTTTAAGAAGGGAAGAGAGTTTGGCAGAAGGCCATTTATAAAGTTGCCCCAAACCCAAAATGTACCCTTTGAAAGTTGGCACTGGTAGGACAGGCATATAGATATCTATGCTCTATTATAAAGAGTAATCCCATATATCTGCATCAACCTGATGTTTTTGTGTGTTAAGATTAGTTTGAGTCAAAGAAACAACCTCGTTGGTACTAGCTTTTTGGTATTTTGGGCATAGGCCAGCTCCTAATTTAGGGAATCAAGCTGTTGCATACATGTTTTAGATTTTGAATAGGTTCAAAATTCTCCATATTTATTCTAGGATCTCTAGAGCAGTAATGTCTGATAGAACTTCCCATATTGATGGAAAGGTTCTAGATCTATACTATCAAATATGGTAGCCACTAGCCTCATGGAACTATTTAGCAATTGAAATGTGGCTAGTTGTATTTGGGGAACTGAATTTTAAATTTCACTTGATTTTAATTACTCTAAAATTAAAATGAACTAGCCTTATGTGGTTCGTGGTTACCATATTGGGAACAGCATGGTACTATCATCTAGGCCAGCGGTTGCCAACAGGTGGTCCGGTCCATGAGGTACGAAAGGTTGGTGACTGCTGATCTAGGCTATATCAACCCACTTACTGCCACTTCACTAGGCAACCTTGACTGCCAGGGAGTTAGTCTTTCAATACTTCTGCCTTGCACAATGCTCTTTTTGTAACACTCATTATAGTCAGAGAACACAGTCAGTATAATTTACTGAATTTATAGAGATTTGTGACTAAAATATGATAAACTTTTGGAAATGTTCTATGGATTCTAGAAAAGAAACAGTTTCTCTTTGCAAGGTACAAAATTCAATATGTATTATTCATATATAATATTTGGTCTTATTTATTCAAATCATAAAGTCATGAAATTAAAGTCTTTCAGTTGTGTTTTTTTTCTCCTGGTATTTCTAACAGTTTTTAACTTTATATTTTTTGATGTTACATTAGACTTGTTTATTCATTATAGATTTACTCCTTTATCACAATAAGCAGGCCTTCTGTATCTTGTTTAATGTTTTTTACTTTGAAATTGACTTTCTTATATAAATGTCATTCCTCCCGCTCCCCCCAATGTTGTTTCCATTTTTTTTGATACATATTGACTGGCAATGACTCAACCTAGTGTTCTTTGCACTTTTGAAGCTAATTTTTATTTTTATTACAGTACTAGTTTTAAAAGTCAAAGAGTGGTTAAAGAGTAAATAAAAAAGGGCTCCAACATTATCTTCTCCCTCTTCCCCACTCCTATCCCACTTCATTTCTTCACAAGTGGCCACATTCACTGAGTTGTTTCTTCTACTATTTACTTCCACATTTCTATCTATATTAATTGAATAATTCCATGACCTGAATGGGCCTTGATTTTTATTCTGGGCTGCCTATCCAATTACAACCCTAAAGATGACAGGGAGACTCAGAGCATCTGAGAGTGGCAATTCCCCGACCATGTCATGCCAACTCAGCAGTGCTTTCAGCAGTGAAAGTCCTAATGAGATGTGTAGAGTCATTACCCAAGGACTCTCACTACTACAATAAGCTGCTGAAGAAGTTGGCCCCTCCAACTTGCCGCTTTGCTGTCTGGGGGGCCAGAGGTGCAGTACTCGCCCTGAGGACCATCAACCCAATTGCCCAGGAAGGACCTGGAATCTTGAAGCAGGGAATTGGTCTTTGTGAAATATAATGGTCCCATCTATTTTAAACTAGAGAAATTGGACATCATGGTTTGTTTGGCGTCCCAAGCCAATACTGCTCAGGTTCTGGCAGAACTGAAGGAATATATCACAGAGGTGGATGCTTTGTTCTTTGCGCGAAGTGGTGCAGGCCATTGGACGGGGTGCCATCAAGGTGGAGCAATCTGCAGAACTTTGTGTCATCACTTGCTTGATCTCATCCAGACCAAAGCCAATTATGTGGTCCAAGAGGCGATTATTGTTATCAGGGACATCTTCCACAAATACCCTAACAAGTATGAAACCATCATGGCCACTGTGTGGGCATTTACACTTGTTGGATGAGCCAGACGTTCAAGTCGCTAAGATTTGGATTGTGAGAGAATATGCTGAAAACACTGACAATACGAATGAGAGCTTCCTGAAGGGTGTTCACTCTGCTGACTGCCAGAGTTAAGTCGTTTCTCAAGAAACCATCAGAAACACAGGAGCTGGTACTGCAGGTCTTGAGTTTGGCAACACAGGGTTCTGATAATTACGACCTCTGACATAGGACTATATTTATTGGAGGCTTCTCTCTATGAACCTGTCACAGCCACAGAAGCAGTCTTGTCTGAGAAGGCACTGACCTCTGAGAAGTCAGATCTCATTGAGCCAACTTTGCTGAATGAGCTAATCCGCCACATTGGTTCTTTGGCCTCTGGGTACTACAAGCCTCCCAATGCTCTTGTGGACTCCATTGCAAACATTTGCCAGTGCATCACAGAAGCACTGATGCAGGTAGCAGCCCTGTTGGCACCACCACCGCCACCACCCTGAACAGCCTTGAGTTATTCTCTTCTCAAGGTGACCTAAGGGGCCTTTTAAACCTTGACCGTGGTCCCCCAATCAATGTGCCACAGGTATCCTCCATGCAAATGGGAGCAGTGGATCTCTTGGCAGTGACCTTGGTGGGAGGCAAGGGAGGAAGTCCAGCAGTGGGACAGTCCTTCATCCCATCATCCGTGTGTGCAACCTCTGCTCCTTCACCTACTCCTGTTGTGGTCAGCAGTGGTCTGCATGATCGATTTGAACTCTCTACAGAGATAGGTATGGCACATGATGGGTATGTGGCTCCTAAGGCTGTCTGGCTGCCTGCAGTCAAGGTTAAAGGCTTGGAGATTTCCGGAACATTTACTCATCAGCAAGGATACATCTATATGGAAATGAACTTCACCAACAATACTCTGCTGCACATGATAGACTTTGCAATCCAGTTTAACAGGCATAACTTCTCCCTCTCAACACCATGAGCCCAGTCATGAAAATAGAACCGCTAAATAGCCTGCAGGTGGCTGTGAAAAACATCGATGTCTCCTACTTCAGCTGCCTTATCCCACTCAATGTGCTTTTTTGTAGAAGACGGCAAAATGGAGTAATTATTGCCAATAAAAATGATCTTAAGTTTCAGATGAAGGAATGGCACTTAAATGCTGTTTCCAGCAAGTAGCAAAACAGCATTTATACTATGCCAAGCAGAATGTGGAAGGGTAGGACCATGGTGTACCAATCTCTGAAGCTCATTAATGGCATGTGGATCTTGGCTGAGCTACGTATCCAGCCAGGAAATCGCAATTATACACTCGCTGAAGTGTAGGGCTCCAGACACCTCTCAGTACTTCTATCAGGTCTAAGACAGCATTTTGAAAAACTAATAGACTGGTCACCAAGATTGGCGCAGGCCAAGAACTCTTAACTGGAAGAAATTGTATTGCCATGTAGACTCTGAACCCACCGACCAAGGTAGTAACTAGTCTAACCTGTGCTAACTTTAGGGCACATCCTGCTGGATAGTTTTAGCTTCCTGCAGCTATTTGTAACCACTGCTTCAGTCATTTCCCACCTCTTGCCCCTGCTGCTGCTTACTTGGTGGGATTCTCCATATTGTGCCAATGCTGGAGTTTTTAAGTGCAGTTTGATATGTTGTAATTGAGAGCTCATTTCAAAAGCAGAAAAAGACAAAAAATATTAAAAGCAAAAAGTGTCACTTTAAAAACATGCTTAACATTCTTTGGAAGTTGCTCTTATCCTATAGGTTACCAGTTCATTCTCTCGTCAAGCAGTAAAACTTCAATCATTTATATATATGTGTCTATTTAAAATATGTAACTGAAAATAAATAGCACGTATCTAATATGAAATGGCTAATTCAAGAGAAGTATATTTATAGAAAATATTAACATCAAAGAAAGTCTGTTTTACTTTTTGATGCAACTTTAGTAACACTGTAGACTTTCAGACTACATCAAAATTAGGGTTTTATTTCATGTTTGCAGTACAGTGATAACAGCAGTGAAGGAATGCAGTGAGTGATGACAGTGAGGGGATAACAGAGGGTGAGGAGTCTCCTTAAAGCCGACTGTTTTAGTATGGAGCTCCAATACCTGGGATGGGTCAGAAGCATAAATATGAATGTGAAATAACTAATCTCTTTCATTTTACTGTAAAGAGTGTGCCCACTTTCCTTACCAAAGTACCCTGCAAACAGGATTCAAATGACCATACTAACTATTAATCAGTAATGATGCAAGAGTTTTACCAAGAAACTAGGTCATTTGGGAATAAACAGAATTCCCTGCTATATAGTAGAGTTGAAATCTATTGAATATATACACACACATCTAACTAGATGATCACTCTTTGGCCCAGATCTGATTTAGAATACATGAACACAATTCCCAAACTGGAAGAGATTAAATATTTTCATCTCCCCGTAAATTTTATTATTTATTTATTTATTTATTTTTAAATTCTCACCCAAGGATGTTTTATTTTTTTTAAGAGAGAGGGAGGTGGGAAGGAAGAGAGGACATCAATGTGAGAGACATCAATCAGTTGCCTCCCACATGTGCCCAATCAGGGATGGAATCCGAAACCTAGGTATGTGCCCTGATCGGGAATCAAACCTGCAACCTTTTTGGTGTACAGGATGCTCCAACCAACTGAGCCACCTGGCCAGGACTTATTTTTTATTTTCAATTTTTATTGAATTTATTGGGGTGACACTGACTAATAACATTATACAGGTTTCATGTGCACAATTCTTTAATACATCATCTGTATATTATATTGTGTGTTTACCACCCAAAGTCAAGTCTCCTGTCACCATTTATCTCTCCTTTACCCTCTTTTACCTTTCCCTCTGGTAATCACCATACTGTTGTCTGTGTCAATGAGCTTTTTAAAAAATTCCTTCACCTTTTTCACCCAGTCCCCTCCTCCTCTAATAGCTGTCAGTCTATTATTTGAGTTTGTTTCTGTTTTGCTTGTTAGTTTATTTTGCTCATTAGATTCCACATATGAGCAAAATTATATGGTATTTGTCTTTCTCTGTCAGGTTTATTTCACTTAGCAGAATACTCTCCAGGTTCATCTATGCTGTCACAAAAAGTAAGATTTCCTTCTTTTTTACAGCTGAGTAGTATTCCATTGTGTAACTGTACCACAGCTTTTTATCCACTCATCTACTGATGGAGAGTTGGGATGTTTTCAAATCTTGGCGATTGTAAATAATGCTGTAATGAACATATGGGTGCATATATTCTTTCAAATCAGTGTTTCAGGTTTCTTGGGCTATATTCCCAGAAGTGGAATCGCTGTGTCTTAAGGCAGTTTCATTTTTAATTTTTTAAGGAAGCTCCATACTGTTTTCCAGTGGCTGCACCAAATCTGCATTCCTACCAACAGTGCATGAGGATTCCCACATCTTCACCAACACTTTTTTGTTGATGTATTGATAGCCATATTGACAGATGTGAGATGACAGCGCATTGTGGTTTTATTTGCATTTCTCTGATGATTAGTGACACTGAGCCATCTGTATGTCATCTTTGGAGAAGTAACTATTCACTTCCTTTACCCATTTTTTCATGGAATTGCTTGTTTTTTTTTTTTTTTTTTTTTTTTTTTTTGAGCTGCTGAGTTATAGAAGTTCTTTATAAATTTTGGATATTAACCCCTTATCAGATATATCATTGGTGAGTATGTTCTCCCATTCATTGGGTTGTCTTTCCACTTTGTTCATTTTAGATTGCCTTTGCAAAAACATTTCAGTTTGATGTAGTCCCATATGCTTTTCTTTCCCCTTGCTCAAAGATATATATAAAAAATATTACTATCAGAAATATTGATTTTATTGCCTGTGTTTTCTTCTAGGATTTTTATGGTTTCAAGTCCTACATTTAAGCCTTTAATTCATTTTGAGTTTGTTGTGTATGGTGTGAGAAGGTGGTCTAATTTCATTGCTTTGCATGTATCTGTCCAAGTCTCTAACACCATTTATTGGATGGGCTACCTTTATTCCATCCTATGTATGTTCTTGCCTGGCAGGTATTGACTGTAATGGCATGGGTTTCTTCCTTTGGATGCTCTGCTTGTGGAGTTTACTGGATCCTGTTCTGTTGTTTTCTGAAGCTGGCCACTGGTTGTGCTCATTTTGGGGCCTCTTGGGAGGAACTCTGGTGCAGGCCTATGTTAGATGCTGCCCTGTAACTGGCCCAGGGAAGGTAACCTGCTTGGAGCTAGAAAACTATACACAATTTATAGCTACCTCTGCAGGGACTAGGTGCAAACAGGAAGGACCAAACTATGCACCAAGGCTAGCTTTTATTAGCACCAGGCCCGGGGGCAGGCCAGCAAAAGTCTCAAGGCACCCAAGATCTGTCTCCATCTGCCGGCTGCCTGTTAGACTCAGTCACTGAAAGAGCCTCTGGTGGTACTTGAGTTGCATGAGCAAGGTTCTCAGTGAGTCATCAGGTAGAGGTGAGTGGTTCTCACCAGACTGACACAGGTTCAAACTGAGTGCCAGTGCTGGGTCTGAGGCCACTCAGCAAATGTCCCAGGGTATACTAGGTCTAGCTGTCCCATGCAGGGGCCCACAGACCTTTGTGGTAAGTTGGGGTCTTACAGAGTAATCAGGGTGAGGCCAGTAGAGTTTATAAGGCCCAAGCCAATCAAGATTTGGCTGCACGAGGGAAGGCTCTGCATTGGTTGGGTGTACAAAGAAAAAATAGTCCCGGTGTACAACCCACAAAACTAAGTCTGTTCAAGATTCTGCCAGGAGCTGAAGCTCCACAGGGAGGGGCTCCGGGAGTTGGGAGATTAGGGCTAGTAGATCTTCTGTAAGGGGGAGGTTCCAGTCAGGCTTCAGAGAAGGTGGGAGGAGTGGCCCCTTTCACAGAGCCACACAACTCAGTCTGTCCTGAATTCTGCCCAGACATTGGCAGTGTGGGTCCACCAGGAGTTTGGAGGGAGAGGCTAGCATATCTCCTGTTAGGGGGTGGCGCCAGTTAGGTTCATGGGAAAGAGGGGGCAATGGACCTCACTACAAAGCCACACCAGTCACTGATACCCCCGAGTCTGTCCAGACCTCTGTACCCCAGCTCAGGCAGCTGACTCCTCAGTAGTAGATGAGCTCCACAAAGTGGGGCTGCAGGGAGTCCAGAGGGTAAGGCTATTGTATTCCCTCAGGGCGATGCCATAAGGAAGGGAGTGCTCCACCCAAGAAAGATGGCGTCTGTGGCATGGGAAGAGGGGTCCTGGCGGCTGTCCCTTCAGCTGTCTTCCCAGAGCCACAAACCCCAGTCTCTCCTCACACGACTCTAGTCTACTCCGCCCTCCCTCTGCCAAAACCCTGGGTAAGTGGCTGCAAATGAGATTTTGTGCATTGGTCCTTTTGAGGGCACTGTGTCTCTAGCCGACTCCTGTCTCTCCCTGGCAGACAGAATCCCCAGTGATTTTCACAGCCAGATGTGATGTGGGTGCTTCTTCCTGGTGTTCTGGCTGGGGAGTCCAGCTTGGGGTTGAGACCCACTCTTCTTAGGGGTAACCTTTGCAGCTGAGCAGTTGGAACCTCAGTTGCCGCCCATGGGAGAAGAATCAGCCCTTTTCATGTCTCTGCCCTTGCTACCAGTCTCGATGTGGCTTCTTCTGTAAATCCTTGGTTATCAGACTTCTGTTCAGCTTATCTTCAATTGGTTATTCAGGTTGCTTGTTCTATATTTTAGTTGTAATTCCAGTTTGGTCCTAGAAGAGGTGAGTGTAACATACTCCGCCACCATTTTGGATCTTCTGCCGTAAATTTTACTTTCCATTAACATAGATAATAAAAATCTGAGCATATGAAATATCTAGGCAAATTCATAAAAACAGAAAGTAGGTTAGAGGTTACGAGGGGTTGGGAGTGGGGATGAGAAATTATTGCTTAATGTGTACAGAGTTTCCATTTGGGATTATTAATAAGTTTGTAAACAGATAACTGTGGTGGTTACTACTTAATTTTCCACTTAAAAATAGAAAATGTTAAGTTATATATATTTTACCATAGTAAATAAAGCATTTTTGACCATGTGTGGTTTATTACTTATTCAAAACTAATAGAAATTACAGTTAATTTGGGGTTCTATTTCCTTCACATGAAAGAATTCACTAATTCTGTACTTCTGATCACAAATGTGATATAATTCTCCAAAGTTGTTCCTTTCAGAAGAGAAAGTTGGAAAACTTGAAATATGATCAAGAAAAAGAAAACAAAAAAATAGTCAAAACAAACTTCTTACTTTAATTGGTTCAGGCTGCATCACAGGTGCAGGCATAGCAATGGCACTTGAAGCATAAACCTGGTGATATGTTCCTTGAACTCCATGATCAGAATAGGGCTATTACAAAAAAAGAAATGTATTGCCTTTCATTTATTATTTAAAAATACTTATTCAGCACTACAATGTACTAGGCATTTTGCTACACAATGGAGAAACACATCTCCCATCTTTAACTTATAGACTGATCTCAGACAGACAAGTAGTCAAAATTACCATAAGACCTGTAAGACATGTATAGGGATGCATGGGAGGAAAGGTAAGAACTACTTGATTTAGCTTAAGAAAGTTGGGGAGGTAGCCAGTCAAGTTTTCTAGTGGAGCTGAAGCCTGAATTTGAAGAATTAGGGAAAGAAGATGGGACTAGTATGCACAAAGACATTGAGGCAACCAAGAACACATCTCCTTTGGAAGACCTGCGTAGACTGTCTGGTATGGCTGGAGGAAAGAATATACACTAAAAAAGAGCTAAAAGAGAGACATTAGAGCAAAAGGGAGGGAAAAGATCATGTAAAAGCAGATTTTTGGCCTGTTCAACAGATGGTGGAACCATTTATTGAGATATGGAATACAAGAAAAGCAAGTTTGATGCTTATGTAGTTGTGTGTAAGGGGGTTGGAGAGAAGTTAGGTTTATAATACAGGGTGTCACCCCAAAATGTATAAACACTTTAATAGCTGATAGCTCAATTTTGAAAATAAAATGTATTTTAGTAAATACTGACTTTATAATTATTCAGTGTGTTCATACTTTTTCAGGGACAACCTATAAAATCTGAGGTATTTGTAGGACTCCTACTAGCAATATACTGTTGATAGAAGGCTAAATGGCTCCATCTAAAGTGTTTTCTACTTAGCAACCTACTTTATTAATTATATCTTTGCCTATACCTTCTACCAGAAACATTAAAATAAAAGCATGCATATAACATTTTTATGAAAATATCATAGAAATAGTACCAGTTATAAGCTAATATAAGTAGTAGCTCCAGAAAAATCTTATTAGAGTCCACTGGTTTAATACCAAAAGTAGATTGTGGCTAAAAATCTAGTGTTAAAGAATTCTTACCTTACTTCTCCCTCCCCTTGAAAACCAGAAAAAACAAAAAGAACCAAAGATAGATTAAAAAAAAATGCCATCATCAATTAAACAAGGAAATACCCATTATCCCCAAACCACGAACAATTTAGAACATCTGACAAATGCTATGCAATTTGGACCCATATAAGTGAGGACTATGAAACCTCCTCAGACTTCAGGAAAAATAAAGATCTGCTTAAAAATCAATATTCTAAAAGACCTATTGAAAAAGTCTTAGGTGTAGGGGTATGTCAGGCCAATGCAGCAGCAGGGAATATTGTCAGAGATCCAATTTCATATTATTTAATAGCAGGGGATATGGAATTGAAGGAGAAATCATGTTTCCATATTTTTATCTACTGCCTTGTCTTATAGCTGAGGAACATTGCTGGAGGTGAAACAGGTTGAAGGTAGAAAGGGAAGTAGCAATTACTACAACCCAATACAGTAAATGATTCCCAGAATGCTAAAAACCGAGGGAAGAGCATCTCAACCAGGAGACTTACAACACCGTGCAAAGCAGCTTCAGACAACAGTCTGATCTTCCCACCCTCTATTTTGACAAGTAGCTGGTCTCATGTAAAAATTAGCATAAAGGTGAAAAGGAAAAGCAAGCAACTTAAGCATGCATACTGCCTCTTCAACTACATTAAGGAAAGACAAAAGTTGAAGAAAAGGGTGAGAAATTACCCTAGAAAAACTGGAAAAGTTCAGATAAATGTAATTTTTTTGAATCTTAAATTATAATAACATGATCTCTAAAAAGGAGCTCAAAAGAGAGATTTTAAGCTAACATAAATTTATAGACAATGAATGATGTAACCAAAGTGGCAGAGATTGAGATAAAAAAGATTAAAAATAAGAGAGATGAGATGATGCCCTGGCTGGTTTGCTCAATGGTACAGTGGTTCTCAACCTTCCTAATGCCACGACCCTTTAATACAGTTCCTCATGTTGTGGTAACCCCCCAACCATAAAATTATTTTTGTTGCTACTTCATAACTGTAATTTTGCTACTGTTATGAATCATCATGTAAATATCTGATATGCAGGATGTATTTTCATTGTTCGCGACCCATAGGTTGAGAACCACTGGAGTGTTGGTCTGTGCAACGAAGGGTCGCAGGTTTGATTCCCAGTCAAGAGCAAGTAGCTGGGTTGCAGGTTTGATTCACCACATGGTTGGGATGCATGTGGGAGGCAATCAATCAATGTGTCTTGATGTTTCTCTCTCTTTCTCTTCCCCTCTCCCTCCCTCCATTCTGCTCTCTCTAAAAATCAATGGGAAAAATATCCTTTGGTGAGGACTAACAAAATAAAATAAAATACATAAAATAGATGAAAGCCTGATTAGTCATAATAAAAATAGAATAAACACAATGAGAAATATAGTCGTAGTTACCTTGAAAAAGTATAAAACAAGTACCATGATGAAATAATTACCTGAGAGATGATAGATATGAAAGACAAAAAGTGATCTAACGCCCTGACCAGTTTGGCTCAGTGGATGGAGCATCGGTCTGCGGACTGAGGGGTCCCGGGTTCGATTCCGGCCAAGGGCATGTACCTTGGTTGCGGGCACATCCCCAGTAGGAGGTGTGCAAGAGGCAGCTGATCGATGTTTCTCTCTCATCGATGTTTCTAACTCTCTATCCCTCTCTCTTCCTCTTTGTGAAAAATCAATAAAATATATTTTAAAAAGTGATCTAACATATACATAATTTGTATTCTATTGTTTAAGTCACCCAGTCTGTGGTACTTTGTTCCATCAGCCTTTGTGTAAACTATGCTAGTATCAAGCAGTTATTTTGTTTTCGTTAATCCTCATCCGAGGACATTTTTCCATTGATTTTTAGAGTGGAAAGGAGGGGGAGAGATAGAGAGAAACATCGATCTGAGAGAGACACATTTGAGGATTGGTTGCCTCCTGCATGTGCCCCGACCAGGGCCAGGGATCAAGTCTGCAACGGAGGTATGTGCCATTGACGGGAATCGAACCAGGGACCCTTCAGTCTGTAAGCCGAGGCTCTATCCACTGAGCAACCAGCCAGGGCTCAGCAGTTCTTTGATAGCTAGTCTTATTTTCTTTCCGACTTTATAGACAAAAACATGTTGAACAAGAATGTAAGAACTCAAAGAACATAGCATCCATGTGCCTTCTTTAACAAAGATACTTGCAGATGTAATCAACCAAGTGAAAAATGGAGGAAGAGATGATGAATGAAGAAATCCCGGTAAAGGTATATTTTTAGTAATCAATAAGATTCAACTGTGGACTTTTTCGTTCAAGAACAAAATTATAATGTTATAAGTGTTAGCAATATAAAAATAGAACAAAACATTTAAATTGGGAGGTGGGTGCTAATTTCCTAATCTTTCACAACACCGATTTCAAACATGCATGTGCAGTTCCTGGAAAATATCTGGTAAGGTTATTAGTAATGGTTCAGGAATATAATTTAAAGACATGCTAGTCACCATCTATAGTTATAAAATAAATTTGACTTAAGTTTTTGAAGGAAGAATTTTTAAAAATTTTTTCTTGGCTTAATTTTTATGTGCTTTTAATTGACAGAATGTTAGCAACTACAGTGGGGCCTTGACTTATGAGTGTCCTGACTAACGAGTTTTTCAAGATACGAGCCATCTCTCGGCCAATTTTTTGCTTTGAGTTGCGAGCTAAAATTCGGGTTACGAGCCAGCTTCAGATACCCCACCGCTAGTTGGCGCAGCAAACGTCACAGTGAACGCCACAACATCAGCCCAGCATCACGTGTCTCACTCGTTCACTTTATAATTTGACATACAAGTAATTTGAGTTACGAGCTCCGTCACGGAACGAATTAAACTCGTAAGTCAAGGCCCCACTGTATATAGATTGATAGACAAATCAGAAGCAGTATTTGGTATCTTACTCTTTAAAGGAGATCGAGTCAGGAATGAGCCTAGTAAAGTGAACAGTTGATTTGAGAAATGATTCTGAACTAGTTAGTGAAGAAGATGAAGCATTCTTAGATATAAAAAAGGAAAAAGATAAGATATGCAACTTCAATGAAGGTCTTGAACAAACACTTTTAGAAAAGAAAAAGAAATAAATGTAAGATAAGGTAGTAGAGATAAATTACTTGGAGACTACTACGTACTTCTGGAATGGAAGCTTCCATCAGAGACAGCGGAGGAGGAACGCATCCTCCATCTTGTGCAATTTCCACTGGTTGATAAAAAACCTCAGACGGTTGTAGGTATAGGAATGGAGCAGAAGAGGCAGGAGACTGAAACACAAAATCATAGTTCCAAATATGATTAGTTATGTCATTTAAACCAAATGATTTACCCAACAGGTGAGAGAATTTTTTGTTTCATATTTTCCTGAAGTTCTTTTTCAGGGATAGCTTAGAAGTATCTCAGCAACAAATTAGGAGCTCTGGGGTTGTTATAAATTCCAGTTGTGTAGATGTCATTAAAAAACTGTATCACTAGTAAGGACTACAAGTTCTTAGTGCTTCAGAACCTCATCTGTAAACTCAGATAATTTTATTAAGATCACTACTAAAAGCTGTAATAATATAAACAATGGTATTTAAATTATCATAAACATCTATTCTCAGCTTTGTGACTCGCATGGAGGTGGAAAATGTCAAAAAAGATGAAACAATCTTTTGGTGGGATACTATTTGTTATCAAAGTTGGGAGATGGGATACCTATTTGAGAGCACAGGTCAAACAAGCAAAATATGAAGGCTAGAAAAACGTTAAAATTTCCAATAATACTAATTAAAAGAAGTAATTTTTCATGTTTTTGCAACACTCACTCATTTATAAAATGCTTTCACTTACATAGTCTCATTTGATCTTCACAAAAATCATATGAGAAAATTTACAAAGGGATAGTAGTCTCATTACTTTTATTTCACAAATGAGGAAGCTGAGAAATATAGTGATTAAATAAACTGCCAAAGGTATCACAGTTAATAAATAAAAGAGAAAGGTCTCTAACCTAGTTCTCCTGATTTTAATATTCATGCAGTATTCACAAAAGCACAGTGAAAAAAGTTAATATTTACCTGAGGAACACTCCACTGCCACTGACCTGGTAGACACTGTGCAGGGGCCTAAAATGAAAGAAAAAAGACCCCACAGATAATAAACAAGGGTTAAAACTGGATTATTTACCTGCAAAGAATGGAGTTGGACCCCTATACCTCAAACTATGTACAAAAATTAACTCAGAATGGATCCAAGACCAAAATTAAGACCTAGAACTATAAAACTATTACAAAAGAGGTCATAAATATGACTTTGAATCAAGCAAATTTTAAAATTATGACATCAAAAGCACAAGCAACAAAAGCAAGAAAAGAAAAAAGATAAACTGAACTTCATCAAAATTAAAATCAATAATGTGTTGGCAAGGATGTGAAAACATTAGAACTTTTATAAATTGCTGGTAGGAATGTAAAATGGTACAGCCTTTTTGGTAAACAGCATGACACCAAAAGGTTAAACACAGAGATACCATATAAACTCAGTAATTCAACTCCGAGGTGTAAGACCTAAGAGAAATGAAAAGATGTCTGCACAACAACTTGTACACAAATGTTCATAGCAGCATTATTTACAACAGCCTCAAAATAAAAATAAAATAAAAACAACCCAAATGTCCATCATCTGATAGATAAACAAAATGTAGTATATCTATATAATGGAATATTATTCAGCCATAAAAAGGAATGAAATACTGATACATGCTACCACATGGACAAATCATGAAAACATTATGTTAGGTGAAAGAATAATAAAAAAAGATCATATTTTATTTATTTTTTGGGGGGGATCAAATGATATTTTTATTTTGAATGTTGATATTTGAAGAAAGGAGTAAAATATTATTTTTAAAGAAGATCTTTTTTAAAAATATATTTTTATTGATTTCAGAGAGGAAGGCCTTAAGAAAATATTTTAATAAAAATATCTGAAGTAAAATGATTTATATATAGATTTGTTAGATAAATAAAATCACTACTTATGAAGTGAGAAACACAAAGGAGATAAAACCTGACTAAACCATGAATTACCTGATCTGATTAGCAAAAATTGATAAAGCTATCAATCTTGAATTTGAAAAAAAAAGGGTAAGGGACTATTTTTTATCAAAATGGGAATTTTAAGGATAGACTGATGAAGAATATATAACTCAAAAGAAGTATGTGAAGTAAAATTATTTCTTATATTGTAAAATATATTACAAATTGGTACCAAAATCTTTCCTAAGTGTATGAAGACATCATACTTTCAATTTTATAATTGCAAGTAGAAAACCAGAGTTAAAGTATAAAATTAAATTGCACTAGAAAATTTCCAGAATACATCCGCTATGTCAAGTGAGCTACAGCTGTATGTTAATCAATCAATAAAAAAGGAGCTGGCTCAATAGGGTGCAAGCAGAAAGGGACTTTCCTTTTTCACCCTCCACTTTAAAAGCATTGTGCTGCGTAGTCTTCCTTGCCCTTGGAAAAAAATGGGGACAGGTCACTTTTGGGTGTGGTAGATTCCAAATGCCGACTCTCTAGTTAGAACTTTTGATTCCAGCGAGACCACTCTAGCCCTTGATTCTGGAAGTTTACTTTATACAGATTATTTCTCTACTAAGGTAATTTCTCTAGAGTTTTTTTGGAAAGAGTCTCTTCTGTGAGGTTCACACCTTGCTCTTGGGAAACATAACCTTTGCTGTGAGAAGTTTAACACATTCCCACTGTGGACCTTCCCTCCTGGCTCTGCCTCCCATAGACCACTCCAGCTTTTTCTTTGAACTTTTTTTTAGGAGAGGTCGGGTCCAAGTGATACCACCTCACAAATTTCAAGGGAATATTAAGTTTAGTTATTTTCAGAAGTCCTCTTCACTTGTTAAGCTTCCTTCTTCCCTATCAATCTCATCCTCCCCTTATCTGTGCACAAGGTGGGCATTGAGTTAAAGATCCCAAAACTGGTTTCACAATTGGTTTCTCATGTTAAATGGTCTGGTACTTAACGTTCTGTGTTTGGGGCCTCTGCTGAAAATCTGAGCCAGTTTAGGAAAAGTCATGCTACATATATATTTTAAATAAATGTCATTAAGTTCTATTTTTAGTAAGTGAAAGAAACACTTTAGTTTTATATTTAGCATAGTAATGTAATAATAACTGACCTCCCCCAAAGCCAGAAAGAATTCCAATGACCTTAACATTTCATGTGGGTCTGTCTTAAAAGTTCAAAAAGAAAAAAATAAACAAATGCACTCTCTTTCGCTATTTCAGAGTATGAAAGAATGTGGTTTTATTTGTGAATGGTATAGACCAGAGGCTGGCAAACTTTTTTTGTAAAGGGCCAGAGGATGAATATTTTAAGCTTTGCAGATCATAATATCTCTGTTGTAAGTACTCAACTGTGCCACTGTAGCACAAAAGCGTCTACAGACAATATGTAAACATGTATGGTTGTAGTTCAACTATGCCTTATTTACAAAACAACAAAATAGTCTGGCATTACAGTTCACTTATCCCAGTCTCCAATAAGAATGAAAAAAAGAATGCTGGCTAACCAAAAGATACTATCATAATATAATCACAATATAATCGTGATTTTTTTTTAAATTAAATTTTTATTGTTCAGATTACATTTGTTCCTCTTTTCCGCCCCCCCCCATAACTCCCCTCCTTCCAGTTCCCGCCCCACCCTCCGCCCTCACTCCCCACCCACTGTCCTCATCCATAGGTGCACGATTTTTGTCCAGTCTCTTCCCGAATCTCCCATTCCCCTTTCCCCCCCAAGAATAGTCAGTCCATTCCCTTTCTATGTCCCTGATTCATTATAATCACCAGTTCATTCTGTACATCAGATTATTTATTCACTTGATTCTTAGATTCACTTGTTGATAGATGCATGTTTGTTGTTCACAATTTGTATCTTTACCTTTTTCTTCTTCCTCTTCTTAAAGGATACCTTTCAGTATTTCGTATAATACTGGTTTAGTGGTGATGAACTCCTTTAGCTTTTCCTTATCTGTGAAGCTCTTTATCTGACCTTCAATTCTGAATGATAGCTTTGCTGGGTAAAGTAATCTTGGTTGTAGGTTCTTGGTATTCAGCACTTTGAATATTTCTTGCCATTCCCTTCTGGCCTGCAAAGTTTCTGTTGAGAAATCAGCTGACAGTCGTATGGGTATTCCCTTGTAGGTAATTGAGTCTCTTTCTCTTGCTGCTTTTAAGATTCTCTCTTTGTCTTTTGCTCTTGGCATTTTAATTATGATGTGTCTTGGTGTGGTCCTCTTTGGATTCCTTTTGTTTGGGGTTCTCTGCGCTTCTTGGACCTGTAAGTCCATTTCTTTCACCAGGTGGGGGAAGTTTTCTGCCATTATTTCTTCAAATAGGTTTTCAATATCTTGCTGTCTCTCATCTTCTGGCACTCCTATAATTCTGATATTAGTCTGCTTGAAGCTGTCCCAGAGGCTCCTTACATTATCTTCACACTTTCGGATTCTTTTTTCTTTTTTTTTTTTTTTTAAATATATTTTATTGATTTTTTACAGAGAGGAAGGGAGAGAGATAGAGAGTTAGAAACATCGATGAGAGAGAAACATCGACCAGCTGCCTCCTGCACATCTCCCACTGGAGATGTGCCCGCAACCCAGGTACATGCCCTTGACCGGAATCGAACCTGGGACCCTTCAGTCCGCAGGCCGACGCTCTATCCACTGAGCCAAACCGGTTTCGGCCGGATTCTTTTTTCATTTTGCTTTTCCAGTTGGGTGTTTTTTGCTTCTTCAAATTTCAAATCTTTGGTTTGATTCTTGTGCTCCTCTGGTCTGCTATTGGGTATAATATTCTTTATTTCAGTCCGTGTATGCCTACTTTCTAATTTCTTTATCGTAGCATCGAGGGTCTCATTAGTTTTCGTGAGGCTCTGCTCAAGTTTATTGCAAGCCCTCAAAATTGCGATTTTTAGCTCCATATCCTCCATTTCTGTCATGTTTTTTTGTCTCCGCATCTTTTATGCTTTCTTGGTGCACCCCCTTGTGGTCTTTGTGCGCAGTCTTGTTCTAGTTAAGCCTTAATTGTTGTAGTTAATACTAGAGGGATTTGACCACCAGGCCGACTGGCTGTGAGAATCAGCTGTGTGGAAAACTTCTGTCCTCTGGGGAGGTGCTAATCTAGCCTTTGCCTGAGGCGAATCAGCAAATGGCTCTGCGCAGGGCTTGGGCGGGGCGGGATCAACAGGGTGGGGGGAGGGAGCAGCTATGGCTGCTCTCAGTCCGTCCCCAGGGGCTCTGCCTCTCTGTCCCAGCAACCGCTGCAAACCTCGGAGGGACCGTAGCCAGACAGTCCCGCTTCTCCCGTTTGAGTCTGGGTCCCTAGAGACTCGCCCGGATCTGTAGCCCAGAGTCTGAGACTCCCTCCTGTATAATCGTGATTTTAACGTACATTACAGTTGACCCTTGAACAACGGTTTGAAATGCGTGTGTCCATTTATACATGGATGTTTTCAATAAATGCTGGCCCTCAATATTTATTTTCAATAAAATTGGCTCTCCACATCCCCAGATTTTGCATAGAATTAAAACAACTGAGGATGTGAAAGAAGATGGTACGCATTGTTCTATGCCTTTTTATATAAGGGACTTAAGCACCCAAGGATTTTGGTGTCTGTGGTTGTGGGGTGGTGGGTCCTGGAACCAATCCTAGAACTCATGTGTGTGGTAGGGGTCAGTGCCCCTAATCTCCTCAGTGTTCAAGGGTCAACTATATATTAAATATGGTAACAAGAAATTAATGTCATGTTAACAGTAACATTAAAAATTCAGTCTGTGGTTCAATATCTGTATCTTACTTTAGGAATTATTCCTAAAGACTTTTTAGATTGTTAGTCAGGGGAACAAAACTGACCTAATTAATATTTTGTAAAAGGAAGCAAATAGTCCATCTTCCTGTATGACATTGTTTATTCCTCCTATAACCCCGTAAGAAAACCCCCCACAAAAACATTGCTATCAAGACTTAACTATCTCTTTAATTACTACAGTATTTGTATGAGAAAGAATAAAATGAGAGATACCCAAAAAAAGACTAAAGTGATCAAGGAGAATTTTCACTGTACTAATTTAATGTTTACCTGGTAGTGATATGCAGACTGCTGATAAACAGGCTGAGTTACCATCACAGGGGAACTAGATATAGAACGTGACTATGAGAGGAAAGAAAATGGAAAATTATTTTAGGCAAAATTCTTTAAAATAGTTTATAATAAAATTTATCTCAAATTGTTACCTAAACCCAGGCAAATTATAGTTTATTATTGGGAATGTCATTTTCCCACCTCTTATTGATATTACCAACTCCACTTAAGTTTATTAAAATCATCACAGTATTCCTACTTCCATGTGGTTTTATTTCCATGGTAATGTTAAAACCACCATCAGAAACGTTGCTTTTAGTCCAAAGATTATGAAAATACTAGAGGCTCGGTGCATGAAATTCATGCACTCGGAGGGGGTGGTGTCCTTCAGCCTGGGAGCCCTTAGGGGATGTCCAACTGATAGCTCTTAGCACTGCTTCGGAGGCGGGAGAGGTTCCTGCTACCGCCGCTGCGCTTGCCAGCCTGTGAGCCCGGCTTCTGGCTGAGCGGCACTACCCCAGTGGGAGCGCACTGACCACCAGGGGGCAGCTCCTGCATTGAGCATCTGCCCCCTAGTGGTCAATGTGTGTTATAGCGGCTGGTCATTCCGCTGTTTGGTTGATTTGCATATTAGCCTTTTATTACATAGGATAGGTCTAAGAATATTCAGAGGGCAATGGCAGCTAGACTTAAGGTGTCACTACCTATTTCCATTGTGGAGACCAGCAGTAGATAGTTAATGTGTACATAGCATTTAGACTTGAATGAACAATCATAGCTGATTTTGCCACTGATTTCCAACTACTTATAAATAATCAACATCCTATTTCCTTGTTATACATTTAATTAAAGCAAATATATAAATGATTGAAGCACTTGTTAAATTCTATTTTATTCATTTGACATTTGAATGAATTAATCATCCAATAAGTAAACTTACAAGTGATTTATCTCTTTGGAAAAAGTATACGCCTAACACTCAATTATTCAAAGTAATAGAGTAAATCCCCAAATTTAAAACCAGCTTATTAATAAAACAGGCAAGTTGTTTTAAGACAGGTAAAATAAGCTTTAATGACAGCAATTAAAATTCATTTTCTAATAACAGGGATGTAATTTACATTGTTTTAATGTTTTTCCCCAGTAACTAAAGAAAAGTATTATAGCTCTCTTTGCACAATCTGTAGACTATTATATGCTACTAAAATTTCACCATAGATTAACATTGGGAAATAATAATTTATTAATAGATTATAGGAGGAGCAAAACATGATAATCTTAGCAGATACAAAAAAGCATTTGTTAAATCAATAGCCTTTCATGATAAAAACCCTTAGCAAACAGAATAAAAAGGAACTTCTTTAATGATTTAGGGCATTAATTCTTCACCAGGTTTGACTTTGTCCCTGTAGGGAACATTTGGCAATATTTTTGGTTTTCTAAATGTAGGGAGGCTAAGACACTGCTAAACATCCTAAATATACAGCCTCCCACAACAAAAAATCATCTGGCCCAAAATGTCAGTATTACTGAAGTTGAAAAATCCTTGTTAAAATTAAGAGTATCTTTGAAAACCTACAGTGCATATGTATGTATGTATGTATAGATAGGGTGCTCCCCAAAATATATATACACTATTTTCTGATAGCTCAATTTATGTTACTTTCTTTTCAGATCTAACCTATTAGAATTAATAATTATTCAAAGAGTGTATACATTTTTTTGGTACACCTTATATATGTATATGTGTGTGTATAAGTAAAATATTAATGGCAACTCACTGGACTTATTTTCTCTTTCAAAACAAGGTCATTGTGTTATTGCATAAACACTATAGCTGAGGTACTGCCAGTGCAATAACTCAATGTGGAAAAACATGAGAAACAGAAGAGCAGAAAGCAATAGAGGTACATTGCATCATAAATGACTGTCTCTGTGAGAGTTTGGCAGTTTAAATATCAACGTTTAAAAATCAAAAGCATTACTACATACCAGCCACAATGTATTGAAAAAATAGGATTTAAAAACATATACCATTCATAAACTATAGCGTACCTCAGAATAAATTCAACAAAAAAATGTGTCAAACTTTAAAAAAATATATATATTTTTATTGATTTCAGAGAGGAAGGGAGAGGGAGAGAGAGATAGAAACATCAATGACAAGAGAGAATCATTGATCGGCTGCCTCCTGCACACCCCTTACTGGGGATCAAGTCCGAAACCCGGGAATGTGCCCTTGACCGGAATCCAACCTGGGACCCTTTAGTCCACAGGCCAACGCTCTATCCACTGAGCCAAACCAGCTAGGGTGTGTCAAACTTTTTTTATGAAGAAAAGGAAATTTGATTGATGGATGGAAATAAAAGAGGACCTAAATAAGTGTTCACTAGTAAGAAAATTTAATATACCCAAATGTTCCAAATTGATCTATATATTGAATCCAATTCTAACCAAAACCCAAAAAAGCTTTTCAGAGAATGGAATAAGCAGAATTATATAAGAGCAAAAACTTAAAGATAGATGAGAGACTCCTGAAGAGCACAGTGCCAGAACTGCCCTGTCAGATCTTATGATTCATTATAAAGCAATAGGAATTAAAACAGAATTGGGAAGGGCAGACTTGGAACAGAGAGCTCAGAAAGAGACCCACACATGGAAAACTTGGCATTTGATAGAGGATTTGTTTCAAAACTGGAAGAGAATAGATTAGTCAACACAAACTCCTGATTTGATATCTACATATGAAAAACAGCAACATGACAGTATTTTTAAAATAAAATATAGGATACCTGTATTCTTTTTAAATAAATGTTTTAAAATTGATTTTAGAGAGAGAGGGAGAGGGTTAGGGTCTAGTTAAGAGCCATCACCACACATAGGACGTTTTCTATTCTTAAAATATACAGCTACAAAGTTTGATAAAAACATACCTAAACCAAATCTACAGTATATAGCAGTGATGGCGAACCTTTTGAGCTCAGCGTGTCAGCATTTTGAAAAACCCTAACTTAACTCTGGTGCCGTGTCACATATAGAAATTTTTTGATATTTGCAACCATAGTAAAACAAAGACTTATATTTTTGATATTTATTTTATATATTTAAATGCCATTTAACAAAGAAAAATCAACCAAAAAAATGAGTTCGCGTGTCACCTCTGACACACGTGTCATAGGTTCGCCATCACTGGTATATAGTATGCCTAAACTATTTAAAATTATGATAAATTTCAGTTATCAACTTAAAAATGAGAGTATTCTATAATTTTTCAAAAACATTTAGAAGATATAAAAGCAAAAAACTTTTAAGACTACTTGTCTTAGACAAACTTAGGACACATGCAACATTTGGATGTTCATTTTAGTATTGATTGTAGAAAAAACTTAAAATGTCCTTCAATTAGGGCATGTACACTCATACAATGGAATATTATAAAATTTTAAAGTAAGTGAACTAGAAATACTAGAATAAACATGGCTTAATCTAAAAGACTTACTTATATAGTGTCTAAAAACACTCATAGCAATACTATATATTGTTTAAGCATACCTATATTTGTAGTAAAAACACAGAAGACAGGAAAGATATTCTGGGGAGGAAAGGAGGGTAAGAGAATGCAAGCAAGGAGATTTTATGTGAATTTACCGTATTTTATTCTTCCCATTAAAAATCTTAAATATGGCTAAATGTTAACATATACTAAACTTGAGTGGTAGCTACATGGTTATTATATTATTATTTGTACTTGTCTGTGGTTGACATTTTTTGGAAATAAAATAAATATTTTGAAAATTAATAGTAATAGATGGAAACCCTTCTAAAATGAAATTACTTACAGGCCAAGGTGGTGGGACAGAAGTTACTTCTGGAGTATGAAAATAAGCAACACCATTATGGTAAGTGTAAGGATATCCAGTTGAAGTTGTTAGGTACATTGTTCCAGCTGCTGGCATTATACTGGAACCTAAAGTAAAGATTAAATAATAATAATTGAAATGCTAAATTTAACTTTAAAGACTGTAATTTCTGAACACTAGAAAATGTTTATCTTAATACACCTATATAGTTACAGTAAAAATTGAATGTTATGTTATTTTTTAATTCTATATGTTAAAATATCTTTGAAGTATATATTTTCAAACTTATTACCTTAAAAATTTTATTAGCTTAAGGTGCATAAAAAAAGAAACAAGTTTAATAAGAAATACTAAAATTTCACCTATTCAGACTTTAATATCAGTAAAATGAAACACAAAGCTAACAGATAGATTAGATGATTATTTTTCAATGTAAATTATATGTAATTCATTTACTCTACAGTCACTGTAGTGAAGTTCCGAAGACTTTAGTAAGACATTTATTTGTAAAGGCCAATGGTGAGGGAGGCAGTGAAGTTGGAGGAGATTCTACTTTCTGGAAGACATTTTGGTTCCCCCCTACAAATTCTCAATTGATAAATACCAAATCAAAACTAAACTCAATATCTGTTAACTTCTAAGTCAAAAACTAAACAGTCCAAATGAACACAATCTATTAATTTGTCAACGGCTGTATAATAAGTACCTAATGTTTTACATTCCAGTAGATACTAGGACAGAGATAGAGTAAGAAAATTTAGTTACTAATTTTGTGACATTGTTCCTTCTAGCTGAAAACTGGTAGAGATTTTAATAAATATTATAGCTAAAATCTATAAAGAGGCCTAATTTAATAAATAGGAAGAGTGAGAAAAAAAAGAGAAGAGTTGAAAGCATTACAGAAATCTGAGGAAGGCACATACTTTGGTCAATTCTTAAAGCTTTTGGGACTGTTCCTTCTGATAATTATGACACATGTAGTTGGGTTATAGAATATATGTAACCATAGTTTCTGATATTGGGTCTATATTTTAACTTTCAGTACTTTCACTATAATTTTAAGTTACTTTTCTAATTAGAAAATTTTCTAATTAGTGGTTCTAAATTAGTTACAATTAATTTTGCAATTTTAAATATATTTTTATCTGTTTTTCCCTTTAAAGATGTAACTATATGGAATATATACATATATTTTATTGACTTTTTACAGAGAGGAAGGGAGAGGGATAGTTAGAAACATCGATGAGAGAGAAACATCAATCCGCTGGCTCCTGCACACCCCCCACTGGGGATATGCCCGCAACCAAGGTACATGCCCTGGACCCTTCAGTCCGCAGGCCGACACTCTATCCACTGAACCAAACTAGTTAGGACTGGAATATATTTAAGCATCATTATTCAGGTAAAATTTCCCCAACCCCCCGCCTCCCCAATCTAGTATATATTAATTTGTGACGAGAAATATTCATTTGGCCACCAACTTTGCCAAAGTAACTTTATTAAATGAAAGGAACCTGATATTTTAATGAAGTTCTACCGAAAGTTTAATATTTAAAAAAAGAACCATGTAAAAATATTGAAAAATACATTAGTTGTTAATACATACGAGGGATCCCTACTTGTTGTTTTCTTATTGCTGGACCAATGTTTAGTTTCTTATCCTTATAATTCAGTTTTTCAGCCTAAAATAAGAAAAAAAATAAATTTTATTATTTTGGTACTATTGTTTATAAAACCAATAAGGAAAATTAGTAAGAAACACTTTTTAAAATTCAGACTATAACATTCTTTGATAGTAGCAAGTCACAGTGGAAAGGGCAAAGTTTTTGGATTTAAACAGATCTAGGTCCGAATCTACTGCTCTGACCCTAATTCCTAACCTGAAATACAGTCAATCCTCTATTCATGGATTTGGGAATTAATCTACTCATTAAAATTTATTTGTAATCCCCAAATCAATACTCATGACAATTTAGCGGTTATTAGCTGGCAAGAGCAGAGGTGAAAAATGTGAATTGCCTGACACACATGGTTCCAGTTGAGATCAAAGAAGGTGACACTGTCTTATTTCAGCTTTTATACTGTAAACAAGTGTCCTTTCTGTGGTAAATATAGTGCCATGTGTTTTGCATTTTTGTCTTTATGTTGGTGATTTTGCTACTTAAAATGGCCTTTGAGCGTAGTGCTGAAGCGCTGGTCAGTGTTGTTAGGCGTAAGAAGGCTGTCATGTGCCTTATGGAGAAGAGGTGGACTTCATTCAGGCATGAGCTGCAGTGCTGTTGGCCATGAAATCAATATTAAGAATCAATAATACTAAGTATGTCTTTAAACAGAAACACACATAAAATAAAGTTATGTATTGATTGGTTGATGAAAATATTGGCGGCAGAAGCTTGTGGAAACCTAGGCGTATACTTGTAGAAACAGCAGTTCAATGTTTGCTAATTCAGTATTTGTGGTGACTTTATAGAACATTGCTACTGTAAACAAGGAGAACGGAGTACTTAATATACAATTAATATTTAACTGAGAATTTAATATACAATTCAAAATCTATTTTTTCTAAAAAATTTAATGTCACCTTTGCCAAATTTAAGTTATTATCCCAAATTACAGGCTACAGATTTGTTTTAATATGAATGTTCTTAGTTCATATAAAGATTTTCATAGGAGGGGAAATAATCAAAGATAACCTCATTCTAGAAATCCATATGTGTAGTGTTTTTTAGGAATTTAAAGTGCTATTAACACTCAGAAAATATATATCCTCACATTCTTAGCTTAAGCAAATAATGTAAAAAATTAGATTACAACTCCACAACCATACTCATGTAATGATTTGAAATTTGTTTTTCTGAAGATAAAGTTTCTCTTTAATGCTTTTTTTATTAATTCAATTTTTTGTAGGCTAATGTCAATCTTAAGATGCAAATAAGTTAAAAAAACTTTTTAGCAACTGATCATTGTACTAGACCTGTACTATTAAAATAAACACCACAAAAAATTATTTTGAAAGAAATTCCAAAAAGAAAGTTAAATACATTAAAACATCTTACCTCTTGTAAAATTTTTTGTGCATCTTCTTGTGTTTCAAAAGTGACGAAACCATACCTAAATAAATGAATTATTTTCTTAGAACATTACTTTAGAATTATATTAAAAATTTTAAAAAAAATTGTGTTTTAAGAATGGGCCACTGTAGGAGTGAGCATTTTTCTATGGTGCATCAGCATAAAAAACTTAGGAGAATTTTTAGAGGATAGTGAAACTTAACACTATCACTTCCTCTTAGAGTCAGGGGACTAAAAGAAAAAAACTCAGAGATCCTGAAACAGTTTCAGATCTGAACTGTATAAGACAGAAGAGCATGAGAGATACATGTTTTGGCTTATAAATTAGGATGCAATAAATTTCAGTCCAGAGCAATAATCTCTTTAAAATAACAGAGGTTTGGCTTAAATAGAAATCAAAATAGGAAAAAAATTTTAATTAAAAAATGTCAACACAAAAAAACTTTTACATTGGTAAATGAGTACACAAATACATTAATTACTATTATGATCACATATAAGCTGATAATACAATTATGTATTTACTAAACAAATTAAACTAGAAATATGTACAATGTAGACTTTACACCTACTTTTCATATTTAATTGTTACCTTCAGAGTATAATTTATATAACATTCAAGATACAAATACATGTTCAAAAAAACCCAAGATAAAAAGAAATAAAAGAAATAAAAAGCATATCCCTCCAAAATGTAATTTCTATTTAAATAACTTAAGGAAACTTTTTGAGTAATGCTATGTTTCTTATTTTCTTAATTATTGTATAAAGTTTCTTTTTTTTAAACAAAGGAATTTCTCTTCTTTATTTGGCTAAACATTAAACAAGGGTTAAGGAAATATTTTTACACTGAATTTTTTTGTAGAACACATACACCACCCAGTGGAAAAGGCATAAAATAGTTTATACGTATTTCTATGTGATTTTCAATGATAAAAATGGATATTACCAAAATACTGCCAATTCTATAAGCTAAACAAAAGAAATACAATCTCACTTTATCCTAACATTGTTCATCAGTCGGAGGAAGTCGCTCATCTGTTTAGAAAAAACCTCTCTGCAGAATCCCATTACCTCTTCCAAAGTACCCACTTGTCATGTTGTTTGCCTCTTCTAGTTTTCTATCACTTCATTGGTCCCTTCTCTTATACCTATAAATATGGACGTCTTGCCTCTCTTCCAAGGAAACAAATACGTACACTCTTTCTCTAATCTCCACTGCCTTAACTATTTAACTTTGCAGTCAAACTTCTTAGGTAAGTACACTATATAAACTACTTTTTTTTTCCTCTGAAATTTGGCTTTTGCATATACCAACCTACTAAAACAGCTCTAAGGTCATTAGACATTTCTAGACAAACCCTACTGCTTTCTTCTCAATTTTCATTCTCCTTGATTAAGAAATTAAAAATTATTCTTGAGTTATATTTCTCAGATTAGTCCCTTAATGAGGTCTCTGATGCACAACCTACAGAGATACCTTTGTGTCAGCTTTTTTTCAAATAAAGCTCGATTTAGTCTAAAGCAGGTATGTAATTGCAACAATATCTGATTCCTTTAGCTTCTGGTTCCTTAGCTATTGGACATTATATACTCAACATTAAGTGCTTGCTATGTAACACTGAATGGTCCCTTAGCCCATGCAAGAATAATTCCCAACAAATTATAGTGTCCCCCTTCCTCCAACACACACACACACAGAGGAGATCAAAAGGTAGGGCAAAAGGTAGGAGGAAAGAAGACTGCACAAAAATCTCTTGAAAAAATGGAAGCAAAGTAAGTTAGCATGCAAAACCTAGCAACCCAATAAAAACACAATTGCTAATTCTATGTACTATCTATAGTGATACTAACCCTTTAGACACTCCAGCTCTGTCATTTACAATCTTCACTTCTTTTACAGACCCATATTGAGAAAAAAATTTTCTTAAATCATTTTCATTTGTCTAATGGCATAAAAAAACAAAAACATTTTTTAATTGATAAAAGATATAAAAACTCATGCTTGTTTAGAGACAGAAAAGTTTATAAATAAATAATATGAATGAATATAAGAATACCTCTCATTAAAACAGTGGATGAAACCACTAGGTTATTAAAATCAATATATGTAAATACTTTACTTTATTCAGAACTACATTGTTAAACATAGTTTAATAGTAAAAAGTTTTAAGCTGCATTGTTTTAAAACTACAAAGAAAGTTCAGTATTTAAAGGAGTTCTTATTCTCTAGTTGGCCAGTTGAAAAATATAACTTGCATTAGGCATGTCTATAATTATAGTAAGGAAATACAGGTAGCCCATGCTGTTGGAAGGTTTGTCTAACACCACTGCTTTTACAGAAGACCTCCATCAGTACCTGTTTTGGCTAACCAAAAGAAATCCAAAGAGGACTTCTGCTTTTATGAGAAAAGGCACAAAGTGAAAATACGTTCAGCTTTTGTTTTGCAGCAAGCCCGTATACCATAGAGGCAGTGCAGCCCAGCGCCTTCCCTGGAACTGCACTCACAGCTCAGCATCAAGCTGCTATAGCTCTGAACTGTGCCTGTGAGCACCTGTGCTTTATCTTGATTTATTTTGTGTATCCCTGAGCAAGATGTGTCCTGAGGTGTCAGAAAAGCTTGAGAGAGTGCATAAAGATGCTATGCTTAGCTTAAAACTGGACGTAAACATATTTGGTATGATTTGGCTGGGTATTTTGGGAGGCCTGGGAAACACTAAAAATTTTTCCATATGCATTTATGTTCTCACTTCAAAACATTTCAGTTTATGAAAGGTTTCATAGGAATGCTCTACTTTCAGGAAGTGGAGGAAACATGTGTTCCTAGAGGGCTCACATGAAGGCAGTGGAACTAAGTTATGTTGGCCTACACCAGTCACTTTTAATCAGCATAGTATCCTGGAAGAGTACGGTCTTAGGAAAGGAATATATTTCCAGACGTATGTGAACTCAATTTGTGATAACAATGAAGTAGTTACATAATTTAAAGTTTTTGGATGCTTTATCATACTCAATATACATTTTAGCTAAATAGACATTATAATATTCAAAATAAAATTTGAATTATAATTAGACTATAATGTATAAGATATCTACTGAGATAGTTTTGGCATATCTAGTTTATTTTTAAAATATTTTTTTGACTTCAGAGTAGAAGGGAGAGGGAGAGATAGAAAGAAACATCAATGATGAGAGAGAATCATTGATTAGCTGCCTCCTGCACACCCCCCACAGGGGATCGAGCCCGCAACCTAGGCATGTGCCCTTGACCGGAATCGAACCCTGGACCCTTCAGTCGGCAGGCTGATGCTCTATCCACGGAGCCAAACTAGCTAGGGCTGGCATATCTCGTTTTAATTACTCTCATAATAGACTTATATTACCTTTCTTGCAGTATTTATACTAAATTCATTGCAATTTCATTTTCTGGTTCATCTATAACTGTTTGCCCTAAGAGGATCTTTAAATATCCCTAGTGAGGTTTGGCTTAAATAGAAATTTAAGCCAAAATTTTTCCTAGAAAAATTTTTCTTTATAGACATAGGTAAGCACATGCCTAATAGCAGAGCTAATGCCTTTTGAGTTCCACTGCGACCTTACTACTTAAATACACTATTGTTTTTTAGTTAGTAACCTAAAGCCTGCTAAAGTGGATGATGACAAATACTGAGTTAACTTGAGAATAAATGAATGACTCTTATTTTAGTAAGTACAAAATGTAATTAACACCAGAATAAGAATTTCTATTGGAGAATTGAAAACAAATTAATTCAAAGTATTTTCTGGTAAAAAGTCAATAGCTCAATTTTGCAATTCAAACTTAAAGGATACAGAAAGTCAAGATGATTAAATATTACAGAGAGATGGGCTTCTAAAAAAGTTTTAAAAAGTTTGAGACTTCTTGGGGCTACAGTAAACAGTTTCATTGTGGGAATTTATCTATGATTTTGGAAAAAGTTTAAGTATAAGGGAGGGAATTCTAGCAGTTATCCTAAAGCTATGACTGCATTGTAACAATATAGCCTCCAAAATTCATTTTGTAGTTTTCAGTAAGTTAGAATAACATAGCCAAATGTTTAAATTTATTGATGATTTATTTTAAAAAATATACTAAGCTGTTTTAATATAAATCCTGAACAAGAATAATCAACTTGAATATTTATGGTCTGCCATTAATATTTTCCATAGAAATAAAATATTTTTTAAAATAGGCATTTCATAAGAAATCATTTTTCTTTATTTTTAGTGAACCATTCTTATAGTTGCTTAAGATTCCACTTAATGTATCCTTGCATGCCTTTTCTGTAGGTGTTTACTATATGGGGATGCTGTAAAACATCTCACAAAGTATGCCTTTCTGAAATAGCTTATTACATCATTTAAATATATTACTGTTAAGATGCTTTATTCTGACAAGAACACAGGCCTGTTTGGGTGATCAAATTTTAAGTTAGGTGATGGGAAGCAATTTGCAAAAGATGAAAGTCTAGGAGGGTACTCAGGAATCAGAAATAAAAGTTGGGGTAAAGAAACAGGATTTCATAGGACAAATTTTGTGTGTGTGTTTTTTTGAGTCTACTTTTGTAAATTATAATCACTTATTTGGGCTTCTGGAGTACTATGCAAGAAAGTATAACTAATATGATATGGTGAAATGAAGAATATGGAGCTATGAGTCAGGAAAGTAGGATTCTAGTCTTTATGCTGTCACTAAGTAGCTAGCTAGGAGACTTATAGACAGGTCAGTGAGCCTCAATTTCCATGTATGTGAAACTGCACAATTATATATGCTCTATTTAATCTCCACTGTTTTTGAAAATATTCTTTATATTAAGACAAGTTGAAAACTATTAATCATTGTACAAATAGCAAATATGTTATTATTTTTATAGTTGCACAAGGAAACAATTTCCAAGAAATAAAATTACTTCTAATGCAAAAATTACACCATGTTATACACGAAATAGGTACCTTAAAGTCAATTCCTCCTACGAAGATGCGATTAGGGATCACCGTTCCATATCTTGGGACACTTGTTGGGTTATTCAAAGGCACAGGTGATGCAGGATTAGGGGATGAAGACAATGAATCTGTTTGTGTCTGATTTGATGTTTGCTGTAAAATAAAATTCTTTTTAAACTTTTAGCACTGGATATCACTTTTTTAAAAAAAATGTTTTGTTTTTTAAAAAATATATTTTTATTGATAGCAGAGAGGAAGGGAGAGGGGGAGAGAGAGAAACATCAATGATGAGAAAGAATCATTGATTGGCTGCCTCCTGCTACTATGGTTGAGCCCCAAACCTGGGCATGTGCTCTGGACCAATCGAACCCAGAACCCTTTAGTCTGCATGTGGAAGCTCTATCCACCGAGCCAAACCAGCTAGGGCACGCTGGATATAACTTTTAAAAAATATATATTTTTATTAATTTTAGAGAGGAAGGGAGAGGGAGAGAGAGAGATAGAAACATCAATGATGAGAGAGAATCATTGATCAGCTGTCTCCTGCACGCCCCCCATTGGGGATCGAGCCTGCAATCTGGGGCATATGCCCTTGACCAGAATCAAACCCAGGACCCTTGAGTTCGCAAGTGGACACTCTATTCACTGAGCCAAACCAGCTGGGCTGGATATAACTTTTGATGCAGGCTGAAAATATGTATGTTTCAAAAAGATGTCATTTAAATAAAATATACTTTAGACTTTAATTTTATTCTAATTTATGAAGGTTATAATGAAAGCCAATAACTTTTTTGGGCAACATAAAGATAGGAAATGTAGAATCTACTCCATTATAGTAGATAAAATCTTAAATACATTAACATACTTGTCAATTAAGTATACCACTAGAATATTATAGCCACTTAAATATTTTAAGTATTAAGGAGGAATTTTAAACTCAAAAAAAAGTTTGAGAAAGAGAAAAGTAGCCCTGGAAAGCTAGGAGCTGGCCTGGCACAACCAACTTGGTCCTGGTGGTTTTAGGAGTTGGCCCAGAACTCATAGCTAGGCTGCGGTATTCTCTTGTTAACAGAACACCAACAAGGCTACTCTGTGATTGTGATGGATGGAGATAAAAGTAAGACCACTCCATAATCACGTCTGAACATTGGCAAAAACAAAAGCATTGTCCAAACCACGAGAAGGACTAAACACCCTTCTATTCTGGCTGAAACGAGTGACTGCTCCTCCTTCTTTATCAGCTTTAGCCCTGATCTGTATTTCTTGCCTACAAGAATTAACATACTAATCCATTACTCCCACATCCTGACAACATGCATTTCAGAATAAAGCCCTCTTCCTTGAACTCTAAAAAATGCTTAACACAAGCCTAAACCCTGTAAGTTCGTTTTAACATCATCTTACTGAGAGGTCCTGTGGTGTGTACCCAATGAAGGGCAACAATTCAATAGACTCAACTTTATTAAACTACAAATGTGCTCCTGGCGGTCTCTGGCCAAAGAACATTGACAAGTTAATAAACACTGACATTCAAATTTGTTTTTCAGTTCTAACATTATTTTTAAAAATGCACTTGTTAGTTTGAAGATTTGACTGATTTCATTAAGAACTATACCATACCTTACCCTGAATGGGTGGCTCAGATGCTTGGAGCATTATCCTGTATATCAAAAGGTTGTGAGTTGATTCCCCATAAGGGCACATACTTAGGTTGAAGGTTCAATCCATGGTTGGGGCATGTACTGGAGGCAACCGATCGATGTCTCTCTCTTTCTCCCTTCCTCTCTCTAAACATATCCTTGTGTGAAGATTTTAAAAAATTATATACCTATAAGTATGCATTTTTATACCAAAGAATTGAGCTCAATGTATAATCATATGTTCACAGTTCTAAGTCAGGGGGCCTAATTTAGATGTTAATAAATATAAGCCTTTGCACAATGGAAAGATAATAGACTCTTAAGGTACATCTAAAAAAAAGAAGACTTGGGAATAGAATTTTGAAGAGAAACCAATTCAAGAACTTGCTAATTATTCTCCTTCTAGGAACACTAAACAGACTTCTGGGACAATCTAACATACTAAGTGAGTTCCTAAAAAAGCTTGAAGTTCATAATTTCAATTCTCCAAGAAACAAATACATAAAAATAAATTTCAATTTAGATAATGGAATTGTTCTTTTTCACATTTTGTCTCCTCTTTCATTTCATTAGCCAATAAAACCATCATCTCTAAATTAATCTCTGCAAGATGGACAAACCACTAGGCCTGTGGTGACTAGGAGGCTATAGACTGAACCTTATGGGCTCTATTCTCCATATTGTCTTAAGGGGGAAAAACACATACTTTCTAATATGGTAGTTCATAAAAACATCTACTAAACCACAGAGAAGTCCTCATATTTAAAATTACTATATTGTTGTTTCCAACTGAAGAAATCTGGACTCCAATCTTAACATAAGCATCCTCTCTGGGCATTTGGAGGTTATTTGTAACTTCACTTGTGGGACACATGCCTAGAATAGATGATTTTGGGATGCTTAATTTTATTTTTCAACTGTAGATTGGTATTGCTAGAAAAAATAGAATAGTAGATATAATCTTGTCTCTGCCTGTTTAGAAAGTATCTATTTGCAAATTTAAAATCAGTCTTCATGAAATTCTCTTACAAAATGAGTTCGATGGATGAGCTCATTTGTTCTCAAATTTGCTTACATAAAAGTCACCCCCATTTTTCCTATCACGGAGAGAGGGATGGCATGAGCCGAAGTGAACAGAGTGCTTTATTTCCAATCCCGAGAAACTAGTTAACTGGGTGTGGGATGGGGGAGGGGGAGGCCAACTTTTTACATCCAATGCACGTCATTCTCCAGCGGCTAAGGCTCCTGCTCTACTGTGGGTTCCGCCTGCTTCTCCTCTTTACCACTTATCACTTTCCAACGCGGTATTTACTATGTTTACTGCCTGTCTCTTCCCACCAAAGGTAATGCTCACAAGGGAAGGGGTTTGCCCGTGCTGTTCCCTGCAGCACCTAGGGCAGTGATGGTGCAGAGCAGGGATTCGGGAAATATTTGAACGGACGAAGCACTTCTTTTTGCTCACAACATGCCAACCAGCAGCCTGCAGGCTTTAGAACACAGTGTGAGCAACAGCCTAGAAAATACTCGAATGTGTGCAGGTGGAGTCCCTCGGGAAGGGCAGCGATGCAGCGAGTGAGCCGCTACAGCCTCCCCTCCCGCCGGCGATGCCCTTGCAAAGGCAGGAAAAGCCCATGTGCGCAGCGGTGACTGGGGCACGAGGAGGGCCCTTCGCTCAGGGAGCGTCCAGCACCACCCGGTTCATGAAAAGCGTCCTCCGAAGGGATGCGCCTTCGCTACCGCCACCCGCTGGGGATTAACCGGGACCCCCATCCGCCACTTGGCCCCCGGAGACACGGAGACGACAGGAAGGGGGCGGCTAACCGTCGCAGTCACGGCCTCGACGCTCCGTCCCCTGCGAGGCCAGCAAGTGGAGGCACCGGAGGAAATGGCCGCGGAGACAACTTCCTCGGGTTCCCGCGGGTCATCGTGAATTTGGGCGCCGACACGAGGGTCCACCCCCTCCCCACCAAAGTGCGGGAGGGAAAAAAAGGCTAACCAGCGAGAAATTTTGCCCCACAAATCCGCCAGCAGCCGTGGCGGGAACCCTCAACGGCACCGACCCGACGTCGGCCTCGTGCGTAGCTCACCCCGCGGCCCTCGCGTAGCGCGCGCTGATTGGCTGCCAGCGGGCGCGGGGCGGGGCTGCGTGTGGCGGCGGCCGCTCCGCCCCCGCCGGCTCCTCCCCCTGCCCGCCCCTCCCCCGCCCCGCCCCGCCCCCTGCTCAGGCCACCTGCCCGGACCCGTGCACTTGGTGTTGGGGTGTCCCGTCCAGCCTGCGCCCTCCGCGCCCTTCTCCCAGGCCCTCGGGCCCCCACGGGCCCGTCGAGGGGGGAGGAGGCGCCGCTCCGACAGCCCCTCGCGGCGGCGGCCGGGCTGAGTCCCGCGGAGCGAGCGTCCAAGTGCAGTTTGGGCGGGAAAGCTCTCTCTCTTGCCCGGACCCAGTCGGGTGCACAGGGTCCCGCCGCCGCCACCCCCCCAAACCTCCCGGCCGTTTCCGAGGCCCCCCGGCCTGCCCGGACCCGGCCAGGCCCGGCGGCCGCGCCTTCCCGAACCCACGACACAATCCGACGGGGCTGGCGGACCGGCCGCCGCTCTTCGCCGTGGTCGACGGGGCGACTGGCCCGCGTCTCCCCAACAAGAGAGCCGGCCCGGCGCCTGGGCTCCAGACCCGCCCCTCCGAACCCCGCCCGCTCCCCTCGCCACCCCGGGGCCGGGGCCGGGGCCGGGGCCGGACCCGTCCTCACCGCCGCGGGCTCGCTCTCCATCTTCCTCCGCGCCCTTCGGAAGCCGGGAGCCGGGAGCCGGGAGCCGGGAGCGGCTGGACGGCCGGGTCTGGAGCTCCGTCGCGTCGCTCCGAGAGCTGCCCCCTCTGCCCCTCGCACCAGGGCAGCTCTCGCTCGCCGGGGCCGGACCCTGCCCCTGGGGAGGGGCGGGGGGCGACGTCGCGGGCGACAGGGACGCCGCGGGGGGAGGGGCGCGAGGAGGGGGCCGAGGCCGGCGCCCGGGGCAGAGCGGGCGGGCGTCGGGGCGGCTCGACGGCAGGTTCTGGGCCGCCGTCGCCTGCTCGGCCGGCGGGCGCGGAGGGCGGACGGTTACGCCCAGCCCCGGGCGCCGCACGCCTGTCCCGCTGGCCCCCTGGGCGCCCCGGCGGCCTCTGGGACCGGGGGCTTTGCTGGGAGCCGGTGCGGGCGCCGGCGGGAGGCGGTGCAGCCCACCGGGCAGTTTCCAGAGGCGCACTCTCCCCCGGGCGCTTGGGAAGCCAAGCGGAGGCCGCCGCGCTGCACCTGCCGTCGCCGTCCCTTATCCCGCCGAGCGGGCGGGGCGGGACAGGGCGGCGGGGCCAGGACCCTCCGCTCGGCCCGTACCGGGCTCCTGGGCCGGAACCGCTGGGCGCCGCCGGGACCGCACAGCCTCGGGAGCCCGCCCGCGATGCAGCCAGGGCGCCGGCGGGGTGAGGACTGAGCGGTCCTTGGCCTTGGGGGTCCCCGGTAGACGGGGCTTCGGTAGACATCTCTCTGCAGGAGAGCGGGGACAGGTCCTGGGGGCGGTGCGCGACTCAGCGCAGAGCCCGTGGAAGGAACTGCACCCGGACAACTGTACGTCTAGACCAGCGGTTCTCAACCTGTGGGTCGCGACCCCTTTGGGGGTCGAATGACCCTTTCACAGGGGTCGCCTAAGACCATCGGGAAACACATATATAATTACACATTGTTTTTGTGATTAATCACGATGCTTTAATTATGTTCCATTTGTAACAATGAAAATACATCCTGCATGTCAGATATTTACATGACGATTCATAACAGTAGCAAAATTACAGTTATGAAGCAGCCACGAAAATAATGTTATGGTTGGGGGTCACCGCAACATGAGGAACTGTATTAAAGGGTCGCGGCATCAGGAAGGTTGAGCACCACTGGAAGGGATAGGAAATTTCACCGGGGGCCTCTGATATCAGTTCAGGATTTTAACTAACCATTTTTGTCATGTTTTTAAAGAAGCAGCAGCAATAATTGTTTTAAAAGTAGTAACTTTTGTTCTCTATTGTAAAAGTTTGACTTTGGGTTATTTTAAATGGTTAAAAAGTAAACAGCATAACTATGACTATCTTTTTTTTTTTTTAATATTTTAATAATTTTTATTTCTTAAAGTATTACAAAGGGTATTACATATGTCTCCTTTTTTCCCCCCCTTGACATTCCCCCGGCCACTACCCCCCGCCCCCCCCCGCCCCGTGTCTTGTGTCCATTGGTTAATCTTATACGCATGCATATAAGTCCTTCAGTTGGTCTCTTAATCCCCGCCCCCCAACCCTCCCCAGGCTTCCCACTGTAGTTTAACATTCTGTTCAATGTTGCTCTGCTTCTGTATCTACCCCTGTTCATCAGTCCATACTGGTCCCCTTTATTTGTCCCAACCTCACTGGAGTAGTCTCAACCTCACCAGGGCTGTTTCAACTTCACCGGGGCCGTCCCTACCTCACGGGGGCCGTTTCAACCTCACCGGGGTCGTCCCTACCACACCGGGGCCGTTTCAACCTGACCGGGGTTGTCCCTACCACACCGGGGCCGTTTCGACCTGACCGGGGTTGAACTATGACTATCTTTTAATCTGTTTAAAGATTAGGTCATAATATTATTTGCTAAAAAATAAAATGGGAAACAATTTTTGTTAATTGAATACAGTTCAGCTAAAGTACCCTAAAAGTCTGCATGCAATATAAGTTCATTTTCTCAAGTTATAAGTATCTGTGGAAAATACAAATTAAAACATATTCTAGAGCAGAACAATGTTGCTATTTAATACCATTGATCTTTGGGCATTTTCCTAGCAGTAATGATGGGTTTGCTTGATATTACTATCCTCTCTTTTTCCTCAGTCTTTTTTCCTTAAACCTTTACAAAGTATTACAGATGTCTCCCTTTTCCTCCCCTTTATCCCCCTTCACCTGGTTCCTGCCTGCCCCAGGCCTTTATTTCTAAATACATTTCACTATTAAAAAAATAACACAGTGAGTCTCATCACAGCCAATATCCTTATACAATCTAGTCATGAAATGAATGTTTATATTGCTTCAAACAGTTTAAACCTGAAGTTTGAGACCACACCTTCATGTTTGTACTTGTTGTCTGTGTCCATAGGTAATGCATATATGCATTTAATTCTCTGGTTAATCTCTTCCCAGGCCCTTTCCCCACTTCATCAATCTGTTCTATGTTTCCATGCCTCTGGTTCTATTTTATTCATCAGTTTATTTTGTTCATTAAATTCCTTATTTATTTTGATTTTTAGGTTCAATTGTTGATAGACATGCATTTATTGCCATTTTGTTCATTTTTTAAAGGCACATTTAATTAATATCAAGAGTGGAATACCAAAGGCCCAAAATATAATGAAGGGACACATTCCCCCATTAACACCAATGACAATGCTCTTTCAACATGTGCCTGTTGAATGAAATGGGGATTTAATAAATTTCACTATTAAAAAATAACACAGCGAGTCTCATCACAGCCAACATCCTTGTACAATCTAGTTGTGAAATGAATGTTTATATTGCTTCAAACAGCTTAAGCCCGAAGTTTGATACCACACCTTCATGTTTGTACAGTCCTCACTAAGATTATCTACAGTATTAACAACCATTCAAAGAACAGACCATTGATTCAAACCACATTGATGTAAGGCTCAATCAAGTAATAGAGACCCCAAAATGAAATGGTTAAATATATGAACTACTTGTACTGATATCTATTAAGTAGTTTCTTAGCAAATAAAACCTTAAAATGCAAAGCTCACCTCATTTGAGTTTTGACCAAGAAGTTCAACAACAATCATGGATTCCACAGTCTTATTGGCAAAACTGATGTACAGTGTCTCTAAATCGCTATGCTCAAGGTTAAGAGCCATGCATATTCCATTTTTACATTTTACTGGAATTTTACATGTTTGGTTTATGATTTTAAATCTCTAGGTTTCCATTCCTCCAAACTGTCTGAAGACACAGTGTGCCACAGACTTAAGACTTGTTTCTCCCTCTATTTTTTCAAACAGCAACATTTCTCAGGTGTCTACATGTCCGAGGAGGGGAATTTTTCGGAGGCGGCCACTTCTTTGGAATAGCCCAACGCCATCAGGCTTCTGAAGCAAGGGGAAGGGGAAGAGAAAAAAGCCGAAACGCAAGGTTCATCCGGTAAGTTCTACATTAACCATTACAAGCTGGATAGGATAAGAATGTGGCTTTTTTGGCTCAAAAAGTCTGAGTCTTGGTGTGGAAATGAGTACTTGGCTGTCCCACCACAGCTTTCTCCTGGTGTGACGGTCAGGGAAGTCTGGACTGAGGAGCATGATTTGTTTACCTATGAGGCGTAAACTTCTAGGCACCCAGTGCATTTTGGGCTTGTTCCAGTCTACCTTTCACTTTTAGGGAAAACAAGTTGATGGCGTGGTCTACCATTGTTGATCTCCGTTGGCTGACACTGGGCTGCTGGACTTGCTTGAGGTACTGAATTTGAGCAGTTCACTCTCGTATCTCTTGCTCCTCAGTTGCTAGTCGCATTACAAGGATGCTTTCCATTTGTGCAGACTTGTGCTGCTGTTGCTTTAGTTTTTCTTCCCACTCCCTTAAGCCAGTTACATCATTAGAGTAGAGGTCTGTGTACTTTCCCTCCAAAGCTTGCACATATGCTTCATACTGTTTCCATCTTAAAATTAAAATTAACTCATCTCGTGCCATAACTTTGAAGCCTCTCACTCAGGCGAACCTTTTTGGGAAGAGGTTCCTCCTTGGTCATCTTGAATCCTCTCCAGTGCTGCCCAGCGCCCCCCCTCCTCACCCCCTGCTCACCCACGTGCTCCCTTGTTCATATTTTTGATCTTTTATTTCTTTTTCTTAAAGAAGACCCTTTAACATTTCATGTAATAATAGTTTGGTGGTGATGAACACCTTTAGCTTCTCCTTGTCTGGAAAGCTCTTTATCTAACCTTCAATTCTAAATGGTAGCTTTGCTGGGGAGAGTAATCTTGGTTTTAGGTCCTTGCTTTTCATCACTTTGAATATTTCTTGCCACTCCCTTCTGGTCTGCAAAGTTTCTGTTGATAAATCAGCTGACAGTCGTGTGGGCGGTCCCTTGTAGGTAACTAACTGATTTTCTTTTGCCGATTTTAAGATTCTCTGTCTTTAACCTTTGGCATTTTAATTATAATTTTAATATATTTTTAAAGAATTAGCAGCAATAATTGTTGAAAGTAGTAACTTTTGTTTTCTATTGTAAAGTTTGGCTTTGGGTTATTTTACTTGCAAGATAAAGGGTTAAAAAGTAAACAGCATGAGTATATTTTAATCTGTTTAAAGATTAACTCAATATTATTTACCAAAAATAAGATAGGAAACAACTTTTGTTAATTGAATACAGTTCAGCTAAAGCACCCTAAAAGTCTGCTTGCAATATAAGCTAATTTTCTTAAGTCTTAAGTGTCTGTGGAAATAAAAAATACAAACCAATTCAAATTAATATATATTCTAGAGCAGAATAATTTTGCTGTTTAATATAGTTGATTTTTGAACATTTTCCTAGTAGTAATGATGGGTTTGATAGATATTACTATCCTCTTTTTTTTTTTTTTTTTACTAAAAGTACTTACTTTTGAAGACCATTCATTAATTCATCACAAGTTAATCAACAAAATTTAGGAAACATTGACTTTATATCAGTGCCTATGTTGGTGCTAGGAAGATATGCTGTACTCAAGTAACTCTTTTAATTCTTTTTAAAAAAAAATATATTTTATTGTTTTTTTACAGAGAGGAAGGGAGAGGGATAGAGAGCTAGAAACATCCATGAGAGAGAAACATCAATCAGCTGCCTCCTGCACACCCTCCACCGGGGATGTGCCTGCAACCAAGGCACATGCCCTTGACTGGAATCGAACCCAGGACCCCCCGGTCCAGAGACCGACGCTCCATCCACTGAGCCAAACCAGTCAGGGCAACTCTTTTAATTCTTACACCAAAAATAGTTTTTTAATTTTAAAAGCTTAACCGTTTGAGTCGCAAGCAGCGCAATCGTGCTGCTTGGTATTTCTCGACATAAAATAAAACAAGCGCTATCACGCTGTTTGGGTCTTTTCGTACTCATTTAGAGAAAGCGCGGTTGCGCTGTTTGGGATTCTTCGACAGTGTTTTTTCAATACCCCCTGGGACTCAAATGAATCGTATGTTTTCTCGACATAAAATCTCAGCAGCGCAATCTCGCTGCTTGGGACTCAAACGGTTAAATGAATTATGTAAGACTATCCAATTCAACTTAGTAGACAAGTATAGAGTTCCTATTATGTGTAGTACATAATGCTGTATGCTATGGGAGATAAGAGGATGAATGAGATCATACTCTGTCTTTGAGGTGTTTTCTTTCTTTTTTTTCTTTTTGTTCCTTTCGCTCCTTTTTATTTCCCTGCCTCCTTCTCTTCCCCAACCTTTCCCTCCTCCGGCTTTTTCTTCCGGTGGCTGCCCCGATGGAGTCTGAGCTTTTGAGGTGTTTTCAATCTAGGAAGAGAAGGAATTACAAAAAAAATAATAATTACACCCTTTCCTCATAGCTTAATTCATCGTGAACAAATTCCTTTCATCCTCAATGTGTTTGATGAATTTCTCCTCATATTAGGACTTATATTTATATTTATCTAACCTTAAGAAGGAAATGAAGCTTTGCCCATTTTTTCTTAAAGAACAGGACCTTGGTTCAAAAATTGAGGTAGACGCTGAGCAGTCAAATAGTTGAAGGCTGCCAGTGGACCAACCGTAGGCCTCACAGCTGGAGGCATATTGAAGCAGGACCTGAGTGTGGCATCTTCGGCTTTACCACAGAACTCTTTTATTTATTTATTTAAATTTTGTTTTATTGCTAAAAGTATTTCAAAGAGTATTACATATGTCTCCTTTTTTCCCCCCCTTGACATTCCCCCAGCCTCCCCTACCCGCCAGTGTCTGTGTCCATTGGTTATGCTTATATGCATGCACACAAGTCCTTCGGTTGATCTCTTACCCGCGCCCCCCCAACCCTCCCAGCCTTCCCACTGTAGTTTGACAGTCTGTTCAATGCTGCTCTGCCTCTGTATCTATTTTTGTTCATCAGTTTATAATGGTCTTTATTATCCATAAATGAGTGAGATCATGTGGTATTTTTCTTTCATTGACTGGCTTATTTCACTTAGCATAATGCTCTCCAGTTCTATCCATGCTGTTGCAAATGGTAAGGATTCCTTCTTTTTTACAGCAGCATAGTATTCCATTGTGTAGATGTACCACAGTTTTCTAATCCATTCATCTGCTGATGGGCACTTAGGCTGTTTCCAAATCTTAGCTATGGTAAATTGCGCTGCTATGAACATAGGGATGCATATATCCTTTCTGATTGGTGTTACCACAGAACTCTTACATATTGAGAAGAGAAAGGCATTTGATCCAATGGAAACTTAGGCAAAACACATGTATAGACAATTTACTGAAGACTAAGTCCAAATAGCCAAGAAACATTTGAAAGAATGCTTAGTAATCTGCAAAGTAAAAATTAAAATACCAATGGAATATAGTTTATAGCTGTAAGATAAGCAGAAATGACTACAGTACCCATTAAGGTAGAATGTGAAGTGGTGTGATTATTTGGGAAATCTAACATCTATCTATTAAAATAAAAAATACATATACCTTTAGACCCAAAAATTCTACTCCTAGAAGTCTATCTGGTGGAAATTAAACAACTGGTTCATAAATACATGTGTACAAAAATGATTACTCCAACGATGTAGTGGTGAAAAACTACAGAAAGAAATTGAATTCCTTAAATAGAGCAATACCCCAATAAATTATGTTATATCCATACCATGGAATATTATGCATTTATTTAAGAGAATGAATTTGTTGATATTGTAGATGAGATGGTGAGATTCTTATAAAAGTATTATTGAATAAGAAAAGGAAAACTATAAAATATTTCCACCCATCCCACTTTTTAAAAATAAATAACAAAAACACATTCTATGTGTTATACACATATATATGAATGTAGGCCAAAACTGAAAAGGTGCATGCTAGGTTGATAACTTGAGTTACTTTGCAAGGAGTAGAAAGGTTGATGTGGGTGGAGAAGGAGAGAAATGTGCAAGATATGTAAAAGAAGTTAAGAAAAAGGTGTACCAAGGTTGAGGTTTGATTCCAGGTCAGGGCACATGCCAGGGCTGCCGGCTCAATCCCCAGTGTGGGGTATGTAGGAGGCAGCCAATCAATGATTCCCTCTCATCATTGATGTTTCTCTCTCTCTCTCTCCCTCTCCCTTCCTCTCTGAAAAAAAATTTTTTTAAAGCATGCGTATAATTATATATATGCTATCATTTCTAAACCTAATAAGAAAGGCAAAATCAGGGGCTAATACAGTTTGCAGGAAAGAAATATGACAAAAATATGTCAAGAAATGGAAATAACTATACATAATTTTACTGGATATAAAATTTTTTTAGTTTTTATTTGTTTAGTAAATGTTTATTTGTTATATAAATCAAACAGTATTTGACTATTTGAGTCAATTGCATGGTTATAAAAAACATAGGTCTTAGCCCTAGATGGTTTGGCTCAGTGGATAGAGCGTTGGCCTGTGGACTGAAGGTCCCAGGTTCGATTCCAGGCAAGGGCACATGCCCGGATTGTGGGCTCGATCTCCAGTGTGGGGCTTGCAGGAGGCAGTTGATCAGTGCTTCTCTCTCATCATTGATGTTTCTGTCTCCCTCTCCCTCTCCCTCTGAAATCAATAAAAATGTATTTAAAAAACTAGGACTTTTAGTAAATGTATGTGCATATCAGGAGAGTCTAGCTTATGTCAGTAATAAATGACCCCCAAATCCGAGGGGCTTACCAGAAAGGCTGCTTTATTGCTCATGTTACACATCCACTATAGATTGGTTTGAGCTCTACTCCATGCTGATTTCACTCAGGATCCAGCTTCTATTTGATACCCATTAATCTTGTGGCAGAGAAAGATGATGTCATGGTTAAGCATATGCTGACTCTTAAAGCTTCTGTTTAGAAGGGGCTCTGCCACTCATCTTTCACTGGCCAACCAAGTCACGTGGCTGAGCCTGCTGTCAATGGGATGAGGATGTATAACGTTCCCACAGGGAGGTCAGTAAACATCTCCCCTGAGTATGAAGATCTGCGTCAGGACAGAGTGTTAATGAAGTATTTCCATGTAATCTTATTAGTGAATGTTATTAAAGCTTGGTGAGTGAGAATTATATGAGAGAAAAAATATATTTTTATAATTAAGTAAAAGCTATTTTCTCATCTATTGGGTGCACAAGTAAGAAATACTTCTTTGACTTTAGTTTCAATCACAGATCACAAACTATCCTTTACATATTCAGAGAAGAAAAAAATGAAAACCTTTTAATCCATATTTTGAAGCTAGGGAAAGTTAAGGTAGATAAAGGGGTAAGATTCGATTTTACCCACATATTTTATTTTTCTGAAGTTAGAATTTACACCAGAATTTATGTTGATGAGAAGTATATCATTTATCAAAAATCAGAAAAAGATTCCTTCCTTTAGAAATGACAGTATAAAAATAATAGTATTTGGTACTTTTTTCCCCCTAGAGTTTTAAGTATTTGCTCATAAAGAATCTTCCAAGTCAATTATATATGCAGCTATCAGTTTGGTTATTAAAATACCACTTTGGCTAGAAGAAATTTTAAAAAAGGCTCTCTAACGTCTCATTTATACCATAGGTAGCATTCTACCATGTTTTTAAAATTATTTTTAGGTAGTATTCTACCATGTTTTGTTTTTTTTATCCCACTTCACAGTTTAAATTAAGTTTGCTGCTGTGTAATAATACAGATGATTCCTGAAATATGCTTTATTTTCCAAACCTTTCAAAAACAATTGTGACATTATCTGAAAAGCTTCACCAGTACATTTTATATAGAGCAGACTAGAGGCCCAGTGCATGAAACTCATGCACTGGTAGGGTCCTTAGTAGCTGCCAGCTGGGGCCTCCCTCTTTCCCCTTGCTGACCCCGCCCCCTGGTCGAACTCCTGGTCGAGGGGACAATTTGCATACTACCCTTTTATTATATAGGATAATGGTGGAAGTCCCAAGTGCAGTTCAACAGCTGTGGGTTAAGGGCAGAAGCAGCTGTATCCTTGATCAGTTATATGAGTCAGTGAGGGTGAGAATTGTGAGGTTCTCACAGGGGTTAATGCTAGCAATCTAATTTCACCAGACCCTTGGCATCAGATGGAATTTTTTTAAAAGAAAGGACTCACTTTTTAAATTTTTATTTTAATTTTAAATCTTTATTGTTCAGATTATTACAGTTGTTCCTCTTTTTCCCCCCCCATAACTCCCCTCCACCCGGTTCCCACTCCACCCTCTGCCCTTACCACCCCCGACCCCCACTGTCCTCATCCATAGGTGTACGATTTTTGTCCAGTCTCTTCCCGCACCCCCACACTCCCACACCCCTTTCCCCCCAAGAATTGTCAGTCCACTCCCTTTCTATGCCCCTGATTCTATTATATTCACCAGTTTATTCTGTTCATCAGATTTTTTATTCACTTGATTTTTAGATTCACTTGTTGATAGATATGTATTTGTTGTTCATAATTTTTATCTTTACTTTTTTCTCCTTCTTCCTCTTCTTAAAGAATACCTTTCAGCATTTCATAGAATACTGGTTTGGTGGTGATGAACTCCTTCAGCTTTTTCTTATCTGTGAAGCTCTTTATCTGACCTTCAATTCTGAATGATAGCTTTGCTGGGTAAAGTAGTCTTGGTTGTAGGTTCTTGCTGTTCATCACTTTGAATATTTCTTGCCACTCCCTTCTGGCCTGCAAAGTTTCTGTTGAGAAATCAGCTGACAGTCGTATAGGTATTCCCTTGTAGGTAACTAACTGTTTTTCTCTTGCTGCTTTTAAGATTTTCTCTTTGTCTTTTGCTCTTGGCATTTTAATTATGATGTGCCTTGGTGTGGTCCTCTTTGGATTCTTTTTGTTTGGGGTTCTATGCGCTTCCTGGACTTGTAAGTCTATTTCTTTCACCAGGTAGGAGAAGTTTTCTGTCATTATTTCTTCAAATAGGTTTTCAATATTTTGCTCTCTCTCTTCTTCTGGCACCCCTATAATTCGGATGTTGGTATGCTTGAAGCTGCCCCAGAGGCTCCTTACACTATCTTCGTATTTTTGGATTCTTTTTTCTTTTTGTATTTCCGGTTGGGTGTTTTTTGCTTCTTCGTATTTCAAATTTTTGACTTGATTCTTGTGATCCTCAAGTCTGCTGTTGGATCTCTGTATAATATTCTTTATTTCAGTCAGTGTATGCTTAATTTCTAGTTGGTCCTTTTTCATATGCTTGAGGGTCTCACTAGACTTATTGAGGGTGTTACTAAATTTATCGGCGGTTTCTAGAAAATTCTTGAAAAACCTTAAAAGTGTGGTTTTGAACTCTATATCCAGTAGTTTGCTTTCCTCCATTTCTGTCATTTGTGACCTGTTTCTTTGTTTCTGCATTTTGGCTGCTTTCCTGTGTTGATAGAGTGGCTTTCTGTGCTAGGTGTCCTATAGGGCCCAGTGGTTCAGCCTCCCCAATTACCTGAGGTGGACACTCTTGGTGCACCCTTTTGTGGGCTGTGTGCACAGTCTTGTTGTAGTTAAGCCTTGATTGTAGTTGGTATCACTGGGAGGAATTGGACTCCAGGCCAATTGGCAGTGAGAATCAGCTGTGTCTGCAGTGGGAGAACTTCTGTGCTGGAGACACCCTTCTGGGGCAAGACTTGCTTCAGTGGGGCTTTGGTGCTCACTGAGTCTGCCTCCTGAGTGTGACCCTTACGCATCTGAGCAGTTGTAATCCGGATGGTCCCACTCTGACCACTGGGTACACTGGCACTTGGATCTCTAAGGAGGTGCTAATTTAGCCTCTGCCTGAGGCTACCCAGCAGGAGCTATGGAGAGATCTGCAGATTTCTCTTTTTTTTTGGGATTTGGAGGGGCTCAATGAGGCCCAGCTGTGAAGCAATGCAAGCTGCTGTGGGGCCTTGGGCCTTCTTGTGGATGTTCTGGGTCTCTCTGACCCAGCTGCAGTTTGTTAGGTAATTTTAGATTGCAAAGGGCCAGGCCATTCATATGCAAAAACCTCTGCTAGCAGCTTGGGTGGGGCAGGGTCTCAGGGAATCAACAGGGCGGAGCATACAGCTATGGCTGATCCTCAGCCCTGCCCTAAGAGGCCCTGGGTCTCAGTGTCCCGCGGTAATTGCTGCAAGCACCTCTGAGAGAAAGCCGCCCTCGAGTTCTGCCCACTGCCAGACAGTCCAGTTTCTCCCCATATGAGTCTGGGTCCCCAGAGACTCGCCCGGAACTGGAGTCAGGGCCGTCGGGAGCGTGTGTCTCCCTCCCGATTGAAAAAGACAACCGTGTCCTTAGTTGCCAGCCCTTTCTGCGTGGGCCTCCGTACCTCTGCACTTCACTTCCGCACCTCCTCTGAGTCTCAGTGTGCTTTTCTCTTTCCTTTTAGTTGTAGAATTTCCACTCAGCCAGCCTTCCTGTGGTTCTGGATGATGTCCGTTTTGTCTTTTAGTTGTATTTTTGAAGTGGTTGTGTGAGCCAGCAATTTCCGGTGTTTACCTATGCTGCCATCTTGGTTTCTTCTCACACGGGTTAATGCTAGCAATCTAGCTTTCACCAGACCCTTGGCATCAGATGGAATTTTTTTAAAAAGAAAGGACTTATTTTTTAAAAATAGCTCCTCATTTTGTAAAGCAGATAAATATATTGTGTTTAACAAAAGAGCTGTACATCTGAAAACTTACTGGAAACTAAAAAGGGATTACAAAAGAGACCATACTTTACCCTTGTCTTTTATTTTAATTTAGAAAATGCATAACAACTTTCTCTTTATTTGAAGTACTAGTGCACTCTGCTTCTTCCTCTCAAAGTATTTGAGGTAGAATGCAACAAAGGCATATTAAGGTTAACAAGATAGGGATGAGTCATACGTTATGAAGGAAAGGAGTATATTAGAGAAAGAAATATGACTATATTTTCTTCCAGTGGGTCCTAAGAAGCTGGAAAGCATTAATAAACTTAATTTCTTGGCAAAAATTGGAGGAAAAACTCCCACATGCAGATGAATTAGATTTGGGGTATGAACCTGGGATGGGGGAGAAGAGAAGAAACCTACATCTTATTAAATCCTACATTGCAAGTGTAACATATAGGGAATTGACTTGAAGAGTTTTTTTGTTTAATATATTTTATTGATTTTTTACAGAGAAGAAGGGAGAGGGATAGAGAGTTAGAAACATCAATGAGAGAGAAACATCGATCAGCTGCCTCCTGCACATCCCCTACTGGGGATGTGCCTGCAACAAAGATATATGCCTTTAACTGGAATCGAACCTGCGACCCTTCAGTCCACAGGCCGACGCTCTATCCATTGAGCCAAACTGGTTAGGGCTTGAAGAGATTTTTTTTATAACTTCATACCTGGCAGAGATTCAAGTTGTCAAATACAATAGAGAAAGAAGAGAAACAACTTTTCTTGGGCGCTTCACTATGCCATTCCGGTAGTACCTTTCATATAAATGCCTCTGTGGCTTATGCATTGGTGGAGAGCATGACCTTGACATGAGCTCCAACTCCAGGATCCATGTCGAAGTAAGTTATTACTCAGAATATAAACCAAAACAGAGTCACTGGAGGATATGCTTAGAGAGAGAAAGGGAGAGAAACGTTGACCGTTCCCCCACTGGAGATCAAAACCACAACCCGGTATGTTCCCTGACCAGGAATTGAACCAGTAACCTTTCAGTGCACTTTGAGCAAGCTAATTTGATCTTTAGTTTCCTTATCTGTAAAGAGGAGCTCAGAATACTGCACAGAGGATAACCTGGAACATAGAAAGTAGTTAGCAGAACTAGTAGTGGGGCAGAGATAGGAGGTCAGCATGACAGAATACAGAAGTATGTAAACAATGCCACAGACAGGACAGTTTATTCAAGTGATAAAACCCTATGAGAAAGTAAAACAACAAAATGAGTAACATGGTATATGTGTGGGGTTGAAAGGGCAAGTTGAGATTTGTGGTCAGAGAAGACTTCTCTAAGGTGGTGACATTTGAATTGCTAAGTCATTACTCTTATTCACTTCCTTTTCCCACCCCCAACCCCTCCACCCCCAGCTTCCAATTTGTCAACCAAGAGATTGCAGCATGTTACTTGGTGAAAGGTTGGGAGGAGGAATTGTGGATGATAGTAATTTGGAAAGAGGACTTGTTAATGGAGGGGTAGGAATGTGTCCACGGCTGCTGACTTAACCAAATTTCGTAAAACTTTCTCTCAATCCCGGGAGTGTGGCCACAGAGTAGAATCTATCCCTGAGTAGGAGCAGTTTCAGTGGAGGTTTTTTAAAAAACTGTAAACATGAATACCAGGAGAAGTTTTCTGAGCTTATGCTAGATCAGGGTCCAACTGTCTGAGAAGAAACGGAATGAATTAGACCAGCGGTCGCCAACCGGTGGTCTGCGGACCATTGGTTGCCGGGAGCCGGTCCATCCTTGCTGTTTCAAGGGACCTGGCGTATATGGCATACTGTTCTTAATATGTTTGCTCCCCTTCTTGGCGCTATGTGTTTTAACCAAAGTCACCTCTCCGAGAAAGGTTGTTTCCCCAGGTAGGAATTTTTCCCTGAGGTTAGGGAGGGGGTACAACCCCTTAATTAAGTGCCAGGCGGGTAGTTAAGCTACATAATCTTTACTCCCTGGAATGGAGATAAGAAACGCCCTAACCTTTGTAATAGAAATTGACAGGATTAAAATCGGCTGGTATAAATACGGATGTAACAAGACAATAAACATCAGATCCTGGCAGAAGAACCTAGAGACAGAACCTAGAACCAGAACTTCTCTGGAGATCCTGAACAGAACTTCGCTAGAGAACCTGACTAGAACCTGGCAACAGAACCTGGCTGAGGAACCCAACTATGATGATCACTGAACGCTGACCCCATGTCATTCTTTCTTCGCCGACTCCGTCCACACCTTTGGGGATCCCTGGACCTGCTGGGGTTGGACCCCAGCAATTGGTGGTCCATGAAGTCCGAAAGGTTGGTGACCACTGGTTTAAGGAAACCTTTGGAGCAGCGGTCGCCAACAGGTGGTCCGTGAGGTCCGAAAGGTTGGCGACCGCTGAATTAGACAACAGCCTTTATGAATAGACACTCAGAGTGGGCAGTGTGTGTGTGCGTGTGTGTGCATGTTTGCCATCACATGAAGGTGAGAGAGAAGGCTGCTAAGGGTGGGAAGAGATAAGAGAGGAGTCCAACTGGATATCATTTAATTGGAACAAAATTGAGAGCCCAGAAATAAAACCACATGTATTTGGGCAAATAATTTTTGACAGAGGAGCCAAAAATATAAAATGGAGAAAAGAAAGCCTCTTCAATAAATGGTGAGTGCTGTAGAAGCCAGAAATAAACCACAGTGCTAGTTGAATATCAAAGAAAAATGATAATCTAAAATGTTATATTTGTCGAGGATAGTAAGTGAAAGTACTTCCTATACAAGATAGATGAGAATTCCCTGAACTGATGGAGATGAAGAGCAGGTATGGTTGTTTGAAGTTTGCATGGCCTTTCACTTCCTTCCTCTACTTGGGTTATAAAGGCAGATAGCCGAAAAGGAAACTTTGAGTTTCCCCCAATCTTTTACTTACCAGAAAGAAAGAAAAAAAAGCATTTGCCATTATGGATGCAGTTCTCAGAATCTCACTAGAGGGCAGTGTTGGTTTTAAAACCACAGGTTGCTAATTTACAGTACATTCATTACTGGGCTGCATTTGTATTTGCAATGAAAAGGTAAACTCAAGCCTTCTCAGTCTTACCTGAAAGTTGGTAAATATCAAGTCTGAAAACTCCCAAGGGCCTCATCCAGGTCTGGCTGGTTGCAGCCCAGAGGAGACAGAGAAAGCAGTGAAGAGGTCACTGGAGGAGTTGAGTGGCAGATTGTAATTTCAGGTCCTGCACTAACTAGTACACAAGAAACTAAGCCTCCTTAGGCCTTCATCTCATCTGCAAAAGAAAAGGGTTGCCCTATATGGTCCTTAAATCTCCTTGTATTTAGAAAATTCTGAGATTTTAACAAATTCTGGGTCTAAAAGGCTGAAGAATTTCTCATGCTCTTGGCCAAAGGAACAAGTAACATATCAAAGTATTAAATTATTAATAATTAAAATATAATTTAATGTTATAAGAATTTTAATATAGATTCTAATATTAAACAGCCTTTAAATCAAAATGTCAAATCTTCTGTTCTACTAGGGAAATCTCAGAGCCATCCTTTGCATCTATGTGAGCATGTTGTGGTTAATTTCAGTGACTTAATGCATCATCCAAAGACATCTTTCCTCTTGGTTGATAGCTTGCTGGAATGAGCAAAATATGTTTACACAGGATGATCTAGAGAAAGGAGGTTGAACCATTATCAAAGAGGGATGTTTCATGATAAGAGACTAAGTCCCTCACCTCACCTTGTAGTTAGCCAACATTCACCATAATTGTGCTTTGTTAAAGGTCACTCTCCACAGGGATTTAATTAGTTCAGTTTCGTATTACCCTTATCTCTTTTATCTGATGCTCTTCCCTTGTCATATTCGCATTGCAAAGTGAACTGAAAATCTCTCTATAAAATCTTAAGCAAATTATTCAACTCTAGGGCCCCAGTACACCGTAGTTATCTCTGCATGGACTTGACTTCTAAGGGTTGACTGAGAGCCAATGAACCGCTGATGGTGCGAAGCTGTATTCCATTACCCCAAACGTTTTGACATTATACGCACCGCTCCCTTCCCTCCAAATTGCTTTGCTTTGCAGAGGAAAGGTTTCCTACCCCGGTCCCCTCCCTCTTCTACCCCGCAGTTCTGTTGGCTTTTCGGGCTTATTTCGAATATCCAAACTTCCTGAAATCTACACGGCGCGCCGGCGGGTGCGCACACACGGGCTAGCATCCTCGCTGGGGCACATGCGCCCCCCAGGCGGCTCCGTCTCGGAGCGCATTCCATTCTTCGCGCCCGGGCACGCCCCTCCGCTGCGGGGATTGGTCGGGCCGACCCGCTCGCCCAGGAGCGACTCCTGAGAGGCTCAGACGCCTGCCAATCCCACGGCTGTCAAAACAAGGCTTCCCTCCCTGTCACAACAGAGCGGAGCGGAGCTGAGGCCGCCGCCGCCGCGCTTCCCGAGGTAGCCGCGCCGCTGGCCGCTGGCAGGTGACGGTGCGCGGGGCTGCGGTCTCCCGGCTCCGGCCCCTCTCCGGCCGCGCGCGTCCCGGCCTCGGGGGCCGCCCAGCCGGACGCCGGTGCCTTTTGTCTGGCGCGGAGCGGGCATTCGCATCGCATTCCGGACACCTCCCTCTCCCTTCGCCTCTCCTCCCTCCGTTCACTCCGCTCCCACCCGCCGCCCCAGCGGACCGCCGGCCTCCTGGACTGAAGCGCGGACGTCTCTACCCGGCGATGCCTCCGCTCCAGAAAGTTGCAGCCGCGGCCGCCGGGCGGTGAGACAAAGTCTGGCAGGGCCGCCTCCGGTGCAGGAGCGCAGCGTGCCCAGCGGCCGGACTTGCTGCGGGGCGAGCCGTCTCCCCGCGGAACCTGAGGCGCCCGACATGGCCGAGGGCGCGGCTGACTGGGAGGGTCCCGCGCCGCCCGACGCGGCCGGCGGCGAAGACGACCCCCGGGCGGGCCCGGACGGCGCCCCCGGGGACGGCGGGGCAGCGGCGCCCGCGGGCCGATGGAGGGACCGGCGCAGCGGGGTGGTGCTGCCGGGCGCCCCCGGGGCCCCGGCGGACAGCGAGGCTGGCCTCCTGGAGGCGGCGCGGGCGACCCCCCGGCGCAGCAGCATCATCAAGGTGAGCGAGGCGGGTCCTGCCGCGGGAGCGGGAGGGGGCTGTGGGTGGTCGCCGGATGCTCGGCATTGTTTTCTCCCACCCCCTTCATTTGCAAACCTTCCTGCCTCGCCCTGAGGTCCGCAGCCTCCGCTCTCGGCCGGAGAAGCAGAAGTGACTTTCCCCTGGGCAGTGGAGGAAAAGTTCCCCTCTGCGTCCTTGCGTTTCGATGGATCTTTCCTCATTTTCTCCGAAAGCGTCACTGAACCGTTGATGGCAGGCGAAGGGGAGGATTCAGTAGAAATGCAGACCCGGGGGGTTGCGCGCTGTTCTCCAGCGAAAGTTTACACCCCCCCGCCCCCCGCCCATGAAAGGAAATGCAGTTTACACTCCAGTGAAAAGAAAAACCCTCTAGCGTCAAACGGTCCCCACACCTCAAGAAGCGGGGATTTTCCTGGTGGCAGGCAGAGTTTTCAGTGGACCGTTCGGCAAAGCACAGAGCGATGCGGGGCCCCGAGTGTCAGCGCTGGGAGAGCGCGAGCGGAGAGCAGTCGCTCTCCCAGCATCATCCCGGGCCGGTGGTCACCACCACGTCCAGGGAGAATGCTTCTCTTCATCCATCTGGCAAGATTTTTATAAGCCTCGTCCCTCCCTTTCTCTCTCTGTCTTCCTTCCACCTGGGGCTTGTTTCCTGTTTGAGATTTCATCTTTTGGATGCAGGACATCTGGGTAAGGTCTCCTAGAAGTCAGAACTCCCACGGGCTCTGGGAGAGGGCCTCTTAGCACAAATGCATGGGAGCAATCATGTGCATGTGAGAATAAAATCGATTTTGGTAGGGCAGTCAGTATGAAACTATCTATATAGTTTGGTATATATATACATATATACACACATATACACACACACATACGTATATATGTGTGTGTACATATATATATGCCAAGGATGATAGTGTAAGACGGACTTGGAACTTACTCTGAAAGGTACGTGGTGTGATGATACATTTAGAAGCCTTGTTTAGGTCTGAGCTGCGTAACCACCACATGATGCTGCCTCTTTCTAAAGCTCTGAATTGGAGCTCCCAGCACCAGTGTGGGCAGACTGTGCCCACAGTACATGCACCCAGCGCCAAGTATGGTCTATCTAGGCTTTCCCAACACTGACACACCGACGTTTAAAACCAAAGGGGAGATTTCTATAATAAAAGAAGAGCGGGTGGTAGTTGCAAATAACTTGTAGTAGTTTTCTCTTATTTTGTGACTCTTAGCTTGTGAAAACGGAGTGTTCTTTTCTGGGTGTGAATTTGGATTGAAAGGATATGATTACTTTTCCCCCTTTTAATCCACAGATCAGAAAGCATATTGTTTTGAAGTTTAAAACACATAACAATTAGGAAACATACATTTTTCCTTGTTTTTTTAAAAATATTTTTTCATTGAGGTAAAATTGACATACAACATTATATTAGTTTCAGGTGTACAGTGTGATTTGATATTTGTATACAAAATGATCATCATAAGTCTAGTTAACATTTGTCACCATATGTAGCTACGGAATTTTCTTTTTTTGTGATGAGAACTTTTAAGACTTATACTCTTAGTTTTCAAATATGCAATGTGATGTCATTAACTATAATCACCATGTTGTACATCGATCCCCATGACTTATTTATTTTATAACTGGGAGTTTGTACCTTTGGACTTCCTTCACCCATGATGCCCACCGCTCCACCCTACCAGTATGTTCTCTGTATCTTTCTTCTTTTCCTTTTAGATTCTACATAAAAGTGAGATCATACAGTATTGGAGGAAACACAGTTTGGATTTTAAGATATTAATACTAAATGTGATCCTGTGTATAAAAACAAGCACCACAAGATAGTTTAAAATATACCATCATAAAAAGCAGTGGGCTCTATAGTGTTGTAAAAAAAATAAAAGGAACGGAGTATAGGAAATATACAAATCCTTGTACTTAAATTGCATTTTCTAAATTGTACCATGTGCTGGTAATGGTGCCTTTTTGGTTTTGAAGTTTCTTTTGCAGACAAGAAAAGAGGGGGCAACCTCATCTTTCCTCTATTTAATAGTAAAATAAGCATCTAATAAATGGCCTTTAAGAATAAAGATGCTAGAAAATGAAGTGAATTACTATTATTTAAATTAGGTTTTATTGAAACAGTGATATATACATATGATAAAGAAAATTAAATGTTGCAAAAAAAGTATGAAGGAAAAATTCTTAGCCACTCCACACTCACTTACATAGTCCACCCCCAAGGCTGTTAACACTTTCTTCTGTATTCTTCCAGAAATATTCCATGCATGTATAAGCACATGTATCTGTACATATCTGTGGTGAACCTTTGAAGCTTCCCTTTTATATAATAACAATTGGTTAGAGTTTTACAGACATTATATCTTCAGATTTGCTCTAAACATTTTTGATGCCTGGGAGGTTGTCTAAAGTCATTGAGATTGGTCAATTAATTGTCAAGTATAACCTGGTAGGTCATAGGTGGTGGTACCGGGGGTCTTTCCCAGAGGCCTTCATTCCCATCCAGTGGGGAGAGAGCTCTGTTTTGCTTCCTCACTGATATCAGGGACCTTTCTGTTGACATGAATCTGCTGCCCCCTGGTTTGTTTACTTTAACGTAGTAAAAATGGAAGTTTCTTAAAAAGGTCTAGATTACATGTTCTGTATAGACAGCAAATGCACTCTTCATAGTATTGCCAAGAGTGCTTTTTATTTGGCATTGGAACATTCACAAAGAGAATTTTGTTCATTTTATATTAATCATTCTATTAAATATTGTTCCAAATAGCCTTAGTGCAGTAATGATTAGTATTCATGATAATTCCTGAACCACTGAAAGATTGTGAATCATCAAATATTAAATTATTTTCAGCTCAATTAAGGCATTGTTTCTATTCTAATTGATTGAATGCAAATTCTCTAGTAACTTGAATATTAGATGAATCAGAATAGTGCATTTCTCTATCATGCCAGAAAACAGACTGTCTTGTATATTAATAAGAGGAATGTTTTTAGCAAATTTGCCCTCTCTAATTTATGAAAACATGTGTTTAGTTGAGAAAACAATTTCCTTTATAGCTGATGAAACAATAACATCATTTATCTTTACACATATTCTTTCTACTATAATTGTGTTCCTTCACTTATATGCCCAGTCCTAAATTTAAAAAAATTTAACATGAGAATTAAACAAGGTTCTCTTTAAATTGTCCATTTTCCCTGTGTTATTTTAAAAAAATCCTCACCTGAGGATATTTTTCCATTGATTTTTAGAGAATGTGAAATGGAGGGAGGAGGTGGGGAGAGAGAGGGAGAGACCCAGTCCAGGATGGAGACTACAACGTGCCCTTGACCAGGAATCGAATCTGAGACCCTTGCCGATGCTCTAACCAGTTAGCAAACCCAGCTAGAGCTCCCTGGGTGATTATTTTTGACAGCATTGACACTGATAAATGTTGTATGTGTTTTGATAAGGGCATTGTTGTTACCACAATATTGCAGTAGACTTCATCTTCATTGCTTCGTGATGACTTGTGGTTTAAAATGACATCAGTGGTTGATTAACATTTTGTACAATTTTTATTTAAAAAATAAAATATAAAATGACATTGGTTACATGCAAATTGATAATATCTAACAATTATGTACTATTCTGCATTTGAATATATTTCTACTTAAGAAAGTAAACCATTTGTCTATTGGGTACTTCATATCATACTTACATGTTTAAAATATTTAACATTTTGGATTACAGTTTATCCTATATAATAAAGAGCTAATATGCAAATGGTCATCACGCCCTCATGCCACGCCAGAACTGCTCAGCCACATAACACGGGAGAGAGGAATGGGGACCAGCCAGGCACAAATGAGCTGGGGAGAGTGGAATGGGGACCAGCCAGGCACAAATGAGCTGGGAAGAGAGGAATGGGGACCAGCCAGGCACAAATGAGCTGGGGCGAGAGGAATGGGGATCAGCCAGGCACAAATGAGCTCACGAGAGAAAAGGGGACCACCCAGCCTGCGGCCCGGGAGAGGGACAAGCCGCCCACCCCTCGGTCCCCGGCGCCAGTGGCTGCGCCTGCAGCCTGGGAGAAGGACAAGCCACATGCTCTGTGGTCCTGGGTGCCAGCAGCTGTGCCTGTGGCCCGGGAGAGGGACAAGCTGCCCGCCCTGGGGTCCCAGGCACCTGCGGCTGCGGCCCGGGCGAAGCCTCCCGCCCATGGTCCCCTGCGGCTATGGCCGGCCAGAGGGAGGGAAGCCCGGGTCTCAGGTGCCTGCAATTTGCTGGAGGAGGGAATCCTGAGTCCCGGGTATGGGGCGAAGCAGAGGTGGTTAGTGGTGATTAGGCCAGTAGGGGAGCAGTTAGGGGCGATCAGGCAGGCAGGCAGAGGGGTTAGGGGCAATTAGGCAGGCAGACAGGCAGGGGAGCGGTTAGGAGCCAGTGGTCCCAGATTTCGAGAGGCAGTTGGATATCCCCCAAGGGGTGCTGATTGGAGAGGGTGCAGGCCCCACCCCACTGTGTATGAATTTTGTGCACCAGGCCTCTAGTAGCTCTATAACTCTGTAATGTTTTGGAAATAGAAAGTAATGTAGGCTTATTCCTTATACAATATGTTGGGAACTGAGATACAAATGTGTGTTTTGAAATAGGCCGATTATCCTTCTGTTATATGGGACATATTGAAGGGTTCTACTTTTTTCATTTCCTTTTGATTCTACTTAAGTGAGAATCCTCTAGAAGAATGATCACTTGTATCTCATGGACATAGGTGTGTGGGATGAAGATTCTGGTGCTGGGAATGAGGTGTTCAGATCTGCGCTGAAGCAGCTAAAGTAATGGCTTCAGTGTTGTTCATGTCTCATTGTTTCATATCATGGCCAGACTCATTTTGTCATGTTCATTGTGGGGCTGGTGTGGTGGGTTTCTGAGCTGCCATGTGCCATGGTTACCTGTTGACCCATAGCAAAGTTATGGCTCTCCTCCAAAGGGCAAGGGGAATTTTAGTCGTTCTTATTAAGTGCTGCCTACCATGAGTCTTAAACTAGGAGCTTTCATACATTAGATCACTTTATGCTCACAGCGAATCTCTAACGCAGAGAAGGGAGGTGCAGAGAGCTACTGATACGGTGCAGATTCATACACGTGTCTGCTTAACTGGAGAACTTGAGCTCTTATGCTGATTATCCATAATCCGTGACTCCTTGCTAGCTTAGAAACAATATGAACATATAAGAGAGTGGCAGAGGAGTCTGAATCTGGGTTCCAAATCTTGTTGGGTAAGTTCTTCATTCTCTGCCCATCCCCCTCCCCAAATCAGAACCCATGGAGATGGATGACTCCAGAAGGGGATTGCAGACTTTCCAGTCTTTGGTCATTTTGTTAGGCCTGCACTTTATTTTAAAAGCAGAGCCCCTTGGCAGGCGTTCTACTTATGACCAACATATGGAGTGCACGCCTGTTGTTTTACATCAGGCCCATTCTTCCGTGCTCCTGCAGACAGTGGAGGTTGGGTAGGGATGTATTATTTTTAAGGCTGATATACAGGGGAACAAATACCTGGGGTGTAGAACATGTATTACTCTACGGAGTGATGAAGTAGGGAATCTTAAATTGGAGCTCTGAAAGCATTTTTTAATAAGAGACATTTATGAAGGGAAGTTAAGTAAGAATGAAAACTGATGTAAACATTTTAGACACCCCATAGGTTAAATAGGCTTCTGTAGATTGGCCTGGGAATGAATCAGCGTTTATAGGCTTTTTTTTTTTTTTTGCTGGTAGAAATATGTATTAAAAGTTCCAAATAACTTATGGGTGAATTTTGGGGACACAATCTGACTATACAATGGGGCAGGGTAGCCTTGGCTCTAAGGCAGCGGTTCTCAACCTGTGGGTCGCGATCCCTTTGGCAGTCAAACGACCTTTTCACAGGGGTCGCCTAAGACCATCCTGCATATCAGATATTTACATTATGATTCATAACAGTAGCAACATTACAGTTATGAAGTAGCAACGAAAATAAAATAATTTTATGGTTGGGTCACAACATGAGGAACTGTATTTAAAGGGTCAGAAGGTTGAGAACCACTGCTCTAAGGGGTGCCATGAGCATGCCCTGTGGCTTCAGTCAGGGTGCTCCTCCGAGGTGTGAGTCAGCTGCATAAATAGCATTGAACTTCTTGGGGTGGATCTGTTTTATAATCCCAGTAACTTCAGTCAGAGTGTTGACCTCCTTTGATGTTGCCATAGTCACATGGTCACATTTCACCTTAGAAATGGTCACTTCTTCCTGTGGTGCCTCGTTGATGTCATTTCTCATAGCCCCTCTCACGAGAATTATGAATGAAATTCACACGAACAGCCTTGTCATATTTTGATGAAAGATTTTAGAAGTGCCTGTTGATTAGTTTTTGCTACTACTATGAGAATTTACACTATTTGTTTTCCTTGGAAAATATATTATGGTTCAAAAAGTATAAGTGAATTACACAGCCTTTGAGGGGTTAAACAAACGTACATTGCAGTTATGACTGAATAGTTGTTTTCCTAACCTTTTCCTTTTTGCTGAAGAGAAAACATGTAATGAAACTCTGTACAGTAAAATGTCAATGGAACACATATTGCCGGGTAACACCTCAGGCACAGTGGGGTGTTATGAAAAGACATCAGGGGACAGCCAACCTCACCTTTTCCTTCGTGTTACTGAACAAACAACCCGGTAATGCTGGGGTGACCGCAGGCAGTAGGTCTGGGAGTAGCGGGAAGAAAGAACGGCAGCAGCTTTCCCTGCTTCTGGAGTGACCTCTGCTGAGCGTTCATAACAGTGAACATTACACATCATTCCACTTTCAGGGCCATGTCCAAACCGAGACGTGTATAAGATTGAACAGTGAAAACATATCCAGCTTACAGTGACTAAACAGAACTAAGTGGCAGGAGTAGAGTTTTTTTTTAGTTTCCCATTGGGAGTTGCCCATAGGCTATTAGGTGGAGAGAGAGAATAATTTGATTGTGACTTACAATCTACATCTAAGGTAGCAAATCAGTAAACCTTATTATAGTAAGACCTGTCAGTTTTACAAAATCTCATGTTTTGATGTGTTTTAATAATGTAAAAAAGTTTATTTGTATTTTTAATTATCTCTTGTTTAGCTTAATTATCTCTATCCCAGTTCATCTCTGAATCCCAGTTCCTATAATAGGGTACAACGGACAGAATTTATTGTAATTAATGAGTATTCTAATGGGATAATAGCTATTAGGACCAAATGTTTAACTTCAGTAACAACAACATTCTATTTTGTTTTAAGTTTTGGATAATGTATTCTGTATTTCAGCTAATATTTGGCAGTAACAAAATCACAGTGTGACAAAGTATTAAAATCATCCTTTGCATTTAAAATGGCGTTTGATTTGTGGTTTTATTGGCTGTGTTTAAGAGCAATACAATCTAGTTTATTTTCAGTAGTGCCATTTTAACTCACCTCACTAATAATTACTTTGAGAAAAGTAGGCTTATACATAGTAAGTACAAAAGAATCATATTTATACTATCATTATCACTCCAGGAAGAAGAAAGGCAAGTTAATTTTGAAAACAATAAAATCTATTCAAAGCAAAACAACTAAACTATTTCAGTAAGTGTTTCCAAAATTTTTAAATTTGTATTTGTAAATTTATGCAAGTGTATAGCTATTACAGGAAAAAAATAGTATTTTTTTCTCCCTTAACTATACAACTTTATATTCAAAAGTTTAAAATACCTTTGAAAGAGAATATCTGCTTTGTTAATACTTTCACATTGACCTGTTCAAGGGCCTTTAAAAGGAAGGCAATATGCAAAGTAGTCCAACTTGTATTATTGTGTGGTAAAAGTAATGGTTAGAAATGATAAGATTGTATTCAGAACACCTTCCCTGCTAGGTGTTGAGGGAGGTAAATGCACAAGGAAGGCAAAAGGAGACAAAAGAACACTTTCCTATCAGCTGGGACCAAGATGACAAGGCAGAACTCCAGAAGCTGGATCTGATCACGTTATTGGTGCTTTTCCCTAAGACCCAATTATTTCAAACCAAAGCAGGCCAAACAGCCGGTGTGGCTTAAAGCCCACACCTCACACCCCAGATCTGACAGCTGAAGATGAGGGTGGGCTGCTCAGGGGCCCTCCCCCAGGGCCAGAGAGTGAGGTGTCAGCGGGCGGAGAATGTTTCCCCTCCACCAAAGCTCAGGCTGGGTTAGGGTCTGGCTCCAGAAAAGGGCAACTGGGTCTGAAGGGTCAGCGCAAACTGCCCTCCTCTGCTTCCCAGCAGGTGAGGCGGGTGTTGGTTTCAGGAGAGGGAGGGAGGGAGGGAGGGAGAGAGAGAGAGAGAGAGAGAGAGGAGACCATGCGATGTGCACTTTGCCTTTAATCTTCTCTGAAAGCTTCACCTCCATAAAACGTAGCCCATTAGTATCCTTGACCTTGCAGTTTCTTAATCATTGTCAGGACTAATTTTTGGAGGAGGGTGTAGGGGTGGAGGTCGGGGACCAAGTCAGCACTCCCTAGAGGCTGGTGTATAAGATGCAAAGACACCAGCATTTGATGAGCTCCCATTTTGAAATATTTTGGACTTATTGATTCTGTGCTATAATTGAATATTATATATTTAGGAATGATATTAATAATTAGCTTTCTATGTTTCATCTAGTAGATAAAACACAGTAACACCTTGAAGACATTTTTCTACTGAGGAATTTTCTTTATAATAGTAGCAAATGCTTATATAATTTGTATTATGAGTCTGGCATCATTCTAAGCACCTCATGTGCATTAACTCAGTCAGGCCTTACAATAACGGTATGTGGTGAGTACAGATGGACAGATAAGTGACTTGCCCAAGGTCACCTAGGTAGTAAATGTCAGAGCCAGGAAATAGACTCTAATTGTCCAGCTCCTGAGGTTGTTTTTAATCTTTATACTATACAACTTCTTTTAAAATATATTTTTATTGATTTCAGAGGAAGGGAGAGGGAGAAAGAGATAGAAACATCAATGATGAGAGAGAATCATTGATCAGCTGCCTTCTGCGCGTCCCATGCTCGGGATCCAGCCTGCAATCCAGGCATGTGCCCTGACCAGGAATCGAACTGTGATCTCCTGGTTCATAGGTCGACGATCAACCACTGAACTATGTTGGCCAAGCTATATATTCTCTTTTTTTTTTATCTTTAGTTTCTTTATTGGTTAAGGTATTACAAATGTGTCCTCTTAAATAATATTAATTTATACCTTAGCTCTTGTGGATGAAATAGCAGACATTTTATGGTTATCTTAAAAACTAAGTTTAGTTGACAAATAAATTCTAAAAGCAGTTTTGAGAAACCATCTTAAACACATTGCGGACCAGTAATTTTAATGTTAGCTTTACCCAGTGGCCAGATAAGTTTCTATTGAACGAGTACAAAAAGCGTTTTACATAAATGTTAAGGCACGCTTTAAAATTAAACACCCGTTGCATTTTGAAGTTATTTATTACATATTCTTACAAGCTAATATCTTTTTAAAGAATTCTCCTGATTGGTCACAAGCCTTAGAACAGAAAACACGCGAATTCTTGTGATCTCTCCGCAATGTCTTAAAGATTATTTGAACACTTTTTCTTCTTCTTAGTTTTATAACCTTTCATGTAAAATGCCCATGATTTTACATTAACTTTGTATTCTACTTTCCCTTGAGAGGAGTGGAACTCCTGGTAATATATTTTTACTCTTTGAACAGAATTAGCATCTTTACCATAAAGCAAGAATTTATGATCCATCATTGATATAATTTATACAAGCTAGGGATGGACAGTTATTTAATCAATAAACCTGATGTGATTTATTTTATAGTTTCATAGTTTTGTCTTCCAGCATCAACAAATCAATAAAGAGTATCTGAGTTTCTGATCCAAAGAAGTTGCAGTTTTGTTAAGTGCAATGGATATGACACTATACTATTGAGATTTCTTCCCAATTACATTTGAGGTAGGTATAGTTTCTCACACTTAGCAGGAGTTTGGTAAATATTTGTAGAATTCCATTACACTGAAATTCTGTTTAATCATTTAATTCCTTTTTTCTTGGTAGAAATTTCAGTCAATATGTGGGAAAATTCAAATAGATGATTATGTCACGAAGTTACTGTGCTTGTGTCTGCTTTATGATGCTGAAGGGTAGAGTGCCCATTCTGCTGTGAGAGATACAGTACTGTGGCCAAATGGTACCCAGAGGTTCGTTCTCATCACTTGGAGGGTGGCCAGGTGTTTAAAACCCAGTCAGCTCTCTTGTTGAAACCCTTGTAAGTCAGCTTTAATTACCTCTCTGTGGTTACGTTAAATTATTGAAGGATATAAAACTTTGGCTTTTTCTTTCTCTCCTCCCTCCTTTTTAAAACCTCCTATAAGGTTTTCTGCACAATAAGGTATTTAGTCATATTCTCCTAATGTGGATTTTTTTTTTAATAAGGCTTTTTGTCAACATCTGAAATTGAAAAGAAATATGTTTCCTAATACTTTCTCATGCTCAATTAGCATTGGATGAAGCTGAGTTTGTGATAGATGCAGTAGTGTGGCATGTGTGATGTGTGTGCACGCTTGTGCTAGTCATATTGGAAGTCAGAATTCTCGACAGCAGGTGACCTTTTGATGCCCAGTTTTCTGTCTTACAGCTGGGATGATGGGTTTTACCCAAAGACATGTTCATCATAAAAGTAACTGCGTGGGCTGTGAGAAGTCACACTCAGAAGTGTTAGTGGTTAAGCTTGACCACAAGTTGAGATTTCTGGGGTTTGGGGAGAAGAGAAAGAAAAGGATCAAAATGTGCTAGAGGGGAATGGAGTCAAATGGGACCATATTTATAAATGGGAGGGTACATGGCTCAATAAATGTTTCTTTACCTGGATCATTCTGCCAGAAGTTGTATATTTTGGAATTCAGTTTTTAAAAATTTTGACTGCTTTTGATTCTTCTGGAGAGGCTTAACTAATGAACACCTCACACCTTAACACATCTAACAGTAATTGCCAAGCAGGCAGTCCTTTGAGCCCAGAGATTCCTGGGAAGGACTCAGGAAGGATTGGTCTGGATTGTTGGTAGGCATGTTGGGTATGAAAAGATGATAAGCTTTGTCTATTTTGGTTTTTTTCCTCACTTTAGCCCTAGGAAAGTCCAAGGAAATTCTTCATAGTTGCACCCTCAGCATGACAGGGTCACCAATACAGAGAAATGGCTTATGACAAACAGGTCATCGTAGGAGTTGGTGTAATAGGATGGAAGTAGTTGCGAGTACTGGGATTAGCCATCACAGCTTAAAACAAACCACTCTAAGATTTCAAAGATTTAGGGGACCACAAACTGTTGTGTTACGCAGAAACGGCCTTCCCTACTGCTCTTGCCTACCCCTCGTGCCCAGGCTAAATAGAGGAGGACTGGGAGGGAAGAGGTAACCTTGAAAGGGGGTTGTGGTTCCTGAAGAGAGCCTGTTCCTTCCACTTTCCTCATTGTGGGGGGAAGAGCTCATGACTTTCTCTGAGGTTGAGAGAGAAAGGACTCATGAGAATCATGTGTAAAGGCAATGGTAAGTTTCCCAGTAAATTGGGTCTGAAGTTCATTTTTTCTCTGGAAGGTACTGAATTACTGGACCATCAGAGCCCCTGATGCCAACCTCAGTGTGGAGAAAAGAGACACTGTAAAAGATGGCCAGTCATCTTGCTGGTGCCCCACCCCAAGAGGCTGTTTGGGCAGAGGGACTCTAGCAACAAAAGGCTGAGGCAGGGTCTGGGTAAGGAGTGGGAGGAAGAGGTCAGTGCTCAAGTCAGATCCCTAACACCAGCATGATGAATGTGCAGGAAAGAGGGTACTGTGGACAACCAGCAGCTCCATAGAAGTCAGCATTGGGATGCCTGCCTCAACAGTCAGTTCAGTGTTAGCTTGAGGAGCACAGAAAACCAACTGTGTGAGGTGGGCAACATCCCTGTTGGGCCATCTATGGGGAGACCTTGGCTTCTCCTCTACCTCCTCCAGCCCAACCCTAAAAGGGAAGGGCAGGAAGGAAGAAAAAGGGAGAAGTGGGTTGAGTAGACCCACCCTGGCCACAGCCACTACAACCACCATTCTGGGGTAGAAAGAGGACCTTGAATTGAGCATGCAATTAAAATTATAAAATGAATAAGACTTAGTTTTTAAGGACTTGAAAGAACCCTTCTAATTATTGAAAGACACTAAGACATTGTAGAATATGAGTGTTAATAACTGGAGTACCCAGGGGCCAAGGGGATCCAAGATGACTTAGCTGGGAGGGAGCAGTTGTAGAATTGGAGAGCTTAGAGATGTTCTCTATTCTGTACCTTTGTTTACTAAGCATGGTCGTTCACCATCTCTCCTATTCTTCCAAGGATCCATTAGAGAGATTGTTTATGATACCATGGATAGATAACAGAGGGTTCTTTTAAGAATTCATGGTATAGAGTAGAACATGGCCAAGATCTTAGATTATCTTTCTTATAGTAGCCTGACAAGACATAGCTATGATTATCATTATAACCTTATGGATGAGGAAGCCAAGGCTCTCAGAGGTATGGAAACTTCTTCCAGGTCTTACAACTGTTAAGGATGTATGTGTATGGTAGGGTGGGAGTGAGGGCGGGGGGAGGACTGAATTCCCCTCACCCCCATTTTCTTTATTCCTCCAAACTGCAACCCCCTGTATCCCAAATTTCCAAAAAAACAAACAATGATTTAAGAATATATTGATCTGGTTGGAATGAAGCCAGGCAGAAAACAAAGTTAAGGTGGTTCAGCCTTGCATTGTTCTACAATAAAAGCAACCACCATTTATTTATTGAGCTGGGTGCACATACATGATTTTATTTAAGTTGGAAGTCGGATCTATGAAACAACCATAGATCTGAGGTGGTTGTGTTGGCACATCTCCTAGATTGGAGGTTTGGGTTTCTTACTCTTTGAAACCTACATTTTAGAAATCTTAAATTCTAGTTTCCTGTTGCTGCTGTAACCAATGACCACAAACATAGTGTCTTCAAACAACTTTGTTATCTCACAGTTCCGGAGGTCTGTCTGAAATGTGTTTCACTGGGCTAACGTCGAGGTATTGGCAGGGCTGTGTTCCTTTTGGGAGGTTCTAGGGCAGGGGTGGGCAACGTTTTTGTGCCCAAACCAGCAAAATCTCAGACTCAAAATTCTTCTGCGTGCCAACCCTAATTTTTTGAGAACATGTTACACCTACTTGATATTTCTTAAGGTATACGTATGTGAAGAACCTTGAAGAAATAATAAAATTCATTCGAGCGACAAAAACACAGTATATGATGATGAAAAATACATTTATTTTTTAATGTATACATGTACACTGATAGTCCGACAGAAAACTTCATGACTCCGTTTGATATTATCAGTGGGACTTTTGCTGCTGCATCACTGATGACAGAGATTTTACATCTGGTTTATATTTCGTGACCTTCAGAGATATGCACGAGCTACTACTTTCATCCGTCAGGCTACTCCTATTACGAGACTTAACAAAATTCAGCACTGAGAACAAAGATTCACAAGCGTATGTGGATGAAATCAAAACACTGGTCGGATCTAGGAAGGCAGGGAGAGTTAAGGCAGAGGCATAGAAATTGCTCTTCCCCTCTCTCGTCAATCCATGTCTATGGTCTTTAAGATAACTTTTTATGTAAAATTATTTATTTATCTAAGATGCACCTACACTGAATTTATCTGAAAAATAAAAAAGTCGATATTAAGAAAAAAATTGTAAATGGAAGATTATAAGAGAGGGTTTCACGTGCCAGCAAAAGTTACTGGCGTGCCATGTTTGGCACGCGTGCCAGGGGTTGCCCACCCCTGTTCTAGGGGAAGATCTATTTTCTTGCCTTTTCAGCTTCTAGAATCTGCCTGCATTTTTTTTTTTAAATCATGGCCCCTTCATGTTCAAAGCCAGCTTTGATATTTTTCATGTCTGAAATCTCATCTTAGTGAAAGTGTAATGAGGCTCTTTTTTTCTGCTTCAAGTTGATTAACTTTTTAGAAAAGGCCCCCATAACACCCCCTTGACACTAACTCAGCCTTAGGGGATACCTAAAACTAGGTAAAGGCATTAATTAGAAATAGCTTTCTCATTAATTTAGCTGAACTGATTTCACCTTATGATTAACTAAATCTTTGTGTGTGTTTTTTTTTCAAATTGAACTAAGGCCTCTTACAGCTAATTACTTAAGATGCCTGGAATCAGGCCCAGAGTGGGAAGCTTTGTGACTATATACAAAATGTGAATGAAAAATTTAAAAAGCCATGTCTGACCCAGACTCAGCTTTTCTGTGTCTAGGTTTCTGTTTTTCTTGTTAAACTGTAAATTTATTAAAAGCAAGAACTCTTTTAAATTGTTTGGTTTGTGGGACCACAAAAGGAGAGAGTGTAATGCTCTATAAAGATGAGGCATTAAATGAATAATGACCCGTCTTGCCCTAGCTGGTTTGGCTCAGTGGATAGAGTGTCATCCTAAGGACTGAAGGGTCCTGTGTTTGATTCTGGTCAAGGGCACATGCCTGGGTTGCGGGCTCGTTCCCCAGTGTGGGGCATGCAGGAGGCAGCTGATCAATGTTTCTCTCTCATCATTCATCTTTCTATCTCTATCTTCCTCTCCTTTCCTCTCTGAAATAAAAAAAAAAAATAATGACCCAGTTTAAAATAAATCCTTAACTTTTAGGAGAGGAATGAACCATAAAATTGGTAACAATTATTCAACTTATGAGTAACTAGAGGCCCGGTGCATGAATTTGTGCACCAGTGGGGTCCCTCAGCCTGGCCTGCGGGATCGGGCTGAAACCAGCTCTCTGACATCCCCCAAGGGGTCCTGGATTGCGAGAGGGTGCAGGCCAGCCTAAGGGACCCCACTGGTATACAATCAGGGCCAGCCAGAGAGGGACTGTGGGAGGGCTCCAAGGAGTGTCCAGCCACGTCTCGCTCAGCCCCGATTGGCTGGACCCCAGCAGCAAGCTAATCTACTGGTTGGAGCGTCTGCCCCCTGGTGGTGCATGTCCACCAGTGAGCAGTTGAGAGACCTTGCTTGCATATCATTAGCATATTACACTTTGATTGGTTGAATAGCCAACCGGACGACCTGACACTTAGCATATTAGGCTTTTATTATATAGGATAGTGTGGTTAAAGGGCAAGTGCAGTCTATTTCTTTCTGCGTCCTTTCCCACCAAGGCTGCTGAGAGTCTGAGCATCTTTCTGGTCTCCTGTCTTGGGTGTGGCCACCTGCCGAGTTCTTATGGGTGAAGTGCAAGTTAGTGGGTGGAAAAGAATATAAAGCTTGTAACATTTCCTGCCTCTTTCTAAGGGAAATCTCATTAGATTTAAACACAGCTTTCTTTATTATTATTTTCTGTTATCATGTATTTTTAAATTTACATATAATTGATATACAATATAACATATTAATTTCACATATACAACATAATGATTCAATATTTGTATATATTGGAAAATAATCACAAAAAGTCCAGTTAATACCCATTACTGCCCATAGGAGAACTTTTAAGATATACTCTTTTAGCAACTTTCAAATATACACTACAGTATTATTAACTCTGGTCACCATGCTGTATGTTACATCCTCATGACTCATTTATTTTGTAACAGAAACTTTGTACCTTTAGACCACCTTCTCCCATTTTGCCCACCCCATACTATCTGCTTCTGACAACCATCAATTAAATTTTTTTTTAAAGATTCTACATATAAGTGAAATCATACAGTATTCCTCTTTCTTTGCTTAATTTATCTCATTTAGCACAATGCCCTCAAGGTCCATTCCTGTTGTTGCAACATACAGTTTATTCTTGTATAATTATTTATTAATATTGTATTATTTGCCATATGAACAACTGCAAACCTACTTTGGCCTCACCATGTGAATATATATATATACCTCACATCTTTATTCATTCATTTACCCATGGACATTTATGATGCAATGAACATGGGGGTGCAGATTTTTTTTTCGAGTTACTGTTTTGTTTCCTTCGAATAAATTCTCAGAAGTAGAATTGCTGTATCCACAGTGTCCTTTATTAAGGCATCCTGAAAGAAGTGGAAATTTGGCTGGAATCCTTGAGAAAACCAACCATGCATTCAATCTGAAGGGTTGTAATAAGAACTGGAGATAATACATTGCTCCTGAAAGACAATGGGCCTAATCCTGGGAGTTTAAAGGCTATGTGCCCTCTTAGAATATATAGGTAGCATTCTGAGTTTTATCAGCTATGACCTTGATTTTGACAAGTAAATATATTAGAAACTACCCATAACAATGGGGTATTGCCATGTCCTTTGTTTATTCTTTACTAGTCTCATCTCACAAACCCTGAAGAGAGGGAACACGTTTTAGTCTTTTTGTGTCCTCTATAGCTCCTAAGTGTTAGGCACAGATTGATTTTTTTCTCCTATCAAAATAGAGCCATTTATTTAAGACACGGAATAGGATCTGTTGATTCTCTTGGAACAAATGGGTACCACATGCAAGGTGATCATTTTTGTCTGAGCGCGTGAGGGTGCGTGGGGTCAGGGGACAGACAGGGATGCGGACGTGGATGGTCGGGGTGAGGGCACTGCCGGCGAAGCACCGTTGGCTGGCATGTCTGACACAGACAGTAAACACCGCAGGAGCCAGAGTTCAAAACCCTGAGGAGGGGTGGAGGGGACGTTTGTGCATTTGACAAGAAACATGATTTGGGGGTGGGGGGGGAGGAACAGGTTTAAAAGAAGGCAAGTAACCAGAATGAAGCAGACCTGACGGACAAAGTGCACTTCACCCGCCCCCCCACCGAGGCACAGATGGATTTATTTCTCTCTCTCAAGTAAATTAAGATGACTGTTCTCTTCCATGTTCCTGAAAGGATCCTTGGCCTGAGCTCATGCGGTCTACCGTTGCTAGGTTCACTTAATAGGGAATTAATCTGGGCAGGGAAGAGGACACAGTTTGGAGAGTTAGATCTGGAATTCTGGAATCTCAGCTTTGCTACTTACTGTGTGATCATGAGCAAGTTTTAAAAATTTTCTGAGCCATTGGTAAAATGGGAATTATGATGCCTGTCCTGCAAGTTTGCTGTAGGCCTAGAGGTGAGGAATGCAGTCGATCTATGTAGATTTATTTCAGGTATGTTTTAGGCTGTCTACCTACCTAACTAGCAGTTCTTCTAATAAAAATAGTGCCCATTGGTTAGTAATGGCAAATACATAATTCTACAAAAATTTTTATGACGGTTTATATACTTTCTCAGCAGCTGTGGTCAGTATTTTCCTTCTGAGTGGCTTTCCCCCAACCTCATAACAGCAGTGTCCTAGTGTAGCAAGAAGCAGCCCTATTGGCTGCCACCATTTCTTTATCTTATTCATTCAGTCAAATCATCCTTCTGTTATCTTAAGATGCCTTGCCCACAATCTTTTACGTTAATAAGTGTGACTGTGGGCCACGTCTGGCCTCCGAGCCCTGTCATCTACTTATATCTCATTCTGTGAGATCCCACTAACATAAAAACAATGTTAACTCTAGGTAATTATATATAAAAGAACTCCTTAGTTATGACAGATTTTGACATTTAAATATTGAAAATTGAGTTGATATGTAATGATACATATGACAGGGCAAGGAAGAATGTGGGCCTTGTGTCTCATTATTCAATGTTTCATATTATTAAATCTTTAAATATATGCTTAATATCTCTGCTCTGGAGCCAAGGCCATTGAAATTTGACTTTAATAGCCTTTTTGGGAATGCCTATCATTTTTTTCATTCTGTAATACATTTGGCAAAATTACTTTTAATGATTGATTCACTCGTTTGTTCATTGATGTTTCTGTTATTTGTGACAAAACTCTACTTTGTAATATCGAAATTCGAAGGTGAGAAAGACATACTTTATACCCAGTGTATTAAAACTATAATTGCAGAGTGAATATACCCTAATTATCACTTTATACCCAGTGTATTAAAACTTTGCCATGACTTCCCACTGCCCGAGGAAAAAAGTGCAGATCCCTTCCCATGGTTCAGGGGACCCAGTACAATGTGGACCCTGCTTATCTCTCTAGCTGCAGGTCCTACCACTTCCTACCTCCACATTCCATTCTGTCAGATGACACTTTATATAAAGCATAGTGCCTGCCCACAGAGGCTCAATGTATGTTAAACATTGTTATTCTCCATGAGCCTTCCCTGGAAGTGGCACGGCTGGGAAAAAGATTTTAGGAGCATTACATAAGTGGAAGGAAGAGATGTTGAGAGTTCATAAGAGGATGTAATAAAAGAATCTAGATGCTGGTAACTAAATGGATAATGGATACCATGTTAGAGATTAAGGAATTATTAAATCCATTACATTTTTGAAAAACATTTTTTGGGGGGTTGATTTTGAAAAATAGTTTGGTGGAGCATTCAAAAAAGGACTCCATTGGATCTTATTGTTTCCTGAGATTATGATCTAGTTTAGAAAAGTCACCATATTCACTCTTCAAGATTAGCATTGTTTTTTTTCAAAGTCCTGCATATGGTCATGGCACTGTTGTTAAGTGTTTACTTGGCTACAGAATTTCCTTAGATTGTGATTTGTAGTCAGTGGAAGATGATGACTCAGAGCCCATGTAACTGCTTTTGCTTACTGGTCTTTATCTTTACGTGACCAACAGTCTGTTTTCATTACTCTCACATTAGCACATGTGTTTGTGTATAGGGGAGGAAATAAAATTTAATTTAGCCAACATTCTATGTCTAGCATGACAAATTATCAACTCGAGGTTGAATCATTTTTTTTTTTTAATATATTTTATTGATTTTTCACAGAGAGGAAGGGAGAGGGGTAGTTAGAAACACCGATGAGAGAGGAACATCGATCAGCTGCCTCCTGCACACCCCCTACTGGGGATGTGCCCGCAACCAAGGTACATGCCCTTGGCCGGAATCGAACCTGGGACCTTTCAGTCCATAGGCCGACGCTCTATCCGCTGAGCCAAACCGGTTAGGGCAGCATTTTTTAATAATAAACTATTTTTAATTAAGGTACTTACATCGCCTTTTTAGATATAATGCTCATTGCACACTTAATAGACTACAGCACAGCCTAAACATAACTTTTATGTGCACTGGGAAACAAAAATTCCTGTGGGTTGTTTTATTGTAATATTTGTTTTATTGTGATGGTCTGAAACCAAACCTATAATATCTTCAAAGTGTGCTTTTATGGGAATACATACATATATTTGATATTTCCTGAAATATTCCACAGGAAACATGTAAATCAGAGTACTCTAATTATAAATTACAAAACAAACAAACAAACAGTCTGTGTGAACCAAATACAAGATCTTCAAATGGCCGGAGACCCTATGTCTTCTCCATGTTCTGTCACTATATGCATGTTTAGCACTGGATGAGATTTCAGTGATTCAGCAGATAAAATCAGACAGCAAGAGTAATTGTTTTCAACGTTAAGATTATTTAGGAAGTGAAGAGAAGACAGTTTCTTCTTTAACCATGATAGTCAAATTGTAATACTCAGTAAGCTTGAGTGCCAGAAAGAAGATGCTGAAAGATCATGAGACAGTCTGTTATCCTAGGCTGCCAGCAGTAAAGAAATGAAGTCAAAGAAGTTGAGGAACTTTTTTTTTTTTTTTTAATATTTTATTGATTTTTTACAGAGAGGAAGGGAGATAGATAGTTAGAAACATCAATGGGAGCGAAACATCGATCAGCTGCCTCCTGCACATCTCCCACTGGGGATGTGCCTGCAACCCAGGTACATGCCCTTGACCGGAATCGAACCTGGGACCTTTCAATCCGCAGGCCGACGCTCTATCCACTGAGCCAAACCGGTTTTGGCTTTGAGGAACTTGTTACTGGAAGCTGAAAATGTTCTTCTAAATTCAGCACTTCTACAGCTCCGTTTTAAGTCTACTTTAGTGAATTTCATTCCGTTGAAAACTGCCAATATCCAAATATCCAAAAATATGCCAACAACAAATATGCATAATTGCGAAGAGAATAACACAACACTCAACTACTTTAGGCATTCTCCTTTTTTTTTTTTTGTTTCCCCCTTTCTGTTTTTATTTATTTATTTATTTTTTTAATTTTTTTTATTTTAATAATTTTTATTTCTTAAAGTATTACAAAGAGTATTACATATGTCTCCTTTTTTCCCCCCCTTGACATTCCCCCGGCCCCTACCCCCCGTCCCCCCCCGCCCCGTGTCTTGTGTCCACTGGTTAATCTTATATGCATGCATATAAGTCCTTCAGTTGGTCTCTTAATCCCCCCCCCCCCCAACCCTCCCCAGGCTTCCCACTGTAGTTTAACATTCTGTTCAATGTTGCTCTGCTTCTGTATCTACCCCTGTTCATCAGTCCATACTGGTCCCCTTTATTTGTCCCAACCTCACTGGAGTAGTCTCAACCTCACCAGGGCCGTCTGAGCCTCACCAGGGCCGTTTCAACCTCACCGGGGCCGTCCCTACCTCACGGGGGCCGTTTCAACCTCACCGGGGTCGTCCCTACCTCACGGGGGCCGTTTCAACCTCACCGGGGTCGTCCCTACCACACCGGGGCCGTTTCAACCTGACCGGGGTTGTCCCTACCACACGGGGCCGTTTCGACCTGACCGGGGTTGTCCATACCAGACCGGGGTCGTCCCTGCCTCACGGGGGCCGTTTCAACCTCACCGGGGTCGTCCCTACCTCACGGGGGCCGTTTCAACCTCACCGGGGTTGTCCCTACCACACCGGGGCTGTTTCAACCTGACCGGGGTTGTCCCTACCACACGGGGGCCGTTTCGACCTGACTGGGGTCGTCCCTACCTCACGGCCGTTTCAACCTCACCGGGGTCGTCCCTACCTCACGGGGGCCGTTTCAACCTGACCGGGGTTGTCCCTACCACACCGGGGCCGTTTCGACCTGACCAGGGTCGTCCCTACCTCACGGGGGCTGTTTCAGAGGTTGAATCATTTAAGCAAAGTTTTCATGCTTTAGAGATGAATAGAGAAAAGTTTGTCACTGCTGTTTTAATATGGGTTGGAAGATCCACTTTCATTAGTTTAGAGTTAATAGATCTTTGTAAGATATCATTATCTCAGTGATGTTGCTTTATGTAATGAAACCCTTTGCAGGAGATTGGTTGTTTATCTGATAATTGTTGTCAGATATCTTTGGGATAGTATAAATACTACATAAAGGATTTTCTTATATTGTTAAGAGGCTTTGATGATCAAAATTACCTTTGAGTTCAAAACTTAAGGAAACTAATAGTAAAAAGAAAACCAAAACATTTTACTTAGTGTGTTTGAATTTTTAAATTGGATTCAAATTTTTAAGTTTTTGTTAATTCAATGTATGTTTGATTAAGTAGAATTATTATCTAGCATAGGATTTAAAACTTTTTATGCTTGGATGATTACTATTTAACAGTCAAGTATGGGTTTGGAAACACACCCAGTAATGATAATTTAGAAGTTTAGAACAAATCTGTTAAAATGTCTCATTAGCTTCGCCATGCCCAAGTATCCACATAGCGATATGAAATGCACTTGAATGGGCAAAGATTGATTGCTGTGCTCACTTTTATAATTAGGTATATATATTCATAATTGAATATTCTAATCACTGCCATTTGGGTAAAAAAAAAACACTAAAAGCTGTTATGCCCCCTTCAGAAGCATATTAGGAACAGATGGAAACAGTGTCTTTAATTGTCCTAAAACAATTCTGTAAATGGTCACCACTTTCTTCAAAAGTTAGGAATCCCACTGAATCCATTCGTTCTTTCATGGGCTGCCAGTTGATTGTGCAATTGCATGCAATTTGGCACAAGGCGTGATTTATGATGCTATTGTTAGAGGGTGCTTACTAAGAAGAATGAAAAGTAGAAAGTGGGGTTAATAGAAATGCTGTAGGTAGGGTTGTCAGACAAAATACAGGATGTGCTTTAAATTAGCATTTCAGTAAACAGCATATCATTTTTTAGTGTAAGTATGTCCTATGCAAAAATTATTCATTGTTTATCTGAAATGGCCCTGTATTTTTATTTGCTGAAACTGGCAACCCTAGCTGTAGGTGATTGGGTAAAATATAGGTAACAGTCCAGTAACAGATTTTACTGATGGAGCAGAATTTTTCCTTAAAATTCCTCCAGAATCTAATAAAGAATATCTTGATCACTCAGCTGCTAGGTCAGTCGGGAGCTTTGATCTAAACCAGGGACTCAGCCTCAAGAGCCATGCTCCGTCACCACCTTCATATTATGGGTGTTTGCGTTCTTGAAATTAAAAGTAGTTCTCATATTCCACATTATTTCATCCTGTGTTATATTGAAGTTTTGCATAATTAAAGTTATTAAAATACATCTTTTATTTTACCCTAAGAAAATAACTTAGTTAAACTGAATATTTTTCTTTTCTAAAGTTAGGTTTCTTTGACTTGAGAGTTTTCAAAAACATGCAGATTTCTGCTGTTCTGTTTTAAGTGGTGTTCATTAGTGTAACCACAAGTTTTTGTTTGCTGCATGATTAATAGTGCTTTGCTTTACATTTTCCTGTTAGGACTAAATTACTGTGTTTGCCCTGATTTGGACTGCACACTGCTCAGCTTGTTTCCTTTGCTCGGCTGGCTGCTGGCTCTTCTGCTGGAGCCGTCAATCATCCAGGGCTCTTTCCCTGCCCAGGGCTCTTTCCCTGCTACAGGGCACGCTTTTTCTCTATGAGTGACAGTGGCTCCTCATTGACTTAGCCCTCATTAATAATTAGGCAGGTACCACATATGAGATCTTGCAATAATTCATGATCTGCATTTATTCATATATAAATATAAATGCATATAATCTAAAAGCCACAGAGGACTTGAAACTGAAACTTCTTAAAGACAAGGATGAAAACATTGCAAGCTATGATAGTCAAAAATAAGCTCTTGAGAATGGTTGAAATGACTTAGCATGAGTTTTATTTTTAAATACCTTTTCTGCTTGGATCAAACCTTTCCCATAAGGACACTGGATAGTAATAATCAATTAGAATATTGAAGAGTAAAGAAGGAGACATCTACACTAATAAAAGACAAACATGCAAATTGACCGTACCTTTGCTACATCTTAAGCCACACCAACCAGCCAATCAGAGCGACTATATGCAAATTAACCCAACCAAAATGGCGTCCGACAGCCATGGAGCTGGAGCAAGCAGGAGGCTTGGTTGCCCCAATGATGGAGGATGCCAAGCTTCCCATTTGCCGAGCCAGGCTCTGAGCTCCACTCAAAGCAACAAAGTTTCAATTATAGAAGGTAAATAAACCCCAGATACCTGCTTTCAGCTGGCCGTGGCCATGGAGTTGGAGCAAGCAGGAGGCTTCCCTCCCGCCCGCCCTGGCTGGTTCTGAGCTCCTCTCAAGGCTACAAAGTTTCAATTATAGAAAGTAAATAATCCCCAGAAGAAAAAAGAAAAAAAGGAGAGGCTGGGAGCTTCCGTCATCGGGGGGCTTGGCCAGCCTGAAAACGGCCCTCAGCCCCTCACCCAGACTGGCCAGGCACCCCAGTGGGGACCCCCAACCCTAAAGGGGGTGTGACCAGCTTGAAAACAGCCATCAGCCCCTCACCCAGGCTGGCCAAACCTCCATGGGGTGAGGGTCCCCACTGGGGGGGGCTTGACCAGCCTGCAAACAGCCATCAGCCCTCACCCAGGCTGGCCAGGCACCCCAGTGGAGACCCCAACCCTGAAGGGAGTGTGACCAGCTGCAAATAGCCATCAGCCCCTCACCCAGGCTGGCCAGGCACCCAGCGGGACCCCCACCCTGATCCGGGACACCCCTCAGGGCAAACCAGCTGGCCCCCACCCATGCACCAGGCCTCTATCCTATATAATAAAAGGGTAATATGCAAACTGACCCTAACAGCAAAACGACTGGGAATGACTGGTCACTATGACACACACTGACCACCAGGGGGCAGACGCTCAATGCAGGAGATGCCCCCTGGTGGTCAGTGTGCTCTCACATGGGGAGCTCTGCTCAGCCACAAGCCAGGCTGATGGCTGCCAGTACAGTGGTGGTGGTGAGAGCCTCTCCTGCCCCTCAGCAGCGCTAAGGATGTCCAACTGCAGCTTAGGCCTGCTCCCCGCTGGCAAGTGGACATCCCCCGAGGGTTGCCGGGCTGCCAGAGGAATGTCTGACTGCCAGCTTGGGCCCGATCCTCCAGGGAGCGGGCCTAAGCCAGCAGGTGGACATCCTTCGAGGGGTCCCAGACTGCAAGAGGGCATAAGCCGGGCTGAGGGACCCCCCCCGAGTGCACAAATTTTTGTGCACCGGGCCTCTAGTTATTAAATAATAGAAAAACAAACTAGGAACTATTTAGAAAAATGATAAGAGCTTATTTACTGATTAATTAACTTACACTGATATTGTACTATGGCAGTAAATGAACTAATGTCTTGAAGAGTTTTTTCCCTTAGTCTACATTTTATATTAAAAAAACACACCCTGTGGAAGAATCTAATGAGATGCTAATGATCGGTGTAAAAGAATGACTAATATGAATAGGATAGGGTCCCTTTGACCTTATGAAGTTGACAGCTAAATCCAGTAAAGAACTTCAGATATTTGGAATTAAAGATGAAATATTTTGTGATGCACAAGTGCCCAGCAATTTACAAAATAATTATTTCCTAACGTAATCTGACATAGGTAAGAAAGAAGTAGTGCAAATATTTAGGGTAAGAAAGAAAAGTTGTGCAAATATAGTGATTTGACAGTAAAAATTGGCAAGACAGAGCCATAGATGGATGACAGACCCTCACAGATGTTTTATAGATTTAATATATTAAAGATAAAAAATAGATCCTGTTCTTAGGGAAGGATCTGGACATTGTGCAGTTGTACTGCTGGTCTGAGGCTTATGGCTTCTTTTTCACATTTTATAACTATGAAGTAGTGGGCTGGGCCATTGAGCAAATGTGTGTGTGTGTTCTTTGGTTTGCATGAATGGTATGTACTTTGAATTCTCAAAATAGAACTCCAGTTTATTTTCGCAGTAGTCTCAGTGAGAAAAGCTATATTTCTTAAATATGGCCAGAAGGCAGTGGGGAGGAGTGTTTACTGCAGGAACCTGTGATTGTTTGCAGGCACCAGCATAAGTATGTTTCCATTCCTGCACCCAGGGGGATAACCTCATTGTTATACCTGAGCAACATGTAAGTCAGTTTCTTAATGCTTGCTTTAATATTGTAAAAGCAACAAGTGAACATGAAACAAACGTTAATATAAGAGTATATCCCGAATAGTAAGCCCCAGGCACCCAGCACCCAGCAGAGGCAACCACTGCTAACAGTTTCTAGTGGTCTTTATTTTTATAGGGAGAACGGTTTTTGTTTTACCTCTGGAAGGTGTAAAGGTGGCTATAGTTCCCCAGCAATGCAGTCAGCAAATAATCTTAAAGTTCTCTTTCCAAGGTGACTTTGAAACATGAGTTTTGAGGAACTGGATTAAGCACTGACCTAAAGGACATAGATATTTGGATTTCTATGAAGATATATTCTCACTGATACTGACATTTGGAAGAACTGAAATTAAAATATTCATCCTGATGCTAAAACAGGAACTTAATGCGTTGGCTATAATTATGCATTTATGTTATTTTCTGAGTGATTCAAGAGAAAATATTCAATAATTTTAGGCCATCAGAACACTTTCCTCCCTCTCAAGGCTGCCTCCCATTTGTGCTGAGAGGACAGCTGCGTATAAGACAGTGGGAAAGTTGGTAGCATCTCTTTTAGAATAAGCTTTCACATACAGCTTCAAACACCTTTGTGGTTTGGGTTGTATTTTGACAGTTGCTAAGTAGCTTGACTCAGAGCATACAGCTGTGCAATTCACGATGATTTTTCCTAGCCCAGTCTCTAAAGAGAGCTAAATGAAATAAAATTATAATCAGACTTTTAAAGTTGTACAGTTGACCAAACTCTACTTAGAACAAAATGGATGAATGTCGACGAAAGCACGGAAATCCCCTGCTGCACTGCAGCATAGCAGCGAACTGAAGTCCGATGAAACCAGGTAGGCTTTGTGGGAGCAGATGAGCTGAATTTCCGAACTGTTTCATTGAAAGGAAAACACTGGGTTTGGGAGTACACGGACCCCCTGGCACAGTGGGTATTTGGCACTCAACCACTAAATTCCAATATGAGCATGTTGTTTATCATGAAGAATAAGGGAGGCTGAAATTTCTGAAAAAAGAGTAGGAGAAAATGTCAAAATGCAACTTACCTGGTCAAGTGGGAACACTTCAAGATTTGAAACTTAGAACTGTGTTCTTATAAAGGAGAAATAAAGAGAGCTTACTAAAGGTTTCCTATCCCAAGACTTTTTATTTTTGCTTTTCCCGAGATAAGGACTAGGCTGAAGTGTGTTGGATGTAAATGTGGACAGTCAGTTGGTGAGGACTGTCCTGGGCAGCTATAGGAGAACAATGCTCATGAAAGAAAACAGAGAAGGAACATAAACAAAAACCTTGGTGCAAAGTTATCCAAGGCAGGTCCCGGACAAGAGCAGATGGAGAAGAGAAACTAGAACTAGTGGCTGTGGGACTAGATGAGGTCAGGATTTTTCTGGGCAGGTGGGACCATCCACCAAGTTAGAGGTGTTGTGTTGCCTGGGAATCGGTTCGGGTCTGATCCCTGGGTCTGGAAAGCCAGACCTTTACCTGGAGAAATAGGGTCATGAGGGGTGAAAGAGGGGGGAGAAGAAATGCTGCCTGCCTGGGGGTAGAGTAGGAAATGAAGAGAAGGAAAATTCCGTTCCTTAACTAGAGGGTATGTCCCTGCAGCCAACCCGCACTTGCAGATCTGATGTCTCGGTGATCCCTTTCACAAGGTACGTCTTATGTCTAGGTCAGTGGTCGGCAAACTCATTAGTTAACAGAGCCAAATATCAACAGTACAACGATTGAAATTTCTTTTGAGAGCCAAATTTTTTAAACTTAAACTATATAGGTAGGTACATTGTTATTAACTTAGTTAGGGTATTCCTAAGGCTTAGAAAGAGCCACACTCAAGGGGCCAAAGAGCCGCATGTGGCTCGCCAGCTGCAGTTTGCCGACCACGGCTAGGTGCTTGACTGAGCTGAGGCCAAAGATTTGACATAGAGGGAATTAAAGGGTAGACGGGGCTCTGTTCCCAAGGCCACAATCCACAGAGTATAACCCTCCTCCCTGCCTCCTTTAATTCCCTGGGCGATGGTAGCAGGCAAGAGAATGGCAAATGCAGGGAACAGTATAGGTTTGCAGGACCATTGGCATTCTGCCATGTATAATTTAAAAACCACAACAAAATAATAATAGACCTGGCCAGCATGGCTCAGTTGTTGAGCATCGGCCTATGAACTAGGAGGCCATGGTTCGATTCCCAGTTAGGGCACATGCCTGGGTTGTGGGTTCGATCTCCAGGATGGGGTATGCAGGAGGCAGCTGATCAATGATTCTCTCTCATCATTGATGTTTCTAGCTCTTTCTCCCTCTCCCTTTCTCTCTGAAATCAATACAAATGTATTCAAAAATAATAATAGAAAAAAATAGGCTTTTTAAAGGAGGGGTCTTTCTTAATATTTGCCTTGAATAAAGGAACATTTACCTATCTATATGATCAAACTAATTATGAGATGCCCATTGACCAAGAGTAATGGACATTTAAAAATATATCAGTATTGCCTTTCCCCCCTCTAATTACTAAAGTAATACAGGCTCAAAGCAAGAAATTTGGAGAAACATAAAAGCAGAAGAGTGCTACTTTAAAAGAAAATATCTTTTTAAAATATTTCATGGTTGGGTGGGGTGGACAGGAAAAGAAACTTCACAGACCTTCAGGGAATCAAAAGGGTTCGAAGAGTACGAAAAAGGGATTTGGACACATCTCCTTTAGGGTGTGTGGAATTGGCCTGCGATCAGTTTGGTTGAACGGAGAAAGATCTACCAAAGAAAGATCTCTCTGGGGAGGTCATTAAACTGAGAGTGGATATCATTTGAGAGGCTGGTTCAAGGTCACTGAGGTGCTCCTGCAGGGCCCCTCGCCGTGGAAGCATGAATCTGAAATTGCCGTCTCACCCACATGTTCAGTGTTTCCATTCAACACAAATATCAACACACATGGTTGGCAGCCAGGAAACCCGGCCCAGTCACCAGGTAGTGGCGTGCCCTTGGGCAAGAACTTAATCTGTCTGAGGTTCAGCAGTGCCCTCATTAGCAGCAAGACCGGATAGAATCCCATCTGCTCCCAGGTGCAGTTCCGCTCTAACCCTTGCTGTAAGGCATTGCTCCCGCACTGTCTTTCTCTGTCTCACCTCATGGTCTCCTCCTGCCCCTAAGGTAATCAAACTATTCCCAGTGAGCTAAGTGCATTTACAAACATAGGAACTTAAGAAATGCAGCAATGATTAGAAGGGTGTAAATTCTGCCTGGAATCCAGAATGTGTGACTACTAAATTGTTTTACTAAATATGAGTGTGCGTTTGTGGGAAATCGAGAACCGCCTATAAGAGATGGAAACAGCCCAGCTGGGTGTAGCTCAGCGGTTGAGCGTCCACCCAGGAACCAAGGGGTCACCGGTTCGATTCCTGGTCAGGGCATATGCCTGGGTTTTGGGCTCGATCCCCAGTGTGGGGAGTGCAGGAGGCAGCCAATCAATGATTCTCTCTCATCATTGATGTTTCTATCTCTCCTTCTCCCTTCCTCTCTGAAATCAATAAAAATATATTTTAAAAAAAGAGCTGGAAACAAAGAAGCAGGCTTTCAGTTTTTAGTCATATCTGGAATGAAAAGAGTTCAGATTATGCAGTAGTTGATAAGAATATGGGTGCCATAACTGGAATAAATGTGAAGGCTGTGTATATGTCTGGGGAGTTATCTTGAAGAAGACAAATCTATACAACAACTACACCTAGCTACTCAAGGTCTTCCTTTTCTGTTGAATGTGAATGCAATTTTTTTGTTCTATGGAAAGAGGATTTCTGGAAATTTCAGACTTTGAGAGCAGTTCTCTATATAGAAATACATAGTACAAATAACACAAAAAACTTAGTACAGATGTTTTTGGTAATGACATGGCTTATGACTTTCAAGCAGCAACCAGCCTAGAATCTGAAAATTTTTTCAACTGCGCAGTGATGGAAGTATAGATTAGCTAGTTGCAAAGGAAAGCAGTGTGATGTTGGGCAGTTGGGGTCTTTATTTGAAGAAGCATATGAAATAGTTGGTGTTTATGAGAAGGCGTGGTTCCAGAACTACCATGTTACTGCTCTGGAAAATATTTCCTGTGATCCAAGTCATGACAAGAAAGACTTTTCTTTTTTTTTTTTTTTTAAATATTTTTATTGATTTCAGAAAGGAAGGGAGAGGGGGGGAGAGAGAGAAACATCAATGACAAGAGAGAACCACTGATGAGCTGCCTCCTGCACGCCCCACACTGGGGATCAAGCCTAAAACCTGGGCATGTGCCCTGACCAGGAATCGAACTGTGACCTCCTGGTTCATAGGTCGATGCTCAACCACTGACCAACACTGGCCTGGCGAGAAAGACTTTCTGAATGATACCTAAAACCCAAGTACAAGTGACAACAGAAGAGAAGAGACAAGAACAGGAGAAAGTGGTGAAAAGCAGCAGAGACAGTGGGGGACTAAAGACAGTGGCTGCAGGGGGAGTGACTTCACGTCTCTCAGCCTCACCTGGAGGTCCTGATGCTTAAGGAGGCTGGCGAAGGAGGCAGGTGGGCACAGCTACGAACAAAGTTCAGGGAGCCTTTTAACCCACCAAGGTGACAAAAGACAGCTGCCCTGGTTCCTTTGCCTGATTCCCTCACCCCTAAGCTCTTATAATTATGTACTAATATTATGATGGAGTTTCTGCAGTAGTGTGAGGCTGCATGACAAATGGCTTGTGGCCTGGCATTAAAATTTGCCATTAGTAGTGAAAGGTGAATGTAGAACTATTTTCAAATGACGCTTTTTATGTGTGTAAATGAGGGTGGCTGACATTGATTTTGCTGTGCACTTGCAAACTGCAGCAAATGGAGTGAATTAATTCAGCGACAGGCTCTGGCCATGTTTTTGATGTACTGGGTGGTGATAGCTGGAGGTAGGAGGGACATAACAGCATGCAGAATGAGGGTGAAAATGTCATGTGCCTCTCGATTCCTGGCAACTCCTGCCGCACAGCTGCAGTGTGGCAGGTGGGGGAGGGGGCGGGGAGGCTGACGGGAGATGGCACCACTGTGGGCAGCAGCCTGCTCTGGCCGCCAAGCTCTGACACATCAGCTGGAGGGAACCAGTCTTGGCTCTAGATTGTCATCTGATTACATATTATTTTGCTGCCTTTGTAACTGTTATCTGTTTCCAGGCCTTTGGAATAAGTCTTCATGCCTGTAGTGATTAAAAAGTGAAGCAGCATTTAGTGTGCTCATGCATCTGCATTGATGGTAGATTAAAAAGAGGAGATACAATCTGTACCATCTTTTTAAATCACCTTGCTTTCAGAATTAATGCATTGCATTATTGCTTTTCATGAACCAACATTCTATTTTGCACAGATTGATTTTTAAAAATATTCAAATACATTTTTAAAATATTCAAATAGATATAGGTGCCAATAACTGATCATTAATATTATGAGTCTAAGGTGGTAGGGTTGAAATCTCTTGAAATCTCTTCTATTTTGGCCCGAGGATGAAGCCAGTTGGTCTCTCTAGGAAACAGAACTGGACTTGAATCCCAGTGCAGATATTTAAAAAAAAAATTTAAAAATTGTGGTAAATATACATAAGAGAACTTACTGTTTTAGCCATTTTTAAATGTACAGTTTTGTGGCATTAAGTACATTCATGTTGTAGTGTAACCATCACCACGATTCATCTCCAGAACTTTTTCATCTTCTCCAACTGGACCTTTATACCCATTAAACAATAGCTCCTCCTCACTTCCCCCCAGCCCCTGGCACCCACCATCCTACTTCCTGTCTCTATGTATCTGACTGCTCTAGATGTATCATATAAGTGGGATTATAAAACACTGGTCCTTTTGTGACGGCTCATTTCACAGAGCATAATGTCTCCAGGGTCCATGCATATGTCAGAATTTCCTTCTTTCTTGAGGGAGAGTAACATTCCATGTGTGTATCACACTTTGTTTATTCATCATCTGTTGATGCACATTGATGTTGTCTCCATCTTTTGGCTACTGTGAATAATGCTATGAATATGGGTGTACAAATACTTGCTCAAGTCTCTGGCATAAATTCTTGTGGGTGTGTATATATCCATAATGGAATTGCTGGATTACATGGTAATTCTATGTTTAATTATTTTGAGGAGTTGCCTGCCCTTTAAAAATTTTGTTTATTGATTTCAAAGAGGAAGGAAGAGGGAGAGATAGAAACATCAAGGATGAGAGAGAATCATCGATTGGCTGCCTCCTGTACACTCCCTACTGGGGATGGAGCCTGCAACCCAGACTTGTGCCCTGACTGATAATTGAACCATGACCTCCTGGATGATGGGTTGATGCTCAATCACTGAGCCACACCGGCAGGGCGAGGAGCTGACCGTCTTAATAAGTTTGAGCTGCTACAACAAAACATCATACACTGGGTGGCTTATAAACAACAGAAATTTTTTCTTACAGTCCTGGAGGCTGGAAGTCTGAGATCAGGGTGCCGGAATGGTTGGGTTCTGTTGAGGGTCCGCTTCCTGGTTGCAGATTCGCCACCTTCTTGCTGTGCCCACACATGGTGGAAGGGGTGAAAGAGCCCTCTGGGTTCTCATTTTATAGGGCACTATTTTCATTCATGAGGGTGCCACCCTCGTGACCCAATCATCTCCCACAGGCCAACCTCCTAATACCACCACATGGGGGGGGGGGAGGGGTGTTAGGATTTCAACATATGAATTTTGGAGGGGAGGGCAGCACAATCATTTAGTTCATAATGCCACCAAGCTACTACCTGGGACACATTGTGACCTCTCTGAGCCAGTGGTTCTCAACCTTCCTAATGCTGCGACCCTTTAATACAGTTCCTCATGTTGTGGTGACCCCCAACCATAAAATTATTTTCGTTGCTACTTCATAACTGTAATATTGCTACTGTTATGAATCGTAATGTAAATATCTGATATGCAGGATGTATTTAGGCGACCCCCATGAAAGGGTCGTTTGACCCCCAAAAGGGTCGCGACCCACAGGTTGAGAACCGCTGCAAGCCCACTGTCCTCATGTGCAAAATGGGAATAATAACCCTTTTCTGGAGTGGGTTTGAGGGATGGAGATAATGTAGGTGAAACTCCTGCATCATTTCAAGAGACCGTAGCAACAACACGATAGTTTCTGCCCACACCTTGCTGTACCCACCTTGGCTTCTGCTGCCTGTCTGTAGCACCCCCTTCTTGCCAGGCTCTCTCCTGCTTATCCTGTAAGACTTGCCCAGGGGCTGCTTTCTCCAGGAAGTTGTCCCTGCTTCTCCCCAAACTATATTACACGGCCCCTTTTATGCTTTTATGGCACCTCTATTATTGCGCCTACCATATTTTGTCTCTTCAATTCTCTATGTCCAGTTTGTACATTCATTCAACACATACTGAATATTTACTCTGTACTCACAGCTGGGGATTTAGGGTGACACAGACACCTAGAATCTATCTGTGGGGCGGTCCTTCTGGACTAGTTTCTCAGGGTGTCTGAGAGAGCACCTGCATCCCAATCCTGTGGAAGCTTTGGGGGCCAACTCTGGGTCTGGGCACCTGAATTTTAAATATTCACCTTGGATGGCTCTTGTGCATACTGGCCTATGCGTCAGGGCCGTGTTCGGCAAACTGCAGCTCGTAAGCCACATGCGGCTCTTTGGCCCCTTGAGTGTGGCTCTTCCTAAGCCTTAGGAGTACCCTAATTAGGTTAATAACAATGTACCTACTTATATAGTTTAAGTTTAAAAATTTGGCTCTCAAAAGAAATTTCAATCGTTGTACTGTTGATATTTGGCTCTGTTGACTAATGAGTTTGCCGACCACTGAGTCAGGGGATCCCATGAGGGCGGGCTCTCTGTCAGTTCAGCACCTCATCCTTGGCCCCGAGCACAATTCCTGGCACTGTAGGTATGCAGAAAATATTGCAGAAGGCGGCACTCAGAACTGAAATGAGGGTTGAACAGGGCCAACACTAGATATATTTAAGGGCCTGAAATCACTAACAATTAGGATCTACTTGACTTAATTATGGAGTGGTTCAATTGGATGGCTTTTTACATTTTTTGGTATTAATCAAATGTTCCCTTTTTTGGCTTATTGGTTTACAACTTAGGCTAAATATCATCCTGAAAATTTTGTTTAAGATAAAGACAGAATTTTTGCAGCCAGTCGTATGGTCATTGTGAATATTCTTTTAGATAACCAAGTTGGTCAGGCACTATGATAAATATTCCTGTGTTAGCTGAGGCCCTCTTTCAGCTAATATCCTAGGAGCAAATAACTTAATAAAGCTCATAACTATTCAGGTTAATAAACTTATTTCCTCATTGAGTTCAGGGAAAATTTTGATAAACTAAGCTCTGAACCAAGAGGATAAGACCTTTTCTTGCATCTGTGCTTGTGTTGGTGCCTGACATCAGTTTCCTCTCATCCGAAATGTTTGCCCTTTCTTCTCCATCTAACTAAATCCTACTCTTTACTTCCTCTTTGCCCTTTTACCCTAATTGCTATTTTTTTTCAGAGCTGGGGCCACTTAACACCCCCTACACGTGGGTTCTGCCCTGTTTTAGATTTTGGTACCAGTCCTGTTCTTAAAGGCTTAGTTTCATCATTCATAACAAATCAACCTGTCGTTGGTTTTGCAATGCCCTGCTTGATTCTGATAATAGATTTTTTTCTTGTTCTTTGTGACCAAACTTATTCTTCATTGCAGTTCTTCCAGCTTGTCTGGTAGCGCAGTTATTCTAGGCCTGGGTCCCACTACTTGGTTTCTATAATCTTCTTCGGAACAGCCTGGTTGACTGGGTTGATTTGCACGTTGTCATGCCTCCTTAATGCCCAGAGCTTGGTTACTTAGATCTCTAACTCTGCTGGTTGCTGAACAGGCTTACCCACTTGATGTCCTTTACCCATCCCAACATACCTCCCACCTGGTGAGTCTATTTAGTCTCTGTGTCCAAGCCTTTCTTAATAGGGACCATCCAGTTTCAGCTGATTTGGAGAACTTATCAATATTTGTGCTTTTGATCACTAAAAGATTAATATCCTTGTTAACCTCTATGTCTCAACCAGTTATTCAGATGTGCCATTTGAGCACAATAAAATATGTCATTTCAGAATGCTACTGAGCAAGGGCATCTGTTTTATTTAGCTTGGCTGCCTTATTTTTTCTTTTCTTTTTACCGAAAACAGAATTCAGCCATATCTAAGCACTGCCCACTTCCTCCCATTGCATTAACCTTGCCTTTTAAGGTGATTCCAAACTGACCTTTAAGAACACAGCAGGCAATTTAAAAAAAAATGTTTTTATTGATTTTAGAGAGGAAGGGATAGGGAGAGAAACATCAATGTGAAGAGAGAAACATTGATCAGTTGCCTTCTACACACATTCCAACCAGACATCAAACCTGAAACCTGGTTATGTGACCTGACTGGGAATCAAACTAGCAATCTTTTGGTGCACAGGAGGACGCTCAACCAACTGAGCCACACTGGCCAGGGTCAAATCTGGAATATTTTAAGATGAAGAATTACAGCTAACCCAGTGGTTTATGTAACATATACAATATGAAAACCACTTTAAAGGACAGTTCACTGCTTTGTTGCCAAATTTATATAATCAACATACAGGTGAAATCGAAATGTGCCATTATTTTGCCATTACTTGTAATATTTGTGACTTAGCATTTATTATCTACATTATTCTCCATGATCTTTATTCTGTTGTTTAAACTACTTTTTGAAATACATTTGGATGAAATGCATCTGTTTAGCTTTAAGAAGATTGTATATTTTGAATTTCCATACTTTAAAAATATTTACTGAGAATTGAGCAGTTTTATAAAAAGATGCCTTTGATAACGATAAAGGAAAAAGTCAGTAGATTCATAGAATTTTATAGCTGAAGGGCCCAGAAAGATTACCCAGGCCAACTGTCTGCAATGGAGGCCCAGAGATAGCATGTGGCCAGTTGTCTCTGATTTCCTCCTTCATTCCTTCCCCAATTCAAGGCTGCCTGGCATGCTTTCAAATCACCACCAGTCCTACTTCTGCAGAGAGCATTAACTGTTTTCCCCAGCAGTGTCATTTTTCTCCCAAGGTTAAAACTTGCACAAAGCTTGTTCTCTGACAGGACCAGCACGTTGAATAAATGACTGCACTGCCACTGATGAGGACTTCTGACCTTGAAACTGAGCTGGGAAACGAATGATCAGCTGATTGGATCAGCTTAGTGAGGTGAAAAGCTAGGAATTCCTTGCCAACAAACAACCTATGTAAATGTTAAACGAGAAGTCTGCTTTCCATGTGGTCATGAGTCACTGGTTTTCTAGTGGAGGTCATTTGAAAGGAGAGGGAGCAGTGATAGATACAGGCCAACACAGAAAGATTAGAAATGATAAAATCTGACTTCACTTTGGGCTTATTGTGACTAGTTTAGATATGCACTTGTAGGAACTTGGTATAAATAGACCAGGCAGGAGGAGACCACGCTAGAGAATGAATAGAAAGTGCAATGGCAAGGACATATAACAGGCAGGAGAGCAAGGCAGCTGTACTCAATGCTTTGGCACAATCTAACCATGTCTGTGAGGAAGTTGACAGATGGTAAAAGGGATAAAGGAAAGAAAGGAAACTGAAAGGTTCCCTATTTAGGGCACTCGTCCTGCAGTTGGTTTTTTTTTTTTGTTTTTTTTTTTTAATCTTTCTCTGACTAGCTTATTTTTTTTTTAAATTCCTTATTGTTTAAAGTATTACAAATAGTATTACATATGTCTCCTTTTTCCCCCATTGATCTCTCCCTGGCCACCCCCTGCCCAAGCACATGCCCTCCCCACCCTAGTGTCTGTGTCCATTGGTTATGCTTATATGCATGCATACAAGTCCTTTGGTTGATCTCTTACCCCCTCACTTGCCTTCCCTCTGAAAGTTAGACGGTCTCTTTGATGCTTCTCTGTCTCTGGATCTATTTTTGTTCATCAGTTTATGTTCTTTATATTCCACAAATGAGTGAGATCATGTGATACTTATTTTTCTCCGACTGGCTTATTTCGCTTAGCATAATGCTCTCCATGTCCATCCATGCTGTTGTGAATGGTAAGAGTTTCTTTATCTAATCAGAGAAATGGATAGGAAGCCAGGCCCTCTTGCCCCTGCTGAGCACACCTCCCGGGAAGAGAAATGTTTAGATGAGTTCTTTCCCTGAGCTTCCACTTCCATGGGATATGTTTGGGGATATTGAAGTAGAAGTGTTTTCAGTTGATATACCACTTGGTGTGAAGGCGATCACAAGGTAAAAGTGAAAACAGAAGAGAAGCACAAAGAACACATGTTTTGGAAACAAAGGAATCTGAGCTCAACTCCTGGCACTTCAGCTCATTCTCTCCGCGCCCTGAGCAAGGGCAGTCATTCAGAGTTGTTCCGGCTCCTCTTGGTAAAAGGGAACAGTTGTGGTAACTGTTGAGGTGAATTTCCTGTGACCTGTGTGAAGCTTGGTTAATGGAACCCCCTGGGAAGGGCCTGCCGTGTCTTCCCAGACCATATATTTTAATTAAGCCTCTACATTCTGATTTCTCCTCGGTCGCACTTCCCCTTGGATGGGGTGGCGCTGGTGTGGCCATGGACATTTTTGGGTTTAGCATTAAATATTTATGTCCTCTGTATTTTAAATTGTATTATTTTCTTAGTTTTGTATTATGCATACTATTTTTTTTCTGAAAGAGAACTTCCCAAATTGTATAGACTTCATTCCATATTCTATCTGAGTGGACCATGGCTCACCTCATAATATTCTTACTAAAATTAAGTGAAATAATCATGGAAAGCACCCTGTTATTGCTGCATAATAATCCACTCCCAAAATTTAGTGGCTTAGAACAACTACCACTCTACTTACTCTCAATTCTGTTGATTGGCACTTTGGCCTGGGCTCAGCTTGGTGGTTCTTCTGCTGGTCTCTTCTGGGTTCACTCTGGTGTCGTGGTCAGGTGGTGGCTTGGCAGGGACAGGATGATCCAAGGTGACCTCACTGAAGTGGCTGGCAGTCAGGCTGCCAGTCAGATGACCTTGTTTCTCCTTCCTGGGGCCTCTCCAGTGGGCTAGCTCAGAGGTGCTCACGTGGCACAGCATTTCAAGAGGGCGAGAATGAAAGCTGCAAGGCCCACAACTCCCACAGTGCACTCTAGGGGTGGAAATAGACTCCTAGATTGAGCCTCAGAGAATTTGTCCATTTTTAATCTGCTTTAAAGTCTGTGCCTGAAATAGAAGATGCTGCTATATGTTAGCTTCATTCTTCCTCTTCCCACCTTCTTAAACAGTTAAGTTAAATAAAGTTAGTTTATTTTTGCTGAAGTCAAAGAAACACAACCTGAAGAGAGGCTTCCACAGAAAAAGAGATAAAGAAATAAGGCTCCTAGTGATGTGCTTGCTATTTAATTTTGTAAATTCTTTTCCCCCCAGTGTTATTGAGAAATACTTGACATAACAGCACTGTATATGTTTAGGGCATAGCATGATGATTTGACTTACATATATTGTTACCAGGAAACCCCCCGGTTGGGCTCAGGTTGCCTGTCGCTATGTCCAATAACGGAGGCAGGGTTGAATCATATTAGGCATTTATTGAGAAGGCCAGCCAACAAAGAAGACGGAGCTTACAGGCATCAAATCCTGCCCTCTAGCAAGGTGTAGGGGACAGGATTATAAAGGGGAAGGGGCTAGCGTGCTATGTGCAGCCCTGGGGGTCTGCAGCCATCAGCTATTGTAATTAGTCATCCGGCGATGAGATGATGTTGATGAAATGATGTTTTCACTCCTGGTGGATCTTCTGACCATGCTTATTGGTTCTGCTTGCTGGATTCACTGCTGAGTCACCTCCTCAATTGCTTCGCACAGGCCTTGAAAAGGAAACTTTAAGAAAAAGTTAACGTCTTATTCACATATAGGAAATTTAACCCCTTATTCACATAAGTATATGTGTTCTAAGATTTAAAATAATATGATTACTTTTCAGATTAATTCAGGTTCTCTATTAGATTATAAGCCCCCCCCCATCAATACTGTGAAATGATTACCACAGTAAGTTTATTTAACATCTGTCATCTCATGTAGTTTTATATATATAGTTGTGATAACAACTCTTAACCCCTAGAGTGCCGGGGAGCTCGATCGCACTCCTCCTGTCTTTCGCCAAAAGTGCCCGGAGCGCTTTATTTTAACATTATATGTATTGTTCAAATTTTTTTTCTACTAGTATTTTTTTTAAAAATATATTTTATTGTTTTTTTTTACAGAGAGGAAGGGAGAGAGATAGAGAGTTAGAAACATAGATGAGAGAGAAACATCGATCAGCTGCCTCCTGCACACCTCCCACCGGGGATGTGCGCGCAACCCAGGTACATGCCCTTGACTGGAATCGAACCTGGGACCTTTCAATCCGCAGGCCGACGCTCTATCCACTGAGCCAAACCGGTTTCGGCTCTACTAGTATTTTATAATACAATCAGCAAACAATATATTTCAAAGATGAAAACAAATGTAGTAAAGGTTTCCTTAAGTTTTTGAATATGTAACTTCAATTACTTGCGATTCATAAGTTTTTTCCTAAACTGCTGTAAAATCAGCAAAAATGCCTTGGCAATTTTAGCATAGTTCCTAGGATATTGGTTGGCACTCAAAGGGTTAAGATTCATTTTCTTAACAACTTCCTTGTATATCATACAGCATACTGTAGTCATCGTGTTGTACGTTACAACCCTGGTACTTACTTATCTCACAACTGAACGTTTGTGCTTTTTGACCACCTTCCTCCAGTCCCCCTGCCCTGTAAATTCTTAATCTTTCACTTAAATTAGATTGAATTTTCAATCAATTCATACTTTTAAATATACTTATATGTAAGACAGAGTTTTAACCTTTATGCAGTTGATCTCAGGTAAAGAATTTGCTAAAGAAAGTTTGATCTTGAAATAAAAGTAAATTAATAATTTAAAATACAGAAAAAGGGATATGTTTAGCAGTTTATCAATAAAGGCTTATGGCACTCTTATAGTTTAATGGAATTTTACACGTGGTATTAAGACAGTTCAATAAAGCAAACTCCTAGGATTTTCTCCTTTAGTGATAATTAATTGTCTGCTTGTTGGGTAATTAAGTCAGTCTAATCACAGCTGAGTTACATGCTGTGTTTAATGACTTAGATAGCATCTATAACTTTTAAGAGCATGTTAAATAGGTATGTGAGGCAACCAGGTCCTCCTGGTGATGCTATGATCAGCATCACAACTAACAACAGTCATTTGGAGAATTCATTTGAAACATTTGGTTTTATATAGTTGACAATAATAAGTTTCTCTTATGAATAATAAGGTCTTTATGATTATTCAAGAGATACTAATGAGTGAAAGAGATACAGAAATAAAAGGAAAAAGAAATACAGCTGTTTGTTTTCTTTAGTTTCAAAGGACATAAAACAAAAAAATGGGAAATGACTGGCTCATAAAGGAGAGGAAGAAGTTTAGGTGTAGCTGGATGCATGGGTCCTAGTAGGAAATCAAGGCCCAGCTTTTCTCTCTTTATGATTTGTTCTCCTTCATCTGTGTTGGTGCCAATCGCAGGCTTGATATGGGAACAGTTTGGCTGTAGTAGTCAATCTTTGTATCCTCTTAGGTTTAGGTACGGTGAGAAAGCGTGGCTGCTTAGGAAAAGCTCCTGAGATTCTCTCTGATTAGTCATGTGTCTGTTCATCCCCAAGCTGGTATGACCACGAGTATGGGGCACATTAATTACCTCAGCCCTCCCTGTCTTATGCTTCACATGCTCTTTTGGAACTGGATGGGGAACCTCATCCAACCCCATAAACTGAGGTTGGGAAAGAGTGGATCCCAAACAACAAATGAGGGCTGTTGCTAGAAGTAGGGCAAAGCTATGACGGCAAGCCAAACACAGTTAAGGTCTATTACAGATGTAACGTACATATTCCTGGCATAGAGGAGAAACTCAATGATGTGCCTTGAATTAGAGGTGGTTGTAGGCAACATGTATTTTGGGTACTTTTTTGTGTAGTTACTTTGCTCTCAGAATTCGGCTCAGTAGATTAGATAAGAATTTGCACTTTCTGGTCATTAATCAAAGCATTTGTTAATGATTATGTTCCTTCTACTTAGTTATTGAGCAATAACAATAGTTCCTATTTTACAGATGGAAGACACTCTATATGATGAAGAGGCTTGTTGTAGTGTTGGACAAATTAGAAGAAAATGTTTTCTCCATTAGGAAATTTTGTAAATTCTGTTTAAAAAGTACTCAAACCAGATAGTTATATTTGCCCCAATCAGTTTTAAAGGTATAATTTGTGCCTGTTAGTCTGATAATAGATAGATATATGCAATAGATTATTGCATATCTTTGGGTAACTTGTCATATGATACTTTTTGTAGAAATTTTGGACACAATTGATGTTTTACTTTAAAAACCAGAAGATATTCTAATCTATTTTATATGTTGGTAAAATTCAGGTCAGACATGAGTTAGCTTCTGCCAGCTTGGCCTGTTTAATAAGTTCAGGGGCTTTATACCATAAAGTATCATGAAGCTGCCTTTTATTGTCACAGATTACTGTATAAATAGGTGATCATATAACCAATCGTTCAAACCAGGACATTGTTGTAAATAAAAGGGAAAAATTACACTTGGGAACCAAGTGTAATTGGGACAAACAAGGACTTAGAGTCATCCTATGCATAAATAATATAACTTTTATTAGCTGTAAACTTAATATTAAATTCTATATGAGGGACAGTGTTAGAGTGTTTTTTTGTTTTTATTCTGTAAAGCACTCTAAGAAGTGAGCTGTTAGGCATGTGACGTTTTTGCCATGAATTATTTGTCTTTAAGAGATAACCACATTTTAAATACATACAGATTGTGATAGTGTTGGAAAGTCCCACTGCTTCCTTCTGCATTTTATGGCAGAATATTTAGTAATAGGAAGAATTAAATTTCTTTTGAGTGATAGATTTAGCTTTCCAAACATGTTCCTGGTAACCAATTAGGTTAGTGTAGACTGTATAGGTACACTCTGAGACTAATGTCTGAAGAAGATATGGATCTTGATGGCATAATTGACAAGACCCCAATAAGGCAGTGGAGGTGGGAAGAACACTGAGAGGTCTCTACTCTTTCCCACCATGCACCCTGCCAAGATCAACATATCATAGGGAAGTTATCTTTCTTCGGTTCTTATCTCTTTGGGTGGCGTTTGAGATTTTAGTATCACGGTAACTAACAGAGGGCCAAAGACTGAAGGCAACAAATGTCATATTAACTCTTCCTTTTTTTGTTGCTCTATTTCTGTTGTTTATTTTTATTTTTTTAAAGAATGAACTCTCTTTAAGTATAGTTTTTGTTATACTATAGTCATTTAATAATATTTAATGGTGTGAATTCATGTCAGCATTTTAATTTAATTTAATTTTTAAAATTAAATCTTTATTGTTGAAAGTATTACATATGTCCCCTTCCCCCTTCACCTCATTGACCCCCTCTAGCCCATTCCCACCCCAGGCCTTCACCACCCTATTGTCTGTATCCATGGGAATAGCATTTTAAAAAGCCATAAAGACATGTTAAAACTTAGCAATTACAAAAACAGTTGGGGATTCTTCTTGTGAAAGCACAGTGCACATAGTACTTATTTTCCAAGTCATTTGCGTGCTTTTAATACTAATTGCACCTCAATCTGAACAACTTTACATTAATCCATTTTATTTAAACTGAGTTGCATCTTGAGCCTGCACTGAGACTCTCTGATTCTGTATCATGAATTGTACCTTAGTGTTCATTAGTGCTAGAATCAAGGTAATAAGCAGCACACATCCTATATAAGAAAGAGGTAATATGCAAATTGACCCTCACACTCTTGCATCACAAAATGGCCACCCCCACGTATTCACAAGATGGCCACCCCATGTCATCACAAGATGGTCGCCCCACATTGTCACAAGATGGCCACCCCCACATCATCACAAGATGGACACCCTTTCGTTGTCACAAGATGGCCGGCAGGGGAGGGCAGTTGGGGACGACCAGGCTGGCGGGGGGGGGGGGGGGCAGTTGGGGACGACCAGGCTGGCAGGGGAGGGCAGTTGGGGGCAATCGGGCAGGCAGGGGAGCAGTTAGGTGTCAATCAGTCTGGCAGGGGAGCAGTTAGGAGGTGAGCAAGCTGGCAGGCAGAAGCAGTTAGGGGCAATCAGGCAGGCAGGCAGGCAAGTGGTTAGGAGCCAGCAGTCCCGGATTATGAGAGGGATCCCAGATTGGAGAGGGTGCAGGCTGGACTGAGGGATACTCTCACCCCCAGTGCATGAATTTCGTGCACCAGGCCTCTAGTCTTTTTATCATTGAGGAATCTAAGGTAGAGCAAGATAAGTGACCTGCTGAAGGACAGAGAGTTCAGAATGAAACCCAAGGTGTGCTTGCCCAATGCAGTGCTCTGCTGGGAGGTCTTCCTCCAACCTGCAACATTTTTGGGATGATGCACCAACCAACTGAGCTACCTGGCCAAGGTGTGGGTAATATTCTTGTTCTATGCTTTCTAAGACACTGCTCAACCATCTATAGTCCTTTCTTTTTGCCTTCTGTGCTTGGCTTACAAGGCCCTATTAATCTGGCCTTCATCCACTCTTGTGATTCTTTCCATTATTTATTCAGTCCATTATCTCACCATGTGGCAGGCATGTGCTAGGTGCTATCCTGGAGGCTGGTGATAAGTGATGAAGAAAGCAAAGGAGATCTCTGATTTTAGGGAACTTATCTTTTATTGGTGTAGGTAGATTAAATTAATTAAGACTATTTCCAACTGACTTAAATGCCATGGGAAGACAAAACAGAATTTTAAGATAGAGGGTGCTGTGGACAGTGGACATTTGTGCTACAATCTGAGTGAAGAGAATGGGCAGCCACGCCAAGAGCCAGGAAAGAGTAGTCCAGGCAGAGAGAATGGGAAGCACAAAGGCCCGAGGCAGGGAGAGAAATCAGTCCAGAGGGGCTGGAGCACAGAGATTGAGGGAAAGAAGCACAGAAAATGGAATTAGAGAGATAGGCCGGTCAGGTCATGTAACATCCCAGTACGTCCCCCAGCTTCCTTTCAGGCAATCCCCTCCCCGACTCGGTCTCATCATGCCCTCCAAGTTGCCTTTGCTGTTTTCCCTGAAATGTTTTCTGTCCTTCTTTCTATGTTTCAAAATTCTGTCCATTCTTAGAAGCCCAGTTAAGGTCTCTCACTTGGAGTGAATGTAGCCCATACAGGTCTCATTCTTCTCTGAGTTTCTACTGCTCTTATGGCGTCTCCAGTTTTGTGTGTTGGTCTCCCCTGCCTCCTTACCTGCTGAATTGTGATCTCCTTGTGGGGAGGAGGACTGGGGCTGATACTTCTTTTGTGTCCTTTATTTTATTTATTTTAAAAATGTTTTTATTGATTTCAGACAGAGGAAGGGAGAGGGACCGAGAGAGAGAAAAATGGATGAGAGAATCATTGATCAGCTGCCTCCCACATGCCCCCTACTGGAGATCCAGCCCGCAACCCAGGCATGTGCCCTGTCAGGAATCGAACTGTGACCTCCTGGTGCATGGGATGATGCTCAACCTAGTGAGCCATACTGGCCGGTCTGTGTCCTTTTTTAAAAGTCCGGTGTAGTGTTGGAGATATATCAGATACACTATTTTCTATTTTAGAGGTTAGCTGAGGATCTTGAGTTGACCCTATTGTAAATCTTTAAAAACAGTTTGGACTAAAAAAAAGCCTAAGGAAACTAATACAGAATAATATTGAATGTAGTCTATAATTGAAAAAAAAGCCCAAAGATAGATAAAAATGCTAATTAGTACATTAAAGTGAATGAAACATGTAAATGAAACCAAATGTCATACTTCAAATGATGTATTTTCATATTTTAAATATTTATTATAGATTAAGAGGAACAAAATTGAATTACTATGGAGAAATTGATGATAGCTTTTTTTAGATGAAACACTAAATTTATCTTGAACGTTTGCATTGGCTGAAAATGTTCTGTGTAAGCAGCAAGAACAAAGCTCTTGTTTTCATTACTTTTTTAAAAAAGAATTAATTATATTTCCTAGTACTTTCACACGAATGAATTTGTCACTTATTCTGCTTGGCAAACAAAAATAGAGCTAATTTACCTGAATGTTTATGTAGCAGATGCTACCAGGCCCACCTTTGTCCCTGGGACCCTTCACTTGCTCCAGTGGCCTTCCAGTTGTCAGCACCTGCACCTGTGTCTGTGGGCTGCATTCCAAAGGTCAGTTTGCCCATAGTCAGCAGGTCAGTTCTAGGGAATTACTATTCCCCCTTCCCCAGCAGACCTCATCTAATAACTCTCCAGCTGGCATAAGAAATACCCCAGCTCCCTCAATCTCAGCTGGGATCACTCTGAGCCTGTGTTTTGCACTATTCCCCAAGGTTTCTCCAGGAATTCAGCTCCAGACACCTCCCCTGGCAGCTGATTTGAGAGCTCACCCTTTGTCATATGCTTTCCCTTTGTCTTCCTTCCCCTCTCCCTTACCATTGTTTCTTACCCCCCCCCCCCCCAAATGCACTTGAGTTTTTGTCTTGGGGTCTACTTCTGGAGAACTCAAACTAAATCCCAACACTGGGCATTATTGTCATGATAATTCTATGCACCTCCTAGATCAGTGATGGCGAACCTATGACATGCGTGTCAGAGGTGACACGTGAACTCATTTTTTTGGTTGCTTTTTCTTTGTTAAATGGCATTTAAATATATAAAATAAATATCAAAAATACAAATCTTTGTTTTACTATGGTTGCAAATATAAAAAAATTTCTATATGTGACACGGCACCAGAGTTAAGTTAGGGTTTTTCAAAATGCTGACACGCCGAGCTCAAAAGGTTCGCCATCACTGTCCTAGATGAACCCTGTGGAGATCATGGTTTAGGAGTTCTCATGTGTTTTGAAAGCTAAAGAAGGCCCCGCAGAATCAATAGTGCACACTAATGGACTGGACGAGTTATCTAGCAGGGTATGAGATGCATTAGCAAACAGCAAGTCTGACCTTAGGAGAAAGCCCCTGACTTGAGCCTGGAGAGTAAGACTCAGGTTAGGATGATAAACCGTCCTCACGCAATGCCAACTTGGACTTGCTGCGGAGCTAAGGGTCCAGGGAAGAGGATGTTTGCAATGCCTACTTTTACTCTTTCATTTCTGTCTTTGCCTGACTGATATTGGCAGTGATTTCATCTTATTCTTTATTTCTAATCTTCCCCAGTGCTATACACATATTAGTAGAGAGTGAAGACTTGTTGATTAGTGGGCTGCTGTGTCCTAAATATTTTGATGTCAGGAATATATCAAATTCTGTTATATGATTTAGCATCTGTGGGCCCCTTTTGCACCATAAGGTCCCTGGTCTTTGTTGTTATTACATTATAGAGCATTGTCAAATACTCCCTTTTTGCCCAGCTGGTGTGGTTCAGTGGTTGAGCATCGATCTATGAACCAGGCGGTCATGGTTTGATTCCTGGTTAGGCCACATGCTCTGGTTTAGGCTCAATCCCCAGTAGGGGGCATGCAGGAAGTAGCTGATCAATGATTCTCTCTCATCATAGGTGTTTCTCCCTCTCTCCCCCTCTCCCTTCCTCTCTGAAAGCAATAAAAATATATTTTTAAAAAGGTTCCCTTTTTCTCTTCAAGGAATCCTTGTTAAGATTAGCTTCTAATTACTTATTTTTGAGAACTAGTGATAAAATAGTGATGAAATGAATACTATTCCGATTACTTTCTGTGCAAGGCCTTGTGAATGGGAACTTTGCTTTGCTAAGGAATCTTCAGCCTCCACTGGCAGCGGTCTGGCAGTTGCTGCTGAGATACCCCACCTGCACCTTGCTTCTCCAGCTGTGGTTTGCTAGGATCCCCAGGGAGCCCCTCTCCCCTATTTGGCTCAAGGATTTCCAACGTGGCTCACCATCCCCACTAGACATCCTCATCAGCAATTCCTTAGAGATGTCACTCTGACTCTTGCGGGGATCTCATGGAAATACTCATAAAAAATTAGAGAATTGTTAAATGCCATGAATTGCCTTTCTCAGTTCAGAGTCATACCTCTTTAACTGCTCCTCATCGTTTGTCACAACTGTATGAGTGTACTATATACTTTAACCATGACACTACTTGATCTTTAGATAAAATACCAAATTATAATTTAACAAGGGGCAAGGTAAACTTAAAAAACTTACCTGCCCCGTTACCACATTAGAAATGGGTATAGTCTTAGCTATTATAACTCCTTCTGGAAGTTCTGTGAACCTTTTGTGTCCAATAAAAATTGCATACTCTGCATATGCTTATGAATATTGCTTCATGCTAACCTAGTGTTCATATATGTGTTTTTCTATTTCAATACATTGCTAGGCATTTCCTGGCAAGCGAGCTGACTATCATAGCATCTTTCTTATCAGCCGTTGCTTATCTGGCAACTTCGACCAGATGGAACCCAGCCAAGAAACAGCTGACTTTATCTCTGAGATGACCTGAGAGATACCGCAGTGTCAGTGCGGCACCTATTCTAGGTCTTGACTCACTGCAGAGCCCCTTGAAGACTCTCATGCAGAATCCGCTCTGGTTTATTTTACACACGATTTTAACAGGTTCCGTTCAGTTATGATTTTCTGGTTAGGAGCAAACTAGAAAGGGGAGGAGAAAAACACTAAGAAACTATATTAATACTTAGATTATTAAACTAAGTGTGCAAGAGTGGGCTTTAGCCACATTTTAATTGAGAAATTGGTAATGATTGTGTTAGAAAGCTTCAAATGGACCATTTATTTTGAGTACTTGATGATGTGCCAAGCAATGCAATCTCTATGTTCTCCTCGTCCGTACATTCTGTCTTGGAGATGGATCATCATTCTTGCCATTTAAGAACAAGAAAACCACTGAGGCTCATAGGAGGGAGATGAGTTGCTCAAAACTAAGCACTAAGTGACTGAGCTGGAATTAAACCCAGGACTGAATGATTTAAATGCTGTTTCTGCCCTACCAAGTTTCTTTCCATACGGAACATTCCATAGTGCGCTTCGTGGAATTCTTATTTTGAGAGCAATACATTCCTAGGAGGGACTTAATAACCTTTCTTTACTCTCCTGAAATGATGACCGTTGTCCTCCTGAATGGCTCTGCAGGAATCTTGATTATTTGGGTTTATATTTGCATAGGGTCTTTCCCACTTCGTATGGATTCAGTTTGTGACGTGGACACTACTGTTTCTGGCCTCTGGCCTGACTCCCATATAGTCATGTATTTGCTCTTTGAATGTTTGGATGAAGGATCGAGTGAAGGAAGGAGCAGCCAGGAAAATACCAGAATCCTTTTCAGGATAATTGTAACAGTGGGCATTGGTGATGTAGTAATGAAAGAGAACAGATAATTAGTAAAAGTGATTTCTTTGCTGAGCCATCACTGAGGCAGACGCCAAAATATCAGGACAGATGTGACTGATGGAAGTTTCGATGTTATCCCAGTGTTTGGTTTTAATCCCTCTCCAGAGGCAAGAACCCATAGGACAGCGGTTCTCAACCTGTGGGTCGAGACCCCTTTGGCGGTCGAACGACCCTTTCACAGGGGTCGCCTAAATACATCCTGCATAGCAGATATTTACATTACGATTCATAATAGTAGCAACATTACAGTTATGAAGTAGCAACGAAAATAATTTTATGGTTGGGGGTCACCACAACATGAGGAACTGTATTTAAAGGGCCAGAAGGTTGAGAACCACTGCCATAGGAGGAAAGTATGCTGCTTTAGAAAGTTTCATGGCGAGGTTTCTTACGTAATTCAGGGATCACATGAAAGCAAACCACACTGTTTTTTAGCTGCTTATCTGATTTAGTAAAAGGCTTTGAACATACATTTTTGGGTAGTTATTATTTATCAGAAATCACAAATGATAGAAACCAAACTTTGTCAAACATGAAGGAAGGGTGATAAAATTCCAGTGTGGTGGGGAGGCCACGAATCACTATGGAGTTCTTGTTCTGCTTTTCTCTGGAGTCCACTGGCTTTAGTACTTCTACTGAACTTTAGATAAAATGAGATTAAAAAACCCAATTAGAGTTTGTTTATGCCAGAATTAGAATCAGTAAAGCAAGCAGAAACTGGAGGAAACTCTAAGGGGACGCCTCCCCGTTTTTAGAATGTTTGATCTGCTGTGAATTCTGATCTTGTCGCTTACTGCCAGCAATCCATTGGATTCCAGAGGGAGACATGCAGGCAGTACTCATGCAGGCTCCGAACCCTGTCTAGTCTTGCATCTTGGTGAGCCAGACTGACTTTGGTTTTTGACGTGGGCAGGAAATGTAGACCAGAGGCCTGCAGAGTTATCTATCATGCATTTCCTTTTCTGGAGTTCGACTCCCAGCCTAGACCCGTTGAATCAGAATCTCATGATGTAGGGCCTAGAAATGTTCATTTTAAATACACACCTCCCTGCCCCCTCGTGAATCTTATGCATGTTTGGGAACCACTGCCGAGGCCTTCTAAGTATGCTAGCACCTCCCAGATGTGTGGGACTTCTAGCCTCAGAGGGCGTTACTGTGTTGGGAGGGAGGGGTGAGAGAAAAGTGTCAGCCTTATTGCCAGTTGGGAGGGGGTTTGGGGGCCTGGGTGAAAAAGGGGGAGGGGTGTAGAAGTACAAATTGGTAGTTACAGATAGCCAAGGAAGGCAAGTACAGCAAAGGGAACAAAGTCACCAATGTGATAACTATGTGGTGTCAGGTAGTACTAGATTTATCTGGGTGATCACTTCGTCAGTTATATAAATGTGTAAGAACGGAGTTGTATGTCTGAAAGTAATATAATGTGTATATATTAATATAAGTACAGATATTAATATATATATTAACTAATATAATAATTTATTTAAAAATACATAGATAAAAATAATGGGGAAAATATGTCAGCCTTAAAGAGTGGAGGACTTTGAACATTTTTATTTTACTTCCTAAGAGGAGGGGCGTGTGAATCTGAGGGGTGTGAGGCCAGAGGGAATCGTGTAGGGCAGATGCTTTAGTGTTCATGGGCACAGAATCATTGATAAATGCAGATTCCCCGACACCAACCTGTGTCTACTGAGAGTAGTGTGTTAGTTTCCCAAGGCTCCCATAACGTGATACCACAAACTTGTTGGCTTAAGACAGAAATTGGTTTCATCGTAGTTTTGGAGGCTGAAGTTAAGATGTCAGCAGGTTGGTTCCTTCAGGAAGCTCTGAGGGGGAATCCATTTGATGCCTCCCTCCTGGCTGTTGGTCGCTGATGGCAATCCTTGGGGTTCCCTGGAGTATGGACACATTACTCCAATCTCTGCCTCCATCGCCACATCCTCTTATCCTCTGTGTATCTCCTGCCCTTCTCTTTGAAGGACAGCAGTCTTTGGATTTGCCACCCACCTTAATCCAGGATGATCTGGAGACTCTTAATTAATTACATTTGCAGAAGCCCTTTTCCTGATGAGAGTCACACTCATAGATTCTGGGTGGACATATTTTGGAGGGTAATTATTTAACCCACTACAGGGATCTGCTTTTAAAGAAACTCCCCTCGTGATTCTGATACATGGTCGTAGGATTACATTCTTAGAAACCTCAGAAAGGGGTGTCGGTCTCTGGGTCTGCCCAGAATGGATTCTTTTGCACTACAAACATTTGAAAAAGCAAGTCATTGTTACAGTTTTCTGTAATAGTGGCCGCTAATTATTGAGCATGTGTTAAATGTTTTAATGTACATGATTTTGTTTAACAGCCACAATGCTTTGAGGAGGGGTCTCATGGTCTCATGTTGAAAGGGTAAGGAATTGTCAGTGTCACACTGTAGGTGGCAGTGTAGGGATTTGAACCCAGGTCTCTCTGATAGTAAAGCTAGAGCAGTGAATCACTTTGTTATGCAGTCTCCAAACACTTGATTTGGAGACTGCCCCAGGAAGCCTTCTTTGAATTCTCCCTTACCCACCCCCACACAGCCCCCTCAAACAACAAAATTCACAACCTAAGTGAACTGAGGCGGTCTCATTAGTGGCCCAGCCTTTAGTGCTCTGCAGAAGTCTCTGGGTGGGCCTGGTGCTAACCATTCAGCTGGTAGGACAACTGGGACTGCAGTGCAGATGTATTTGACAGGGACATCTGTGCCTGTCCCTCTATGCCAACTACCCCACAGAGGCCGGGAGAAGCTCTTTAGCGGGTCAACCCCGTGACCTTTCAGAGCGGCGTGCCTTCAGTTGGTGAGAATCTGGGTGGTACTTAGCTCCTCTGACGTTTAGTTTGCTCAGCTGTGGTGCAGCTTTATTGTTGTTGATACTAAATTCTAGTCCGGGTTAAACACATTTTGTGAGCAACTCTTTGACCAATATTTACAATGCAGGAAGACATACAATTTAACAATGTCAATTGACCTGAAATAGTTTATGTTCTCTTGCCCCCTTCCTCCCCTATCCGCACCCCCCGCCCCAACCTAATCCAAGAGCTTTCTGCTTAGTTCATCAGGTCCTTCCGTGACCTTCATTTAGTTTTGGGTAGCAAGGTTCCTGCTCCATGCACGTAGAGGAAGTTCTTTGCATTAAATACAGAAAAATATAATACTGATCACCTGTGTAATTCTTTTATACCAAATGTGGAAGGCATTTAAGGTCTTGAATCTTTGCCTGCCTGCTTCATCCCTCCTCATTTATATTCTCTCTGTTGGTAGACATCAACGCCACCGATAAGTTTATGCCAAAAAATGTGATTGGCACCCCTTACTGGGGAGCATCGTGTTCTAATGGTTAAGGGGTACGCTGCAGATCCAGTTGCTCTAGCTCTATCATTTAGTAGCGTGTGGCCTTGGCCGAGTTATGTAACCTCGCTAAGCTTCAGTTTTCCCATCTGAAAAATGGGGATGATGAGGACAACAGCAATGACAATGAGGATGAGGACAACACCTATCTCATAGGGTGATTCCGAGGATTAGATGAGATAATCCTTATAAAGTTCTTGGCACTTACTAAGTTCTCAGTGTTAGGTGCTTTTGTTGTTACTGTTATTATAATAAATGTTATTGCTGTTGTCTAAACTCTTCTCTATTCTATTTTGTTTAAAATGTATATAAGATAGACTGAAAAAAAGAAGCCAATGACTACAGGATGATTGTTTGAAATACAATTATTTGGAAAATAATAGACACCGATTAGGCTCTTAATAGGTTAGCACCAATGTAATGTATTTCATGTGCATGAGTTCATTTCATCATAGTATGGTAAGAACTATTACTATTAACCCATTTTTCCTGATGAGGAAACTGAAGTACAGAGAGATGAAGTAACTTGTTCAAAATTTCCACCATGTACCATGTTAGAGTCACTCCACTGGCTTCAACTCCACTGGCTTTAACCTCTAGGTGGGAGGCTGCTAGGCCATACAACAAGCATGAAGTCCAGTGGCCTTGGCCAGCGGAGGAACAGCATGAACCCTGCAGCCAGAGGTCCTATAAGCTGTGATGGTCAGAGCCCTGAACTCTGGTGAACTCCGTTGATGAGAGAGGCTCTTTGGGCTGTGGCTGCTCATAGCCAGGCTGTAATCGGCCTCTGCAAAGTAGCAAGCTCTGGCATCTGCTGCCCCCACCCATCTGGCTGTGAGTTTTAGGCATATGCAAATAATGGAACCCTTATTTGTGGCAATCCCGGCAACTTATGAGTCACAACTCTCGCATCCATATGTTCTCCAATGTCACTCAGCCAGGGACAGCGTGGGGGAGTAGGGCATTCAGATTCAGGCAGTCTGCCTTCATTGCCTCTGTGTCTTGTCACTGTGTTAGACCACCTTCCTTGAAGAGGGAAATCTTAAAAAAATAAAATAAAAGAACTGAATTTGGTATGTCAATCTTTGCCAGATTCTTGGCACACCATAATTAGGGCTTAAATTGGGATGCAGAACGTTCTGGACAAGACTTCACTAGATTGAAAAAAATAAAACAAACCTTTGAAGTTCAATGACTCAGCATTTCTAGTTGTTTAGTTGTTTGTTAGTTTATTTGTTTATTTCTTGTTGATCTCCCAGTGTAGTTCATTTCATCTTCACACTTGGTTGTTAACTGATAACATTTTCTTCTTAGACTAGGGAATTATTTGCTAGCATTGACATGAGTAACATGATACTATTAATAGTATGCAGAATGGTTCTTTAACCAAAATGTAGGCATAATTTCAAAACAATCTTATAAAATTTTACTTACAAATTTCCTGTATTATAGTACTTGCTCAGGAAAATGGCTACTGGTCAAAATAATGACTGATCCAAATCTCAATGGCTTGTAGAAAAATTTCCATAATTAATGTACAGGCCCAAGTCCTTCCTGTTGTTTTTTGTTTTTTGTTTTTTTTAAATTTTAGCCTCCTTAGCTTTCTTTTTTTTCTTTTAAAAAAATCTTTATTGTTGAAAGTATTACAGATGTCCCCCCATTGACCTCCTCCACCCTGCACCTGCCCCCCACCCCCCAGACCTTCACCACACTATTTTAAATGTTCCTGGTATTTTAAATGTTCCCATTTTGTTAATATTGACTCATCGATATGAACTCTATTTCTTTCAAAGGTAAATATAGACGATAAACCATTTATTTGATGGCTCATCCAAACACTTATAATTTAGTGGGGAAAGGAAACTATATTATTTTTGAAAATTGCAATTTGAAGATTGATGAAATGGTTTTCATGAAAGAAAAAAGTAATTTTTATAATTATAATGTTATAGTTTAGAAACTTTAGAATATGTAAGTAAGCAGAAAGAAGAAAATAAAATAAAAATCTTTCCATCCAGAGATGACCAATGTTAACATTTGGTTTTTATAATGAAGCAATTTTTAAAAATTATATTTACTACAGAGAAATATATTAACAGGAAATGAAATGAGCTGTTTAGACTAACTTTGATAGATTTTTCAAAAGAGGTTCGAGTCCTATAAACCATTAAAAAAAAGTAAGCAAAAACCAAATTTTAAAAGGCAAAAAACACACAAATTAAGTTTCTTACTTAGAGGTTTCAGATTTAGATTAAGTTTATGATCTGATAGCTATATTTTTCTATTATGTAGCATGATTTTGTGTTGAAATACAATTTGCATATGATACACTGAGGTTTCTTATACGTTGATAATATGTAGTATATTTGTGCCTGTTTGCTAGGGTTGGAGCATAATTGTATTAACTTAAATATGTAATAGTCAAAACAATAAAAATGTCCTTTAACAGTAAAATAGATAAATAATGGTTTGCATTATTATACGGAATACTATGCAGCAATGAAAATGAGGCTGACTACAGCCATACACAAGAGGGATATCTCACCAACAATGTCTGAAAGAAACCAGACAAAAATGATATTTTTAATCCTACCTGAGGATATTTTTCCATTGATTTTTAGGGAGAGTAGAAGAGAGAGGGAAAGAGAGAGAAACATCGATGTGAGAGAAACACATCTATTGGTTGCCTACTGCATGAGCCCTGACCAGGGCGTAGGCCGGGGAGGAGCCTGCAACCCAGGTACGTGCCCTTGACCAGAATTGAACCTGGGTCCCTTTGGCTCTATCCACTGAGCCAGACCTGTGTGATTATATTTATATGAAGTTCAACAACAGGTATAACTAAACTATAGTTGAGATAATCAGGATAGGAAGTCAGATATTTGTTACTTTTGGGGAGCTAGAAGAGGTTAGTGATTGAGAAAGGAAAAGGGACCATCAAAATGATCTATTTTTTGTTGTTGGTGGTGGTTGTATAGTTTATTCATTTAAAAAATAACTCATTGAGTTTCATTTACATTTTATTAAGCTGCTGTATGTATACTTCAATATAAAATACCAACAATTATTAAAAAGTCATATATATGTGGTATCTATTCTTTGCTAGCCACGTAACATTCACTCTTCATATTATTTCCTCAGGGAAATATGATCTGCTGTACTATCATTCATTCATGTTTCCAAGAATGCAGTGGGGTAAAAAAAAAAAAAGGCAGAACTGCTACATTTTTTTTTTCTATTGTGATAGGATTTCTAAGTCATTTAAATATTTTCGAGATGATTGATAAATCTTACTAATTCTGTGCACAGCACATGTGGGAGGCAGGCTGGTATTGCTGTTTCCCTTGTTCAGATAAGGAAAACAAATGCGGGGAGGGTAACTGTTTGCCTGAGCCTGGAGCTGGAATGCGGTTCTTCTGACATTCCTCATTGCCGACTGATTATAGAACTCTGCTACAGTCACAGAATTATCTTAGAATTTCAAAAACCCTGGACTCTCAGGGAAAAAAAGATTTCCATAGCATGAACAGGCACTAACTATAAAAATATTTTTGTAGATTAAATTGACATTTGCATCTAAGAACTGTGGATAAGCACGTAACGGGTGGAAAGGGCACTCGTTGATTTGGCAAACCTTTCTGAGCCAGGATATTGCCCGCCTCCAGGGGAACAGACCCAGGAATGTGATTGTAATACATTGTGATAAGTGAAATGATGGAGGTTTGCATAAGACTCTGTGGAACCAGAGGAGGGGCCACAACCAGCTTCGTATGAAAGGAATGTCTGGGAGGTCTTCTAACAGAAGGAGGTCTAAATCTAATGTATGAGGTTACACAGGAAAGTAGATAGGTTAGATTTCCTACATTTTCCTCTGATTTTTTTCCCCTTCTCAATTTTAGGAAGTTTTAGATTCTCAGAGAACACACATCTTTCAGAATTGGAAAGACCAGATTGGGTTTTCAGAGTTAAAAGCTGATGGTAAGCTCGGGAAGATGGGAGTCTTATTAATACTTTGTGTTTTTCACAGGACCCAGCAGTATAGTAGTTTGTCCGTTAAGACCATGGTGGGCATGGTTGTGGAAGATTTTGTACCTTCTTCCTCCAACACATGCATAACCTCCGCCATTATCAACACCCCCCACCAGATGAGTGCATTTGTTAAAATTGATGAACCTACATTGACATGTCATCATCACCCAGTGTTCATAGTTTACATTAGGGTTTGCTCTTGCTATGCAGGTGCACATGCTATGTGTTTGGACAAATGTATAATGAGATGTATTCATTATGGTATCGAAGTATTTTTACTGGCCTAAAAATCCTCTGTGCTCTGTGGAAGGGGCTATTTTTGGTAACAGTAATTTCTTTATTTTTATACCACATTTCCCTTATTTGTCAGCAAATCTAAAGTGCTGAGCTGTTAGGTTCAAGATTGTTCAGATGTTTTATCGCAGTCATATTCATCAAAATCCAAATAAATAAATTCAAATAAATTCAGCTGGGCTGCACAGAACCTTTTGATGGTAATAATTTTTAAAATAGACTATGCTATAGACATTATTTATAAATGACCTTGACCTCCCAAGAAGCAAAATTTCATGTATATTACATAATGGCCAAACAGGCGACCTCCCAAGGTTGACATTTTTGTTTTTCCGGTTATCTGCATCATCATGTCCTTTAATTAGGTTCAGTACATGACCTTTTGTTTGAAAATAGAGGTCAGGCCTAACCAAATTTCAACAATGAGATGAAGTTACAGAAGGGGAATATAATAGCATCAAAGCCTTTATGAAGAAGTATTAGTTTTCATTCCCCAGTAGACATATCCTAGCATCTCCACTCACTATAAGGTGGCTCTCTAAAATATTTTATAATTACCGCTGGAGTAGTTAGGTAATAAACAGATAATTCCTTAAATCATGTCTCTTTTTATATAATAAGAGTGTCTTGAAAGTTCAAGTGGGAGAGAGCAGGGCATTAGTGATAAAGCAAAAGAGGCAATGTGAAGGTCCTGAGTTTATTCATAGATTTTGAAAGTTGATCATACCATTAAAAAAAAAATAGTAAAATGGAAAATATTGGCCCATCGTACATGATAGCTGAGGGAAATATCTCTTGAAAGTGGTACTATCACACCTTGCCCCTTTTCCATGTCACCTAAATATTTGTAACTAATGGAAATGAAAAAGCACTTCTAGTCCAGAAGTAAATGGTAAACAGTTCAGCAAGTGAATGGTAACCCATTCTTAGCCAATACAGTAGCTTAATTTATCCGCCCAGATACGACTGATTTAACAATGATTGTAATTCTCAAACATAAAAGCTTATTGAAATACTAGTGACCCCTTGCACGGATTTGTGCACATTGAAAGGAAATTAATTAGAAGGTGGCTGGCAGGGCAGGACTGGGTGAAATGTGCTGGGACACGACCTGGAGCCAACCTCCTGTGGTCCCTCCCCAGCCGGCTGCACCTGTGGCTGCTTGAAGGGCATCTGCGGAGTGAGCGGTGTCCCTCCGGGAGGTGGGGTCCCTTGGCCTGGCTTGCAGGGATTGGGCCGAAACTGGCTCTCCGGCATCTTGGAGGGGTCCTGAAGTGTGAGAGGGCACTCTGCAAAGTTGCTGTACAGGGTAGGGAATGTAAGCACAAGTGTGCAGCAAACCAGATTCGTGGCCAACAGTGCCCCAGCAACAACATAACCCACGGCCGAAGGCAGCCCCGCGAGGAATCGGGCTCCCTCCTCTCTGGTTTCGGAGTGTGTCACCCGAGAACCATCGTTGCCAAGTCACTGCAGCTTGGCAGTTCCTGCATTGAGCGTCTGCCCCCTGGTGGTCAGTGTGCGTCATAGTGACTGGTTGGATGGTCACACACTTAGCATATTAGCCTTTTATAAATATAGATAGGTAAACAAGAAAATACATGGAAGTAAACTGCCTTAATTTCTTAGAGCATATTCTGAAGTCAACGTTTCTGAAAGGTTACCATCAGTGAAGCTAATTGCAATCGTGGTGACTTTGCAATGGAGTTCTTAAGGGCCCTGGAGGGACTTCTTCACTGGGGCCCTTGCACTCCTTAGAATTGTTGCCTTTTTTAGGGGTGGGCTTGGTCCTCCACTTTTATCAGGTTCTTTAAGAAGTTAAGAAACATTGATTAAAACCAATGTGATCAGTGTGTGTTTATTAGAGAGGGGGTAAACAGTTGGAAAAATAAGCTTATAAAATACATCCATGTATACGGTAACAAAGAGAAAGGCACTTGGATTTCTGGGAATGCAGTAAATGATGCCCGTGTTACTCAAATGCTTGCATAGGTTATTTTATTCTCTTGGTTGAGAATAAAACTCTTCTTAAAAAATGATTTTTATTGATTTCAGAGAGGAAGGGAGAGGGAGAGAGAAGTATCAAAGATGACAGAACAATTGACTGGCTGCCTCTTGCACGCCCCCTACTGGGGATTGAGCCCGCGACCTGGGGCATATGTCCTGACTGGGAATTGAACTGTGACCTCCTGGTTCATAGGTCAATGCTCAACCACTGAGCAACACCAGCCAGGCGGGATGCAAAACTTTTATTTTCTCTGTGCCATGTTGCCTGGCTCTGTGACCAGTGAGAAATCACATTGTCCAGGAACAGAGCTCTGTGTAAATCAGAAGTTTGGGCTTTTTGCTCTTTATTCGTCTCCTGTTACCACACTTTGCTTGAACCACATCACACACAGTGGATGGTAAATAAAGCAAGGTCACCTGGGAGCAGAAGCATTTGACTTGTCATTGAGAATGAGCTTACTGGATTTTAAATGGGTTATTTCATAGCCCCAGGAACAATTTGCAGCTGTTATGTACATTTTGCTTTATTGTTAAGAGCAGAGACAACAGTAACTAAGGTTAGCCTATTTTTTGATATATGCATGTGTTTTAATGGATTTTCATTTTCTTGGGTACAAATAAGCATAACTCGATGGAATTGCTTTGGAAATGATTGGTGATTTTGGATCTGTGGGAAAATGTGTGTGTGTGTGTGTGTGTGTAAAATGTGTTGAAAAGCTCTGGTAGAAAAGTAGTGCCTCCCTCAGGATCAAAGTGAAGTCTCCAAAGCAACTTTGGTCCTCCTCGGACTAGACTCCCAAGTGCTCCCTGAGTCTGTGCATGGCCAGGTTGGTGGAGGGAGAGGCAGGCTTTCTCCAGTTTCCCTGAGAGCTCAAACGGGCAGCCAGCTGGCTGAATCTGCCCACAGACATGTTTTATTTGGCCCATGCAGTGCTTTTAAAAATTTTGTGCCAACATTTTAATAGGAAGATTTCACATGCTAATCTGTATTTCTGGCTTGTCTTGGGAAATCAGAAGATAAGGGAACAATTGTTTGGAGCCGAGGGGCAGCTGTCCTCTCCTTCCGCAGCTCATTCAAGCGCCCCTCTCGCCCCCATCTCACCAAGAACTTATGCAGTTACTTACCTGCTGGACTGCTGGAGGTGTTGAACTACTTGGCGGCTGGCTTAGGCTGCCTGAGACTGCCTTGGTTTTTTGATGTAGAGTAAGCAAGTCTTGTATGACAGCTGTCTTCTAAGCCTGAGAGCCTTATTATTTATTGTTACATTGACATCTGGCCATCAAATCTAATACTTTTCTGTTCAAAAGATTTGGCATTCCTAATTTGATTGACGATGGATAGTGTGTGAAGATAAAGAGAACATACATGCCTAAAGTGCTTATTTTTCCTAACACATATCGAATTTCTGTTGTCTATCAAAGCTGGTCTGAAGCTGTAATTTTAGTGACGCTATAACTAAATTGTGCTTGGAATTTGATCATGAATTTTTTTTGTGTGTGTTATGAAGAAGAGTTGGTTAGTTGAAAAGGCATTGAAACATGTACAGTTCCAGGACATTTTAATTTCTTTTGCTTTGAAGTACAATGAACAAAATCCTGGGGGAAATTGAATAGATCTTGGATTGTCTGTTTCATTCATGAGGCTGCAGATTTCTAATTTCTACACTTTCAAATACTTTGGTCAGGATGGAGGGCAGGCAGATTCCAGCAGCCTTCTTTCCCCATTCTTCCACTAAATACTAAAGACAGAGAAATCTTGCCAAAACTCATATTCAGCTTATTTGAGGGTAAGCCTTTATCTTGTTATCTGAGGTCTATGTAAACCATTTTTAATTCCAGTAAATTCTGCAGTTTTAGTTAGGATAGAGGTATTGAAACATGAGATGTTTAGTCATGTTATAAATATGAAGGTAATTAGTATTTAACTTTCAAAGGAAAAATAAAAACTTTTTCAAGTGTGGTTACTTGAAGCAATAATATATCCTTGAAAACAATTTAGTTTTCACATACTGCTTGATGGGCAATGTAATAAAAGCATAAAAGCATAAAAGCTCAGGGGATTTGAATGTGGGAATGGCTAAATGCTTAACAATGAGAATTATTGTCCAACTTTAGGAATAAAACCTCCACAAAATTATAAATGTCCACATCAGTAACACTTTTGTGTATCTATAAATCATTTTGGCAGTCTTACTAGTATCTGTGAACAGAGAAGTCCCAACTGATTATGAAATTAGGTGTCTTGTTTTTTTTACCCTTTCTCTTTTCTCATAGAGGCAGCCATGGGACTTTGAATAAACCATTTTAACTTGTTAAGTTTCCTCCACTTAACTTGTAAGTTTCATCCATTTGAAGTTCTGGGCACAGAGGATATTATTTCTGTGATTTTTCAGACTGACCAGAGGAAACATCTATTTTTTATGTGAAAAGTAAAAACAAGATACCTTAAGAGAGTTTACTTTTTTTTTTTTTACAGCTTTCCCACTTTTTAAAGTTATATGATTGTCTTACTTGTCTTTAGATGTTCTAATATATAATGAAAACTACAAGGAAAAAATTGAGTTCCTTTCCTAGTCTCCTAGAAAAAAGGCAATCTACTCCAGAAGACCTAGGGCAGTGATGGAGAACCTATGACGCACGTATCGGAGGTGACACACGAACTCATTTTTTTGGTTGATTTTTCTTTGTTAAATGGCATTTAAATATATAAAATAAATATCAAAAATATAAGAATATAAGTCTTTGTTTTACTATGGTTGCAAATATCAAAAAATTTCTATATGTGACACGGCACCAGAGTTAAGTTAGGGTTTTTCAAAATGCTGACACGCCGAGCTCAAAAGGTTCGCCATCACTGACCTAGGGTAAGGTTTCATCTACCATAGCTAGGGTTTAAGATGTAACCATTCATGTACGGAAGAAAAATAGAGCATTTATTGGAAGAAAGAGCAGTGTGTGTGTGTGTGTGTGTGTGTGTGTGTGTGTGTGTGTGTGTGTGTTTGAGACCTAGTTTTCAGTATCAACTCTGCCATCAACCATGTGACCTGGGCTACAAATTTAACCGCTAAGCCTCGGAGTTATTCCTTTTTGGATATTGTCTTGATTTTAAAATGTCGGGGTTGGGATTCATAACTGCTATGGCCTCTTTAAATTCCAATAGTTAATTTAAGTGCACATATTAGTATTTCTATTAGTCTGCATGCTCCAGGGGCTGTCTTACACATTTCTTTTGTATGTGTATGTTTTAAAAAATCTTTTTATTACAGACTTTTGAACCTGCATAAAAGCAGACAGATCAGCTTAGGATTCATTACCCAGCTCCAACTATCAGCCCATCAACTCATGGCCAGCCCTGCCCATCATGCCCCATTCTCCTACCCTCCTTTTATTTGGAAGTATTCTTAGATAGGTCATTTAGTCTGTGAATACTTCATATTTATTTGTGTTTTTGCCTCCAGGAACCTAACATAGCACCTTGTACGCATTAGATAACTAGAAGATAAAACTTTAAAAAAATTTTTTGTTTTGTTACTCCTCACCTGAGAATATTTTTCCATTGATTTTTAGAGAGAGTGGAAGTGAGAGGGAGAGACACACAGAGAGAAACATCGATGTGAGAGAGACATATTGACTGGTTGCTTCCTGCAAGCACCCCGACCAGGGCTAGGGATCAAGCCTGCAACCGTGGTATATACCCTTGACCGGAATCGAACCCGCGACCCTTCAGTCTGTGGGCTGATGCTCCATCCTCTAAGCCAAACTGGCTAGGGCAAATTTTAAATGAATGAATGCGAGTGAGCTGGGAAAGGGTAAGTGATTAGCTTACCAAGTATACATGTTTTAAACATTTAATAAAACTTGTTAACCTTTAACTTCTCGGAGTGGAGGAGGAGGAGAAGCCAAGGTTTCCATTTACTGGGAATCCTTATGTGGTTGGAATATTAAGGGGATTTTTAAATTCTATTAAATAGAATCACCCCAGAGCACTCTAAGAAGTATGGTAGAAGCCAAAGATAGCAAAAATCCATCCAACTTTATGGGTGCATCTTGAGGAAATATATTAGTGGCAGTATATGGTACAACCTAAAGGCCAAGTTGCGGCCACTTTATTCACTGGGAACTTGAAAATTCACAGGAAAGACTTAACCTGGCGAATTCACTATATTTTACATTTTCTATTACCTATTTCCTAAATATATCTCCTTTACAATAGCCTCTTTACCCCTCTTTCTTTTCTTTTTATTATTTTACTATGAATGCACAAGTCCTCATGGGAGTTTTGCTCAGAGCATTGATTTGGACATATTTTTAGCTAAAGTATATGTGCTTGCTTTGGATATATTACTTCAAAATTATAGGCAATGTAGTTTATTAACATCATGAATAAAACAAGAGTAAAAACTCAAAGTAAAAAGTCTCCCTTGGTACATACTGAGTGACTTGGACAAGAATGTTCATAGCATTATTTATAATACTTAAAATGTCAAAGTAACGCAAAATTCCATTAACAAAATAGGTAAATGGAATATTATAGAGTAATGAAACAGAATAAGATATGGCTACCTGGAACAATATGGGTGTTTTTACAGACATAATATTAAGTGAGAAATTATATATTGGGTTTCACTTATATCAGGTTAAAAACCAGGCAAAATGAATTTGTGGAATTGGACTCCAGGGTAGTGGTTAACTGTATGAGAGGACAGGTGAGGACTGGAGGGACCCTAGGGAGGACTTTGGGTGCTGGAAATGTTCTCAATATCAATTTTATTTCAAGAATTGTGAGAAAGTAAAACATTTTTCTATCTAAATAGTATGGACCTATTAAAATTCAGAGGACCTTTGATATACTTTCTATGCTTATGAGGTACCACCTCGGTCTGACATTAGGGCGGTTTGATGGAAAGGTTTGAGAGGCATTGCTTCAAGGTTTCAGCTCCAGGGTGGATATTTGCATTTTAATAGAGAATTCTTCAATCCATTATGAAGCAGCTAGTAAAGAATTTGTGCTTTTTGGGTTTAGCTCCTGGCAGTAGGTGCTGGAGCAATAAAGTCTTCCTGAATTGTACATTTGTATATTCTCTTAGTTTGCAAGATGCTCTCACGTACATTATTTTATCTAATTGGATTGTTACATCAGCCAAGTTGAGTACAAGCATGCAAGCTGCCTGCAGCCCACAGGCAACCACGAGGCATGCAAAGAATTAAATATTTCAAACAGTATTACATTTTAAAATAACTGAAATGTAAGTCCCCCTCCCAAACCAGTCTCCTAAATCCCCAGTTCCCTTCCCTATGGGAAATTTCTTTGGTATCTTTCCAGAAATATTTTAAATCATGCACCAGCTCCAATTTTAGGGTATGATCTCCTTGTATTCTTTTTTTCATGTACAAATGAGTATACAATACTATTCTGCTTTTTTAAAAAAGTGTAGTGTTGCCCAGCGGGGGTGGCTCAGTGGTTGAGCAGCGACCTATGAACCAGGAGGTCATGGTTCAATTCTCGGTCAGAGCACATGCCCAGGTTCTGGCTCGATCCCTAGTAGGAGGCAGCCCATCAGTGATTGTCTCTCGTCATTGATGTTTCTCTCTCTCTCTTCCTCTCCCTTTCTCTCTGAAATCAATAAAAAAAAATAGTTTTAAAAAAGTTCAGTGTTTTACATTGGAGTGTCATGTTTTATTGTATGAGGTATGCAAAATTTGTTTAATTACTTCCAATGAGTGACATTTGGGTTGTCTTCAGTATTTTGCTATAATGGGGGATGCTCTCAGGAACATCCTTTACAGGATAAACATTTTTTTCTTTGCCCACATAAGGAAATAATAAATAAATGCCTAGGAGTGGAATTGTTGTGTCATAGGCTAAATGTTTTTAGTTCTGCTAAATACCATAAAATTGCCCTTCAAAGAGATTTTAACTGTGCTTTGTCTACTGATGGTGTAGAATAACTTTTCCCCTACGTGATAGTCACTTCTGCACATGACCAATTTTTAATTTTTAAAATTTACTTTTTATTGATTTCAGAGAGGGAGGGAGGGAGGGAGGGAGTGAGGGAGAGATAGAGATAGAGAGAGAGAGAGAGAGAGAGAGAGAGACATCAAGGGTGAGAGAGAATCATCAATAGGCTGCCAGGGATTGAGCCCACAATGGGGGCATGTGTCCTGACTGGGAATCGAACCATGACGTCCTGGTTCATAGGTTGAACACTGAACTGCTGAGCCACACTGGCTGGGCCATGACCAATTTTAAAAGTTTGTTAATAGATAGTGAGAAAAAAGGTTTATGTTTTACTTGCAGTTATTTGGTTGACTGAGCTTGAATCATTTTATTTTAAGTATTTCAAAATTACTTGCAATATTTTTTTTGTAAACTATGGTTATCTTTCTCTTCTAATTTTCTATTGAGTTATAGGCTTTTTAAAAAAATTTGAAAGGACACATTATATATTAAGGATAGGAAATTAATCAAGTAATTGTCTATGGTGTTTACGAGCAACCATTTACTCTAATATTAGGTGAAATGTGCTTCCTTTGAAAATTAAAGGTTTCTGAAGCAGTGGAATGTCATCACAGAGAGAGAAAGGAGACTCAGAGGAAAAGGTCAGGAGATTGAGTCATTGATCTGGTGCTTTCTAACCTTATTTATGATCTTGGAAAATTACTTAATGTCAGGGAGTCTCAGTTTCCTCAATGATAGAGTAGAAATGATATAATACTTCCCCATAGATTCATGAACATTCAGTAATGTGGGGGAGGAACAAACTTTCCTCTATCCTCAAGGTTTTCTTCTGGCTTGACGTGAGAAAGATTAGCAAGAGAAAATAACCAGATTTAATACATACATGCATATTGAAACCTTGCATACCTGAGAGAGTCAGAGATCCCCATGCAGTAGAGGTTCAGAGACAGGGAACATGGGTATATAAGGCATCTTAAACTGGGGATGAGGCAAGATGGCCTGGAGGCTTAAAAAGGTCATTGTAGGATGATGAGAGCAGACCGATAATCTCTTACTGAAAGGCCTCTAATTCAAATTCTTCTAGGCAGTTTAGTGTGGGAGGCAGAAGTTCCTCCTGAGTCTGCAGCTAAAGTTGCCTTTAGGTCAAAACAATCTGCATATCTTGGGGTAACTAGTGCTGGAACCTCACAATTATATCACACATGTGAAATGCTCTATAAATAGCACTAAGTACATGTTAGTTTTTATTACTGGTTTGATAACTTAGCTCTCTTGTACATTGGAATACAATATTTTGGAAAAGTTCGAATTTCTGCCTTTAGTTACTTTTTAGAAGACAAAATGAGTTATTATATATCAGACATTTTTCTATCTTTAGATCATCTCATGATTCCTGCTGATTCAGTGGTTAGGAAAGAGAATTTTTTTTTTTAGTGATGGGACAAAAAAAGAAAGGCTGAGTAATAAAAGATGATACTGTACTGAAAAGTGATATAGTTATGATAAAATGGTAGATTTGTATCTTCTTTCTTTATCCAAAATTTTAGTGGGAAAAATCTGCTAAAGTGCAGTTCTTTTATTTGCAGCTTTCATAGATTATAAAAATACAATGTTTTCAGGTTATATATGTGTGGAGAGAATGTGTAGAGTTAGGGCTTTCAAAATATTTGATCTGGAAAGAACCCAGACATCTTCTAGCCAGATGCATGTTTTTTAGAGATGAGGAAGTCAGAAATTTTGAGAAGCAAAATAACTACCTTGAGTCATGTGGTCACTGCAGAACAAAAGGGAAGACTCATTTTGTCTCCTCTCTTCCAGCTTTGAGCCCCTTTCACCGACCATCCTATGACATTTTGGATGCATAGGTTGCATGTCTACATGTTTGGCATTTATGACAATAACTATACTTCTGAACTTGTCAAATGAGCAGATGTTTCTTGAACCCAGGGGTTAATAAATTATAGTTAAATTTTGCTTTTTTGGAAAGAATATTTTGAGCGAGGTTAAAAAATGGCTTTAAAATTCTTATATTTTAGTTTATACTGAATTTAATATTCTAGCAAGCCTTTTTAAAAAAATCCTCTAGCAATTCCTTTAAAGTTGTTTTTTCTCTATTAACTTTATGTTTTCTTCTCGGAGAGCTGCCCTAGTCAGAGGGGGCTCTTCCCTCTTTGGCTCTTGTCACACTTGCAAGAAAGAATTCAGATGTGTGACAGAAATAAGTGTTGAAGCAAAGCAAGTGAATTTATTAAGAAAGCAAATGAATATATTAAGAATACACTTGACATAAAGCATAAGTGGGCAACTCAGCTAGTCTGAGAGCTTTGCCTGTAGGGGTTCAAGGGTTTTATACTCCCCATGCCATTTCCATCCCCCCCCCCCCCCCCCCCCCCCCGCCCAATACATTTCAAATTTCTCCTGGCACATATCTTGGGCAATGGACTAGATTTCAAGGTCCCCCTTTATATTGTTTCAGTTTTTTCCAGAATTTATGAGAACATCTGATGATTTTTATCATGGTAAGTCCCAAGACTGCTGACTTCTTTGTTCAGTGGGTGAGATAAACTCTCCCTTTTAGCCCACCCTCCCCCTCCTCCTGCCCTAGCAGCTATCAATCCTGCCTAACAGGTAGTAAGGAGAATTCATTTTAGGAGAACTCAAGTAGGAAATGTGTTCAAGTTATTAAGCTATAACTATATATATTTTTAATTGATATTATTCAAGCAAAATATATATTTAAAGCCTTTAAAGTTTATTTTAGTACAGAAATCTACCAGTGACTAATAAAAATATTTCTATTTTTTTCTCCTTGCAAATCTTAGTTTTGCTTTTGTTTTAAGTTAAATGTTGAAATTAGTGAAAAAATACGAGATTGACATGTTCTTTCTGTTGTTGAAGGGGTGATTTTAATTTATTTTTTCTTCAAACCATCTTGATTTTATGTAAAATATTAATTGAAATGAATTTTGCTTGTAGGTTTGTCTTTTAGAATAAGAAAAGAGCCTGGAGGGGTCCCTCCGACCTCCTCACTCACCCTTCTAAGAGCAAAAGCAATGCCCCAATTCAGTGATAGTATCTGAAAGTCATTGCCATTAGCTAGCACATCCAGTTTTGATATCACAGTAAATAGAGTAAAATACAATGTTTAACAACTTCATCTTGGGCAGTGAACATTCTGAAAAGTGAGAGAAGAGCCAACAGGGGAAGTAAGATGAGGTTGAAAGCTGATTTTCCCAACTGAAAAAATTGAGAACAGAACAGTTTCTCTATGCTGAGAGTAATTGATTTTATCAACATTATTTCCACTGGAATCCACAATTTTTATTATAAAAGTGTTATGTAATAAGATATTAAAGAACATTTAAATACTTTTCTAAGTCTTAGACAATAGGAGGAACATTGGTGAGAGCCAGTTGCCAAGGACGACCCATTTTCTACTTTCTTCTTCTTAGCAACAACATCGCCAACCTTTGAATCATAGCCAACCTTTGGATCCTTGCCAGCCTTAGGAAATCTACATCCTTGGAAGCTGAATAAGTGAAGCCATTATTTACTATAACATTTATCCCATAGACATTTAAAATGAAAATAGCTTTAAAATTAAAAAAAAATTATACAGGCTTATTGTAAGAATTCTAATTATAAAAATATTCTGTTGTAAAAAATGGTAGATATAAAGAAGAGAATACTAAAGTATATGATTGCCTAACAACTGTACTGTACACCTGAAATGGATACAAAATAATATTGAATCTAAACTATAATTGAAAAATAAGATTACAAAAAGAGAATGATGTAATTTCTAATCCCACCACTGTTAACATTTTAGTATATATTCTTCAAGAGCATTTTGGCCCTGGTGTGACTCAGTGGTTGAGCAGCGACCTATGAACCAGGAGGTCAAGGGTTTGATTCCCGGTCAGGTTTTGAGCTCAAGCCCCAGTGTGGGACCTGCATGAGGTAGCTGAATCAATGATTCTCTCTTATTGATGTTTTTATCTCTCACTCTCCCTTCCTCTCTGAAAACAATTAGAATATATATATATATTTTGTACTTTGTTTGCAATTTTATTTTTTTGCTATATATTTATCCTGTGTGTCCTTCCAATCAATAGATAACCAATGTCTTCATTTTTAATGGATGCATATCATTCCACTAAACCAGGAGTGGGGGACCTTTTTTTTCTTTCAAAGGCCATTTGAATGTTTATAACATCATTAGCGGGCTATATAAAATTAACAATTTTTAGCCTGCTGTATTTGGTCAAACATTTAATTAACTTACCCCTAATGCCTTGGCAGAGGCAGACAAAATGATTTTGTAGTCCAGAAATTCCCCACCCCTGCACTAGACTGTTAACACTGTAATTAATTTAGGTAGTTCCCAAATAATGGAGTTTAGAGTTGTTTCCGTTTCTTTTTTCCTGATATAAACAATACTACAGCTAATATTGAACACTTACTTTTCCATACAATGTGCTAGATATTGGGAATACAAGGATACACAGTACACATTTCCTACATCCAGGGACTCAAGGAGAAAAGGCATGGAAACCTCTAGGAATTGAAATACTGTGAGATGGACAACAACGGAGCTGCGCATGAGGCTAGTGTTGGCACTAAAGGTGGAATGGCCCCCTCTGCTTAAGAGCATTGAGAGATAATGAACCAACTTTGAGAGACTTAGTCTAAAGTTTCCCAAGAATCACCTGGGTAAGCTGGTTAAGATCGCTCCTTCCCAGTTTTATTTCTTAGAGAAGGTCAAAGTAGGGCCCTAGGTGATTCTGTTGCAGGTGGTCTGCTCTTTCTACTTTGAACATTAAATTCAAAATGGATTAAAGACTTAAATGTTAACTCAAAACCATAAAATCTAGAAGAAAGCATAGGCAGTAAAATCTTGGACATTTCTCATAGCTATATTATTCCTGATATATCTACTAAGGCAAGAATAACAAAAGAAAAAATAAACAAATAGGACTACATCAAATTGAAAAGTTTTTGTACAGCAAAGGGAACCATCAACAAAATGAAATGACAACCCACTGAATGGGAGAATATATTTGCCAATGATACACCTGATAAGGGATTAATGTACAAAATTTATAAATAACTCAAATAATTTGACACCAAAAAACCAAAAATTCAATTGAAAAATGGGCAAAGGACTTGAATAGATACTTCTTCAAAGAGGACATACAGAGGCCAATAGACATATGAAAAGGTGCTCAACATCACTAATCATTAGAGAAATGCAAATTAAAACCATAATGAGATATCACCTCACACCTGTCAGGATGGCTATCATCAATAAATCAACAAACAAGTGCTGGTGAGGATGTGGAGAAAAGGGAATCCTAGTGCACTGTTGCTGGGAATGCAGACTGGTGCAGCCACTGTGGAAAGCAGTATAGTTTCCTCAAAAAATTAAAAATGGAACTGCCTCATGACCCAGCAATTCCACTTCTGGGAATTTATCTGAAGAAACCTGAAACACTAATTCAAAAGAATATGTGTACCCCTATACCCCTATGTTCATTGCAGCCTTATTTACAGTAGCCAAGATTTGGAAGTAGCCCACGTGTTCATCAGTAGATGAGTGGAAAAAAAGCTGTGGTATACAGAATGGAGCCTGGAGGGGGGAAAGATGGCGACCGACAGGACAGCAGTGAGGGAGAGAGTGTGAGAGAGTGAGGGAGTGAAAGGGGAGTGTGTGGACGTGTGAGCTGCATGTGGCGGGAGCATCATGCAACCTGAGCATCACTCGGGAACTCTGATTCTTGGTGCATGTGTGCGTGGGGACTCTGATTCTTGGCGTGCACACAAGGGGACTCTGATTTTCGGTGCACGCATGTGGGGACTCTGATTTTCAGTGTGTGTGGCTCCCACCGACCCAAGGCAGGCATGCGTCTCGGTACCTGAGCTCTTCATTGATGCTCAGGTTGCACGACACTCCTGCCGCACGCGGCTCAGGCCCCTCTGCAACTTGGTGCTTGGACCTTCTGGTGATAGCAAAAATGGGGGAGATAACAAAACAATCCCCAGAGGAAAAAAGGAGGAATCACTAAGAAAGGAGCTAATGAAACGGAGGCATGCAATATGTCAGAAAAAGAATTCAGAGTAATGGTCATACAGTTCATAAACCGGATGGACGAGAAAATCAAAAACCTATGCAAGAATCAGGAGGAAATCAAAAATGATATAGCTACAATAAAAAATGCGATGGAAGGTTTCAACAGTAGACTAGAAGAAGCGGAGGACTGAATTAGGGAGTTAAAAGAATAGGTAGAGAAACAAACCCAATCTGAACAGCAATTGGAGAAAAAAATTAAAAAGCAGGAGGAAAGCCTAAGGGAGCTTTTGGACAACATGAAACAAAGTAACATACATATAATAGGGGTGCCAAAAATACAAGAAGAGCAGCAAGGATTAGAGAACCTATTTGGAAAAAATAATGACAGAAAATGTCCCTGATTTGGGGCAGATAAAAGTCACACAAGCACAGAGAATCCCAAGCAAGATGAATCCCAAAAGACCCACACCAAGACATGTCATAATTACTTTGGTAAACGTTAATGACAAAGAGATAATCTTAAAGGCTGCAAGAGAGAGACAGAGAGTTACCTACAAAGGATCTTCCATCAGATTATCAAGTGATTTCTCAACAGAAAGACATCAGGTCAGAAGGGAATGGAGTCCTAGCGACCGTAACGGCAGAACGACCACTCGACCAGTCACTATGAGGTGCACTGACAACCTCTCAGTCCCTTTCCCCAGCCAGCAGGCTCCCATCGCCTGATGGTGAACAGGGACCCAGGGGTGGGTGGCTGGGGATGCGGGGGGCGCCAGGCCAAGGCCCCCGCCCTGCCAGTCACCCCACAAACAGAGGGCAACCTGTGGCAGGGGCAGGGCTACAAGCAGGTGGGACTGGCCGACCTTTCAGTCCCTCCCTCCTGGCTGTCAGGCTTTGACTGCCTAATGGCAAACTGGGAACCTGGGTGAGTGGCAGCGGGGGGTGGAGCTGGCTGCTGGCAGCTGGGGAAGATGACCCTGATCACATGCTAGGCCTAGGGACCTAACCATGCACGAATTTCGTGCACCAGGACTCTAGTGAAGTATATAAAGTGATGCAAAACAAGGGACTGAATCCAAGAATACTCTATCCAGCAAGGCTATTAATCAAAGTTGAAGGGGAACTCAGGAGCTTCATAGATAAAAAAAAGAGGCTAAGGGAGTTTATCACTACCAAGCCAGCAATGCAAGTAATGCTAAAGAGACTGCTGTAAAAAGAAGAAATAGAAAGGGAAGAAGGAACACAGGCATAAATAATATAAGTGGCTACAAACAAGTACCTTTCAGTAATAATATTAAACATAAATGGACTAAATGCTCCACTCAGAAGACATGGCGTGACTGAATGGATAAGAAAACATGAACCATATATATGCTGTCTACAAGAGACCCACCTCAGAACAAGGGACTCACACAGACTGCAAATGAAGGGATGGAAAAATATCTTTCAGGCAAATTGAAAAAAAGGGGGGTTACTGCCAGATGATGAGAACCTTGACTATCAAACTAAGGCCTTTAGATTTTATTTGGTAGGTGATGTGAAGTCATTGAAGGTTTTGAGTGTCATTATTAGAACTGTGTTTTATGTACACTCATCTGACAGGAATCGTATTATAGAAGAGTTTTCCCAGCTTCTTTTGTGGAAGCAATTAACTTATTGGATTGCTGATTATTATTATTATTTTTAATCCTCACCCAAGGACACATTTTTTTATTGCTTTTTTAGAGAGAGTAGAAGGGAGGAATGGGGGAGAAAGAAAGAGAGAGAGAAACATCCTTTGGTTGCCTCCCTCATGCTCTCGGCCCCGGGCATGGAACCTGTAACCTAGGTACGTGCCCTTGACTGGGAATCGAATCCAAGACCCTTCAGTGTGTGGGCTGACCTCTAACCACTGAGGAACACCATCCAGGGTGGATTGCTGATTATTTTTATCAATAATAAATCTGAACTAAATACTGGCTGGGCAGGGATCAGTGCTTCTCAAACTTTAACATGCCTATGAATTACCTGGAATCTTGTTAAAATATAGATTCCTATTCAGTAGATCTGGGAGGGAGGCTGACATTCTGCTTTTCTAACAAGTTCCCAGGTGATGTTGAGGGCCATGATCTATGGACTACTCTAGCATAGAAGACATGTTAGTAGAGGGTTTTCGATTGGGGAGGCTGTCCATTCTATTCTTTATATGTGAATGTGCCTACAATCTCAGGATTTCAGTAAGTTTCCTTTGCAATCTATTATTTTATTGGTGTAACTACATTGTGGGTTGTTTGTTTTTTTGCTTAGTATGCAATTCTTTGCCAGCATATCAATTTCATGAGATTATTTGTGGCATAGTTATATATCTACTTTATCATCCTTTGTAAACATCTATTTTTTTTGCATGCTTGCATATCAGTAAATTAAGATATGTTTGCCGTCTCTAGGAATGGCTGTGAAGGATCAGCAGGTCTTGGATTGTGTGTTTGCCTAGAGCTGAGTATTTCTATGAAGAAGCACAGGCCTGGGCATAAAGCTACTTTAAGGTGTAGCCAAGATGAGACACAGTGCTTTTCCCAGCTAGTGGAGCAGGGTGAGTTTTTTAATTAGGCGGACTTGTTGTGATCCGGGGTCACCTCCTGAATCATGTCTCCTCATTTTTCGAGTGAGGGCGATGGTGTTCCCCACAGTGCTGTGAGCGTTCATGAGGTGACACGGGATGGCAGCACCGAGAGCTGCAGTAGAGAAGGTGTCTGCTATGTGTCAGTTCCGCTTTCTCCTCATAGTTCCTCGCTTCCCCTGCAACTTCCTGGCTTGATCAACTTGGAAGCAGTTTATCTATTTCTCTTGATAAAAATGTTTAGTTTTTGTTTCTTACAGAAAGGGGAAGTAATTTAGAAATTTTGGCCCAGTAGACTTCCCTTCTGATTAAATACACAGCAAGGCTATTAATGAAAGAAAGGCAACTACCCAATTAAATTACCATTGAGTTATCACATTAGAAAATTTCATTATATTTAAATAGTACACGTTTGAAAAAATGTTTTGCACACATTTGGTAAACAACCAAGAAGTACTTCAGTAATAAGTTGGATCCCACCATACAAGGGCGATTGGTATTTAGTAGAAGCAAAGCTTGGAACCTTGCAGTTTGGTGTCATGGAATGATCATGAGAAGCAAAATTACTGTATGAAAAATGGGCCTTCAGTACAAAGGCTTGAGGGAGAATGAAACACATCAGCCAAACTCTAAAGCTGGTGGTTTTAAAGCCTAATGGGTCCATGGCCTGTGCAATTTAATATGCCTGATGTTGGTTGTCATTCTCATAGTTTACACTTATACCATATAAAAAAGCTATTTCAAACTGTTCAATATTGGGCCTATTTGTCTAGTCCATAGGACTTGATATCCTACCACAACGACATGTCTTTTATTAGGTTGAATTTCAATTCTTAGCTGGCGTCCTCCGGGCCTTTGGCCTCTGCTTTGCCTGGGGAGAAGTTACGAAGGATGTTGCTAGATCCGAGGACAGGAACACCCTGAAACAGGAAGCAGGACTGAAATAGACACTGGAGACACCTACCTGCTGCGTGGAGTTGCCAGCTCCTTTTCGGAGGCCCTGTGAGCTTATAACTCATCACCAAATTTACTTTGTTTTATTTTTGTCAGGTTGGCATTTCACACTCCAGAGATGCTTAACGTGTCATTTGCAAAATTTGAAACATCAGATTACTCAGTCTCTTCTAGGCCATTTATAAAATACTAGCGGCCCGATGCACGAAATTCGTGCAAGGGGCTTGGCCCTTGCAGTCCTGGCTGTCTCGTGGCCCCCCCCCCCCCCCCCCCCCCCCCCGCCCACTGGTCTTTCTGGAAGGTCATACTGGTCTTTCTGGAAGGTCATTCTGGAAGGTCATTCCGCTGTCTGGTCTAATTAGCATATTAGCTCTTTATTATATAGGATACAGCAAGGCTGATGCTGGTATCACTCCGGGAGCCCTCATGCTTTGCCCTTTGTCCATCTTTAACTTTATGTTTATCCTTAACTTTATGCTCATTTCCTGTTTCAGATATCCAATAGAACATTTTCCATAATATCTATAATTCATTAAAATTAATTGTGTGTGTGTATGTGTGTGTGTGTGTTTTCTTGTTCTTTAACTCCAACATCCTGGGTTCAAATCTGAGCTGTGGCACTTACAAAGTGGTCCCAGTCTCCTCTCTCAGCCTCTGTATCCTCAGCTCTAACAAGGGTAATAATAGTACATACTCCCTAAAGCTGTGCATAATACATTCTCTACTACAAATGTTCAGAGCTGGCTGCCATCCCTTATAGACTCACAAGTCTCACTCGGTTTGTTATTGTCATCACCATACCAACATATCCTCTCTTTGATCAAAATGACCAAGATATTTATATCTCTTTTTGGTCACATTCCCATATACTCTTCAATTTAATGAGCATTTAGTAGACAGCTCAGGTAGCGTTTTCTAGGCACTAGAAATAGAGTGTTGAGCAAGAATCTCCACTGAAACCAAGCTTTGCTTCTATTTTGGTAAAATTGTATCAGCAAAAATCTCCTGTGACCTTTTAGTCAAATCCAAAGCATTTTTGGTCCTGCTCTTATCTGATGCTTTGTAATATTTGAAACTGTTAATTATTCCCTTCTTTAAAGTCTCTTTTCTTGAATGCTCTAATACTACACTTTCTTATGATTCTTTTTCTAACTTTCTGACTGGTTTCTCTATTGACCTGATTTATCTGCCCTTTAAATTACTTTTTTAGGTTTCTATTTCTGATCCATTTTTTCATTTTACTTATTCTTTTCTAAGATTGTAAACTGGGGTTGTGTCAAACCCAGTATGCTCTTGTGCTCTTTTGGCCTGAACTAATTTTAAAAATTTGTAATGCATTGTTAGCTTATAAAAATTGAGAGATTTCATCTAAAAATTTGAATTTCACTTGAAAAAAACATATCTCATTTCCCCCCCCAGTAGGTTTTAGTAATAATTACATGCTATGAGACCAACATATTTTTTTTATATCTGATGTTCCATAGGCATCACAGACTTAATTTGTTCAAAATTGAACTCATTATATATTCTATTTTTCTTTCTTAGTCTAGTTAATAAAATGCTATTTATGAAGGCCCTCAAGCCAGAGTCTGATGAGGGAGAAGTCTAGACTCCACATTATCTAACATGGATGGCATTCCCCCTACACCTTAGTGTCCATGGATCCCAGGTCTTCTCATCACCTGTATCCCCTACCCTGTACCATGAGATCCACATGGGCAGATCTCTAGCTCTCTGACATGGTTCTTACTTTATTTTATTTAAAAAAATATATTCTTATTGACTTTGGAGAAGAAGATTAGAGGGAGGGAATGATAGAAACATCAATGATGAGAGAGAATCATTGATCAGCTGCCTCCTGCACAGTCCACACTGGGAATGGAGCCTGAAGCCCGGGCATGTGCCCTGACTGGGAATCAACCCCATGACCTCTGGTTCATAATTCAATGCTTAATCACTGAGCCATGCCACCAGGCATGGTTCTTATTTTAAACTAGAGGCCTAGTGCACGAAATTGGTGCACTGGTAGGGTCCCTAGTGGCTGCTGGCCAGGGCCTCCCTCCCTTCTCCCAGCTGGCCCTGCCCTCTGGTTGAACTCCTGGACAACCTCCCAGTTGAGGGGACAATTTGCATACTATGCTTTTATTATATAGGATACTAACTTGCATGTTTTTGCTATCACTTTAGTAATTTCAGCTTTCATTTGATTCCTTTCAATGTCACTTATTGCAACAAATATTAATTGAGTGTTTAATAATAACCATTCAGCTACTGTGTTCTAGACACTGGGGACAAAGTGTTGAACAAAACAGCACCTCAGTTCTCATGGATCCTACGTTCTAGTGGAAGAGAAAGACAGCACATAAATAAGTATAATATTAGTGATAACTTCAGTGAAGAATTCTTAGATACCTATCTAGTAACTTACATTCACTTAGGTAGTCATTTCACTTATTTAGACAGATTAAGGCTGAGAATAAGAACAAGACTTTGGAGGAACTGAATTACTGTTACACAAACTCATATGTCATACCTAGGATGCTTTAGATACAGCATCTGGTTTAGCCATCTGGAGCTGAGTGTCTACTGGCATTCAGCAATAATTTTAGGGGAATAGTACAGTTTAGGCTATTTTGCATTTTCTATGGCCATTTCTATTTGGAAAGTAATTTAAAAAATAGTAGAAAGTTTATGAGCCTTAATTAAACGAAGTCTTTCAATTGGTATGATCTGATAAGCTGTAGAACTTCCTAATGACCTCTTGCTATTCCTTGACTACACTAAGCAGACTCCTGCCTCAGGGCTTTGGCATTTAAGTTCTTTCTCTCAGAAATATTCGCTTCGAGTTTTGTAAGCTTTGCTCCCCCACTTCACCCTTTACCATACTACCAAAATAGTGCTTTTTCTCTAGCACTGTCTCCTTTACCCTGCTTCACTCTTCTTTATACAACCTAACACCTCCTGATAAACACGTTTGTTATCTGTCTCCCCACTAAAATGTAAGCCCTGGAGAGCAAGAATTTGTGTATTTTGATCCCTGCTATTTCTACCACCTAGAATTGTAAATAGTATATAGTACATAGTCAATAAATATTCACTAAGTGAATAAGTCAATGCAAAAGAGTTCACTGACTTTGCAGAGGAAATGTTTTCGAATATATTAAGTAGAACAGATTAAATTATAAGTTTAGATGAAATGGAGCTAAAATTGTGATTGCTTTTATTTTTTTTTATTTTTTTTATTTTTTAATATATTTTATTGATTTTTTACAGAGAGGAAGGGAGAGAGATAGAGAGTTAGAAACATCGATGAGAGAGGAACATCGACCAGCTGCCTCCTGCACATCTCCCACTGGGGATGTGCCCGCAACCCAGGTACATGCCCTTGACCGGAATCGAACTCGGGACCCTTCAGTCCGCAGGCCGACGCTCTATCCACTGAGCCAAACCGGTTTCGGCTGTGATTGCTTTTATAAGAGAAGTAAGGTAAATGATGATTAACATTAAGTGGAATGTACTGTTGGAGGAAATAAATGAAATCTAAGTTGGTGAAACTAAGAGAAGCATAAGAAAAAGGAATGGGCAGACAATTTAAGGTTACCATTTGAACACATTGTCCAAGAGTCTAAATATTCAGAAACGTATACCTCTCACGAGTGCATGAAAGGAACCATGGCCCTTAGGCTGTGGGATTATTGTCTGATTATCCCTGGTATGAGATCCCTGAAGAATCTGGGCAAGATGAATTGGGTGATTGGTGTCTCATTTCAGTTTTTATTACTACTTCTTAGTTTCTTGTGCTCTTATTGAGTCAGCTTTTACTTTTCACTCCACTAATATTTATCAGTTGCTTACAAAGTGAAAGGGTTGTTATAACTTTTTCAGAATAAGATAAAACTTTATTTTCACCACCCGGTAAAACCTAAGGGCTTTTCTGGAGGATGCTTTCCTGAAGGTGCAAGAGGAAGTTGGTTGAAGTGAGTACACTGTCCCCACCCCCAAAGTTTCCACATCTACATTAAACATTCTTTCTCCTACACCCACCCATGCCAGCCTCTCTCCTAGTCAGCTTTACCAGCTGGGATTTTGAAAAAATGTCTCTAAACTAGAAAAACAAAATGGCTTAGACATATATACATATTAAGAAATGATGTTTTGGGATTGAATCTGTGACTAGCAGGTCATTTACTCAGCAGTAAAGATATGTATTTCTAGAGTGTGCCCCTTTCCTGGTAGGGACTACAGACAATAGAAATTAGTATTGAGGAGACTTTCAAAATCTTATATTCATCATTGCTTAGTAGTATAAGTTGAATGCTTATTAAGTGTATTATAAGGTAGTTGGGTACCTTATTATACCAAGTTGAGTGAGAAATAAGTTTATAATCTATCAGAAAGGACAAATCAAATATATAATCACTGCACTACAGGTGAGTACTATAGTAAATGAATAAAATAAAAGCCAAGGAGGTGTACAAGACAAAGGGATTGCTCCTAGTCAAGATGTAGAAAAGGCAAGAGGCAGGAAATGGTGTCTGTGTTGGATCTAGAATAAGGTTTGCTGATAAATGGAATGGAAATCCTTCTAAGCAGGGGTGTGGAAGTGGAAAATTAAGGGTCATGTTAATGCAACACGAATGTTCTAGAAGAGGCAGAAGGGGATGAAGTCAAGAGATAGGATAGAAAATTTACCTGTGATAAAAAGGAAGGTTACTTCCAATTTAGGAAGAGGAGCAAAGACCTACAGGGCAAATACAGCAATTTGTAGTAAAGGGATAGAGGAGATTCTTTCATAGCTTCAAGCTCATTAGATTAGGGGAAAAGGTAATCTGTTGAGAAGGAGGGGGATGGAAGTTATCTTCAGATCCACTTATTCCAAGAGCTTTACTTCTGAGATATTTGTATTAAGAGGTTAGCAGCGGTTCTCAACCTGTGGGTCGCGACCCCTTTGGCGGTCGAACGACCCTTTCACATGGGTCGCCTAAGACCATCCTGCATATCAGATATTTACATTACGATTCATAACAGTAGCAACATTACAGTTATGAAGTAGCAACGAAAATAATTTTATATTTGCGTCACAACGTGAGGAACTGTATTTAAAGGGCCAGAAGGTTGAGAACCACTGGGTTACGGCCTTGTCCAAAGTGGCAGTTTGATACAGGAAACAAGAATCCAGGTCCTGTGACTTTAGCTCCAAGTGTTCTTTCTTTTGCAAAAGTCAAAATCCCCCAAAGACCTGTATACTAAAAATAAGTTTCCAAGTTAAACATTTCTCATCAAATAAGTAGCTTTGATCTGTGAACATGACAATGTAGACTAAAAAGAAATCAGATGCACCCTATGAAAGCCTTTTTTTTTTAGAGGAAAAAAGGAGATTTATTGCTTTCCACTGAAAAACCACAAGAGAAGCACTGTGTGTTAAACAAGAACAGTGTTCTGGCTGGGGCTAAAGACTTGACTACTGGTGTCCACTGGGTAATCTTTACTATCACAGTGTTTCTGTGGGCCTGGTACCCAGCTATCTTGCTACAACCAAGAAAAAGAACTTTGGGTCTGTAGACCTTGAGATGGATAGTTTCAAACCACATCTTAGTTTCAGTTAATTTCATGGGTTTTGCATAACTGAAAGTTGGACATTCAAAATGGTTTCTGGTCATTCATGTCACTTGGTCATCCAAGGATGGAGGTGGTAGCAGCAGTAATTGTTGGACTTCAGGCAACATGGCAAGTTTAGGGTTGACAGCTGTCAGTCTCAAGAGTGACTGCAGCATCCATTGCATCATTGGTGTTGCCTGAGGGACTAGAAGAGTTAAGGTTATAGAGCAGTGGTTCTCAACCTTCCTAATGCCGCGACCCTTTAATACAATTCCGCATGTTGTGGTGACCCCTAATTTCATTGTTATAAATTGAAAATAATTAAAGCATAGTGATTAATAAAGCATAGTGATTAATCACAAAAACAATATGTAATTATATATGTGTTTCCCGATGGTCTTAGGCGACCTCTGTGAAAGGGTCGTTTGACCCCTAAAGGGGTCGAGACCCACAGGTTGAGAACCGCTCTTATAGAGGAACAAGTTTGGGTAGACAATTTATCCCTTTTCTTTATCTCTGGCAGAGGTAACTCTCCACTTGTTTTGTAGGCTGAAGAATTGTTTACACAGATAAAAGGAACTTACTGGGACAAGAAGAGGTTGTATATACCACTCTTGGCATTAAAAAATGGCAAATGCCGAGCTTTTCTGTGTGTGCTAATAGACTGAAAATCTCCTTGAGGTAATCCTTGGGCCAGCATATGGGGAAACATTGGGTTCAGTCCTGGGAATGGACCTTTGATTCTAAGTGAGCTGAGACCCTTCGCAAGAGGGGTGTTTTAGGTTCTGAGGTTTCCCAACCAGGGTTTCAGTTCCGAGATTTAGTTTGAGAGACAGACCTTAGCACCCAAGGCAGGAGGTTGTTGTACTATTGATCTAGAGCAGCGTTCTCAACCTGTGGGTCGCAACCCCTTTGAGGGTCGAATGACCCTTTCACAGGGGTTGCCTAAGACCACGGAAAACACATGTATAATTACATATTGTTTTTGTGATTAATCACTATGCTTTAATTATGTTCAATTTGTAACAATGAAAATACATCCTGCACATCAGATATTTACATTACGATTCATAACAGTAGCAAAATTACAGTTATGAAGTAGCAACGAAAATAATTTTATGGTTGGGGGTCACCACAACATGAGGACTGTATGAAAGGGTCGCAGCATTAGGAAGGTTGAGAACCACTGATCTAGAGGAAGCTACATGTTGCACAAAATTCACATCTAATATCTGTTGACATGGTTCATGAGATTTCACAGGCTGTGAGGCAATTAACCTAAATAAACCTCTTATGAAAAGTACCAAAATAAATTTTGGTTCACTAGTGTGCCAACTGATGTTAGCATGTTTCAAAATCATTTTTATCTTAATATTGGTTAGTTCAGAAAAGTCATAATTCTCAGCTCAGGGTTGGAAATCTTTGCTTAAAGTATCAGATAGTAAATGTTTTAGGATTTAGAAGCAATATGGTCTCTATTGCAAGTACTTAATGTTATCTACTGTTTTGATACGAAAGTAACTACAGACAACATGTAAACAAACGGGCTTGCTCCTGTTCCAATAAATCTTTATTTATAAAAGCAAGTGGTGAGCCATTGCCTGTTGGCTGTCGCTCTAGTCCAATGACTGTATTTTACTAAATCTAAGTGTGGCTAAAGGTTCCACAATGGCAGGCTTGGGACAGATATTTAAATATCTTTCTACTCCATTGAAAGTTAAAAAATTGTTTTGATTATTAAATACTTGCAAAAGAACATTTATTTGACATGTAGAAGGTATAAGAAGTGACAATAAATGAACATCTGTGTAACCATCACACTGTTTTAAGAAAGAGAATGTTAGCATTTCCTCTGAAGCTCTGAATGGGCCCCTTCCCTTTTCCTCTCCACTCCCGAGGTATCCATCCACCTTCCTGAATTTTGGGTTCTTTATTGCATGGTTTTCTTCATGGTTTCACCCCAATGTGTTTATAATCTTCTTATAGAATTTAAAAGTTACTCTAAGATGGTTTTATTTCATTTCTCTAGTATTAGAAAGTTTAGAAAAAGATGGCCAACTTTTTGCTCTGTGCATAGCTGCAGTTTTCTCTTTTGGTTTATTTTTGGCAACATGCTGAGAAGGTTGAGGAAGCCACAGTGGGATGCCTGCAGTATGTGACTTAAATTCACTTCGTAGCCCATTCTTGCCTTCTCACGCCAGAACAGAGAGCGTCATGGGCTGACAGACAAGTGTAGGAGTTCAGTGGTTTCCTACTCCCACCCTCTTCCTGAGGAAATTGCTGTGGTAAATCAGGGCTGCTTCTAGGAATGGCAAGGCCTGTTGGTCTGATGGTGATTTTATCTTTGAACTAAATGCATATGATAGCACCGTAATGTTTCCAAGTTCTCTTAATTGGAGAATTTTTAAAAGAAATTTTTTTTATGTGGCATCTTATAACCAAAAAAAGTCAATCTAAGAAATCATATTTGGTCAGCAATTAAACACATAACTAGCCCTAGTTGGTTTGGCTAAGTGGATAGAGCGTTGGCCTGCAGACTGAAGGGTCCCTGGTTCGATTCTGACTGAGGGCACATGCCTTGGTTGCAGGCTTGGTCCCCAGTAGGGGGCATGCAGGAGGCAGCCGATCAATGATTCTCTCTCATCATTGATGTTTCTATCTCTCCCTCTCCCTTCCTTGCTGAAATCAATAAAAATATATTTTTAAAAACTAGTTCTAATATTTGTGAATACTAGATATGTGATTATTAGATATTAGAATATGACTTAGATGGATACATTTCTTTGCTTTCTAGGTACCTAAAATATTTTAGAATCTAATTTTTTTGGGGGTGTCTGCCTTTGGTGACTCCTTATGAAAAGCATTTTACAATCTACTTACACAAATGCTCCAGTTTTTTTCATACAGCTGTAGCTTGTTCCCCAGGGTAGTTACTTGGGTTTGGGAATTGTCCAATGGATAGAATGGTACCATTTATTGAGATAGCAAAAATCGCAATGGTGCTTATGAGAGAAAATGATTCCGTTTTAGACTGATAATTTGAGCAACCCATGGGACATCCATTTGGAGATAAGAAAGAACATCTAAAATATTAGCGCTGACCAAAATTGGAATAGGGGTTTTTCTGTAGTGCTAAGTATATTAAAGAGTTCTTGTCAGATGCTTATTGACTTTTGCTTAAATACTATTATTTCTAGCAATAGAGAATGAATTACCCAGTCTATCATTGAGCAGCTAAAATAGTTCAGATGTCCTTCCTTATATTGTCTCCGAATCTGTCTTGTTCCTAATCTTTATCCAGTGATTTTTTTTGTCTCTCTGACTTTGGAGCCATTCATAGCAAGTCCACTTTCATGCCTCAGAAGAACTTATTCTCCAACTAGAGGCCCGGTGCACAAAATTCATAAATGGGGGAGTGGTGTCCCTCAGCTCGGCCTGCACCCTCTCCAATCTGGGACACCTTGGGGGATGTCTGACTGCCAGTTCAGGACTGATCCCTGTGGCTCCTAACTGCTCGCCTGCCTGCCTGCCTGATTGCCCCTAACTGCTTCTGCCTGCCAGTTTGATCGCCCCCTAACCACTCCCCTACCGGCCTGATTGACGCCTAACTGCTCCCTTGCCAGCCTGATCACCCACAACTGCCCTCCCCTGCCGCGACCCGAGATGCTGGGACTGGCCTCCTCCACGCCGCGCAGAGCCACGGGATCCCCAGGTCTTACTGTGCAGAGTGGCCACCAGGCCCCGCCTCCGCTGTGCACGTGGCCATCTTGTGACGGCCATCTTGTGATGGTCATCTTGTGATGACGTGAGGGTGTGATGCCACCTAGGCTATTATTAGTATAGATGTTCTCTTTCTTGGACTCAAGGTTACCGCTTCCTCATTTACCATGGCTGCAGTAGCCATGCTTTCTAACTTGTCTTCTTTCCAAGGCAGCTAAAACACGTTAATTAAATGCTCAAAGCTTCAGTAGTAAAGGGAATAAGCATTTCCGGATCACGTTTTCAACTAATGACATTAAATATTGCAATTCCCTTTTAAAAATACCATATTTGTAGGCAGTACAGAAGAGGTGATATTTTTCTCTGAAATACATGCTTTTCTTTTTTATATACCCCATTATAGTATTTAAAACAACAATTAGATTTAAACATAGAAAATTTATGTAAAAATGCATTATACTTTGTTGAATAAAGATCACTTATAATTATTTTAAGAACTTATTGTGGAAAAATACTTGAGCTCTTTGCTTCAAGAGTGAAGATAGTATTTATTTAAAAGTCTGTAACTTTATAGAAGAGTATAGTCATTTTAAAAAAGGCCAAATGTGAGACTTCTGTTAGTCCTCTTGTGGAAGATCTAATTGTTGAAGATAAACGTGGCGTTTCGGTTCCCACCGCTTCTGTTCCGGAAGGTATGCGCACATTTGGATAACTAATCTCCCCTTTCTTTCCTTGGAGACTGTTCTGGGCTCGGAATTTCTTGTTTAGATCATGAATCAGACGTCAGAGGAGAACTGGAGAGTCTCCTTTAGGTACTTGGCGGAGGCAGGACATGTTTCCATATATAGCTGGAAAACCTTTGTCGCCCATTCTGGCTTGAGAGAATGTTGCTAAAAGCTCATTCCTGAGTTCTTCTTTTTTTTTTTTTTTTTTTAAAGCTGGGGAACAGCAGCGGGCACTGACAGTTTGTGCCAGGAAGAGCTAAGATTTGCTCCAGCACCGAGGACTGGCTGTGTGTGCTGAGGACCCTTCCTGTGTCCGGTCACTTCGTTCACAGCACCCACATGTGGGTGGCAGTTGTTGACTCCTTCCTGGCCCACAGCCTACTCATGGCCTCAGGACCCCGCGGGCAGCCTTTGCAGCAGTGAAGCAGGGCAGTGCCTAATGTCCCGAGTCATAGGCAGAGGCTCCTCATTTACTCTCCGAGGAGGAGGTCTGTTAGCAGGGCTCCCTCTCTGACAGGACATTTGGAATTTTGGATGGTGGCCTGGAAGTTTGGAGAGTGGAGTTCTCCAGGGAAAAGTTGTGTGGGTAGCAGCCAGCTTAGAAAGTTTATGCTGTCTGCGCTTTGATAGGGGTCATGTGATGGAGGAAATGTTCTTTGGGAAAATGAAAAAGCCAGCAGACCTTCAATTCTGGCTTCGCACATACTGCGACCTCCCGGCACCAGAGCAGGGAAACGAGATGGAGCTCCCCTTGCCCCTGTCCTTCCAGCTCCACCCATTACAGTGCCGCTGGGCTGTCAGGCTCCCCTTCAAGTCCCAGGGAAACACACCGCATTTGAATCTTCACCCTCGATTGAAGGATAGAACTTTGGTCAAGTTAATCTGTCTCTTTGGACTTGTTTTCCTCATCTGCGAAGGAGAGTTAGCAATGCCTGCTGCACAGGGTTTCCGTGGGGGATTAAATGAGATTAGATGGGTTAATGTATATAAAGTGGTTGACAGATCTTCTGGGGAAAGCAAGTATTTTGAGTCATAAGAGCATGGACCTTGGAATCATTCACATTTGGGTTCTACCCCATTCTGGTCTTTCCTAGTCGCATGATCTCTCACTAAAGCTGCCCACACGTTCATGCTCTGTGATCCTCAACTTCATTCTGTGTCAAACGGAATCATCCTCAGAGGGTGGTTTCAGGGTTTAAGTGGACCATCTTGCCCCCCGTGGGCAGCAGTTAGTAGGCACTCAACAAACGGTAGCCCCATTTCTCACTCCCTCTCCAAGGCCTTTCCCAAGCCCCCTCCACCCCACTGCTCCTCGGACACCACTCCTTTTCTTGCCCTTTCAGTGTTTGCTTGTTTGTTTTTGTTTATAACCATCCTTCATTTTATTTTGCTTCTCAGGTGTATCTGCCTCTTCTCTACTTGATGGTGCAACTTGGAAATAAAGTCTTCGTCTCTTTGTTCTAATTGGCCTCGCACATTGAACTGCTATTCGTTTTCCCCAACAACCTGGAAAAATTTCCTTAAATTCTTTTTAACTTGAACTCCAGGTTAATTCAGAGTTAATTTCTGAATCTTTTCCGCTTAACTCAAATGTCCTGCAATAAATTACTGGAGAAGTAAATAGCTTTGTGGTCAGCGTAATGCATATCACATTTGGTAGTTACTTCAGAGGCCAATACCCTTGTGTCCTCATTGTTTCTGGGCAGGTTGTAAAGAGAAGCTAGAATAAGTAAAGACTATACAGAAATGAAAGCTTTGCACTTTGGTATAAAAATTAATGGACATAATGTTCACTTAAAACTATCTAAATTTGCATACACTGTAAAATGAATCATGATTCAGAATTTTGGGTGCAGTGTACCTTATTTAAAAACCCCAAGAGCAGATGTATTGATTCAGCCATCTTTCATAGTTTAGCAATTTGGAGCATACCTAAAAAAATCAGATTTTCTTCTGATTAGAAGAAATAGAAAAAACATTAGCTTTCCTTCAGAGATGATAAAGGCTTAGATGCCAATTAGGACTGTGTGGCACGTTACATTTTATTTGCCAGAAGATCATCCATTGCTTGCAGGTATCATGAGTATCAGGTAGGCAGGATTTGGGGTCTGATACTGTGAATCATCCCCCCCTTTTCTTTCTCTCTCCAGTATCCTGCTTAATTTGTGTGGAACGCATACTATCCCGAGTCAGGTACCTGAATACGTTTAGATTATAACGTTGATTGGAACAACAGGTTGAGAACAGTTTTCAGTAAATTATTGGGCATTTGCTCAATGACTTGCAACACAGCCTGTGCCTTTTGTCCCAGGCTCCAGCGTCTGCTGTTCTGCCAGAACACACCGAGAAGCATTCCAAGCCCCTCCCCTCCCCCTGCAGTCTTTGCATGCATAGCGATCTCGGGAAAGCTGTGCTTGAAGAAAATGGAGAGAGGTGCTACAATGTTGCATACCGTAACATGTCCGGGGTTATTTTCTAATAACCTAAAGGTTATTTCCTTTAAGTCTCATTAAAAATAGATCTGAGTGGCAGTATTGGGCGCTTACAGGAATACTGAATCTATATCTGCTGCTTTAGCTCTCACACGAAGGGGTGGTTGATGAAGAAGGTGCTGTCTGTGAACATTAACTTGGTTTGCTGACTAGGCAAGGAATATTGACCCCCCCCCCCCCTTTTTTTTTGCTAGACTGTCAGATTTTGGTTTGAGAAAGGTTCTCTGACTTCAACATTTGCACTGAAATGCATAGAGATGAAGTGATTGGAGCAAAGCTGAAACTACGTTTTCGCATAGAGGGTAGAACATGAAGAGCTTTCCCTCTGGTGTGACTTCATGGATGTCCCACTTTTCCCTTGTGGAGGCAAAACGCCTGTGTGAAGACTCGGAAGGCTTTCGTGTATAGTTAATCACGTTTGGTACTTCAAGTGCCACTTTGCCAAGTGAGGGTCCCATACCCTAATGATGTTGTCATTCTGCTCTTCACCAGTGATAGCCAGCGGCAGAAGAGGCTGCTTCACTGTGAAAGCTTTCTTAGCGCACAGTGCACAGTGAATAAAGGCAGCAGCGAGCAGCCGCCCTGTGCAGGGGTGTTGCTGGGCTATTGGCTTATTTTTGATAGATAACAGCTACCAGTAGTTAGGGGTGGGCAAAGGGTTAGCTTCTCCACTACAACCCCCTACCAGGTTACAATGAGAGTAAGGCTGGACCAAATTCCATCACACACACACACACACACACACACACACACTCACACGTTTTAGATGTTTTCAGGTAAACATTTATTAGACAGCTTGTTCTCAAAACTTGATAACGTTGCACGTGTTCAGGGGAGAAATGCTTTGTCCACACATTGCATGACAGGCTTACCCCAAGGCTGGTAAGACCATAATATTCTAGGGGAGGGTTCAGTTACCTCTTTCCCGGAATCTGCTAAACTTCCAGGTGGACATAGGATTGTTCAGATCAGCCTTCAGTGCCATCGTGGAGGGTGGAGGCCGAGGGTCTCCTAGGTGCCTCTGCCCTTTTCATGCGAGGGTGGGGAGTGTCTCTGTAATATTTTCTCACCAGTTCATGTACCTTGATTATCACTAATTTTGCCAATGATAATCCATTCGAACATCCATTATACTAAGTAATAAGCCATTGTTTTTACCTATGAAAGTTCACCTATAACATCCATTGGACTAAGTAGTAAAGCCTCTGATTATGACCAGAGATAAAGAGATCTGAAGCATTGGTAGTAGCCACTGATATTGTGGCCTTTCTCATTAAATGTTGGCTAACCAGGCCAGGAGTGTGAGCCCCTGATTCAGGTACTTGAGACACTTGAGTGTAGCTTAAGTTAATTCACACATTCATAATGTTCAAACATTTGAGAGTCAATTATAGACATTGAGTAACGGGATACAAAGAAAAAAGTGAAAATCTGATTTATATTTTTTGTGCAAATGCATAGATCTTATTTGCTTTTGCATTAAAATTTTATGTTGAAACATCTCAGCACATAAAAGAGAGACTGTAAAGTAGCTTTATCCAGCGAGCACCCTGTGTGACTCAGGGTGATTGTTGGTTATTTAATAGACACTTATTGAATACCTACTGTGTGCAGTGGATGCAGAGATGATGGGCACAGCTCTTGATGTCAGGTCGCTTTTACTGGTTTGGGTAGGTCACCATGCAAGGCAATTAATTGCTGCACAACTTAGGGGGCGCCCTCTGTTACCTGCGAACAGCAGCCCTGAGGTGGTGCCTGGAAGGAAGCAGCACAGTGGCTGAGCAGGGCTTGTTGCTTCCTCCTAAGCAACCTGGGACATGACTCAGCTTGTTGGGATTAAGAGCTGGATAAAGGAGCATTTGTTTAAAACATTGTTAAGGACATGGAATTCTTCCCAAGAAGCCAAACTGCCCTTCAGAGTTCCAGGGAGCCTGCATTCTTATTTGGGCTGCACTCCCAGCTTGCAGTGCAGGTAAGAACGGTCCCGTATTTCTAAAGAGATGGAAGTGATTGGAAAACTGGGAGGTCAGCAGGGGCTTAATCATCTAATAATCTGCTAACATTTTTTTTTTAAATTTGGAAACAATATTGAGTCATGTGATTACAGCTGATCTCAAGGATCATTCAGAATAAAAGTAATGACGTTGTCAACAATGCAAAATGAAGCAGCAGGACTTGTATGTAAACACATCCATTTTACAGAAAGCCAAGACCTCCGAATCTTATTTCCAGCCTGTGTTTAAATGAAGAACGAGTTCAGAAGGGATTCTCAGTGTGAAATATGAAAGGAAGAGGAGAGGTGGTCTGAAGACACTCTTTCCAGAAACTCTGTGGCTAGTGAGAAGTTTTTGCCTAAACTTTAAATTTTACTCTCTAGAACAGTGGTTCTCAACCTTCTGGCCCTTTAAATACAGCTCCTCATGTTGTGACCCAACCATAAAATTATTTTCATGGCTACTTCATAACTGTCATGTTGCTATTGTTATGAATCGTCATGTAAATATCTGATATGCAGCATGGTCTTAGGCGACCCCTGTGAAAGGGTCATTCACCAAAGGGGTCTCGACCCACAGGTTGAGAACCGCTGCTCTAGAAGGAGATTAGAAAAAGAAGGTACTGGTGACTGAGGACAGGAAGCACGCAGTGAGTGGTGGGTCCTGAGAGTTGCACAGAAACAGGTGGGACGTCTTTCTGAGCCACAGGTGCTCCTCACAGCTGTGGTTGGCTGATGGTGGCTGGCTGATAGTGGCTGGCTGATGGTGGCTGGCTGATAGTGGCTGGCTGATCTTGGCTGGCTGATGGTGGCTGGCTGATCTGAGTGAGGATGTCGAGCCCAATGATGACTCCCAGCCCCACAGTATTCACCTCCGGGCACGACACCCTGTTGGGTCTGAGAAGGCCAATTTAAACTGCATACCAGATACTACGTCAAAATGTTACAGTGAAGGGAAAATCAAGGATGGACTCTGATACCCAGAGCTTAGGAAAACAATTTACACTAAAATGTTATTGCTGAACATACACCTCACTAAAGAAGAAATGCAGATGGCAAGCATGTGAAAAGATGCTCAAAATCATTTGTTCTAAGGCGATTGCAAAAACAACGTGATACCACTACACATCTTCTAGGATGGCAAATCCCCCCCCACCTTCCAAATCTGACAATACTAATTGCTGGCAAGAACAGAGCAACAGGAACTCTTATTCATTGCTGGTGGGAGAGAGTCTGGCAGTTTTTTACAAAGTTAAAAATACCATAGTCTTACCATACAATGCAGCAGTTGCACTCCTGGGCATTTACCAAACTGATTTGAAAATTTACGTGCACATGAAAACCTACATGCGAATGTTTATGGTGGTTTTATTAGTAATTGGCCCAAACTGGAATCAACTAAGATATTACTCAATAGGTCAATGGATAAACACACTGTGGTATATCCTACAAAGAAATATTATTCACTGATCAAAAGAAATGAGCTGCCAAGCCACAAAAAGACATGAGTGAATTTTAAGAGCATATTTCTAAGTGAAAGTCTACGTTCTGTGTGATTCCAGTTATACATCTGGAAAAGGCAAAACAATAGTGACAGTTAAACTATCAGTGGTTGTCAGGGGAGAGGGGACAGGATTGAATAGATGAAGCACAGGGGATTTTTCAGGTTGGTGAAACTATTTTGTATGGCACTGTAATTGTAGATGCATTATACTATGCATTTGTTAAAACCTATAGAACTCTATAGCACAAAGAGTGAACTTTAATAAATAAAAATTTAAAACATAATTTAGGAAATCAGGGGTCGCAGGATTGAATGCAGAATGTGACCAACCAATGTGACAATATTAGAAATAAATGAAACAACTTCACTGAAGGGAGTTATGGTAAAAGGTGCTCACCAAAGTCGCCTTGAAAATGAGTGTGTAAGACTAAAGGCAAAAAAAAAATACCCCACAAAAAAAGAACAAAAAAAACCCCACACACAAAACTGAACATAAACACTAAACTAGTTAGAAAAGTTGTTTTCCATGGGCGCATGGGTTAACAATTCCGAGACGGCCATACATTATACTGAAATTGAACAATTAAATGTATGAGGGGTGGATGGTGGGAGCCAGGTCTCTCACTGCTGGAGTGAGAGTTTACATAGAAGCCAGGGGAGGAGGCTAGAATAATCCGTGGGCTCTTAGGCAAGCCCCTTAACCTTGAAATGAGGGTAATAATAATGCCTATGTCAGGAGGTCATGTGACAGTTAAATAAAATCATGTATGCCATCCTTTGACACAATGACAACTGGTTTCTTGTTTATCTTTTGGTCATTTTGGTGCTGTAACTTAAAATATACCAGTGGTCCCCAAATTATACATTTGGATATAATATATTGAGCACAGTGCTGTTCAGATTAGTTAGTACAGCTGTTCCTAAATGGTGGTGTCCTAGTGACAGCTGCTCCACAGACGGTCTCGGATGCTCCCGGGAAGGCTCGCTCATATCATCTCTCTCTCTCTCTGGCGCCTTTGATGCTGTGTGGTTGGTGACACATTGCACAAAGAGACAAAGCATGTTAACATGGAAAAGTCCTAACAGGAAAGATTGGGGTAAAAAACAAATAAATAAACCTGTTCCTTTGCTTAGGGAAGTAAAATGGCAGTACCAGATCCAGAAGTGAGCTTAGCCTGTGCGTGGCACATTTTGGTGTTCTCTGTTCAAATCTCACCACTTATTTCTGAGTTTCCACTGCAGACCTGAGGGCTACTCTGCCCTCTCGCCCAGGGGTTGTTGGGGGCTCCATAGCACTGCTGTCCTGATATTGAGTCTACTCCATATACTCCTTACAGGTATAAAAACATCACCAGAGCCCACTGAAGTTTGACAAGTTGTTTGCTGACATGCTGTCAAGAGGAAGTTCACTCACATTAGAGAGGAACACACGAGAGTTCATAAAGCGGAGAGAGAAAACAGGCCCCTCAAAGGCAAACCAAATGCCTTAAAGGGCAAACAGCATAGTTTGAATACAGTGACTGATGGCCTCCAAAATGAGATTGGATTTAATTCAGAATGTGTTTGGAATACAGAAGAAAAGAAGATGATGTACTATGAAAGAAGTGACTTTAAATATTAGACACATAAGAGCATTTGAAACAACTGAGTCAAAAAATTAGACCATTGTCTACAAGAGATCATAATGAGAAGAGACTAATGACAAAGATGTGGAAAGGGTTTGGCAGGCGGCTCTTCTGTAGGCACTGAGGAGGTCTCAGTGAATGAGTGAGTGAGTGCATGGAAAAATTACAGTTTAAATACAACTAATAGGCCATTAACATTTGTGATGGATGTCCTTGGACTTTTCTAATTATCAGAATAGCATATGCTTTCCTTTGTTAAATACAGACTTGAGAATATGTGGGTACAACTTTTTCCTTGGCTGTGCGTGACTCCAACAAACCAACCTTGCATTCTCAATGTAATATTTGTGATCTCACAGAATTATAAATCACTGTGTTGCAGAGCTTACAGCTCATTCCCAAATACTGGAAGCTAAAAACGTTCAACTGGGGAAAGCCAGGAGTCTACTGTATTCACTTGGGGAGAAATTCCTTCCCAGAAGCTGAACGTGGAAGACTGATTAAGTAATCCACTGGCCAGAACTGAACCACCCCACCCAAAACTCAAGCTGATTTTTTTTAACTAACTGTTTTTTAAAACTACTCCAACACATTTCCCAACATGTTCTTATAGCATACAAACAAACCCACCACAACTAAGAAGAATTTATCTTTTTACTTTATTACCCAAGTGTATACAGATTTTTTCCTAAATACTTAATCATTTTCCGTGTGGATTATTGATAACTCAGAAATAAGTGGTGAGATTTGAACAGAGAGCACCAGAATGTGCCAAGCATGGGCTGAGCCCACTTCTGGATCTTGTACTGCCATTTTACTTCCCTAAGCAAAGTAACAGGTTTATTTATTTGTTTTTTACCCCAATCTTTTCTGTGAAGACCTTCCCATGTTAACATGCCTTGTCTCTTTGTGCAATGTTTCCTAAGTGTCAGCCATTCACAGCTATTCACTATCATGTATTTTTTTGTAATAAGCCTTCAAAGTCAGATTGTAATTTACTTGATCTTAAAAATTCTTTTAAATTTAAATATATTCATACGAAGTTCCTCTAATTACCATAGAAAAACTCACTATCGATTGCTATAAATGTAAATAAGATGGAATATCTTTTTGGATTTTCTACTCTTAGCCTGTGCACTTCCTGAACCTGAGCCGATTCTCTTTTTCTGAAACAGGAGGGCAGGAAATGTTCTGGTTATCAGTTGCTGCAAACAAACCACCCAAAATGTAGTGACTTAAAATAACACTTTCTTACTATCTCTCCTGGGTTTGTGGGTTGACTTGGGGTCTGGTGGTTCTCACGTGGGGTCGCTCTGCTGTTCTGTGAGCCGCCGGGACAGGAGTCACCTGCAGGCTCGATCGGCTGGATGGCATGAGGTTTCTCACGCTGCTGGGCAGTGGATGCTGACGTTCACCGGGACTTCCCGAGGGACTGCTGACGGCGGGGCCTGCACCTTGCTTCTTCAGGTGCCCTGTCCTCCTCACACATGGCAGCTGGTTTCCAAGCCTACGTGTTCGAAGAGGTCTGGATGGACACTGTGGGGCTTCTGATGACCTCGCCTCTGAAGTCCCATCATGTCTCTCCCTTTCTATTGGCTAAGGGGCCACCGAGGCCAGTCCAGGTTCCAGGAGGAGGATGGCCAGGGAGTTGTGGTCACCTTAGTCTACTCCAGCTTCGGTTAGAGTTGTGGTAAAGACTAGCTCCAAGCTTTGATGTGCTCTGGGATGCAGTCAGGAAGATGGAAGGAACGGAAGGGGCATGGCTTTCTCGCGGTGGAACGGACTTATTTAATTCTGTCTCTGTTCACCACTTACCCTCATCTCGGTGCTGCCAGTGGTGGCAAGCCCCTCCTCAGCGTATTCACCTTCTTCTTTGTTGCCTTTGGGGTTTCGAGTGTTAATTTGCCTGTTATGTTCTCATGTTCTCATTCTGAGGGTTGCCTTCTGCCTTTTGCTAATGCTGGCAATACAAATAAGAAACCAAAATGCCAAAGGGAGCATTATAACAAACACAATGATCTTCCAGGGCACACAGCCAGGTATTGGATAAGCCAAGTCAGAGGGCATCTTTACAAAAATTCTGGGGAAATGGCCACCCTGGTTCCAGATTTAGAAACTTCTCTGGCTCCTTTGGAGGCCTGCGTGGGAGGAGGGGTTCTCAGCAGACAACTTTCTTCATGAGTCAGATTTCTCATTCGAATGTGTGTGGGTGAGGTAGTAACGTTTCCCCCACAGGCTGGATGGCGTGGTTCTGTTTCTAAGATGAAATTATTTGAGTATCAATGTCTGTAAGTTTTATTGAAAAATGTAAGGTGATATGGTTTGTTGGTAATACTTATAGTTAGCATTAATGAAGTTATGACAAGCTCATGTGAAAATTGATAAGGAAATATGGTGTAGTTTTTTTTCTCTTTTAGAAAAAGCACAAAGACGGAACTTTTTTGGACATAGGCACACAATATTAAACTTAGATTTGGAACCAAAGTCTATTTTAATTGAAATATGATGGCCTGAAATTTTTTGACCTGGTATATTGCTTTAGATAATCATCTTATTATGCATATATATTTCAATTAAAGGTATACAGTTTCAGAACCTTTCTTCATACAAGGATCATTTTTCCCCCTTTAGATGTGCTTAATACATTGTGTTGTGGATAAACATGCAGAATGATATATTAGCCCTTCATTTTGGACAAAGCATTTTTTCCTAATGTACATTATCACTCAACATAAATGACTTACCTGTCAAGGTTAAATCTCCTTGACTCTGTACTCAGTGGCTTTAAGCAAACAAATGTTGCATATTTGGTAGTCAGTCCTAACTGTGAAGAGCTGTTTTCAATACAGAAACTCCTTCTTGATCCCATTAGATTTTATTAGCCAGTGTTTGGAATATGTTTTGGATAAGCATTTGAGGTGTTCTGAGCGGAGTCCATGCTAACATTATTGTCACTGGTACAGTTTTTAGCTCTGAAGATTTCTGAAATGGATTATTTTTTGAAAACATTGCTAACACAGCCAGGGACCTGTTCCCTCTCTCGCTCTCTGACTTACACTAGATCCCACAATTTAAAAAGTACTTATGAGAACACTGATGAAATGTTAATGATGCAAGTGTATCTTTGAACTTTCATTTTGTGTGTGTATTAAATCACTGATAAGTCACTGTCTCTACTTTTGCTTAATTTCAAGGTTAAATTCAGCCACAAAGATGATATTTATAGAGTGTTTAATAACTCAGATGTTACAATAAAAATGAAATAACAAGATCCACAATTACATACACATCTGGGTACAACAATGTACAAATAAACATACCTAGAAAATGTCTGGAGAAAATAGACTAGCATGTCAATAATTATCGTCTTAATAGGTTTGGATAGTCTTTTTCCCTTTGGTGATTTTTAAAAAACTTTTATTGTTAAGTTTTCTAGAATGAAAATATTTTAGCATGGGCATGTGTCCAATAACTAAAGAAGATCCTGTAAAGGCTAGTGTTTATGCTTCAGCTGAATTGTTAGTTTTTGAATTATATTCATGAATAAACAAAGTTTCTAGGTCAGCCGTTTTCTGGCTTATTTGTGCCACAGTGACATTTATTATATAGGGCTCTCCCCCGCTTTGGATTTATTTATTCATATTAATGGTCTTGTAAGCACTTCAGGTGGGGACAGCTCCACCTCCCTGATGATGAGGCAGTATGTTCCTCTGCTGCTGAATGGAGATACCTCCCTCCTCTGCTCTTTGCTGGGCAGCCCAGCAGCCTCCATTCTTCACTTGGAAGTGCCGGCAGCTCTGTCGATAGCAGGGCAGCAGGAGTGGCCTGGCCCATGTCTGTGACTCACACTCCCTGGGATACTAGCAGGAATCCCTTCCCCTTCTGTCAGCTCTCAAGCTTCAGGAGTTAGGTGGAAGGGAGATGAGTGACTAGAGGGTCTTTTGTAGGAATAATTGAGAGCTGGGCACTTGTATATTTTGATTTTAGGATAGAGGACAGGCAAGCTCTACACATAGACTCTGGGCCGGTGGGGATTCTCATGAATGATCGTGTAAAAGGGTGAAACAGTGCTAAGTAATCAGCAAAGTGAGTGTACAGGAGACTTTGTACTGCGTCCCTTTCAGCCTTCTCATTCTTGGACTTGCATCGTCTCTCACCCTTTCTCTACTCTACCAGTGAGGTGATAGAATCTATCAGTGTAAGACAGTAGAATTTACTCTACCAGTGTGAGGTGGTAGAATCTATCAGTGTGAGGTGGTAGAATCTATCAGTGTGAGGCGGTAGAATCTACTCTACCAGTGTGAGACGGTAGAATCTACTCTACCAGTGTGAGGCGGTAGAATCTACTCTACCAGTGTGAGGCGGTAGAATCTACTCTACCAGTGAGAGGTGGTAGAATCTATCAGTGTGAAGCAATAGAATCTACTCTATTAGTGTGAGGTGGTGGAATCTATCAGTGTGAAGCAATAGAATCTACTCTATTAGTGTGAGGTGGTGGAATCTATCAGTGTGAAGTGATAGAATCTACTCTATTAGTGTGAGGTGGTGGAATCTATCAGTGTGAGGCGGTAGAATCTACTCTATATTAGTGTGAGATGGTAGAATCTACTCTACCAGTGTGAGGCAGTAGAACGATGGGGAGAAAAGAAAACAGTACCCTTAATACCAGTTCGTTTATCGAATTAATCATTGCATAAATTCAAGTTGTTCTGTTGCCATTTTTTTTCCTGTGAAAAATATCTCATTGAGTAAGTCATTCCCATGGGGTGAAGCTGCATGGAAGAGTGTGCAGCGGTCTGCGCAAATGACTGCTCGTCATAGACATTCTGGAGTAAAAGGAAATTCCATCGCCACTGCTCTGCACGACTGCAAACACTCTCCGTTATTGAAGTGGTTTGAAATGGAATACGTGCCTTTTGGGTTCTTTCAACAAGATTATGCTTTTGTAAGAGAAGATAGTGGCCTTTTAGCATCTATGATTCACCACATATCCCAACCTCCCATTTTAAAGAGATGCTTTAGAAAATATCAGTCAAGGAGGAACTGCAGTTACTACATTGCTTCAAGGAACCATGCAATTTTGGGCATTTGAATCCCTGCTCCCACAGATCTGATCTTCACAGAACGGAACACATGCAAATGATAGGACTGGATGCAACCTCAGATGCTCTGCAGTCAAGCTGTTTGGTGCAATGTATTGAGGGGGAAAGATGTTTGGGTTCTTTTATATTTGATGACTTTGAATATGTGACAATTAAGGGGTTAAAATGAAATAACTGGGTCTTTTATTTTCCTTCTTAATAATTTATTGTGCAAAGATACCTCATTTTTTTTTTTTTTTTTTACCGTACCTTTTTCTTTGGCACTTCTAATTTCCTTGTAAAAGTGGGAAAAGTGATAGATGTTCATACATCTTTAGTCCACTGATTTGTATCAAACAATTGCTCTTAGCAGTGGTCAGGCCTGATGAGCTATGAAGTACCAACGTTACTTCATCATCCAGTAGGTCATCTGCCTCCACAATTGTCAGAGAGCCATTCAGCAATGGCCAGGACACATCTTGAGGGGCACGCTTGCAATTTTTAAAAATTGCATTTCGATTTCCCAGTTCTTCCATAAGGGAAATTGTTCTCTTTATCTGGAATATGTTTCCTGTATCTTCTATTGTCTCCTTTCCTATAGAGACAGTTTCCCGAATGACATAGAAAGTTGCTCTTTAGGATGTTCATGCCTGTTTTTGGATCAAAGCTCTGAGTGAACAGGGGCTGTGCACAGCAGAACGGTGAGGATGGTTGGCTGGAGGATGGCAGGGAAGGTGAGTGAGAGGTTTGGGCCAAGTACGTTTTGTGCTTGCTTTTTCAATTCCACATGGGTGAATTCTGGCTGGAGTAAAAACAAGGACTACTTTGACAGGGGAAGGGTCTCAGAAGGGAAGATGGAGACTAAGCCGCGTCTATTGCCAGCAGGGCCAAGACCAGGCTATCTTTGTCCCTATAAACATGTGTAGGTCTGGCAGGTGGAGGTCATTTTCTTCCTACATTTTCTTGTTGCCTGGCCCACCTTAGAGCAGCAGTCTAGAATTTTTGCTGTAATTTGTAAGACTCTGAGGACATTTCATGTTGTTTTTGTTTTTTTGAAGAGAATACAGTCATTGACCTGGACTGGAATTACAGGGGGGCCCAGCTGTTGTTGTGGGAAACAATTTACAAGGCAGACTACACTGGCTGGTCCTTAATTACATCACTAATTTCTCCATCCAAATTGCACGCATTCTTTTCCCTTTCCTGGCAGAAGCTACCGTACCTTTTCACAGATGGTCTGGTGGCTTTCCGTCTTCCTGTTGAGAGGCAGCCTTACTGAGTAGCATTTCACAGCCATTAGAACAGACCCTAGTCCTCCTCCAGTGAACCTGTCTACCAACAAACCAACCGACCAACCCACCAGCTGATCTCTTTACCATAGGACAGAGCCCTTTGTTTACTTAAATTCAGTGTGAAGCATCAGTGTTGTTATTACTACAAGCTCAGCTGAACATGAAAGGGGGAATGGAGAGGCCAAAGGAGTTGGGAGAGGAAATTAAAACCGGAGGGCTGTGGATTTTTACACACTTCACATATGTATTCCCACTTTTGTTTAGGGCTAGACTGTCAAATATCTTTCATGGATCAGGAACGGCCTACTTTAGAAGAAATTCTCTGGAATAGCAAATAAGTAAGACATGGTGTGGCTAAAGGACCCAAAGAACTAGCATTTTCTCTGGTTTCGGTTTCTGTGCTGCTCCCCATACTTTCTCCGTTCAGCCATTACTACTTATAAGGATTGCAGGGCTCCCTGTTACCAGCTGCCTATTCCACAGTTACCCTCCAGGACATGTGGCTAGAGTCAGCACTGAGCCTGTGGAAGGAGGGGGTGCTGGAACCTGGGGGTTTTCTTCAGCTTTTGGTGGTTTAGGAATTGCAATTCCAGGACATCTCTGCTGTCCTGGACACAGTTATTCCCCATGTGTAGGTACTGATGCTTTCTTGTAACTCATTGTGTGTGTGTGTGTGAGTGTGTGTGTGTGTGTGTGTGAAAAGGTGGTTTTAATTTAGTTTAAGAGCTCTTCCTTAGTCACCTACTACAAGTAAGACACTTCCAGGTATTGCAGGGGTTCAAAGTGAGGCTGGGCTGTGGCCTTGAGTTAATATTGAAGAGGGAGCGATGGGGCTCGGGATGGTGGAGACCTAGAAGACAGGAGTCTAAGCCCTTCACTGCGCATGCTGATAGGGGAGGTCACATTCAAGGGGGAAGGCACCTTGCTCAGCTCTGCTGGTTGGGCTTGGTTTTCTCCTTCTTCCGTGAGGCTTAGGGCCAATGTATAAAAAGTGAGACATTAATGAAGAAAATATTGAAAGTATCCGCTCCTAGAAACAAAGCATATATGAGTGAAGCAGTTACTGGTTCGCTGCTTTTTAAAAGGCTTGTGACTTCCTAGTCAATTCTTGACTATTCAGGAGTTCATTATCTAGTGGGAGAATTATCTAAGTTGCTCTCTTTTTCTCCATTTATTTTTGCCTTTCATCTGATTTTTTTGTGTCTGTATATTAATTTATCCATAGCTGGTAGAAAGGAAAATAAAAATATGAATTGCAAATCTTTAGAAGGATGGGTGAAGAAAAAGCTCTGATGTTTGGGCAAATGAGGGTGATTGGTGAATTGGTCATTTGTTCTGCTTCATTATCATTATGGCTAATGACTGATGGAAGTTCATGGAACTGGACCTGTTGCTGAGTGACTTAGGTCAAGGTGTGTCTTGGTCAAGAGTGGGAGGAAGGTTCTTGATATTCATAGTTTTTCCTTATTTTTATATATTGCCCTGAACTATGGCCTGCATTGTGCAGTGATGTTGTAAAGCCTTTATGCTTTCTTTTTGCATACAGTATTTACATCTCTGAACCTAAAATCAACTTTCTGCAAGAGTAAGCCGGGTTAAAAATGGTTATAGTCGCAGAGGTACATGATTTGAGATGCTCCCAGAAATCGGTAAGGCAAATGTTGTAAGAGCATTTTGATTCAGCAGACTTAACTCTAATGCATCTAAGCTAATTAGAGTGTATGGCAACTGTCATTCCATATTAGTGGCTATAGTTAAATGATGAGTACTTTAAAATGAATGTAGTTCCTTCTCTTATCTCAGGAAAATGGTTTGGTTTGCCAGCAAGTGGTTTGTTGTTAGGATGCCTTCTAGGCTATAAATGGACAGGAAACTGTCTTCTAAGGAATTTTTTTCTTGAGCTCTTTTAAAAGTAGAGTGAGGAAGGGATCCTATGGTGAAATGTCTAATGGCTCCTGAGCCCACTTTCAGTGAGTTCATGGAAGGTTATTAATGTACAGCTGTAGTGGGGAGAGTTCATTAGAGCCGAGGAGGAAATTACCATTCATGCTCTTGACCTTGTGAAGGCAGCATCATCACACACCCACACCCACACCCACACCCACATCCACATCCACATCCACATCCACAAGGCCTTCCCTGTAACCACAGCAATCAAATCAGGAGGTTTCTCTTTCTCTTTCCCTCTTATACTCAAAAGCACAATTAAGAAGATTGATGCTATTTGAATGAGAGGCATACGTGTAAGTTCTGACCTCTGCATAAAGTTTTGTAAGCCCGTTTCTTTCCTTGTCTCAATTCTCTCACCAGCTACTTCTGTGAATTGTGGTCACCAAGCACCCTGTGATGTTCTTTCTCTGCTATATCAGCCTCTCAATGTAGATGTTTGGATAAAGACATTTTGGAAATAAACTTTAGACATGGAATTTTGAAAACAAACACAAACTACACACAGTTACAATGAAAGATTAAATAGAAATTAATCAGGTGTTTGATATTAAGGATTAAAAAGCTTAAAATTAATTAGTTCCCAAAAAGGCTATAAAATAAAACCAAAGGAAAGATAAAAATATGATTTTTCTTTTCCATGGAGAGATATGACTGACTTGGGGCTCATACTGTCCCCTAAGTATTTCAGATGGTATTTGTTTTTGTCTTTTTCCATTTATTTATTTATTTATTTATTTTTAGAGAGAGTGGAAGGGAGGGGGAGAGGCAGAGAGAGAAACACTGATGTGAGAAAGACTCACATCGATTGGTTGCCTCTCACCAGGGCCGGGGATTGAGCCTTCAACCAAGGTACATGCCCTTGATGGGAATTAAACCCAGGACCCTTCAGTCTACAGGCCGACGCTCTATCCACTGAGCCAAACCAGCTAGGGCTCAGACAGTATTTGGATGGCTGTGTTGCTTTGTACTTTGCCCTTGGAATGGGCTGGGCAGTGATTCCAAGGTTGGTGATGAATAGAGAGGTCACTTCCCAATGACCCTGGAACACACTCATACCTTCAACTCACATGTGACAGCTTCATGTTTGTGTGTCACAGATATCTCAAATTTTACATTTAAATTTCTTGATCTTCCCATAGAAATATGCTTCTCTTCTGGTCTTTAGAAGTAAACAATATTTTTGTCTTCTTAGAATTTTGGGATCTACCTTTGACACCTCTCTCTACATTCAGTGCGTCACAGTGTCACGCTGTTCTTCCTTCCATCTCTACCTGGCCACTGGGTTAGTCCAAGCCATGTACCTGCACAGGTGTAGTAACCTATCTGACCTCGTAATGTCCATGTTTTGCTTCCCTCAGACTCTTCTCACACAGAGGTTAGAATGTGGTACAAGCTTATACTGTGTAGTGTGTCTCGGGCTAGAATGTCTGAGACAAGATAGACGCCAGCCCTCTCTCAGGTGACAGCTCAGCTAGGCAGCAGGTCCTCACTGCTTGGGCTGTTCTCTTCTCCTCCAAACATGGTTTCTGTCTTGGGCCCTGAACTTCATTTGTCCCATTTCCCACTAACAGATAGGAGGGACGGGGCCGAGGTCTGAGTGATCTGGGTGGGATGGAGCATTGCTAGTTTCCAAAGGCTCCCAGGTGACCTAAATGTGTAGCCAGGTTTGAACACCACTGTGCTATGGATGTGGGTCTTAAACTGTTTAAATGAAAGCGTATTTCTACCTTTCTCTACATTTCTTCTTTGAAAATTCATGAGAAACACTTTGTTTTAGGAAAGATGTATATCCAATTAAATAGAATTCAGGCCTAAAATAAGAGCTAAACACTTGCAAGGTTGCATAGTTTCAAACGTCAAGTCTGGGTTTGGTGATGCTATTTTGCATGTGACTTACAGTGTTTTGGTGCTTAATGAAAATAAATGAAAGGAACTTGGGCCTGTCACTCAGAGAGCAAATGAAGTAACTGACACTTTAATGATTAAGTTGACTAAAATGCCATAATTTTTAGTGAGGAAATTTCTTGATTAAAAAAAAAAGATGTGTTTTTAGCTTTTAGAAGGAGACTAGATTTTGCTTTCCAGATGATATAAAAATCTGATAGAAATCCATTGATTTAATCAAGCCGATTTCTGTGTTTTGAAATACTAGTAAAGCCACTCATCTGGCATTTTTCATTAAGGCTTGACAACAGCTGGCTGCCTCCCAGAATGCGGTATCGTGTCAGAGATTATTTTATAAAGGCCTGGGTCAGCTGGCATTGTATTTACTTAAACTGATTGTGTGTACATTTCTTCACTCTCTGCGCTGAAAAGAATGCTGAACTTGAGGAAACAGTATTGTTTCAACCACAAAAGACCATTTCTACTCCGCTATGTTCCACCTGGGAACACTGTCTTTCCTGTTGGGCCTAAAGAGTATATTTTATTTCAATTGTTTTAGCAAGTTATTTTTAAATACTGTGACATATTTTGACTGAATTATGTGGCTGTAATGAAGTGATTTAGAAGCAGTACTTAAGATGAGAATAGCATTGTTTAAACTACATAAGTATACATATCTAGGAGAGTAGCTGATTTTATTTGTCCTTTCTGTTGATTTCTGACATAGAGATTTGAGTGCATGAGCTTTTAAGTTAAACACACACACACACACACACACACACACACACAATTATTACATCTCTCTATTACGCAATCACTTTTTAAAGTTGTAGTGTACCCATGTCTTGCTGAAAGTTCTGGAATTCTAAGGGCTGAGATTAGACTAGACAGAAATATATCGCTAAGTTCAGATATTTTATTTAAAAATATCCAAGATTGCAGCATTAGAAGTTTACTAGCAAAGTGCCCAAAGGAGGAACCAAACTAGGTGTTTTCCTTCTATTCAAGCGAAGGACTGAGATGGAACACAAGTGCCCACGCGGACTGAAGTAATAATTTTCTCAGTGAAGGGAGTGAACTGCTTTTGGTTAAAAATCGATTGTATGGTGATGGCTGGTAGGTAGACTTACAGTGGTGAACACTGTGTAGTATATTTACTTGAAATATATACTATCATGTGGGCCAATTTTACAGTAAGAAAATTAAAAAATGTATTGAATAAAAAAGAATTGATTAAATAAAAGAAATGAGGTTTTGTGCTTTGATTTTAATCATTTTTACCATGGAACCAGAAGGTGAGACTTGTTCAGCACCTTAGTGCTGCTGTGATTCCCAGTTACTTTGTGGGTTACCAGCCCTCACGACGTTACGTTTTCTCCCTCTTCCTTCCTTAGTTGGGAGAAAATAACAAAACCTCATAGATATGTCTCATTGCAAACTTTACATTGTGGCCTCGCTGGGACCTTCAATAATGTTTGGAGTTTTATTTATTTATTTGTATCTTGGGGATCCCTGTCCTGTGGCTTCCAAACTTAGCTACTTGCAGAGGTCCCCTGGTGAGTGGCTTTTGGTTAAAAATGGAACCCCCAGTTTTGTCCTGGACCTATTGAGTCAGAGTTTCTGAGGATGGGGCTGGGGAGATCTTTCTGGGTGCTTCTTGGTGAGGTCAGCCTTTCCCTCGTCCAGGGAATGGTCTCTGGGTGCCCCTGGCAATCCACCCTTGGAGACGGACGCTTCTCAATTCCATCCACATTTTCAAGTTCCCAGTCCTAACTTTCCCCTTAGAAAATGATGGGGTCCTTTCTTTTACCCCAAAACTAAGGCCACCCACGAAATATCCTTTATATTCCCTTTTGTTGACCTCAGAAGTGTCTCCAGAGAGTTATCGTCTTTCTTTGAATTTCACAGGAAAAGGGTCCTAGTCAGAGAGTAAACTCCACTTCTGCCTTTCAGTTTATCCATTTCCATCTTTAGTTCCCTTCATATCACCATGTAAACATCCCCCCATTTTTTAAAGTTCATCTCTTTTCTTAGCCTTTGGACAACCCAGATTTCCCCTATTGGGAAAATTCTTCCTCTTATAACCCTGCTGCCATTGAAGTTCTCAGTCTCCTCCCCACCAAACTTCCAGAGAGAATGATTTATTTCTTCTTTACCAGCAAGTTTTGTGACTCTTATTCTTTCCACTCTAAACTTACCCCTTCAGTAATTTTCTCTAATTATGAAATCAATTTTCTTTTCTAGCAGTTAGATTGGTGTTTCCAAGCAGGGTATAAAAAGTGAGTACTGTGAAAAGAAAAGGCTTTTCTTCATCTTTAGAAAATAAAATTAAAACTATACAGAGGATGCATGGATTTTATCTAATATGAACATTTAATGAGTAAACATGGTTGCCCCAGTAAAGATTTGGGCCTCCCCCCAAAGATAAGGTGAGAAGACAAATCTGTCCTGATTTTTCGCTGACATGCTCTTCACAGGTTCTCTTGTGTAATGGTCCGTAACTAGGTAAGGCGTAGATTTCGGTAACCAAGGATGAATACTCAGGTAATTTATTGCAAGAGGTTTTAACCAGACCTCTCCTAATTTGGAAAAAGTTTCTGTTGCTATAATGTGGGAATCCGTTTATTACTAGAATATCAGAAAATTTCCACATTCTCTGGAGTTGCTCACAATGTATAAACTTTTATTTTTATTTCTTAATTTATTTTGTATTTCTTACTTTCTTAAATTAAAAAAGTATTCCATGAAAATGATTATCAAATAGTTCTATAAAGCATATAAAAAACCCCAATGTATTTTAAAAAAATCTTTATTGTTGAAAGTATTACATATGTCCCCTTTTTCTCCCCATTGACCCCTTCGAGCCGCCCCCCGCTCTGCCCCCAACCCCATCCCAGGCCTTCCCCACCCCAGGCCTTCCCCACCCTATTGTCTGTGTCCATGGGTTACCAAATACTCTTTCTCTCTTTTCTCACTGCCTTGTCCCACTTACTAGTAGAACCATTTCATTTTTTATTCAATTAACATTTATTACACAATTACCATGTGCCAACTGTTCTAGGTGCTGGGAATGCCATTACTTCTCCCTTTTGTTTCCTAAATCCACGGCCTCTTCTTTCTTGGTTTATTCCTTTGTTTTGGTGGAGCATATCCTGTAGTGGCTTCTTGAGAAAGAGTGCTTTGGCAATGACTTTTTTAGACTTGGTATGTATGGGTGGACTAATTCAGTGTACGATGATCAAACAAGTTGGCTAGAATTTTCACTGAGACTCCCCACCCCCAACATCACTATACATAAATCTTTTCTCGTGGGCAGTGTAGTGGCCCCCAGAGAAGAATCCCCAGTTTCCTGCTAGGGGAGTGCAGTCTGAAGCCTTATTTCATCTTCAAAAGTACTTGCCCTCTTTGGTTTCCACTGTGCCTGCCTAGTCTACAACCCCCATGCTTCCCTTTCTCTGAGGGTAAACCTCAGATTTCTAGTGTCTGGTAAAGGTTAGGACTTGGGAGCTACGGTGTACTGGTAAATGCTCAACATCCAGCTCGCTTGAAAATCAAAACAAAACTGATTTGTAGCATTTGCCAATTTCTGTCCTACTCCCGCTATGGTTGATTTCAAGCTACCAATGTGAGGTCACTGCAGAGTGACTCTTGCTGTTAAAAGCCACATGAAGTCCACCAATGATTGAGAGTCTAAAACCCCTTCATTTTAGCAATTGCTCTTATTTTGTCTTCCAAAGTACCCAGTGTCTCCATTTCCTAAGCATTTCCAGGAGCAAATTGGCTCGCTTCTTGTAGTCATTGGCTTGACTTTTCTTCTCCCAGCTCAAATGTTTTCTCCATCTGCTTTCCATCTTCAAATGTTGGATCATAATCACCTCTTCGTTTCGTTGCAGTTGGAGTTTGTGTTTTTGTTTCCTGTTGTCTTTGGGGTTTTAGAATTTTGAGAGAAGAAGCGAGTGAAAACGTCTTTACTTTGCTATCATGATACTGAAAGTGCTAGTCATTTTTCTAAATACCAAAAGTTATAAAATGATAACCTGTTAATAGTATTTTGAATAGTCTTGTCTAAATCTTTAAAAATCTAATTTATAGTATAATAAGCTGAGAAGTAATTTTTAACTTTGCTGCATAGGCCAAGTTATTCAGTGCATACACACATTGCAGATCAGGGCATGCTTGGAAATTACAGTGGTGCATGGTAGGATTCTGAACTTAAAAGACGTGAAGGAATATGGGTTACTTGAGAAAGCTACCAAGTTTTGAGTTACCTTGTACTCAACCTTCATAGTTCCTCTATTAGATATTATAGCCATAGATAGGTGCTATTGAGTTCTGAGGTAAGTATTTTGTTGGGAGAGGTTGGGTGAGGGTGGGGATGAAGGCATATTTATTCAATTATCAAATTAGAAATACAGAATGTCCCAATCAAATGTGTGCCCCTTTTAAAAAAGGTGTTAATAGCAAAAACAGCCTGTTGCTCTTTTTATTTTGTGGTTGATGATTTTCATCACAGGTTAACACAGTGGTTAACGCATAGGATCCTCAGTGCTCGCCTCCCAGAGTGTGACTCTGCTGGTCACTGGTCATGGGACTTTGAGCAAGTTTCTTTACCTTTTGGTGTCTCTGTATTTTCATCTTTAAAATCAGGATCAAATAGAAACTCTTCATAGGCTTATTGTGAGGATTGAGTTAACATGTTAAAGCACTTACGTGAAGCATAATAAATGATCAATAAGTAGTAATTATTAATTGTTACTGTTGTTGGCACTAGCGGTAACAAAATTGATATTGGTTAAAACCTGTCTACTTTTAAAATGTACATGAGTATCATATTAAAATCATACATAAACATTTTATTGGAATGCGTTGTAGTATGCGATCCATATTTTGTAGCTTCATAACTCTCCTGGCAATTTAACTTAACAGACATAAATTGAGTGTCAATCATGTATGATTTTTAGTGTGGTAAATACTGAGGTTACAGAGTTCCCAAATGAACTTAATTTGGAAAATAATTAGAACCTTTCCTCAACCTTTACACCACAGTGAACTCCAGATGGATCAACGATTTAAATCTTAAAAAAAATAGAGCCCTAGAAGTACTCAGTAGATATGGGTGAATACTTAATGCATTTGGAGAAGAGGAAGCTTTTCTCCTTCTTGACATCAAAATAAAAAACCTTAAAGTAAAAGATTGGTACATTTGACTAAATAAAATTTTGACTTCCGATTGAAGGAGGAATACCCAAAACAAAGTTAAGAGTGAAACACAAACTGGGAAATAATGACAGTACAAACTGGGAATTAATTGCCAATCAATTGTAGAATGACAGACAACCTAAAAGAAAACTACAAGCACAGGCCATTCACGGAAAAAGAAATGACAAATGGTATGTAAAGATATGCAAAGGTCCTCACTAAAATGTGAAGCATTTAAATCAAAAGACATTTTTCATTTATTGGGAATGAGGCTGCTGGTGTGGGTGCAGGGCGGGAAGAGACGCCCATGTGAATTTCTCCAGCCGCCAGGCTCGGGAGAATATCTGTTGGGGGTGCAGTTATCTTGGCCAGCCGCCTCCTTATCTCTGCTTTCAAGATACCCTCTTGAGCGCTCTTCCCTGCAGTTGTTTCCTTGGAAAAGTGCCGTGGCAGGTTTTTTGGGATTTAATGGTGCCTTCCTTCTGTGCGTTAGTCACAGGTAGCAAGTACTTTATATTCAGATGAGCCAAGCATGGGCAACATTTAAAAAGTCTTCCTTCCGAAAAAGCCAGAGTTGGCTGGTGTGTGGCCCTTCCGTGTGTCAATGAGACTTACATACTGTTTTCTGAGGCCATCTTCTAAAGACCCTGTGCACACCTTTCCCAGGGGTCCTGTGTCTAGAAAATGAAACAAACCCTTGGAGCTTCTGGGGGAGAATGGGACTCGATGGGTTTGTTTGTGGGTTCATTGATTCACTAAATATTTACTGAGTACTTACTGTGTGTCAGATACTATTCTAATCATTGGGGACACAGGAGCGAACATGTTTCCATGGAGCTAAATTTTAGGGGAGTAGACAGACAACAAAATAATTTTAAAAAGAATTTCAAATGGCTGCTATGAAGAAGATAATAAAGAGAAGGCAATAAAAAGGGGAGGGATGGGGGTGTTCAGATAAATAGATTCCTATGCACACACATTAATACCTCTCAACTTTATTGCTCATCAGAATCACCTGTAGGACTTAATAAAACACAGATTGCTGGGCCCCTTCCAGAGTTTGTGACTCAGGAGGGGCCTGATGAGGGGCCTGGGAGTTTACATTTTAACAAGTTGTCCTGTGCTGCTGCTGCCGCCGCTGCTCTGGAGAAGCACTCGGAGAACCATTGGCATAGGATGCAGGGCGGTCCCAGAAAGCCCTTCAAGGCAGTGGTACTTGGGTAGAGACCTGAGTGATGCGAAGGAGCCAGGGATGTGAAGATGATCAGTGGTGGGTGGGTGGGGTGGGTGAGGTGGAGGGTGGAGGGTGGGAATGAAGAAGGGCTTTGCAGGTAAAGCAGAGAAGCGGTGGTTTGAAGAGAGCAAAGAGGCTAGTGAGGCTGCTGTGTCGTGACTGGAAGGGACAGTGGCGGCAGATGAAACCAGGGAAAAAGAGGGACAGAGGGCAGGTCATGGCAGCCGTGGCTCTCCACTCTGAGAGCACGCTTAAATAAAGCAGTGCCAGGCCCCGCCCTGCAGACTCCGATGTTGTGAATCTGCGTGGCACTTCGGACTTGTTACAAGCTCCTGTGGTGATTCTGATGAGCAGCCAAGACTGAGGATGATGGCCACGGCCCTTTGTAGCTGGGGAGGGGTAAGATTTTATTTCAGGGATGATGGGAAGCCGTTGAGCAGAGCGGACATGTGTCTGTCTGCTGGAATGAGTTTATAAGGGTAGTTAAGAGGGAATAGGAGGCCAGTTAGAAAATATACCATTTTCCCAGTTAAAAGTGATGTTGGATTAGTGCAGTCGGTGGTGGTGGTGAGAAGCAGGAGGCAGGATGGTGGGTGAGATTTTGAGGTAGAACAGAGAAAGGACTTGCAGACAGGTTGGATATGAGGGATGAGAGAAAGGAGCAGACTCAGCTACTATTCGAGTCACTTTCAGCGTTTCCTAAAAGGCATCTTGGAGTTAACATGTCCAAACTAAAAAATGTTTTTAATTTCTCCCCAAACCTGGGGGCCTGTTGTACCCTGTCCAGCACCTGAACCCAGAGACCCCTGACCACTCAGGAAGGGAGGTGAGACATGACTGATATTCTGAGAGACTGTTTTCTGAGCATGAGCATGAGTGGGGCATTTTTTCAAAGATCGTGTGTTGTGTGGTCACATGGATTTAAACAGGTAAGGATTTATGGATATCAAGTAATTTAAAAAGGTCATTGAACTCAGGAAGGGAAGAAAGTAATGAAAAATTCATTGTTAGCCATATTTTAAACTCCAGATCCAGTGCCTTGAAAATCCGTTTTATACTGCAAGCATCAAAGTCAGCATACACGTTTCTGGAGGAAATAATTGCCAGTGCTAATAGGAGATAATTTTAAAAAATTTTAAATATTTCTACTGAATCTGTTTTGCTAAATATTAAGTAGGCAGAATTGTAAGGTAGGAATGTGATTCATATGTAGACATTGACCTTTTGACTTCACTCTAACAGTTGCTTAACATTCTCCTATAATGAAATTGTTTCTAGTAATAAAATTGCATTGCAAAAACTTCCTAGGTTATCTGAGGCCAAAATTAGACACCTAGAATAACAAAATAATTCTTGCCTGAGGGCTGCTGTAGACGAGAGAAGCTGCTTGTGAAATCGTTGTGACCGTATTCTCTCCTGTAGAATGCTGCTAGGAGGTTCATCGTGTTCCAGCTTAGAGTCTGGAGGTGGGAACAAGAGTGGAAATAGTGGGCTGAGACGGTCAGGAGTACAATAATTTGCTTGACTGGAGTAGCTATAAAATTTATGGCTCATAGTTAAGTTTGGTGAAGGTTTATTTACAAAATGAACAAACATACATGCTTTCATACCAGGCTGATTGTTGAGATGATAATGGCTTATAAGTACCGGTAGTGTTCTGCCATGGTTGTCTATTCAGCCTCACCCTCAGCCTTTCTTCTGGGAACAGCGCCCCCTTTCCTTTGGGAATGGCTCGAGCTTCCATTCCCAAGGTGGTTACTGACTCCTTCCTTATATGACCCTGTACCTTCGCTCCTCCCATCCTTTCTCTTACCTGGGCCACAGTGGACTGGCCTGGAGTGGGCATCTGACTCAAGCTGGTCCTTCTCTTGAAATTTTCAAGTGCATTGGGAACGAGTCAGTTCCTTTTGGTGGCGAGTTCATGAGATGTGAAACCCAGGAGCTTCTGAAGCCAGGTCTGCTGCCCAGGGAAGGAAGACTAGGGAGTGAGTCAGGTCATGGAGAGCATACTTTCTGCAGTCTGAATGGCCAGTCCCTTAATAATAGGACACTTTAGTATGCTTCCTGTATATTTCCATTTTTGCATAATCTCATTTTAGCAGGGTCTGTCACATACCAGAAAGAATCCTGACAAACACACAGGCACTGGATATAGTAAAGATGCTTTCAGTTAAGTCTAGAGGCTGTTGGCAACCAACTAATGCTGAGGTTTATAGCACTCTGAACTGGTTGGACACGACTGAGGAACGTGGACTTGTGTCTGTAGAAATCCTATGGATTGAGTGAGTGATTGATTGGCTTGGAGTATACACTTGAGGCTGTTTATTGGCACTCTAGCCAAGTAGTGAAAGTTTGTGTCCTGTCTTAGACCTTCCCAGCCCTGTCAGTACTCTCTTGATGATCAGCTAAAGATTTGATAAATTACTTTTGCCAGAAGTGCAATTCATTGATAATGGCTCATTTTGTTTCCTGTCCCAGTTAGTACTTACCTTTTAATGCATTAGAGTGAGTTATTTGTGGATTTAAGGTTTGCCATGTGATAGATACTGCTGTTTATTTCATTGAACTCAATCTTCAAGACAATGTCATGAGGTAGAAATTATTATCCTTATTTTACAGGAGAGGAAAACTAAGCACATAGAAGTTAGGCAGCTTGGCTAACTGAGGTCATATGGCTCAGAGGGTATAACTCAGCAGGCAGTGAACAGCACTACTTCCTTCAAATTAGGCTCTTGGCCTATTTGAGTTACCTCCTTACCTGCCATTAGGAGGGAAGTGGGCAGTGGTTGCCATGGTAATCCTAGGGACCATAAAGTTTTTAACAGCTCGCCATGCATCAGGATTAACCCAGTTGTGGCAGAGTCTTGCTATCAACCAAAAGTCACTCAACTACACACATAGACTGAGTGAAGGTTGCTTGTCTGCCATTTTGATCAGAGGAGAATTCCTTGGGGTTATTGGGAATTATTAGGTGTTACCTTACAGTGATTCAGAACCTATGGGGCCTCTAAATGACTTCTTATGGTTCTGAGTCCTAGAGGTATATCAGAAATAGTTCAGACCTGAAACCTTTACAGGGACCAGAATCATGCTCTTGCTTACATATTAATATAACAATAGTCAACATCTCCTCCTTAACTCCATTTTAGAGGCATCGGGTTAATTAATAGAGTGATATGGTATTGATGTTCTCCTACTGAATTGAATTAAATCTGTATGGATTAAAATATTTTCCAAGTGTTTTTAATAACACTGTATATTCCAGAGATTTAAAAAATGTTGTCCTCGCCCTGGCTGGTGTTGCTCAGTGGTTAAAGCATTAGCCCACGGACCTAAAGGTCATGGGTTTGATTCCTGGTAAGGGCATGTACCTGGGTTGCAGGTTTGATCCCCGGCACCGGTCAGGACTTATGCAGCAGGCAACCAATTGATGTGTCCCGCTCACATCGATATTTCTTTCTCTCTCTCTCTCTCTCTCTCTCTACCTATCCCCCTCTTTCTTTTTTAAAAAAAATATATTTTATTGATTTTTTCACAGAGAGGAAGGGAGAGGGATAGAGAGTTAGAAACATCGATCAGCTGCCTCCTGCACACCCCCTACTGGGGATGTTGCCTGCAACCAAGGTACATGCCCTTAACTGGAATCGAACCTGGGACCTTTCAGTCCACAGGCCGACGCTCTATCCACTGAGCCAAACTGGTTAGGGCTCCCCCTCTTTCTTAACCTCTCCCTCTCCCTCCTTCCCTTCCACTCTCTAAAAATCAACATTAAAAATATTCTTGAGTGAGGATTAACAAAAAAAATTTAAAAAAAAAAGTTGTCCTCTTTTTGCTAGCTTCCTAAGTAGACACTGATGCCATAATGAAATAAAGCCACATGGATCTTGACTGGCGCACAACCCGGAAACCATGCCCACCTCTGTCTTGCCCTGTGTATATGGTCGGGATTTTGTTTTTCTACCTGGGCTGTGACCCAGTATAAAATATGGGACTGACACCCCATCATTGGGGTACATGAGTATTTAGAACTGAAGGCCATGAGAGACGATATGAAGAGAACAGTGGAAAGAAAGCCTTATGCTTTGCTGTACCAGCTGTAGGACCTTGATCCCTATTCCTCTTGGCCTCAGAATGAGGTGACTGAGAGAAATGATCTGCAGGTCTGGTTTCAGCTTAAAACCGGGAATTCTCTAATGCCAGATAATTGGAGACTTGTTTGCTGGTGTCTGATCACAAAGCCTTTTGGAAAGAGGAGAAAACCCCACACATTATGTTGCTCACTGTGTTGGGATAGACTCTGAGGCAGGAAGGCCTGCAGAGAGCCTCAGCTTAGTTTCTCTGATGACTTGCCTCCTGTTTCCTTCAGATGATGGGGAGAGATTGTCATCTCTGGCGTGTGTCAGCATCTGTGGTTTCTTTCATGAGGAAGCATCATAATGGCTGTCAAGAACCATGCGGTAATTTAGTAATGCTGTGGCATCATGTAATACCAGTGTGTGTGCATCTGAGAATAATAGTTTCAGAAGCACTTGTTTGCTTACGTATGATTATATTTAGAAAGGAGGTGCTTCGTAAGGGATCGCAGCCCCATACCTCTGTGAGTTTCATGTTTAAGCTCATTAGCAGCAGGGACTGTGTTTGGCATTCTGCCATCTGCACTGGTTCCTTGATCCTTTTCATGGCAATTATGGGAGAATCTCTGACAGGTGATAATGACAAAAGTATTGAAAAAAATCTTATCTTTCAGATAAAACAATTGAGAAATGTTTTAAGCATTTGAGAGTGATATGTTGAGAATTACCAAAAATTGGTAACAATTTTGAACTCCAGTGGGCATATCCATATTCATTTTCTAGGCAGTGTAAATGCTAATTACTATGAGAACATTCCACATTTTAGAAACAGGTATCGCTTTCATGAATCGTTTCCTTCCCATACCTATGCCCATGACCTTATCTTAGGCATTCATCACTACTCTTCTGGATTATTGGAGGAGTCCTCTAGCTTTTCTCCTGGCTCACACTCTCTAAGTACCACCTTGCACCTCATCAGATAGTCCGAACCCAGCTACGATCAGGTCAAAGCCTTCAGAGGCTGCCTGTTGTCCAGCAAGTAAAATCCAAACCTCATCCCGTAACACTGAAGGTCACTGGCGGTCTGGCGGGACTCCAGCCTTGTCCCTCTTCCCTCTCCAGCCAGCACTCTAAGTCCTAGTGGATTCGACTACCTGCAATCCTCAGCTGTTCTCTGTTCTTTCCTTCATAGGCATCTGCTGTGTCACTTCTTCATATATTGCTCTCCTTCCATCATAATCAAGTCACACCTGACTGTCCAGGCCTTCTCAGAAGCCAGGTCCTCTGTTATTCTTCCCAATTCACTCTGTGGGAGTAACATTTCCGTCCTCTAACTCTGCTAGAATACTGAAACTCACTTTTAAAAGCATTATGATTGTTCTTTCATGTATTGTGGTTGCTTGTATATGTATGTTCTTTATGTTACATCCTTTTACTGGATTGTAACTTTTTGGGGTAGGGGGTCCTGTCTTTTGTTTTTTGTTTTTATTTTTCCTTTGAACAGTACCTTGTATGGAGTCGGCCTTGGTAACTGCCAGTTGAATGGGCCAGTAGATGAAGGGTTTTGTGGTGAAACCCCTTCCCTTGAAGTTTCTTTCTTTGATCTAGAAATTTCCCACTAATGTGAGATTGGTGAGTTTTGAGTGATCTTGGGTATTTGTAGGTGTGTTCTTCTGCTGTTAGGCTGGTAAATTGCTAACCACTGGTGTTCCAGGCCTGAATCTAGTTCTTGGGTTGCTGGTCCTCTCACCTGTTCTCAGACCATCTCCTCCACAGGGAGCAACCACCCGCCCCCGGCCACCTGCCTCTGTTCACCAAGGGTCAATCTCCCTTGAGAGGCCCTCATCTGAGTCAGGCGGTACATGGAAGAATGATACTTTCTATGCCTTATTTTGCCTACATCCTTATTTTCCTGGACACACTCCCTCGCTAAGTCAAATCCTGTAGTAATTGTTGCTTTCCACTACTTTGATTTTTCATTTTTAATTCCTTAATTGTGACACATGGGACCTGCAAAATATTTCCCATGTTTTTAAGTTGTCCTAAGGCAGATCCACTCCGTTAAAAGACTCCTTTTAACCTTCTCAAGTTCAAATGCAAAGTGATCCCAAGTTTATAATCCAGTTCTTAAATGGTCAGAAATACCACTGTATATCAGGCCTGTCAATGTTCTCATATGGTTTCCCTCTACTTGCGTGCTGGTTCCTGTATTGTTCAGGTTCAGTTTATTAGCTGATAAATGCTCTCTGGTTAAGAGTTTGGTGGGATAAAAGATTAAAAGATGAGTGAATTGAACTTTCTTTGAGTGGGGTGGGAGGCAGACTGGAATATTCTGTGTGTCCATTATTTCTAGCCTAATTTTTGAAATACTATATGTATATCTTCTTTAGAAATCATCATGAGAATTTGTTAGTGAAAGAATGTTGGATCAAAGCCTTTAAGCTAGTGTGAAAATTTAAATCAGTAAATACTGGTTTTTAATAACTATTATGGAGCCTGTTTGAGCTAGGGGCTGGAGAGCTAAACCATAAAGAAAATATGGCCTCTCTCCTCAGAAATAAAAGAGGATCAGTAGGTTTCGGGAAGACCACACTGCCTAAGGAAATCTCTCCCACTGTCTTCACAGTGCATGCTACACATATATGGAAGTCCTGTGACATGTTATCAAATGTGTCATATTCTGGCTAATCAAATGTTCTAATCTCCAGAGAGTTACCCTGGATATTACCAGGTTACAGAGAATTTGCATAAAATGAAACACACAATGTCTGACCACTTTGATCTTCCCTTTACTAGTAGAAGGTATTTCAAGATTTTAAAGTACCACCATGATTGTCACTGTAAATATGGATGAACATGATGTTAAAAATCACCTATGGCCCTGACCAGTTTGGCTCAGTGGTTAGAGCATCAGCCTGCGGACTCAAGGGTCCCAGGTTCGATTCCAGTCAAGGGCATGTACCTTGGTTGCAGGCACATCCCCAGTAGGGGGTGTGCAGGAGGCAGCTGATCGATGTTGCTAACTCTCTATCCCTCTCCCTTCCTCTCTGTAAAAAAATCAATAAAAATATATTTTAAAAAATCACCTATGATGAGAAAATAATAGTAATTAAAGCTACTGTTAATTAAATGCTAATTATGTGTGAGGGTTTAGCTTTCCTTCTACAGTCCGCACATCGTCTCTGGGATGTGAGGTGTGAAGTGAACTCTCCTCTTAGCACAGGGCTAAGAACCTGGCCCACGGTCACTCACGTAGCTAGTAAGTGGTGGACTTGGGCTTCCGACCCAGGCAGTTTGGCTCCAGAATCTATGCTCCTAACCAGTAATGTATCTTGCCTCTCAATCTTGCCTCTTAATCACTCCAGTGTTCTCCAACTTTGGTTTACTAGGAACCATCTTGCGGAACTGCTGAGATGCAGATTCCTAGGCCCTAACCCTAGGGAGCTGGATTCGATCCATCTGGAGCTGGGCCTAGGAATCGTCTTATGAACACGTGTCTACTTGATTCTGTAGTGCTGCATCTACACTCTGAGAAATATCTGCTGGAGGCGGTAGCTCAGGTTTCTGCAATGTATATACATGCACATAGACATCTTTGTAACACCATCTCCCACGCCACAAGAATTTCTGCTCCAGTATCGTGTACTGGGACATATTCTAGACAAAGAGGTAGAACAATTCCCCCTATCCTCCACCCCAAACTAGCTATGTTCATTAGGCCAGATCAGTTGTATTAGAGTTCTCCAGGGGAACAGAACCAGTAGATGTGTCGATAAATGTATAGGCAAAATCCCATTGGTAAGCTCCTCAGAAATTGGGCCAATGATCAACTATGTAAAAGATGCACCAAATGTGTGACCAGTGAGACACACCCTGACAACGGAAGGCTCTGGCTTGGCTCACCCAGAGTTGTTCTACCCAGTGTTTTTTTAAAATTTGAATTTCTGTTAGTTACTAACAAATTTCAGATTTCTAAAAAAACAAACCTGATGATCTGGCGACATTGCATGGCCACAATGGAGCTGACTCACAGATGTCACCTGTGGGAGGGGCCTGCTGTCTCTCTCACCCCCTCCCTGTATCTTCCTCACCTGCCTCATGGCATTTATCTCTTATTTTCTGTGAGCTGCGGAGCCCCTGCAGGCCTTTGAGAGCTGGACCCTGTTTTACTGGCTATTTTCTGTGGCAGCTCCACCTCCCTGATTAAAAATGACGGAGAAGTAGGGTTTCGCCTGTGTGGTTTGGAAATGGCTATTTCTTTGGTGTGTGGGCTGACATACCTTCTTTTGAATGAATAAAAGGGATGCTTTTATACTCCTGCCATTTTTCTCAGTTAGGACATGAGACGAATTGTGAGCTGGGTTCTTCAGAGTCACTGAGGGGGTTGCTGGGAGGAACACTGATGTAAAGAGAACGTGCTGATTGGCACAGAGTGGAATCAGTGTATGAAGCAGTTTAAAATGTGAGTGTTGCCCCTCCTATAGCAAGGCTAGCTTTATAGGAAAACGGAATGGACAGTGGTTTGATAGTACGATTTCAAAGGTGAAACAGCCTCCTAATTTCCCCAGTTTTCTCTGAAGGCTGAAATTGCCTCGAGCAGGACACAGCCTTTTATTTCCCAGTGGGAAGGGAAGCAGGGGCCTCGGAGGGGAGCAGCATGGCCTGACACAGGAACATGCGGTGGTGTCAGATCTGTACAGAAAATCCATTTCCATGGGCACTCGGGGAAAGATGAAACTCAGGGCCTTGTAAGTCTGGAAATAGTAGAGGGAAAAGGGTAGAGAATTGGAGAGACTTGGAGAACCACTGACTGCGAAGTGTAGCTCTCCCAGCCACCCCCCCCTTTTCTGTGTTAACATGTCTATGTTGCTTTTTCTTTTCTTTTGACAAAATATATATAAATTGCCTTCAGGGCCCTGAAAATTAATTCCATCAGGCATATGGTTTGCAAACATGCTCTACTTTCCTGTGTTTAAAAAATGTATTTCAGATGTATAGCATTATTATGGTTTCTCTAGAAGTCATGCTTCATAGAAGTAACTCAGGAATGTTAGAATCGTTGTCAGCTTCTTGGCAAACAGTGTTCGATTATGTATTTATGCTCCACAAGATACAGGGTTTTGGAAGTATTCTGGAATGTTTCCAGATTTCATTTTGGAACTCAGAATTTGGTTATTCTTTATTAATCCCAATAAGTACTAGTTTATAATAGTCATAAATGTGTTAGCTCCGAATGGCTACTGTATTCCATTTCAGCAAGAATGTGTTTGCTGTTACTTTTCCCAGTGTGTATATTTGAATATGGAATTTTGTGTGCATAGTGTTTTTCCTTGGCAGTTGGATTCCTGTAGGTGATTCATATGACGATCATCCAGAGAGAGAACCCATGTGTTTTAATGTCTAATGTTAGGTTTTCTGCTTGGGAGGCACATGCTTGCCTCTAGATTTTCTATTCTTGGAACACTTCCGATTTTTCCTCTTTCTATTAATTTTGAACATATTAAGGCCATCATTAGCTCTAGCCAGTTGCTTATTTTCACCTTGAATAGATTTGTAGTTTTCTTATTTTTAAACCCACCTAGTAGTTTATTTCTAAATCCCCTTTCCTTTAAATCATAGAAAGAGAAATGTTATACTTTGCAAAAGTTTTATGAGTCGTATGCTGTCTTTTGGAGAAATTTTAGTAAATTACTGGCTGTAGCTCCTGGAAGATTGGTTATGATGCCATTCAGTTGGGAACTGGAGTCTTGTTTGGCTCAGAGACAAAATAAGCTTTGGTTCTAGGGCTATGACAGTGAACATCTTTTTCCTCCAACCGGATGATAGATTCTGTGTGAGGTGGTTTTGGAAATGAAACTTCCGACCTCAGGGGTTACTTGTGATCTCCAAGGACTGGTGATAATGGTGCTTGCCCTCAAAGGCTGAGATACTTTCCGCTCCATTCAGGTAAGGATGGAAAGTCCCAAGAAATGTATTGTTTTACAAAAATAAACAGATGGACTTGGAGGAAGACTATTTGTTTAAAGAAGTCATTCTACTATAGTGAGAAGCATGAATAATTTGTGTTTGAATAATAGAAGTCATTAAATTATCCTTGGCATAGTATTTAGTAAAGTTTTTTCTTTTTAAATGAGAGAAAAATAAATTGTAAAAGACTCAGTCCTAAAAAAACAAAAAGACTCTGCCCTCAGAGTAGCTTGCAGATTCTGTTCCTAGGCTTTTATCTTTATTCTTGTCCCCCTTCTCCCCTGACAGATATAAACAGAAAGGGAAAGATGGTACATGTGTTCAAGGGCCACTCAGGGCATCAGCGGACAGACCACCCATGTACCCAGGAGCAGACTGCGAGGCTGAGGGGCACATGTGCGGTGTGGGGCATTTACAGAGGAGTGAAGCACAGATGGTTGTCTGTGTCACCATCTAGGTAAGCACAGGTGCAGCATCCAGGGTGGTTTGAAAAGCTCTGCTTAGTTTTTTTCTTCAACTCAGAGTTCTGAACCACCCATCCTGTGTGCTGACTAACGCCCACGAATTTCTTGTACCAGCGTCGGCCCTCGAGGAGGTCAGATCCTGGGCAGAACGGAACTTGGAAGAGGAGGTTGCTGCTCCAGCTTGGAAAGTGAAGGGGCAGGGAGTTGACAGGTGCTGACAATTGGGGACCCCGGGAGGGGTGTCCCCGCGGCCTTATGAAAACCCGCGCTTTTACTGTGAGGAAGAATGATCCTGTTATGTTAGAGATTTCATTCACTTTTCACTCACTCATTGATAACTGTCTTAAGTTTAGGAGTAACCTGGGTATTATTAGATGAGTACTGGGAACTGGAATACATTCTAATCCGAATAGTTAGAACTGAAAAGATAAGTCTGCTCCAAGATAGAAACACCGCCTTCCATTCTTATTTTAGGGATTTCTTTAGTGATTCTCCGATGACTCGTATGAGTATTTATTATCTAGCTTTCAGTTAAAGAGATTTGTCTTCCTCATGGTTCTAAATGAAAAGGTAGGAAACCCAGAGGGAAAATGATGTCTTGTCTCTTGGTTTATTTTTGTATTAATAAAATGTCAGTGCTTTGAAAATGTTGAACTTTATAATGCACATGTACTTTGAATTTTTTTGTTCAAGAGAGAGAAGAATGGAGAGAAATTATATGCTTCCTCATGTAGCTCAAAGGCCTGATGCCTCTAAGCTGGGAACATTAGTCACCTTGAGTGACTTCAGGGTCTCCCTTGTCCTTGAAGGCCCACTGTCTTCCGCACGCTGAGACTCCCTACAGCGCCCCCTGGTGACATGTGTCTGCTGAGTCCCTCTGGTGAACACAGCCTTATGAGCTCAGTTGTTTTTTATTTGTTATTCCAGTGACAATGTGTTACCCCAGATAACTTACATGTCTACTTTGCTTATGTGAATGAGTTTCAAGGCTCTGAAATTATTTTCTGCTTTTTAGGGTTTAAAAATCAAGCTGTTTTCTTATATCTACACAAATAAATTGGATTGTTGGACTTCTGGTCTTGGGAGAGCTGAATCCAAGTAGTCACATAAAATCCTGACTATGGAGGCCCCCTGAGGCCAGTCCAGAAAGCTGAAATGCACCTCACAGAACTGTCAGAGACCTCTCAATGATAGCAAGAGCTGTCATTTGGGGGTACTTACTAGATTTTGGACTCTATTATCTGAAGGCAGTCAACTGGGAACCAGGGAATAGAGTTCAAAATCCTTTTCTTTGCATCGATGGGCTTCCAGCATACCATGGTGACAATTTAGTTTTCCAGTTTCAGTTTCCAATTCTCTACATAAGAGTTGTCTTATTTGGTCATAATGGTCTATTTATGGTTCCCTACAAACACATCTTGCATCAGAATAAAGTTTTATCCTATATAATAAAAGCCCAGTGACCAAACAGCGGAATGACCAGAAAAATGGGTTGACCTGTCGCTATGATGCTCACTGACCACCAGGGGGCAGATGCTCAATGCAGGAGCTGCCCCCTGGTGGTCAGTGCGCTCCCACAGTGGGAGCGCTGCTCGGCTGACAGGGATGAGCAGCGCTCCCACAGTGGGCTGATCCCCGCAGCCACACCCCCCCACCAGTGCATGAATCCTGTGCACCGGGCCCCTAGTTATGATATAATTCACATAACCATACAATTGGCCTACTTAAAGTGTGCAACACCATGGCTTTTAGTTCACTCACAGAGTAGTGCAACCATCACAACCAGTTTTAAGACATTCTCATTACACCCCTACCCCCCAAAGAAAAACCAACTCCATACCATTAGCAATCACTCACCTTTCTCCCTCTACCCACATTTCTGCAGCCACTAACCCAGTGGTTCTCAACCTTCCTAATGCCGCAACTCTTTAATACAGTTCCTCATGTTGTGGTGACCCACAACCATAAAATTATTTTCATTGCTACTTCATAACTGTAATTTTGCTACTGTTATGAATCATAATGTAAATATCTGATATGCAGGATGTATTTTCGTTGTTATAAATTGAACATAATTAAAGCATAGTGATTAATCACAAAAACAATATGTAATTATATATTCAACATGTGTTTTCCGATGGTCTTAGGCGACCCCTGTGAAAGGGTTGTTCGACCCCCAAAGGGGTCGCGACCCACAGGTTGAGAACCGCTGCACTAATCTATTCTCTGCCTCTATAGACTTGCCTGTTCTGGACATTTCAAGTAGATGCAGTTGGCTTCTTTCACTTAGCATAATGTTTTAAAAGTTCACCCATGTTGTAGCATATGTAAATTCTTTTTTCTTGACAATATTTTATTGTATGAATATACCATTTTAAAAATTTATTCATCAGTTGGTAGACATGTAAGTTTTTGTGTGGACATGTGTTTTTATTTCTCCTGGGTATATACCTAGAAGTGGAGTTGCTGTATCATGGTAACTCTAAGTTTAACCGTTTGAGGAAGCACCAGACTGTTTTTCAAACCATCTGCATCACTATACATTTTTACCAGCAATTGCTAAGGCTCTAATTTCTACACATCCTTGCTATTGTTATTATATTGCCTTGTTATTATCTGCTTTGTTTAAATTTTTTTATCGAGGGAGGGAGAGAGGGAGATTGATTTTGTTGTTCTACTTATTTATGCATTCTTTGGTTGATTGTTGTATGTGCCCTGATCAGGGATTGAACCTGAAACCTTGGTGTATCGGGACAATGCTCTAACCAACTGAGCTACCTGGCCAGGGCCTATCTGCTTTAGTTTTTTTTATTTTAGCCATGTCAGTGGCTGTGAAAGCATATCATATTGTGGTTTTGACTTCTCTTTTTCTGATCACTAATGATATTGAGCATCTTTCCATGTGCTTGTTGCTCATTTGTATACCTTCTATTCTGATCCTTTGCCTATCTTTAACATAGATGTTTTGGTTTATATTATTGAGTTGTAAGAATTCTTTATGTATTCTTGATCAAAGTCTGTTATCTGTTGTATGAGTTTCAATATTTTCTCTCATTCTGTGATTGTCATTTCACTTTCTTAATGGAGAACAAACATTTTTAATGTAATGAAATCCAACCTATCTGTTCTTACTTTTATTGCATGAGCTTCTGTTGACATAACTAAAAAGCCACTCACTGCCTGATTTGAGGTCTTGAAGATTTACCCTTGTTTTCTTCTAAGAATTTTATTGTTTTAGCTCTTACATTTATGTGTATTTTTTAAAATCATTTTTGAGTTAATTTTTTAAAATATATTTTATTTATTTTTTACAGAGAGGAAGGGAGAAGGATAGAGAGTCAGAAACATCGATGAGAGAGAAACATCGATCAGCTGCCTCCTGCACATCTCCTACTGGGGATGTGCCCGCAACCCAGGTACATGCCCTTGACCAGAATCAAACCTGGGACCTTTCAGTCCGCAGGCTGACGCTCTATCCACTGAGCCAAACCGGTTTTGGCGAGTTAATTTTTGTATATGGTGTTAAGGTAGGGGTCCAACTTTGTTCTTTTGCACGTGGAAACCCAGTTATTTCAGCATACACCTTGTATTTTACACATCTCATTTTTCTCCCAGAATGCTCTTCCGTCTTCTTGGCTGTTAAATCCCTTAAGTCAGCTCACCTTTTTCCCCTATAACGTCTTTGACCACTTTAATTTGAAGTAATTTCTCTCATTTTAACTTGTTAAGTCTTCAGGGGGTATGCACCTTTTCTCTCTGCAGAGCTAGAGGCAGGGGTGCCTGTATCTTATACTCTTAGTGTCCTGCTAAGTGCAGCTGATCAGTGTCCTATTACACCACTGTCAAAGTCAGTGGACGGTTGGAAGAGCAATGGGTTTTCCTTGGTTCTGTAATCTCAGCATTCTTCATAGTCTCATATATGACTATGTTTGAGATGCAAGAGGTAATTAGAGTGCTATTCTATAGATTCTCTGATGGCTGGTTCAGAGATAGCTGTATTAGAAGGTCAGAGTGAGTGGTTTAAAAAGACAATTTACACTTAATCACCTTCAAAGTGTATGTGTGCATCTAGAATTTATTGTACTGTACACTTTTATAGAGTGTGTGCAGTGGCCATTTGTATTTTATAAGAGATGAGATATCTGGTTTCTCAAGATTGGCCTTGAGTTAATTAGGTGGCACCGTCTTCCAGATGCGTGGGGACATTCCAGGAAGGCCCCTGCTATTTATAGGTGCTTCTCCTTTGGTGCAGGAGGTAACTTTGCACTCCCCCAACTCCCTCAGCACTGTATCTGTCTGTGCTGAGCCTGAACGCTCTCACTGACCTCCCCCCCTTCCCCGTGTAGCTTAGCGTTGGCTCTCTCCCTCTCTCTCTCCCTTCTCGGTTTTCACATTGTTTGACTCACAATGTTCTCTTAATAGCTGTGGTAATCACTGGTGTTGGGCAGCAAGTATCCCACGGCTCAGCTTCCTGGGCAGGTGATAAGATTGCACTTCCCGCCACCTCTGGCTCCGTGACTTGCTCTGGTGCAGAGGTAGTGCTTGTCCCTTCCAGGCGGAAGCATTGAACAGCTACTTCTGACTCCTGCGTGACCTCCTGGTAACTGTGATCTGGGCTGAGACGGAGTCCGAGTCCCTGAACGATTGTGAAAACCTGACCTGCCAGAGACATGGAGCTTGAGTGAGAATAGATTTTGATGCTTTAAGCGGTTGGGATGTTGGGGTTATTTGTACACAGCATGAACCAGCCTTTCTGACAGATGCACTAGGCCTGCCCTTCCAGTGACACAGCCACCAGCCACCTGTGGCTGCTGGGCCCTTGAAGTATGGCTGGTCCAGTTGGAGACGTGCTGTAAGTGGAAAACCACACTGGATTTTGAAGACTTAGTGTGCCCAAAAGCATACCAAGTATCTCATTAGTAATTTTTAAATGTTGTGTACATGTTGAAAGAATATTCTGGATATATTGGGTTGAATAAAATATATTATTAAAATTATTTTCACCTTTTTAAAAAAATTATACATGTGGTCCAGCCAGCATGGCTCAGTGGTTGAGCGTCAACCTGCGAACCAGGTCACAGTTTGATTCCCTGTCAGGGCACGTGCCCGGGTTACGGGCTCGATCCCCAGTGTGGGGAGTGCAGGATGCAGCTGATCAATGATTCTCTCTCATCATTGATGTTTCTATCTCTCTCCTTCTCCCTTCCTCTCTGAAATAAATAAAAATATATTAAACAATTCTACATGGGTCTTGCATTATCTTTCTGTTGGATGGTGCTGCCCTGAACGATCAGCCTGTTGAAGACAGGAGCTCTGTCGGTTTCACCGCTGTTTTCCCACAATGTCTAACCGTGTCTAACGTATCCCAGGACATGAGATGTGTTAAACAGATACAAGTTTAATGGTGAACTATGTCTCCATTCTTAGTTAAACATTACAAATAATGCAATCTTCAACACAGAGCTTATCTGTATTTTTGTGTTTAATAATCCCCTCTTTTAGTTCCTTTAGCTACATAATAAATCCTTAATCTTTAAAACCATCAGAAAATCGAATGCTATGCCTGTGATGTTAGTGTTTTTAAAACGTTGCACACTGCAAGAATGCTGGGCATGGTCAATCCTTATGGCTAGCATTTGCTTATCTTTGTAAAAATAACCAAGAAATCCTTGAGTGTTTAGTCATAATTGTGACCTTTATTAACTTGCCAATGTCATCCATTTGTGTTGTGTATTGTATCATCTTGCCCTTTGTCTGAGGCCTTGAGCTACAAACCAAAAGGAAACAGGAGGGGGAACGGAGCAGCCCTGAGGACCTTCTCCAGGTGGGGGGACCCACCGTGGGAGGAAGCAGCGCTCTCAGGCTCTAGATGCGTCAGACTGAAAGCAAAGAAGTGGTGAAAGGAGCCCTAGAAAGTAACCACACATCTTTAAAAAATAAAGGGTGAAGGAACAAAGCAACAAGATGCTGGAAAGAATATTAAGCACTTAATGAATTATAGCTATTGGTATAAGATAGTATAAACCTAAAGGGAGGAGTGGAAATACATATACTAGGCTGTCCCATTGGCTAAGGACAGGAAGGAGAGGTGGCACAGAAGAAGGGAGATAGATGTCCCCATCAAAAGACTGTAGAATAAGCAAGGGCTTGTCCACACCAACTTATGTATAATTTTGTTTGCATAAAATCATATATTATGTATACATACATAAAGAGACATACATGTCAGCTACCAGAATATTAGTGATGAGTCTCTCTCTGGATGGTGGGTGAATTTCAGGTGATTTAAAAAATATATATGTTTTTATTGATTTTAGAGAGATGAGGGGAAAGGGAGAGAGAGAGATAGAAACATCAATGATGAGAGAGAAACATAGATCATTTGCCTCCTGCATGCCCCCCCACCAGGGATCAAGCCCGCAACCTGGTCATATGCCCTGACTAAGAATCGAGCTGGTGACCTCCTGGTTCATGGGTCAATGCTCAACCACTGAGCCATGCTGGCTGAGCCAGGTGATTTTTTAAAATTTATTGGTTACACATTTAAAATTTTCCCTAAATGAACATTAATCGTTTGTATAATCAGTAAATAATCTGACCCAGCATTTTTCATTTATGAGTAACATCAGGACAAAGTTTAAAGATTCGACCAGAAGTTGTCTATTTTGTTTGTATCCTGATAAAACCACTGTCAAATTATTATACATTTAAAAAGATAAGCACTCAGAAGAAATGTACTAAGTGATGCATTCATCGTGGTTATAAGGGACTGGTCTAAATGTGTGCATTTACAGGCGTGGTGGTCTCTCGTATCCACCTTCTTACTGGAAAAGGAAGTGGCTGGTTCAGGTCTTGGAAGCGTATTATTTATCTGAAAGTGAACATTTCTTCAGAAAGAAAGAAAACGCTTTTGTAAGATTACAGAGGATTTGGGATTGATGCCACCAGGGTACATGCTGAGTAATGTCAGTTTTTCAGGCAGGCTGCCAAGATTTGTCAAAGAAAGGCAAGTGTGGGGTTTGTTTTGCAATATCTGGAAAACTTGGAACTCTAATTTCTTGGGAAATCTTTCCAAGATGAATTTAGTGTGAAGGCCTTCTACATCTAAAGATTACATGCAGCAAGCAGAAAGGAAAAACCAAGAGTAATAAGATGTGAGATGAAAAAAGGTTTTTTCTCCCCCTGCCCAAGAGATTGTGACCTTGTTGAATTCAATTGTGTCTGACACCCTCATAAGGTGAATTTACTGACACGCCTGAGTAAGGGCAAAGAAATAATCCTTCATGGACTGGTATGCATGCATATAAGGATAACCAATGGACATAAGACACTGGGGGGTAGGGGAGGCCAGGGGATTGTCAAGGGCAGGGGAAAAAATGAGACATATGTAATACCCTTTGTAATACTTTAAGCAATAAAAAAAAGACAACAAAAATAAAAATAAACAACAACAAAAAGAAATAATCCTTCACGATCTGTCCACTTTCTCCTTAAAAAATGTGCAAAAGGTAAGGTGTTGTGTATGCAAAACATTCGGAATTGCTGGTGGATCTTGAGCAAGTCATTTAAAGTACCTGGCCCCATTTTTCTTTTCTCAGTCATCTAATCTGGAGGATTTGGATCGTAAAGCCTGCCATGGTCTTTCCTAAAACACAAACTATTTTATGAATAGTTTTTACATATCTGTGTGCTGTTTGTTATAGATCAGCTATATATATATATATATATATATATAACGTATCACCCGAGGATATGTTTTTACTTTTTTTTAGAGATAGAGGAAGGGAAAGAGGAAGACAGAGAGAGAGAGGGAGGGAGAGAGAAACATTGATGTGAGAAAGAAACATCGATCAATTGTCACCTGTGAGTGCTCTGACCAGGGATCAAATCCATGTGCCCCTGACTGGGAATAGAACCTGCGACCTTTTGGTGCACGGGATGATGCCCAACCAACTGAGTAACGTGGCCAGGGCACTATATTTTTTAAATCAAGGTCTAATGCTTCTCTGTTTTGAAAAGTGTTGTAGGTGACTATCTCACTGCCTACCATGACCTCCCCCAGATACCTTTGGGTATTCCACACTGTCTGGAAGCCGTTGCATGGTTGTCACAGGGTTGTGGTGATTGACAAGAAGAATCTGGCCCATACTGGCTGGCTCCAAAGAACAAGATTCAGCAGTATTCTCCTCATTGCTGGGGCAAATGTCCCTTTCCCTCACGTCTTCTTGGAGCTGCCATGCTGGTGGTGACTGCCTGCCTGGGTGGGCTATCTGCTCAGGTTCTTTAAGGCACACAATCTGGGTCTTTGTCAGGTGAGTCCTGGCTGCTCGGAGAGGCTCCTAGCCAGGCGGTGCCTGCAGGTGTGAACTGGGAAGCTGTCTGTAGAAGGCTCCAAGTGCATTTTGTTCTGGACTATTTACCTCCGTTCTTCCTCATCAGTTTAGGATCTGGTGGGAGCCAGTCCAGCATATCTTTGAGCAGCTTTTGAATTGAAGGTGAATTCCAGGTGACCTTGAGACATGACTGTCCCCAGAAGGATGATATTAAGTCTATCTGATATGTTCACCATACTTCAGTTGAAGAAAAACTGTATGGGTTATTCATTAATTCTGCGTTTATTGAGTGCTTACTATATGCCATGTTGGTGACAATAAATATGAAAGAATAAAACAATACAATACCATAGCGAAAGGCTGGAAGGAGATGCTAATTAAGACTGGGACAGCTTCACTGAGGAAGTAACATTATGTCCTCGGTGAAAAGGAGCCATCCCTGACAAGATGCTGGGATAGTCCAGGCAGAGGGACAGCATGGGAAAGATGGGGATGAGCCTCACATGCTCAAAGGACAGAAGGAAACCAGAGTGGCCACAGGGCAGCAGGTGCGGGAGAATGGCAAGAGCCAAGGCCAGAGAGGTGGCCAGGTGTGAGGTGAGGTGAGCCTTGCAGGGACAGGTTTGGAGTTCACTGTAAGAGCAGTTAACCATTGGAAGGTGTAAGCAAGAGGACGCCCTCTGATTTGTGCTTCTCTTGGTTTCTCTGGCTGTTTGGTGGAGAAAGGATGGAAGAGTAGGGAGAATGGTGGAGCTAGTAATCCAGTCATCCAGCTGAGAGATGATGGCCAGACTCGGACAAGATTAGTGGCAGTCGAGAAGGAGAAGTGTCATGGCTTGGGGACACATTTTAGTGGAGAGCCCACAAATCAGTTAATTTGCAAGTACAGAGAATAGGCTGACTCACTGAATAAAGAACATACAGAGCACAGAGTTGGTCTCTACAACCAGGCCTTGTGAATGGATGCATCTAGGAGAATAAGAAAAAGCATGAGTCAAGGTTGATTCCTATGTTTTGGGCTTGCATAACTGCATGGGTGGTGGGGGAGTCCTGGGGAGGGACCCGTTTGGAAGCCCAAGTGCCCTGTTTCGGCCATGTTAAGTTTGAGCCTATTAGATATTAAAGGGGAGAAGTCAGAGAGATTGCGTGGCCCTCAATGGGAAGGCCCAGATTGGAGATTTAAATTTGGGAATCATTGGCACAGAAAGCTAAATAAAACTCTACACCAGTCCTGTAATTTATCTTGTGTGTGTGGTAATGTCAATCAGGAAAAAAAGATCTCCCTTATGAAAGGATATGGTTAATTACTATTTATTACTGGGGCTTTTTGTAGTATTTGATTATCAGTCAATTCAAATCACCACATCACTTTTATCTGCTAATTAGAGTTCATTTGCAAGTAGAGACTAGGCTGACTCACTGAATAAAGAAAACACTGAGCACAGAGTTGGTCTCTATAACCATGTGTGTGAAGGGCCTCTTCGGACCTTTTCAGGCTCAAGGCTGCTGAATGGATGAGGATTTAATTCACAATTTTTATTCTTTTTCATCGCGAAGCCACTGGCTCTATTCTCTCCTGGTATTGTGTACTTTTGGAGGAATGCTGTCAGGGAAATTCTGTCCCCCACTCATGCTCCTCGGAGCTGAGCCTTCAGAAACTGTTTCCACTGGTGGCCCAGAGGGTGGGAAGTAGCTGTGGTGATAGCCCAGTGCTCCACCTTAGTGCATGTCCACACAATGCCTGGCACGGTGCTAACTCTCTGGCATAGATTATTGCAAAATCATATTCAAACCCCTTCTAAGTAGGCGTTTAAAAATATATTTATTGATTTTAGAGAGGAAGGGAGAGGGAGAGAGAGATAGAAACATCAATGATGAGAGAGAATCACTGATCAGCTGCCTCCTGCACACCCCACACTGGGGATCAAGCCCACAGCCCAGGCATGTGCCCTGACCGGGAATTGAATCGTGACCTCCTGGTTCATAGGTCAATCTTTAGTCTGCCAGGCTGTTAAATTACCAAAAATTCCCTTTAGTTTTTTCTCCAAGCCCAGTTTTCTCCTATCAACCCTTTTATGTCCTTCTGGCCAGATACCCATTTAGCTCCCGCCCACATTTCTCTGTCTGAAAATAGTCCTCCAAGGTACTCACACCCACCCTCTGATGCTTCTGCTTTCTGTCTAGATTTCAGCTCCACCTCCCTTGCCCCGACCATGCCCCTCTACCACACTCTAGTATTGCATTAGTTAAACAAACTCACATGCTTTAACCTTTCTCTTCAGCGTTTCCCTATTCTCTTGCCAAAACTCAATCTTGGCTTTATCCTAAGTTATAAGTTTCTGAGCCAAATTTGTCACCCGTGGTCACTTTTTCCTTTTTCTCTAGCGCTCAGAGCGAGGAGCAGAGGTTAGCAAATTTCCTGATTCTCACCATCACATCCAGACGATTGTTTGTTCATTGTGTTTTGAATTCCACTCTGTCCTGTATCCCTTAATTTTTCCATCTTATATTCAGCTCATACCTTCTGCTAGTTTCTTAGCCTAGTAGGAGTCTGCTTTTGCTGACTTCCTCTCTTTCTCGTATTATCTTCAGGAACCTGAACACTTATCTGGTGTTTCAATCCTTGCTTGAGAGATCTCTGGCCTCTGGACCTAGGCATAGCCACACTCCTTGTCTGAAATGATCTCAGACAAGAGCGGTAATGGTTCTGCCTCTTCCCAATCTTCTCTCCCATTGGATCTCAGTTTTATTCTCACTGTGGCAATTCCTCACCACTTCCATTGCCTTGACCTGCCATGTTGGCCTCACTGGTCTCCTGATTCATAAACTTGGTTTGAATCGCCATTTAAACTTGGTTCTTGCTAGTTTCATAGCCTTCACACTCTGGTTCCCATGTCCTATTTTACTTGCTCTGCAGATCTCCAATTCTGAGTAGACTTCACCGTCTGATTTCTCTACTTCTGCTCTCATATTATGGAGTAAAATAGTCATAAACCCTGATTTCTTTTTTACTCCTAAAATATGCATAGAGTGAAAAGTCGCATGGTTAGTTAAATCAATGACTCAGTAGCATCACCAAAGACTTGGGATCTTTCCACTCTCCCCTGACCCTGTTGCCCCTCGTGGGTCAGCTTCAGTCCTAGTAGTTGTCTTGTTGAGTGCGGGTCAGCTGCTGTGGGACCTTGTGGAGACCAGACTCCGCAGAAACGTGGTCTGATTGATCTCACCACAAACATCAGTCCACAGTTAGACCTTCTCTGGCTCCATTGCAATCTCATTGTTAATTAGCTCCCAATTGTGTTCCCCACTGGAACTAGTCTGGGTGTTTTCCAATTGCAGTTTTATTAAGCTCTGCCTTGTTTTTCGCCTCAAAAATTTCTCCCATATTTGCTCTTATTGCTTCTACCCACCCCTCCTTTTTACCCACTCCTGACAAGTGACTCTGCCTGTAGCACGGTGCTGAGCCCGTCACTTTCAGTTCGAGCTCCTTCTAGTGGGTCCCTGGAGTTCAGACTCTCATGTAGCATTCAAGGTCCTTCATAACCTGGCCCCCTGCTACATTTTCAATCTTTGTTTTCTTATTCCTGTTCATGACTTTTCCTTAATTCTGCAAGTGAAGTTACTACACCCTTTAACTCAAATGTCATTTATTGTAAAATCTTTCCTCCTCTCTCTCATTTCCAGCAAGAAATTATAGCCTTTTCTGAATTTTGAAGTCAATTATCTTAGATAGCTTTTACTTTTGTATAATTATTTTTATATACCTCCACTACTGATTGCTGTATAGCCCTAGTTTTCAACATTTCACGATTTTCATCATTTGAACAATTCTTCAAGTACTTGGTTGTTTTTAGTTATGGTTTATACTTTTTTATTGGTCTCTGATCCTACGTAAACTACTATTATCTGTTATTTGCTTAGAAGACATCTGGCTTTGGGGCCTCCTGGGACTACATAATTTTGCCTGGAAAAAGCCCAACACTGTAATGAAAATTGTTCCCCTGGGTATGTAGTTCTAGTGATATGAGGTTGTTTGTGTCTTTTCAGTTTTAATACAGTGTTTTAGTTCAGAAACATAGCAAAAAAGATTTAAATAAGTATCACCAAGTTAACATGGAAGTACCTGTTTTTTTGAACATTACCCAACTCTACTGAGTCTACCGTTAAATTACTGTGAAGTCGATCTCTCCATTTGCACTGCTGGTGCCTCATTTCTGATCCTCACCACCTCTCTCTGCCACCAGTTTCTTCCCATTTTCTTCTGCTGTCTGTCTGCAGCAGGTTGCCTCCACCCCAAACAAATCTGGTGATTTCACTCCTCTACTTATACACATCTTCTGACTCTCTGGTGCTTCTAAAAGTAAGTCAGCTTCACTTGTGGGACCTCAAGTTCCCTCTAGACTCCCAATTGTTTCCCCCCAAGTTCAGATCTTGCCACTTACTCAGCTGTGTCTCCTGTTCCAGCCACGCTGAGAGTGTCCCTACTCCCAGAAAAGCCCTTGATCTTCTGAAGCCAGAAATACCCTCCTCACCTCTTATCCTGGCAAAGTCCCATTGATCATTTCAGAGCAGTTCAAATATCACTGTGTCTGTGAGGCCTTTCCTAATGTCCTCAGAGAGTGGCTCCTTTTCTATTTTCCTCTATAATTTCATTCATTCATTCATTCACTTATTCATTTACTGACTCATATATTGAAATCCAGTTGGTGAAAAAGGCTGGGATACAATGACACCTAAGTCCTTACATATGGATTGTAAGAGGCTGAACTGGAAAATGTACAAGAAAACGACAATACACAGGGAAGGGAGGAGATCAAATTAGAGAAACCCCAGTGCATTAGGAAGAAGTGTACAGGCGTAGTACCCGGTTAGATGTGGTGGAATGCAACAAGTGTGCGCTCACGTGGTCTGGGTGTGTGCACATGGAGAGAGCAAGCAAGTGAGCGCTCTGGTGTCCTTTCTTATAAGGACACTGATCCTCTGGGATCAGGGCCCCACCCTATGCCCTTATTTAATGTTAATTACTTCCTTAGAGGCCCCATCTCCAAATACAGCCACACTGGAGTTAAGACTGCAACATGTGAATTTTGGGGGAACACAGACATTCAGTCCCTAACATACATAAGAGTCTAAAACTAACAAACAAAATAAAAAGGCAATGTGTATCTGGGCTATGTTTTTGGCTTTCTATTTCCACTTCCACTGATGCCCAAATACTTTTCCAAATTTAAGTGCATAATCCCAGAGAACAATTAGGAATTTGCTGAAGGAGAGTAGAGAGAAAAAAAGTATAGCTTTTAAATGTCTTCAAGTCTCCCCCTGGAAACAAACTAAATGTCTATCAGTAGATGAGCAGATAAAGAAAATGTGGTATATCATACAATGGAATATTGTTCAGCATTAAAAATGGAGGAAGTCCTGCCAGATGTGAGAACATGGATGAATCTAGAAGATATTTTGCTAAGTGAAATAAGCTAGTCACAGAAAGACAAACACTGTATGATTCCACTTCTATGAAGCATCTAAAGTAGTTAAACTCCAAGAAGCAGAGACTTGAATGGCCGCCAGGAGCTGGGTAAAAGAGAAATAGGGAGCTGGTCTTCAATGGACATAAAATTTTAGTTATACGAGATCAGTAAGCTCAAGAGATCTGGTGCACAACATTGTGCCTGTGGATAAAATACTGTATTATGCACTTAAAATCTTGTTAAGGTGGCAGTTTGTGTATTGACTATCCTTTACCACAATAATAATAATGAAAACCTTATCCATGCTTTCTAGGAAATTAAACTTATTTCTCTATTTCCTGATATCTTTCCTTTTGTTTTATTTGGTACTTGCCCAACTTGTACCATGCTCCTTCAGTTTAATCCAAATTCTATTTCTAGAATTTTGTGAATTTCAAAATTTTGAAAACTATTGACTATTCTGGATAATAATCAGTTCCTGGACTCTTACATGTATAAACTTTAATATACCATTTCATATTTTAAGTGGGTCCATCATTGTTTTGATTCCTTTTGTGATATAAATGTGAGGCAGCCTGAGCTGTTGAGAGGGAGATGGGAATTGAGTGACTCGCTCAGGATACTACCGGCCAGGGTTGGAGCCTTGAATGAACTTGCTTCCACTCTTGGCTGCAAGTCAACTGGTTTCTCTTCAGAAAAGAAGAGCCTCAGCAATTTGTTGATTCAAGCCTTCTAAGTTTCAGTATTTTTCCATTAATAGTTTCACTTGTCTAACTTTAAGGCATAATCTTTCTCTTAGCTACATGGCTGCTTAATTTTCAAGAGGAAATTAAAAAAAAAATTGGCCTACAATTGAATGATTTTGATAGAATGGATTTTAGTTCTCTGTAAAATATTTTCCTTCCCTGTTACAGTTCTGCTCAAGTGAGGTGTTAGGGAGGGAGTGCTTGTTTTCATGGTGAACTTCCTCTCGTGTTTATAAATGGGCTGCCGAGGAGCTCCTGCAGGAGGGAAATCCTTATTTCACTTGTGTGATTGCAAATATGCAGGCCAATATACTTATTCATAGATTTTCACTTACTTAGCACTTAGTAATATTCGGTTGCTTTGAGGCTTAAATCAGCATTTTCTGTAAAGGATTTCTTGGCACAGATCCTGGCATATGGACAGGACAGAATTAATGTTAGCTGTTGTTTTTACTATTACTATTGCCAGACCTGAAGACAGAAAGCAGATACAAGGACACAATTGCACAGGGACCAAAGCCTGGTGTGAGGCCTGCAGTGATGGAGTTAGAACAACCATTGTTCTCTGCAAATAGAATTGTGGCTCTTTTGTAGGTTGGATTCAGCGCTTCTGCTGGCTGATCCTCCAGGTCTATGCATTTTATTTTAAAGTAGTATGCAGATCTACAGCATGCATCTGCAACATGCACAGAAGATGACTAAATATTTTGGTTATGACACAGCATTAAACAGCTCCTCTAGTTAAAAGGTTCCCTCTGCTTCCCAGGTTTTTTATTTTATCAGTTGCATCTTCCATATCCCTCCTGGGGAAGCATAACTAGAACATAACCACCAGTGGTGTTTATAATAAACTTCATCTATATTAAGCTTTGATAACCAAAGCACAAATCTTGTTTTGCTAGAGAACTTTTTAGATTTGTTTTTATTGGTGTAGTGATTAGGCAGTTCTGTGGAAAATAGATGCTTTCCAATTTCTTGAAAATCTAAACATGTTTTAATGGTTTGTTTCAACATGTATAACTTTCTGTGTTTCAGTAGCTAAAGACATATTACTAATTAGAAGACAAAGAAACTCGTTTGAACGACTTTATTAATTTTACATTTATCCCTGATGGTAATTTATAGTTAGAAAAATTTGGTTATCATGAAAACATTGGAAACTAACTATTCTTAGCAGCTAAAATGGTAGTGTTCAGATGTGTTACAAAACCTTCAACAGTGACTGGCTCTGGTTTTCAAGGAAGTGGAGGGTACATTTTAGAAAACATGTTCAGTATTAAGAAAATACATTAAAAACCCCGTTTAAATGTGGTTTGCCAGATCCTCAATAGAAAGAGGATCATGTTCGCAATTTCTTCCTGCTAAATATTTGCATTTTTAAATAATGGGTTTCTTTCCTATTAATGGTTGTCTCCTGGGTGGTCCATAATATTGACTTGGTTAGATTTGCAAACAGATTAGTGTTTCAAATTTGAGCACAAGAAAAGGCAGGACATGTTTCTGCTGACATCATAGTGAGAGGATGAGAAGGCCCTGTGAAAATGCCAGAGAGAGGACTTATCTTATCTAGGAAAGTCTGCTGCATTAGAAATGGGCCTGTTATTACTTCATTGGCTTCTTCTACAAAAGAGTTTGGAAATAAAACCTTATCGGCCTAATCGAAAATAAAAGGAGAGTGAAAGGAATTTGGCCTTATTCTTCCTTTTATATTTAAGCACGATGGATTTCAGCTACATTTTTAAGAATATTCACTTTCATTTTGCACATTCTTTAATGAGAATTTTATGAGTACCCGTATCTCAGATTAGCTCAGGAATTTTGGAGGCATTTAGAAATTCCTCTACATACCCCACGGGCAGCTGAGTGCTTTGGAGAACAGGCCAGGTGGGGTCAGAGAAGCCACGGATGGATGACACCCTGATTCTGTCGTCTACTTGCTCTGTAACTGTGAGCCAGTTGATGAAGCTCCCACGTCTCAATTTCAGCACATGTAAATGGGGAGTAAATAACCATGTCATAGATTTGCTTTGAGAAGAAAGCAAAATCCATTATATAGATCATCTTGCAGTGTTTTGTTAGTTTTAGTTGGCATCCTTTTTTAGAAAAATAAATTTCAAAAGTTTAAAATCATGTGATATTGAAGATAGCTCACAGAGTGAAGTGAAAAACAGTCTACGCTGAGGGTTGGCCAACTGCAGCCCTCTGCATTTTTTGTAAATATGGTTTCATTACAGCATGGCCACGCTCATTCAGGTAGGTATAGTCTATGGCTGACTTCACAGTACCATGGCAATGTGGCTGTGACAGACCCTGTGGCTCATAATGCCTGCGGTATTTACTGTCTGACCTTTTCCAGAAGAAGTTTGCCAACCCCTGGTCCAAGCTGTTGTCAGGATTGCTTAATGGATATTATGAAGTGTCATGGTTTGCACAAATGGGAGGACCCACTTTAAGTGAGATGCCATGGGAGCCAACTGCAGTTTTACTGAGCTATTCCCGGGTTCACCTGAGAAGTCTCAGGATTATCTGTGATGAGTGGCGAGGTCCCCTGGAACAGTTGGGAATAGCACGTCCAGGACCGACAGAAGGGGATTTGGACAAGGCTTCCTGTGGCTCAGTTTCAGAGTGGGGAGGCCCTAGAGCAGGGGTCCTCAAACTACGGCCCGCGGGCCACATGCAAATATAAATATTGTATTTGTTCCCGTTTTGTTTTTTTACTTCAAAATAAGATATGTGCAGTGTGCATAGGAATTTGTTCATAGTTTTTTTTTTAAAACTATAATCTGGCCCTCCAACGGTCTGAGGGACAGTGAACTGGCCCCCTGTTTAAAAAGTTTGAGGACCCCTGCCCTAGAGACTGATACAGATCTCTCCATATGGCCTTCTCTGTCAGCCCACAGACACGGGAACATTGGAACAATCGTCAGTCTCTACTGGAAGTTCTGAGAAGTCTCCCTTTCACTTTCCACTGTGAGAGAGATTTGGCGAATCTCAAAGTTCTTCCTATTAAGTTGATGTTTGGGGAGTTAGGCCATACAGTAGCCATTTCTGAAAGCTGTTTGAGGCCTTAGTGTTTACAAAGTGCCCCCATTTCCACAGTTTTGTTCAAATATCACCATCACCCTACAAATTAGACGCATTGTACTTTCCCTTTTACACATGATGAAAATGTCAGTTTCCAAGAGGTTAAGCCATTCAGTTCTGAAGGGGGGACTTGGACTTGTCTTCTGACTTCATATCCTGTGTCTTTTCTGTCATGTCATTTTGTCTGATGTTCCCTCTCAGCCAAGTTTAACGAAAAATGGGTAAAATATACAATCTTATTAGTTTATAGAATAAGCACCCAGATTATATTAGATTAGAAAGAAGGATATCTAACCCAAGGTTACCAGCTGTTGGCCATAGGGTTCAAATGGCCCGCATATGTACTTGGCTTAGCCTACTCAATACGGACCTATACATGTGTTTAAAAATTTATTTATTTATTATTTATTTTAAAATTTTTATTTTATTGTTGACAGCATTACACGTGTCTCTACATGTTTTTTTTAAATACATGGAATTAGTTGTCATTAATCACCTTCCAGTTTCCATCAGCCTCTGTCACTCAGCACTGGCCTCCCAGACAAACCCTTCTTCAATAATTGATAGTACCTACCCTTTCTTGAAGGCATTTGAATTTGTGACACCCGATTTAGACTAGAATACTCACTTTGTGAATGAGGAAATGAAATTCAAAGTAGTAGGTGATTTGGCGGCACCAAGTTTAGGCTGTATTGTGTGTTAAAGAGAAACTGAGGGTCAGAGAGGGAACTGGAGATAATCATATGTCCTGGGGCACTGGGAGGGGAAGTGTGGGCTGGGGCCACCCGGACTCGGTCTCAGGAGGAGTATGCAGGGGCTGATGAGCGTGGGTGGGTTAACAGAACGGATGGTGGCACCTTCCCCATGATGAGAAAGGGTGTCAGGGATATAAATGGACTGAGTGAAGCACAGTACATATCACTTACTTTTTCTGAAGTGTAATTTCGAGAATGGATTATATAATTTAAACCCCAGGAGATAAATTATATCCTATTGACTGAAACAACTAACTGGCAGACTTGCAAAAAACAACAATAACAAAAAACACCACCACCAAACTGTAATAAACAATGAATAGTTTCCATTCTTGTTTTGAATGAACCTCTAAAATGCACAAAGCAAAATGTTAGAGGAATACATTTCCAGATGGTTATGTGTTGTTCTTGTTATTTTTTATTCAATAACTAGGGGCCTGATACACAAAATTTGTGCAAGAGTAGGCCTTCCCAGCCCCAGCAGCTGCGGGATGCTTTGATCCCTCGCAGCCACGGCGGCTGCAGCCCCAGCTTTGTCCGGAAGGTTGTCCAGATGGTCATTCCGCTGTTCGGCCTGTTCACCCTGTTCACCCGTCCAGTCTATTAGCATATTACGCTTTTATTATTATAGATTCTTTCTGACAGTGTGCTGGGTGTAGAGCACCATACTAAGCAGTGGGGAGTATCCAAAGGTAGAAGCACCAGTCCCTGCCTTTTGGTTGCTTTTGACCTTGAGTAGTTAAGATAGGAGGATAAGGAAAATTCTATATAAGCCAGGCCCATGGGAGTTAAGGTTTTGGCAGTTTTGGGAAGGAGGCTCCACTTCTCCTGGCTTGATTTGGAGACAGACTTTCTGAGGGATGAGGACTAAAGATTTGAATGAAACCTTGAAGGACGAGGAGGATTTGAAGCACCAAAAGGAATGGTGGAAGTTTCTTCAGAGGGGTCAGTGGGGCGAGGTGCAGGGGCGTTAGCCGCAAGGAGACGCGTGATTAGAGTGCCTGAGCTTCCTGATGAGTAGAGGAGCGAGCTGGATGGGTGAGAGGGGCCGAGTTGGGAAGGGCCTGGACTCTCAGACTAGAGAATTTGCATTTTATAGATATGGCTTCCCCAGTTGACCAAGCGAGCTTGGTGCCAAGATTGTGGTGTACCTTTAAAAGTGTCTGGGAATGGATCGCTCTCGGTGGATCTTATAAAATGCCTTTGTTAATAGTTGAAACTTAGAAGACAGTTTGCTCAGGAGAGAATCCCAACCTTTCTAAGTACAAATAGCTCCCCAGACTCTCAGCTGGAGTCCATGGGGGACTCAAGGCCTAGCATAGGATGTGCAGAGACCAAAGCACCACACGCAGGGCGGAAGCACAGAGGAGTGCCCGCCCGGAGCAGGCCACCGTGGCAGAATTCTGTTTTGCTAAAGATAATATTGCATCCGCAATGCCATTTCATTTTCAGTCTCTGCATATGCCCATGGGAGTCACTTATATCGGAGTCCTTGTAAAGTCTCTCATGTTACAGGGCACCAGCTCAGTTACTTTAGTTTGAACAGCCAAGCACTATTCAGAGAAGACATTGTAGACTGAAATGACCTCAGTCAGTGCTATTTTTATTTGCTCATAGAGGTGTGCTGACATGGTGAACAACAAAAAGAGGCAAAGAAAGTTTCTGTTATTATTCCTGGAGGTCTGATTTGCAAGTGCAGGTGCTGGATAGAATTTTGCACATGCCTTTGAAAGCAGCACAGTGGGTCTTTTTGTTGTGGATGTCACAGATAGACACCTCGGGATAAAAGGAGCACATCTCTCTAACCTAATCTGACTGGAACTCGGGGGTTGTAATAAAATGTCCGGGGAGGGTAGATTCAGAAATCATTTCTCTAACAGTTGATACGGATGGGAAGATGTACTGTTGGGAAAACTGTGTGATGACTTACGGTTTGGGTAGAAATGGAGGGTCTGGTACTCCATTGGCCAACGCTCGCTGGAAGCCTGGTGGATGCATCCCCAGAGGTGCTCTCCAGGGCACAGAGTAGGAAGGTAAAGTGGAGGCTGGGTCTGTGGGTAGACAAGATAGCCAGCACATGGTGGAGTTACCATTCAGTCCACGGGACCTTCTGCCCATCCTTAGAGTGCAGGGACTCTAACCACAGCCCCTCGTCCGCTGCCCCGGCTGCTTCAGCCGCCTCCTGCCCTGTAGAGTTCTCGGGTTGTGTGAGTCAGTTGCCATTTCCCCACATCCAGGAAACACATATTACTCAAAGTCAGCGATTTTCAACCCTTTTCATCTCATGGCACACATACACTAATTATTTAAAGTCTGCAGCACACCACCACAACAAAGAAAATAGGTATAATTTTGATCCATCCACATTGGACAGCTATTGTGTTGGCTGTTGTCATTTTTTTATTTGACAATCTAAGGGAAAAGAGGTCAGTGCCCCTGACTAAATAGTCAGATATTGCATGTTTTAACCATTCTTGCAGCACACCAGTGTACCTCTCGGGGCGCACAGGGTTGAAAATTGCTGCTCTAAGTAATTCCGTTGAACCTCCTACCCCAGGCCCGAGGTGGGGTTAAATCCTTCCCGGCCTTTCTCTTTTGTGGGGAGGATGAGGCTCACAGCACAGCAGTAGCTTTCTCCACCTGTTCTCCTTTACTTTCCCACTACCTCCCCTTTGATGCCTTCAATGTGGGTGAAGGGGTGAAGGCCACCACACCCAGGTCATGCGCAGGGGTCTCACACCTCACTCTGGAGTAGATCAGCCATGACTAGGACTGCGACAGAAGCTGGGACTGAGTTAGTTCTAGTTTAACACCTGTTACAAACATCACATGCAATCCATATCCCGAAAACTTTATATATTTAGGTTAACATAAGCACATCCCTAACTCCCCCAAAATTATCTCAATGGAAATGGTGGAAGATTGCTTTTTATTTGGGATTACTTTCTATTTGGAGGTATAAGACATGCTTTCTTTGGAAGTTTTTCTTATGTAGAAACATGTTAGTGATTTCCATGAAATTTATCCAGATGTTATTTAGCTTTAAAAACTAACACCTAAATTGGGTAAATAACTCTACTTCAAGTTTGGTAAGGTGTGCCTAAATTAAAGATAAAGTTCATACTAGAAAATTTTTCATTCAAGCCCTGATAAGTTCAATAGAGTCTCTTTTACAGAATAAGTAATTTCACATTTGATTTTCTTAGACTTTTTAATTTCTCCCAATGGTGAGTTTCTTTTAGAATGAGCTCTAGGACATGTTCTCTTTCGTGTGTATGATCAGCAAAGCAGACATGTTCTAGAAACACATCTTATCTGGTCTCCTTGTCTAGTCAGAGGACTGGTGAGAAAAGGGTCTTGTCCTCTGCATTTGGAAACAAGGCATTAAGCTGTCACTCTCCCAGCATTTCCCCAATACCTACCCCAGAGTTTTCCGTTTTGAATGGGTTCAGTGAAACTCTGAAGCCTTAATGTGTGGCACATGTCCATGACCTTGATAAATGACAAATATTAAATTTTGTCTCTTCTGGTGCAGCTGTGTTGTCATTTTGCTATGTGTTCACTGATAACTTCAGCTTTCTTTAGGTTATTGATGTAGTTTCATGTGCTACCATTTTAGCTAAATCCTCTTTTGTTCTCTCTTGTGAGTCTCCTAAGAATGGAACCATTTTGAGAACCAGTGGTTCCTGGGGTGTGGTGGGCGCAGGGATGGATAGATGGGGCACAGGGCATTTTTAGGGCATTGAAAGTATCCTGTATGATACTGTAATGGTGGACATGTATTTGCCCAAAATCTATAGAACTCTGCAACACAAAGAGTGAACCCTGATGTAAACTATGAACTTTAGTTAGTAAAAATATATCCACTTTGGTAAATGTGCCACACTAACGCTAGCTGTAAATTAGGGGGCAGGGAATGGATGGGAACTCTGTATTTTCTGAACAATTTTTCTGTAAATCTAAAACTGCTTAAAAGATCAAGTCTACTAATTTAAAAAGTTGCCCTTGAGGATCAGTTAGGTGCACAGTAACTTTACTTCTGCAGAATCTCTGTGAGCATATTCTTTACAGGCTTACATAATACAGTTAAAAAAACCCACTTCTCTCTCTCAAAGAGAAGTAATCAGTCGAACAAATCAGTAGTTATCAGAATTCAGGCTATGGTGCATCCTGTTTTTCTCACTCCTCTAATTTACCAGTAAAGTAACCCAAATTGCACGAGGAAGGAAGCACATTGCTTGCTTTAAAGGATGCATGGATGCTGTTAGGGCCCCATTATAACACCAGAGGAGATTTGAAAGCGCAGATTTGAAAGCCTTACCTGAGGTCGGGGGCGGGGGGGGGGGGGGGGGGGGGAGGTGGAGGGGAGGGAGAGGAAAAGCGAGGAGGAGGAGGAGGAGGAGGAGGAGGAAGGATGGGGGATGGAGGGACTGTGCTTTGTTCTATTACCCAAAGGAGACATACTGTAATATTAATTTTTGTGTAGTTTTTTCTAATTAAAATATAGTGAACAAACAATATTCTATTACTTTCAGGTGTACAACATAGTTATTTAACATTTATATACCTAATGAAGTGATCGCCATGGTAAGTCTAGTAACCACCTGGCATTGTACACCGTCATTATGATATGATGGACTATATTCCCTGGGCCCTACCTTGCACCCCCGGAATTACTTATTTTATAACTGGGCATTTGTACCTCTGATTCCCCTTCACCTTTTCCACCCGTCATCTCACTCCCTTCCCCTTTGGAAACCATCGGTTTGTTTTCTGTATCTATGAGCCTGTTTCTATTTTGTTTGTTCATTTGTTTTGTTTTTTAAATTCCACCTCTAAGTGAAATCATATGGCATTCACCTCCTCTGACTTATTTCACTTAGATATTTCCACATTTTTATACATTCGTCTGTCAGTGATCACTTAGCTTGCTTGGTTATTGTAAATAATGCTGCAATAAACATAGGGGTGCATATATATTTTTTAAATTAAGTTTTTTGATTTCTTTGGATAGAGACCCAGAAGTGGAATTGCTGGGTCATATGATAATTCTAGTCCCAATTTTTTGGAAACCTCCACACTGTTTTTCATAGTGGCTGTACTGATTTGCAGTTCCATCCAGAGTGCACTGGGCTTCCCTTTCTCCACATCCTCGTCAGCACTTGTTATTTGTTGTCATGTTGATAGTATCCAATCTGACAGGTGTGAGGTCATTTCTCATTGTGGTTTTGATTTACATTTCCCTGATGATTAGTGATGTTGAGCATCTTTTCATGTGTAATTTGACCATCTGTATGTTTTCTTGAGAAAAATATCTATTTAGGTCCTCTGCCTACTTTTTAATCAGATTTTTTTATGTTGAGTTGTATGAGTTCTTTATATATTTTGGATATTAACTCCTTATTGGAGTTACCATTTGCAAATATCTTTCCAACTCAGTGAGTTCCATTTTCATTTTGTTTATGGTTTCCTTAAAGAAAATGTAAGCAGTAAAATCATAGACATTTCTCATAGCAATTTTTTTCCTGATGTATCTCCACAGGCAAGGGAAACAAACAAACAAACAAATGGAGCTACATCAAACTAAAAAGTTTGCACAGCAAAGGAAACCATTAACAAAATAAAAAGACACCTCACTGAATGGGAGAACATATTCACCAATGCTATATCTGATAAGGAGTTAATATCCAAAATTTATAAATAACCGCTAAAGCTCAACATCGAAAAACCCCAAACAATCGAATTAAAAAATGGGCAAAGGATCTGAATAAACACTTCTCCAAAGAGGACATACAGATGGCCAGTAGACATATGAAAAGATGCTGAACATCACTAATCATCAGAGAGATGCAAATTAAAACCATAATGAGGTATCACCTCACACCTGTCAGAATGGCTGTCATCAATAAATCAACAAACAAGTGCTGGTGAGGATGTGGAGAAAAGGGAACTCTTCTCCACTGTTCGTGGGAGTGCAGACTGGTGTGGCCACTGTGGAAAGCAGTATGACGTTTCCTTAAAAAATTAAAAATGTTATTGCCTCATGACACAGCAATTCCACTTCTGGGGATATATCCCAAGAAATCCAAAACTTGAATTGGAAAGAAAATATGCTCCCCTATGTTCATTGTGGCGTTATTTATATTAGCCAGGATTTGGAAGCAGCCCAAGTGCCCATCAATAGATGAGTGGATAAAAAAGCTAAGTGTAGTTTTTCGTGCTTACTCAATATCAAGCACCCACTCTGTGCCAGGACACTCCCACTTCCTCTTTTTTCTGGTCTTGGTGTTGAATCTCAAGTAGTAGCTGAGTGGTTTCTTGTAGTCTGCTGAGGTCAACCTTGGATCACCAGAAGTGACAGGTGATGACTTTCTCTTCTCAACCTGCCACAGAGCTGCATCCTTTTACACACCACACTCCTCCAGTTCTAAACAATGTAACCAGAACCAGGTCTTTGTTAATGGAGCTGTTCTCAGCATTGGATGTTGTTGAATTACACTCAAGAGAGGCCTTTCATGGCCTTGCACATGGTAATGTCTGCTTCAGGCAGGCAATTCCTGTAGGCCAAGGACTTGAATCTCTTTAGTTCTGTGTGTGACAGAGCTACCTGGTTTCTGACATTTAACTAGGTTAGATGGAATCTGGTGAATTATAGGTTTGAAGGAGAATGCTATTCCTGATCTTCATCTTCCATTTCATGAACCTGTGGAGTGGAGCCATCAGAGAGAGGACAACAGAAGAAAGAAGGCTTTGTTAATCGGACAAGGTTTTGAAATTTCAGGAGCCGCAAGAAGGGTCTCTCTTCTCCCTCCAAAATATACTGCAGTCTGATTCCTTTAATTCTCTAATTAATAATGGGGTTAGTAATACTTCAATCAAGGATGGTCTTATGTTAAAATATAACTATCTCCTGGGTATTACTCTCTTCAGTTATAGACTTTATGGTGAATGAGTTGCTGAACTCAGATAAGGCAAATGAAAAAGGAAGTCTGAGGGTCTGGTGGCCTGATTTGGGTGGGAATGATGGAGAGTGGTTCTGAGGGTCATAGGAAATGAAAAGTGAGGCCAATGGAAGAGAAACTTCTAGTTTTCTTTGGGAATTTTCTTGAGAAGAATTGAACAAGATGTGTGCATGTTATATCAGTATGTGTGCATGCATGTGGTGTGTGTGTGTGTGTGTATGTGTGTGTGTGTGTGTGTAGGGAGGCAGGCAGTACACAGTGATGCTTTCTTAGATACCCAATACGCCACTCATGTAAAATCACCATTTATCTTTTTTTGATCTCTAGCCTGTTGCACAACCATGTATTTATTGGCCACCCAAACCACTTCCTCTGGTCATGGTGGCCTCTGTTTCTGTGGTAACATAGGAAATCAGGACTGTGGATAATGTTGCATCAGAAAAGCTTTTATCGTCACTTGGTTTAAGCTTGACAGAGAAATTGAGCTAGCACCTCCACAGAGAGATCATCCACTGACTTAAAATGACCCTGTCCCTATGCCCGAACCCTCCAAATCCAAAGTGTGCTTACTCCTTGTCTTCTGTCTCTCCCCCTTCTGACAACCTTTATCAAACAGATGATGCATTGAAAGTGGTCATCAAAGAAGATTTACAAAGAGGTGGTTGGAAAAGAACCAAAAAATGATGATAAATCACTTCAGAACCAGCCTTACGCCTGAGGGAACAGAGGAAGGAGAGTTTGTTGTTGGACCCAGGTGGAACTCACCCACTTTCAAGACAATGGCTGGGCAGGGAGAGAACAGGGCAGAATCAAAATCTTGATATTTCTCTCTTCAGCTGATTCCTTTATTGGTGGAAGAACCCCAAGAGAAGTATGAGGACCAGGGTCCATAGAGGTCAGCTTCCTGGGGCACAGAGCAGGGCAGAGAAGGGGAGGGAATTGTTTGGGGAGGGCAAATGGAAAACATATGGCACTAGCACAGTTTCCCTATAAGCTGCCAGGATTAAATATAATGATCTGTAAAAGCATTTAGCACAGCACCCGGCACATGATAAGTACCCTATAAATGTAGTCTAGTGATAGTAGTAATAGTGGTACTGATAATCAGATTAGGATATTTTTACTACATTTTAGCTGAACCATCTCTACGGCCTCTCCTGGTGCCCTAATCATTACCTTACATTTCATATCCCAGTGTTATTATGAAATGGACTTAAGTAAGACCTGTTTGTCTTGTCCAAGTCACACCTGCAGGTATGAATTTATAGCTACACGCCTCTTTAATTTTGATAGATGGAAATGTAATTTAATTATCATTTAGCTATGCTGAATTCTGGAGATTACATGTATAAGGCATTATAGCCTTAATGGGCACCCATGACAAAGAAATACCCAAGTGTGTCTCTTTCTCAATTTATACCTCAATGCCGCTTCTGGGGAAGAGGGGATGGAGCATGAGCTTTAAGTTGAATGGGTAGGTGTATGGCTAAGGACATTCAATAGAACCAACATTCCCTTCCCCTCCCCCTCCCTCCTCTTCTGTGTGTGTGTGTGTGTGTGTGTGCGCGCAGAATGTGTGAGTTGTACCTAAGGCAGTGCAGTTGCAGATAGTTATGTTTGAGAGGTTGATCCACTTGGTTGCATGTCGTTGAAGTTGGCTCATTCTCATGGCTTTAGAGTGTTCTGTGGGATGACTATGCCACAGTTTACACAGCTATACTTTAGGTAATGCGTGTAAGTTGTTTCTAAGTTTTGACTTTTATGAACAGTGCTGCCATCATCATTCTTACACATGCCTTTTGAGAACACATTTGTGCATTTTTGTTTTGTATATATCTTGAAGTAGAATTGTAGACAGGGAATACATACATATGTTTGATTTTAGAAGTCCAGTTGCTCTCCATTGCACACAGAGCCCACATGTTTGATTTTAATAGATACCAGAAAATAATTTTCCAAAGTGATCGTACCCATGTACATTCCCACAAATAGAATATATTTTAAGATCTGTAAAATTCTGTTAAATTCATAATATGATTTTACAAAAATATAGTTTGAATCATGTGAAAAATGGGTATGTTTTTGTTCTCTTTTGTTGACATCCTATTTTAGTTATATTCTAATATTGCAAGGCGCAGCCTCATTTCTGTGAGCTTAGCTTGTTGGCAGGGGTTTGTTATGGTAAAGATTCATATGCACACAAATTAGAAAAAGCTGAATTGTGTTGCTTTAGGAAGGGTATAAAAATGCACAGGGCCAGGCTGTGGGATCTGGAGTGTTCTGCTCATTGCGCTTGCTTCTTCCTGTAAGCTGTGCTGGTGTCCTGGGGGTGGGCCGGTCCAGCCTCTCTGGGCCTGTGTTCAGCAGGAAGTTACCATAGGTTCTACTGTGAACCAGCATCAGTTCTAACTGTGTCGTCATCTCTTCCGGTTGCTCCCCCCGCCATGCGGCTTGCAAACATTTGATTCTCACCTTTACTGAAGGGGAGCTACTCTGTGCCTCCAGTCGTTAAGGCTTCCAGCCCCTTTCTGAGCTCTGCACCATTCCAAGCCCATCTGAGTGCTACCTGCTCTCATCCCTTCCCAGGAGCAGGCGCCTGCACCAGTGGCTTTCTAGATCCAGGGGTTGGCAGACACCCTTTGTTTATGTTAGATGCCAAGTGAATTACACAGAATCAGAAGAATGTCATAGGAAAACTTTAGCAACCATTATTTTGAAATAAGAACACAGAGATCTTTTTTATATTAGATACCTTTTTAAAAAATATTTTTTTATTGATTTCAGAGAGGAAGGGAGAGGGAGAGAGAGAAGAAACATCAGTGATGAGAGAGAATCATTGATTGGCTGCCTCCTGTATGTCCCACACTGGGGATCGAGCCCACAACCTGGGATTGTGCCCTCACTGGGAATCAACCATGACCTATTGGTTCAACCACTGAGCCACACCAGCTGAGTTATAATAGATATCTTAATGCAGATCTCTGCTAAGACTTACTAATGTTTTTGTGCATCTTTATAGCTTAAAAAACAAGGGGTAGAACTTGCCATTTTGTGCTGATTTAGTCTATGCTGGTTAAACGAGTGTTGATTAAGGAAGGAATCTATTATGAGGGGCAGGGAGGACCAGTCTAAACAGTTCTGTACTTCATGGGCAAACTGGGTAGAGTCGAGGTTCTCTTTATGGAACTCAACGCGGAAACCATTTATTCCCGAAACCACCACCTCTTGTTACTTCCTGGAATCCTTTATTGTTTCAGCGAGTTTAATGATAATATGGGAAGTGAGAGCCAACATTTATACTCTTGCTTTTAGCTTCTAGACTCTCAAGATAGAGGGCCTGTCTGTTTCACCTGCTCTGCCTTCTGGGATTACAGAGAGTTCCCCCTGGGGAATTTCTTGGCCCAACTCATGCTTAATGTTTTTAGTTAATGCTCACTCTGTCATTGTCTCTGTGGTTGGCAGGAGAATATATGGCCTATGCAAATACAGTCCTACTTTACATTCTTTATGCACACCTCGACAGATATTTCCGTAGCTCCTCTGAACGGGAGGCAGGGCTGTTACGAACTGTTGTGGTGGAAAAAGGTTGGGCTTCTGCTGACTTCAAGACCTCACCATCACAGCACACACTGAAGATCCTAATGAGAGAATGCATGAAAGATAACCTGACCTAGTGGTGGGATTTACACATGTGATGCTTTTCTGAAAGTGACCAGTGGTAGACAGTGCATGTGCAGGACCAGTGTTCTTGTTCTAACAGGGTAATTGAACTAACAGGGTAATTAAAAATCGGGACTAACTTGTCATTTCACTGCTGTATTCCTATGAATAAATTAAACTTTAAGCATTATTTAAGGCTTCAAAGTAATGTATTTAGCATTTTTTTTACAGCAAGTCTGGAAGCTGGGCCTATTTCTAGAAGTGTTCTGCTCAGTAGCTAGCCTTTTGTGGAAACAGTCGATTTTAAACACTTGGTTTATTTAAATTACCCTTTTAAATTACTCTTTTTTTTTTTTTTTTTTTGCTTTCGAGAAAGATTGAAGATTTACAGGGACGTTTAGTGGCTTAGTCATCCATTTCCTTATGGATCATTCACATGTACCGATGCCAGGGAACATTTAAGTGATTAAAATGTTCTGAATGAACTTGTCATTTGAGAGTACTCTTTGAATGAATGTCTTTATTATATTGAAAGTATCCTACTAGTACGCTTTAGGCTTGCTTCCAAAATTAATTCATAAGTGGCTTTGGGTAACTTATCCGTAGAGTGTGTGTCTGAATAAATCCATGATGTATTTGGTTAAAGAATCTTTGTGGCTCTTGAAAGATATACAGGAATTTAATAGTCAGTATTGTTTATCAAATCTAGGGTGGTCATGTTTAAATAATACATTAAAGAATGAGATGACTCATTTTATAGCTTTTTATTGTTAATCTTAAATGCTGGAAAAAATAGATTCTTAAAAATCTCTAATATTTAAAACTCAAGTTACATATATCAATCTCAGTCTCATATACAAAAAAATCAAAACTTATAACATTGCTTACCAGCATAAACACCTTCTGCATCTTTTTGTGTAAGAGAATAGATTTGCCACGTTATACTGATTATTTGAAATTTTGCTTCTGTTTCCAATTTCAAATTCTTAAAAAGGTCCTGCTGAGCCAATGAACATGGGAGTGCTTACTTTTAAATTAGCCGGTGCTGCAGAACATGAAAGAAATCAGGAGGCTATTAACACACCCAGAAACAGTCCTTCCCTAGTCCTCGGTTGCTAAGCTAGCTTAGTGAAATTAAAATATGCAGACAAGACAGGGGAGGGAGGTGAGTTTTAAAACTATTTTCTTTTAAACTTTCCTTCCTTCCCACCCTTTTTTCCTTCCCACCCTCCTTTATGTCCCGAATCCAAGAGTGTTCACTAGAACTTCACATTCAGTATCTTCCCAATGCCAAGTGCTGGGCACAGGGAGGTGTGCTCGCTCCCTGCGTGTGCAGTAAGGGAAAAGGTGAATTACAGCACCCTCACTGCCAGACTTCAAAGGTTAATGCCCTTCTCGCAGCAGGCTTCCTGGTGACCTTCCGCAGACCACTCGCTCTGCGAAGGGAGAGGGAAGGGAAGCTCTCTCAGGGGCAGAGGTGGGAGATGGCACTTCATTTACACCCCAGGGTCCCTCCAGGGGGTTACTGTTCTGAGAGGAGCCTGGAGCACTTTGCTGAGAGTGCTGCCCTTCGGAGCATTGAAACAGAGGCTGCTTTCGCTGCGAAGGCCTCTCTTCTGAACTGTGGCTCCAGAGCCTCTCACCAGTTTCCTAAGACTCTGCTTCCGCTTCTTAGGACATCTCTCGGGGAGGGAAGGGGACCCCTGCAGCCCTGCCAGACCAGTTACCCAGCTCAGGGTGTGTAGACGCCATGGAAGAGAAACAACCCGTGGAGATGAAGCTTAGAAGGCCATCTATACACACGAACACCATTGTTGCTTTGGGCGGCAGGAGTTTAAAATGTTCCTGAATATTGACAATGATGTTGATGAATTAAAGAATAGAATCTGATTGGGACACATAGAGGTGGCTGTAATATGCATCATGATTTGTTCTTCTAAAGAGGAAAGTAGAAATCCAAAAACGGGGCTTTTAATGTGAGGGTTGATGTGTCAGATAAAACATTATTTATAAACATGTTTTGTGAACCATGAAGCACACATTATTAGAATTAGAGAATGCCCTAATATGAGTAATATTTTTTAAACATTAAACGTTAGGGCATTTTGCATGACAACTGTAGACATCAAAGCCAGCGAGTGGTGTTAACGATCAGCTGGGCTCTTATTTCATGGATGCAATTAACGAAGGGCAGTGATTTGTCTTACGGTTCCCAGGCTGACTAGACCCTGGCCTAGAACCCTGATATCCAGGTAGCCTCCTGGTGCTCTTCCTCCTTCACGTGGCTCCGTCAGTCTTGAAGTTTCCACGATGGACCTCAAATCTGTGTTGTTGAAACTTTCACACATGGAACTGGCGGTTACTTAGCATATTGCACATACAGCACATACTATCGTCCAAAGGAATTATGTGGTGCATCAGTTCCCTGCAGCTGCTGTAACAAATTAACACGAACTTGTTGAATGAAAACAACAACATTTTTCAAAGCCCCAGAAGCCAGAAGTCTGGAATGGAGTTGCCAGCAGGGCTACCCTCCCCAGAAGCCCTGGAGGGAATCTGTTCCTGCCTCCTCCAGCTTCTGGTGGCGGGTGCCATTCCCTGACTGTGACCGCGTCACTCCGATCTCTGCCTCTGTCTTCACATCGCCTTCCTCTGTGAGTGTGTCCCATCCCCTCTGCCTCTCTCTTACAAGGATACTTGTGACGCATGTAGGGCCCACCAAGATAATTGGGATAATCTCATCTTAAATCCTAAATTTATTCACATTTGTGAAAACTACCATGCAAGGAAATACAGGTTCCAAGGGACTCAAGTCTTTGGAGGGTCACTATTCAGCCCAGAGTTAGGAAATACATTTCCTTGGAAACCTATACATTTAACCAACAAGATATTCTATTCTCTTCATTTGTCCGAACCCTCTTCTGATAACCTCCTAGCTATTGAGTTATACGGGCTTTGGGAGGTCAAGAACCCAGACAGAATGGCTGGAATTACCAGTCTCAACAGCAGCCACTGACAGACACGTGTGTGGGCAAAGAGGAGCCCACTGGTGTGAAGATTCACTGAGATGATGCAAAGAAAAGGTGATGATTAAGTACCACTTTCTCAAAGTACAGAAAACCTTGTATTAGTAATAATTAGTGGACTGTTAGCCCTTTCTCTTATGAGTCTGTTAAGCTGATTTCATCAGAAACCTAAAAAAATTACTTTCAGCACCTGGATGTACGAAAGATCAGTATGAAGTTCAGGTTCTACTACTCATCCTCCACAACTACTGATATTTCCTAATTCATTTATAACTCACTCCCCGACGACCTCCAAAAGTGACATAAAGTGGCTTATCATGGGAGACATGCGGGTAGAAATAAAACTTGCAGCAATTATAGAGGGAAAGGGAAATAAATGTGCCTTTTGAACCTAGAGAATGAATACTAATACTAATAATGAGTGCTACTTCTAAGCTTCCTGGCAGGGGAATCCGGTAGCACAAGGCTCATACGTAGTGTTTTCTTTACTGCTTCCCCATCCAAGCTGAGATTGTTATAGAAATGGTAGTGACCACCTCCAGTCTTGGTTATTCTCTCCAGACACAAGTTAGTTTTGATTTACAATGACATGAGCTCTTCTAATTTTTACATACTATATTACACGGGCTTGAGTAATTTTGGGGCATGGTTTTAGATTTTATACCACGATATTGAATCAACCTGTGGTAGTAAGTGCTATGCCTAAAGGAGACTGTGTCATTGTCTTTTACCTGTGCACATTTTATTAAGGTCGTACTTTTTCTTCAAGGTCGGTTTGTTTCTCACTGAATCCCATTACCTGACTCAAGGCATCTTTTGAGTAAATCTTCTTATCTGAAGGCTCTAACCATGTCTATGTGCCAAGTTTATACATATTACACTGTCAAGTGGTGTGCTGTTTTACTCAGCCGTTGCTTAACTGAAAATCTACTGACTTTCACTAAGAAAATCTGAGACAGCATTCCATAGGTGGTCTGAACTGAAGGCAAATATGGGCAGTGAGTAGACCAATTCTAGACAGATGGGTAAGGAAGCTGTGAGAATGCGTGTGAGTGGAATCGTGATTAAACATCAGCACAGCAGCGCAGTCGGGGATTGTAAACATGTGTGGGCTTACTGTATCGGTTTTATATAGCCTAACCAAATTAAAACAATATTTTGTGTGAGCGTTAAACATTTCTTTCTTAAGATGGAGAACTATGGGGGTTGCTAATTTTCCACGCAAGTTGCTCACCTCTCTTTGAGAACTTAGTGTTTTCTGCAGCCAGTTCAGCACGTGAGAGGGCAAGCAGTGAACCCTGCTTTCCTCGTGGCACAGAGTCTGCCCCTGATTCCTCTGGGCTGTTTCAGCTTGTGTACCTCTGCTCCCAGGCTCAACTGGAGCATCACTTCTCGGAAAGCATCTCAGAGCACCTTTCACATGGATAACTGGTTAATACAGTAGGGAGCAGTGACAATAAACTGGCAGGCTACCTATGGGAACATGCGCTGGCTTAATGATTCTCAGGCTATTTTAGGTAGAAAAGTTTGGGCTTGAAAGAAAAATCTATTTCAAAAGAATGGAAATAATTTATTCATTCCAGAAATAATTATTGTACATACTATATGGTATTTTAGACACTGGGAATACAAATGATGAATAATACAGTCTACAGTCCAATGGGGAAGATAGACAGTTTCAAGTTAACAAAGGAAGAAAAATGTAATTACATATGTGATTAAGGTAGCGCAAGACAATGAGCACATTGTGTCTGAGAAATAAAGTTGTTGCAGTCGGTTTGAAATGTGGGAGCCAGAATTTTGAGCACCATCTGAAATCACTTTTTATGAGAAAGCAGTAATTCTCAGAATGATACCTTAAAAATTTATATATGAAGGTAAACTTATTTTATAACTTCACATGACATAATCTTTCCAAGATGATAATGGATTTAATATGTGATTTATTAAATCCATTATTATTTAATTTATGTGAAATGTACTAGACTCTGACATGTGGATTAAAATTTTTTAACTTTCAAAATTTCAATAATGCTCTAACAAATATCATGTGAAATAGTGACAGGCATGCCTGGCTTGGTGGGAGGCAGATGCTGTTGGGAGGGACAGATGCACGGTTCCAGTTGGTAGCCACACATTTGAAGTTCTGGCTGATCAATAGAGTCTTTCACTTCCAGGGTCAAGGTGATAGAGAGGGGGCTGGAGAAGGAGTAAAAGAGCTACACGCTACAGCTTGTGCTGTTCACAAAAAGCAAAGGGGTTTTGTGTGAGAAGATTGCTCTCCCCCAACTTGAAAACACTAGCCTTTGCCCAGCCTGGAGCTCTCTCTCACTTCGCTGGAAACCCCACGTTCATAACCTGCACCACTGTATGCCACGTGAGCGCCAGGGCTGGGGCTGGTGGAAATGTTCGGGGGTCAGAGGCAGCTCTGCGTCCGAACCCTAGCGACTCTGTCCAGCTCTGTGACCTGAGCACGTTATCTAACTTCTTTGATTGACACCTTCGTTGACTCTAAAACGGGGGAGAATAAAACCTCCCTTATACGGTTGTGTGAGAATGACTGGTATGGCCATGGCCAAGGCATCTTGTACACTGTCTGGCTCTTGCTCAGTTCTGCTGGGTCCTTAAGGCTCAGCCCTGAAAGCACCCAGGGTCACACAGCTCAGTCTCAGGTCATTTTCATGTCATGTCGCCTGTAAGTGTCCTTCCTCCCACCCTGTAGTGAGAATCTTGAGGGCAGCAAACCTACTTCATGCTTCTTTTCTACCTTCCATTGCACCTAGCAGAGTCCACATACCAAACCAGCACATAATAAATGTTTCCATTTAACCTCTGACTTTTGGAAATTTGCTTAAAATCAGGGACCCTGATGGCATGCAGGGTGGTGCTTTTTCACTCTGTGCCTCCACAGGTTTTGGTCCGGGGGTGATGAAGGGAGGCAGGAGGTGGCACCATAGAAAATCAACTCTTAAAATCCTGATGGTGAGTAGGAAAATAAACCGTCATGTTATTTGATAACCTCTGTGCATAGCCCAAAATGCATAATGCCTTTTATTATTATGAAAACCGCAGTGAAGGGTGTGATGCCCATTTAGCATGCTCCAAAACACAATGGGACTTCACCTTTGCGAGGAACAATAGTCATGGGGCCAAAGACCTTCGGTTCTGGCCAATTTTGACCATCTGCTTCCTCCTGGGACAGTCTGGAATTATCTTAGGGGACCCAGCCTTACAGCTGGGCTGGGAGCAGAGGGCCTGGGTGAAACGGTGATATCTGAGAAGGTCCAGGTTGGCTAAGCGTGGAGGGTGGCAATGCCCTTGCCCCATGAATCTGCAGACACTGCATCTGTCCTTCGGTGCCGTCAGCACTGATTACCTCTCACAATGAGGGGATCTAGGAAAAGTCTTCCACATAGTCGGTCCTCAATCCTTAATTAATGAGTGAAAGGAGAAAAAAAGAAAAGAGATGTTTTCTTTGTATATCTCCATGTAACCCTAAGATTTCCAAGCTGATCTTGGGCATTGTTCTGGCACAGTATAAAGATTTGGACAGACCCATGCTGTATGTTGTGATGATACTTGGCTTATTGATTTCTCAGCTCTAAGAAAATCTTTCTTCTGGCAATAGGGCAGGATAATGGGGTTCTTTTCTGTAATGCTTTGGGAATAACATAGTTGTCCAAAATGCTGAACTTTGTTCTGCAAAGTTATAACCCAAAACAGATAATTAAGCAAGTTTATGTGTATTCCCTGAGCAACACTACTCAAATATTCATTCACTCAACAGTAAACAAGTATTCTATTATTCTAGGTTGTATGGGAATTTCAAAGATAAATAAATTCTATCTTTTACACTTAAAGACATTACAATTATTTATGACTGTAATTTCATATCTTGAAGTTATTAATGGTGGTAAAATGGTAAAATATTTTTACACTCATATGCCCCATAAAGGAAATTCCCTCTTGGGAAAGAAAGTGGGCTGATCAACAAACAGATCTAAATCTCCCAGTGGTCGGCAAACTGCGGCTCGCGAGCCACATGCGGCCCTTTGGCCCCTTGAGTGGGGCTCTTCCACAAAATACCACGTGCGGGTGCGCATGTACAGTGCGATTGAAACTTCGTGGCCCATGCACAGAAGTCAGTATTTTGTGGAAGAGCCACACTCAAGGGGCCAAAGAGTCACATGTGGCTCGCGAGCCGCAGTTTGCCGACCACTTGTCTATCCCATTGGCAGTTATATTTCTCATTGCAGATGAATACTTAATTTAAGTCTTTTTTTAAATGTGAGTTTGAATATCATTTTTTCAGTTTTGGCACATCCCTGAGATAACACTGGAGTCCCAGACTTTTCCATATACTTTGAATAGAGCTACCAAGGGGGACTTTTCCTGGGTGGCCTGGGAAAACTCCTATATAAACAGTAAGAACGCTGATAAATGAGTGTTTGGGGGGTGGTAATTATCACATAACTTTTATGGAAATCTGAATAATGTTAGATTATAAATTTTTAAAATAGTGATCAATAACCTGTTTAGGCGATTTGTCTAGAGCCATTGGACCAAATATTTTGTTCAGATTGCAAATAGAGTCTATCATATTTGTGATGGGGTCATTTGTTGTCTCTTCATAGGTTTGGTTTATAAGGCTCATCTCAAAGTCTTTTTTAAAAAAGGATTCCTGGGCACTGTGTCTGAGATCTTGGTAGAAGCCATCAGGTGGGTGGGTGGTATAACTATTGCTTTCATAGACTCATGAAGTATTTTCACAGTGTCCTCTTGGGAACAAAGTATATTCCTGGGACAGATTTCCATGATCCAGCAAACTTGAAAAATTCTGGCTAAGACAGCTTTCTTCTGCAAGATTTCTCAGAGCCTTTAATAAATAATACACACGTGACTCTCAAGACAGGGATATTTGATGCTGATTTTCACAGACTTTTTTTCTTTTTCTTTCTGGAGCTTACTTTTCATGGACCACGTTTTAGGAAAGTTGGATGTCATGGTTAAGCTACTTATAGTTACAAATGGCTTAGAGAGGGAGCTGAAGGGAGAGAGGGAACCAGTGGAAGAGGCTAGTTATCATTCCTCTGTTCAGGGGACGAGGCTGAGGCAGGTGTTAGTGATCTGCCCCTCATGGATGGAAGGCAGATCCCCAGACTGTGCTTTGGTATCATCGCACATTTTACAATTTGAAGAAATAAAAAAATATCTGGAAGGAGTTTAGTAATTTCCTTAAAAATATCAGTAGTGCAAGAGTTTCCTAACCTCATTAGAACTTTTTATTTTAAGAGCGAACACGTTTTTAGACTATGCAGATTTCAACAGGAATGGAGTCGGATTGCTGCTGGTCTTCTGTGGAACTTCAGATGAACGTATAGCTGTCAGATGGTGGTTCCTCTGCTTCAGACGCCTTGTAAATCAAAACCTGTTGGGAGGGTTTATCCTGTTTTCCACTTAGCAGAGAGAAGGAATGTTTTTATTCTTCACGCAGTTCCTTTTTTCACTCTATTTCCCATCCCCTCACTCCCCCTCACCCCTGACTAAATGGAACTGGTTATCCTTCATGTGACCCCGGAAGAGAGAGGCCCACAGCCACTTTTTGTACACAGACCTTGTGTACCTCACATCAATGTTGACCTTTCTTTATCCATGGAGAAGGGCATTCAGTGCCTCCTTTCTCACCAAGTCCCTTGGCTTTTGATGTTCAGAGTTGTTACAAAAGCGAACTTGAGGTTTCATGGAATTATTTTCTTTGACTGAGGTGACTTCTCAAGTGGCTTCTTTCTGGCCTATTCATTTGGATGGTTCCATGTTGGAACTTCCTTTTTCTTTTTAGCGAACACATATTTTACGTCTCTTTAAAGAGAAGAGATTTCAAACAAGTTATATAATGATTTTTCAAACATGTGAAATTGGGTACAGTTGGATTAAGAAATGAACAAATAAATGAATGATAATTCCTGACTTGGTGTATTTATAGCATATCAATGGAGGAATAACTAGGTTTACTATGTTGTTCACAGTACGGTCATGAATTTTAGCTGGTGTCTGAGATTGCCCTCATGCTGAGACTACAAGTAATTCATCCTCCTAAAGACTCCTGTGGGACTTTTCTGATGGTTCTCATGTCTAATAATTTTTGGCATTCCTCATTGCTTATTGTACTTCATTGTATGGGTCCAACGCTAGAAAGTCAGATTGATTTTTCTGTCTTACCAAACTCAGAAAACATAATTATTTCACAAACACATAACACATTTTCTACTTGATAGCGTCATTAGAAATTATAGTTTTCCTCGGTGAGGATGAGAAGTGCATTGTTTGAGATCTAAGTTGCTTCAGTGGCAGGCATTTTTGTGTATTGTTATCACTGTACCTTTGAGGAGCAGCCAGAAGCAGGAAAAGCACTGTGTTAGACAAACGATGGAGGGAATACCATGTGGCCGATGGCTGTGCTTGGCATCACCAATGGGGACTGGGAACCCTTTGCCAACTACAGGCAGGAGGGACCCCCTGCAGCCAGTGTCAGATGTGGTCATGCTCCCAGCCATGCCCCTTTCTGTCTTGCTTTTGTTGAAATTGGGGGCAGCAGGCACTGCCTGGTGATGGTGCTGTCGCCTTGCTCTGTCATCCAGAATTTTGAATCCCACAATCACTGAAAACGAAGAGGTTTTCCTCAAATTAGGGGAAGGAGTTTAGGAAGAAGTTTAGGAAGCAGAGAAAGTGGTAATGAAGGTTTTAATAGGCTTCCCTCTTTGTGTGGGTTAATGTGGTTTTACATGTATATCTACAAATGCAAGGCACCAGCAATAACATGATGATGATAATAGAAGTATTATCATTCATTAGGCACTCACTATGTGCCTGACCAGTGTCACTGCCTCACGGTCATCATTGCAGTTGATTTGCTTACCTGCACTCTGAGGTAGTGCACTGTTCGAACACGAAACAGCTCAATACCCACTTACTGAAAATAAGGAGAAAACAGCTGCTTGGAGAGGTTAGTGGAGCACCTGAGCTGAGTTTGCTCAGTGCACGACAGACAATTCCAGTCAGACCATTTCTCCTCCACCTTCTCTGCTGTGACCGGGGAGGCATGGTGGGTAACTGTGCACGGACAAGTGAGTGTTGTACCAGGGAGCATGGACTTCCCATGTTCATAGACACGTGGGTCTGCCAGAGAGTTCCCATTTTGTTTCATTTTACAATTTATTGAAAGGTTCAAGATTGGTGAGCTTAATTAAAATATCAACTCCTTAATAAGGTGCCCTAAGTCATCTTTAAACAAAATCCTGTATGTCATATCTTAGTTGCTTTAGCAATGTAATGTTAAATAAATATATTCTACTTTGTGATTGCATCGTTATTGAATTTTAAAAAATATGATTTGGTTTTAACATGGTGAATCAGTAGAGTGATTTAGGGATTGGCTTATGACCTGGGATGCAGTTATCAGAATATTTTCAGTAAGTGGGTATTGAGCTTAAAACAACATGTTTAGTATTAGAATTGGTTGCTTTTAAATGATATCTACTTTATTTGGAAACATCAGCAACATTAAAGGAAGGAGTGAGGTTTTATATTTATCAACTTTAAGGATTAATCACTAGCAGTACTAGATCTGTTCTCACACATCATTTTTGGCTTTATGTTATTGTTATTCATAAATGTGTCTTGTTTTCCCCAATTAAATTGGAAGCACTTTGAGGTTTTTTTTCTCATTTCATAGGCCTTGAATAAATATTTCTATCACAAATGACTGACTATTTACTTGTTACTGTCTAACTTATGCCTGTTAATATGTTGGGTGACAATAAAAAACTTTAAGCCCGGCCAGTGTGACCCAGTGATTGAGTATTGACTCATGGACCAGAAGGTCACCAGTTCAATTCCAGATCAGGGCACATGCCTGAGTTATGGTCTTGATTTCCAGTAGGAGGCATGCAGGGGGCAGCCAATCAATGATATTTCTTTCTCATCCATGTTTCTACCTCTATCCCTCTCCCTTCCTCTCTCTCTAAAAATCAATAAAAGCATATTTAAAAAAATAATTGGAGAGCACCAATCACATAGCATTGTTCTGTAAGGCTAGCACCTCTAGACCCAGGTTAGCTTTATTCTTTGGGCCACGGGTGTGTAAAATTCAGTGGATGTGAAGCTTACTTCTGCCTATGTATTCAGAGAGACATAAAGTATTGATTCTCCTCCTTGGAGAAAAAGGCAAGTTAATGACTACATTTTCTTTGTGATCTCTATGATGGCTTTATCACAGATGTCTCCAAAAAACCAATCATTTTCTAAGAACAAGTCTGTCTGTGTGCTAACAGACTGTGAAAACCTGTCAGTTTCTTTTCTTTTCTTTCTTTTTAAACCAGAAGCCAAAAGAAGTCAGCTTTTAAATATTTGGATGTTTTTCTCTGAGATATGGCTGAACGAACTAGGCATATACATTGGCGTTAACATTTCTAAATCAGGCTCAAAATAAAGGAGATTTTTAAAAAAAACTCCCTCCAATCCCTATATTAATTGTCATTTTAATTAAAGCTTCTGTTTCTTATCCATGGCAGGAGATTGCCCCAGAAAGATAAAGTGAGACTGTGTGTGTTGCTGGCTTTTATGAAGGGAAAACTAGTATTCAGAAAACCAAGCAGGCAGATAAATTTGCCATTACTTAAAAAAAAATTTTGCTAAGCATCAGGTGAACCACATTATTAGCTGATTAACATATTTTTCTTTAGATTATTGCATTTTCTAATCTAATTTCGGGGTGGGTTTGGGGGTTACGCTAATGTGTGCTAGACTCTTCTAACACAGACTGCTTTCGGGAGATAAGGGAATCTGGAACCAGAAATCACTTTTCATTGGAAATTTTATTTATTCAGGTTACTACAAGGTTGTGAGATCAAACAAGAATATACTTGAAAGAGCTTTGTAAAATATTACTTATCATCTTAATTACTGCTGTCTGGACAACAGAGTGAAACGCCTGTTTATTCAGCCCCTCCTTCGGGCCCACGTTGCTCGTGTAGGAAATTGGGAATACTCTCTGGTGTGTCTGTTTAAAAGCTGAGAACTGGGACTTGGGGTTTGCTGCTCAAGGAACCCCAGTCACATGTCCTGAACTTTACAAATCCAATCAATACAAAGTCAGCAGGTAGGAGCAAAGAACCGTGTCGCCATTCCGCTCAGCTTCCAGGCCAAGTTGAAAATGCATTTTATTGTAGAACAGGTAAATTTTGATTCTTGTTAATGCAACACAAAAGAATAATTTTAACGGTGGAGATGGACCTAGACTGTGAACCTCAAAGATAAAATGCAATCAGGGAAGCCCCAAAGGCTAGTCAGTGCCCTGAGCACACAGAGTTAGCAGGAGCAGCGTGCACCCCTTTCCATGGCCTCATCTTAACGAAACCCCATCATCTGAAGGCACTCCTGTGGGTGCAGGTTCTCCTCACAGAGGCTCTCCTTCGTTGCTGTGTTTCCAAACAAGTGCCCCATAGCTGGAGGGAACCCCGCTGGAGGGGCCTGGACCTCCCCGGCCTGGAAGTGCATGCACATGGGGGTTTGGAGATGTCAGGTGCCCCCAGTGGAGCTGGTGTTACCCCGAGTTTCCTCACGGAAGCCAGGACAGTGCACGCCCCTTGAGGACAGCGCCTGAGCGGTTGTGTTCCCCTCATGCATGTCAGGCCACCCATATTCAGAACAGGCGTGGTTGACTGAGGCACCCAATGCCCAACTGCCAAACCTGGGACTCCTCATCAGCTTCCTCTTGCTTACCTCAGTGCGGCTTTGGAAATCACCCATCTCTCCCCGTTTCAGATTTTCTTCACTTTTCTGATTCTCCTTTTACATGAGCACTTGCTACTTTTTTTTTCCCCTCTGAGTCCCAGTCCCACCCCCTCAAGCTGGCTATTTTCTATGATCCGGTTCCCAACCCTCTTATTTATTTATTTATTTATTTATTCATTCATTCATTTATTTATTTTTGTCTGGCTGACTGTGCATTAGAATCACCTAGGAGTCACCGGCTACAAGTTAAGTTACAGACTTAATGTCCCTTTATACCTCAGTGTATATTTCTAAAAAACAAGGGCATTCTCTTATATAACCACAATACAGTGATCAAAATCAGAAAAGTAACATTAATAATACTAACATCAAACCTATAGATTTGATTCAAATGTTATGAATTGTGCCACTACTGTTCTTCACAGCAAAGGGGATAAAACAATTTTTGTGGTTTAGGAATTCAGTCCAGGATCACAAGTAGCTTTTTGCTCTCATTTTTGTGGTCTTTTAGTTTGGAGCAGTTCTTCAGTATTTCTTTGTTTTTCATGACCTTGACATTTTTGAAGTGCACAGGCCAGTTATTTTGGGTTTGTCTGATGTTTCCTAATGATTAGATTGAGATTATAGATTTTTTGGCAGGAATACCACAGAAATGATGTCGTGCCCTTTTTGAATGTCTCATATATCAGGGCACATGATACCTACATGTGCCAGTTTTTTTTCTGGTTACTTAGTTAACCTGTCCATAACATTTCTACAGTGTAAATTTCTCCTTCTTATAATTACTAGCTACCTTGTGAGGAGATACTTTGAGGCTATGAAAATAAATAGATCTATTATGGATAATAAGGGTCAGGTTCTGCATTGTTGAAGGGGATCATACATATAGAAAGATAAACGCCTAGAATGAACCCATGTAATGTTGGATCAGGATTGGAGATAATAGTTTGAACACATGGTTTTTATATCTTTGTAGATATAGGTGTCTATCTATCTATCTATCTATCTAATCTAATCTATCCATCTATCCATCCGTCCATCTATCTATCCTCCTAGCTCTGTCTTCTGAGAGGATAAAGAAGAAATGGTAACTTGGTAGCAGTCATATCTTGTTTTTCAAATACCATTCTCTGACTAAATAAACCAGATTTTTTTTTCTTGCTGGGACAGATAAGGAACAAGATAGATTGGAGCAGCTTGTTTCAACAGAAAGTAAGGGAGTGAGCTGAGAATGATGGTGACATGTCCAAAGGACACGGGAGCCGCTTGAAGGGGTAACTTTGCTAGCCAAATATGGAGCAATTTGAACACAAAAATAAGTGGTAATGATAGACAGAATAAAATATGAATCCATGACTCCAAACTCATATAAAAAAAAATAAATGGAGAAAGAAAGAAAAAAGAAAGAAGGAAAATAAATCCTTATAGCAGAATTTCAACAAATAAATGTAGAAGGAATGATTGAATGAAATGACTACTTATCAGCTACTAAAGTAATGGTTGGTTGAGGCCAACATCAGGAAATGGATTCTTCCAGCTGTTATTAATGTTGGATTTGCTCTTTCTGACATCTCCCTCCTCCATCATTCAGTCCACAGCTTTCAGCACACAATTAGGTCCCATCTGTCCTCACCCTGGCCTTCCCTTGGCCCAGGCTGCCATGTGCCCGAGTATCGAAGACCAGGAAATATCCTGCTCTCCCATGATGGGATTCATATCTTATCCTATCTGTTCAGATTCTTCAGGCTTCCCGAGAAAACATCTAGCTGCGTTTATATCAGTGTGCACCAAGATGAGAGCTAGAGAGATGCCCAGGAAGCATCTTCCCAGCTCGGCTAATGGGAGTGCATTTTCAAACACACTCTTGGTAAATCCAGATAGGAAAGAGGGGCTATTACAGCCCTCTGTTTGGGAGCAGATAAAGGGAGTCTGTTGAGGGCAAATAGACTTTTGGGCCTCCTCCTCTGTCATAGTTTGGTAGTTAATTTCTTGTTTTACCGTAAAGAAAGGTTTTGAGAATCGACCTAAGCTGTTTGGTCATGCACAACCCTTAGTTGTTGCTGTTGTTTTTGTTGTTCTGTTTTGTTTTGTTTTGTTTGCTTCTCCTTGGTTCACAATTCAAGAGACTTGAGGTGAGTGAGTTTTATCTCCTATTCAAAACGTTGCTACTATATCATAATAAAAGCAGCTGTAAGACTGATTACTAAAACATAGAAACATTTCAGTAAACTCTTATTCACAAGCAAGCAACTAAGCAAAAACCAATTCATACAGCTTGCTTTATGACTTGTTATGGAGTTCCAGTTCCACTGCCTTGCAAATGTTTCTTCAGAGCAGACAGGGCCACATTGAGAGGCTGAATTCTGTTACCCGTATCACAACTACCAGGCAACCCCAAATCTTTTTAAACAATAGGTGGGTACTGGGCCTTTAGAGTCACACCTCAGGTCTGTCTCCAGAGAGCCTCCCTGGATCTTATATTCTGTTCACGCTCGAGTGGAGAGTGTCTCAAATATTTTGCTACTTCACATATTCTTGACTATTTTTCATTTGACTCATGATAATCCATTTCTAGAGTCTTCATATTACTTAATAAGCCACTGGTTTCACCAATTAAAACACATGGCTAACATTTATTACATTGATGGTCAAAGTCTTAGGTTTTAATATGGATAATAGAAATACTTATAATAAAAACATAGTTAATAGAAATATTTACCATGATTGCTTTCGGAGTGCCGCTTTCTAATAGGATAGGGCCTGAATGTGGATCTTGTTTAGGGCAACCTGCTGCCCATAGTTAAAACTTGAATTAACTATAGCACACACACAACATTGCACTGTCCACACTGAAGTTTTAAAAAGCGAGTTACACAGTTGTAATGGAATCAGGAGAGGAGGGAATGGCCTAAGCACCAAGATACTGAGCATCCCGGTGCCAAGGTATTCTTGATGAAAGGCATTGGGAAAACACTACATTCTGTAATGCCATCTTCGAAATTAAAAGTGCACATTCGCTATTTAGAGGTCAATGTCCTGCAATAAAACAACCTTCTTAGCTTTAACTGACTCTGCATTCCCAAACTGGGTTGACCACAGAGTCCTTTTTCCATTGCCCCTTGAAATCAGTTTTCCTTGGGATATATTTAGGAAACACTGCTTCAGAGATTATAGAGAAGCTTGTTAAATCAAAGTCCATTTAACTGACACTCAGCATGCCCTTTCTAAAGCTCGAGGTTAAGTCTCCTCTCACTTGAGTTGTGTGCTTACAAAGTTAATTGAGTTTTTCCAAAACCTGTTTTTTCCATTTCTACTTGTAAAACAATACAGAATCCTATGAATTGTGAGTATAAATATAAAACTATTGTTTCTTTGAAAAATAAATGTAATGCTTTGAAAAGACACAGTAAAAGAGACTTGCTGAAAGTATTGTTAAATTAGGTGAGAGCAGGTAAAACTTTTAAAGATTTGGGGAAAAAATAATATAAAAAGATTTCTTGGGTAGATTGCTTTGCAAGTGTCTTTTAATTTATTGATGCATTTTAAAGAAACTGAAATGTATCATTGTTTAAGAAAGACTGGCTAATTCAAATTAGTGGAGATATAATCAAAGCCTTACATTGAAATAAAATGAAGTACATAAATAGCAATTTTTATTATTTCCTGCTTTTGCTGAATTTTTTTATTTTAAGTGACAAATTATAGGCCTGTGGGTGTCAGATAAAAGGCTTTGTGTTCTAGCAAGAGAAAATTAAAGAGGAGACGTCACAAAGGGGAGTGTCTCTGTTGTATGTTTTTAAATATTTAATGCAGATTTTGTCCACGTCTCTTGAGCCAGGCTCAGTTGTCTTTAAAATGTTAGCCACCCCTGACGTGTTGCCTTCTTTTTTTCTGGCTTTATTTGAAGTCTATGGGATTGCTTAGTGCCCATGATGCTGTTAAAAAAACGAGGGTTAGGCCCAGCCAGTATGGCTCAGTGGTTGAGCATCGACCTATGAACCAGGAGGTCACGGATTGATTCCCGGTCAGGGCACATGCCTGGGTTGTGGGCTCTATCTCCAGTAGGGGGCATGCAGGAGGCAGCCGATCAATGATTCTCTCTTATCATGTTTCTATCTCTTTCTCCCTCTCCCTTCCTCTCTGAAATCAATAAAAACATTTAAAAAAAGAGGGTTAGCATTTTAATTTCTTTTGGGGAGTGGTCCATACTTGTACACATGTTTATCCTTTTGAGTCCATTCCCCTGTTTCTAGTTTTGTAGCTGGGAACAGATTTTATCTATCACTAGTGTATTTTTTCAGTACTTGTAGTAAAAGTTCTTTTTCGAAAGCATGTGCAGTAAATAACATGTGATTTCTATCTGAGTTCTCTTAGGCTTGATTCCATGGCAGCCCACAACGAAGGTTAAGGTTATGTTGCTATTTAAGAATTTTTAAGATTTTTACTCATGTGCTTTGTAAACAAAACAATATTTTATTGTAGACCAATTTTTTTCTTTTGAAAAGCGTAACAGAAAAATAATTTTTAACTCAGACTGTGTTTTCACAGAGATCTGTAGTTTATAAAAGCAGTGAGGTAAGGAGATGCTTTTGTTTTGTACAAAGTGGAACAAAAAGAGAAAACATGGCTGATCCTTGCATTCAGGAAAAATAAGAGGGGGGCTCTTAGACTAATTTGGAATTCACTCATTTTTTATCTTATGTTTTTTTTCACAAATACAAGAAACAGAGCCATACGATAGTAATTTGTCAAACTACATATTAAACTGATATTTGAATATGAAAAGGATATCCCCCCCCCCCCCCAGTACACTATTGGGTTTTTTGAAACATAAAAAGCCCTTATAATATGGTGCTAATGAAATGAATGCTTGAAAAAAACAACAACACCCTGTGTGCCTCATTTTGCCAGATTTTTTGTACATTTTTTTGGGAAGGTAACCAGGTCAGGATGTGGACTAAGGAGGGAGGTGGGATTGAATAGAGAAGCAGAGGCATAGCTCCTCGCTCTCAAGAAGAGCAGTGATTGGCATGAGGTTGTGGGTTGTGGGATCTGCATGTAGTTTTTTATTAGATTCACCATAGAAAAACTATTCTAAACTCCAGTGATATACCTACCCGTATGATAGCCTAAGCAACATGGGTTATTATTACCAAATACACTATTAAAGTCCTGTAGACTTTCTAAGAGCCTTCTTGATGTGATGTTGAGATCTTGTACCTGTGGTTGGTGACATAATTTTCTACCAATCCCCTGTGGAATTCATACATGATTACTTCTCATGGGAGTGAATTGGAGTTAGGAAGAGGGAATGGACCAGATATGGATATTGTGTCCTAAATAGTACCCAGTACCCAAACCCAAGAGTAATATTTGCAATAATGCTTCTTTCAGGTGTACTTCTTTTTTTGAGTCTTATTTGTAACAGAAGTCACAAAACATGCTGGTGTTGCTGGCCTAGAGAGCCAGTTGAGGGATGCAGGGGAAAATACAGGCAAACAGAACAGGATTTTTCTCAGGAGCGCAGGGGCTCATTTGAAAAATTGCCTGTTGGGCTTCTTGGACAATGAGCATAGAAGCCCCTTCCGGCGATTATGTCACAGGAGGAGACATGGCAGCCTCTGCTCTCTGAGGATGCAGCCGTTAGAAGACTCTGACCGGTGTTGAGAGCAATGGAGGCAGGGGGAGGCCTCTTTTCAGCTTTGCCCCAGGCCTGGCGTTGGGTCTCCTTTGTCCTGGTGGAGACAGGAGCTGCAGAGAGAAACCTAGCGCCCACCAGGGCACAGCGCATCCCGACCACCACTGCCTGCAGGTGGAATTTCAGCTCTGAGGTTCATGAGCCTCCTGTGAACTGCTTTCTTTCCCAGCTCCTGAAAGGCTGTCCTCATTCAGGGCCAAGAGGAATGAGGCAGATGTGCAGCTTTCCATACTGTGGGCTCCCTGGTGAACCGGGAAGCTGCAGGCTCACCATTGTTGGAGAAAACATGTTCCCACACGTTGTGGGTTATCTACTCAGTAAATAGGACAAGGAAATGGCAGCAAGCAAATTATAAGGACGGTTTGAAAACCTCCCCAGTAGGGGCTTGGGGCACTGCGTCTCTTGCGTAAGTTGTGCCCAGTTTGAAATCTTAGTGCACTTCTGAAGCTGTTCTGTGGCTGACGGCAGTGTTGGGCGAGATCTCTTCCTCCCCGTATAGATCAGCGTCTCTCGAAAATAAGCCGCTGGACTTCTCTCTGCCCAGCATTGCAGGGGAGGGCTCGGAGACTAACCCTCTGATGAAAAGGTCTGCAACTGCTTCTCTACTTGACAGCTTTGAATTGCACGCAGCCCTGCTGGTCTTTCTGGCTTTCTCAGAGAAAATGGATTATATTCTGCTCCCTTCACCCCTGAAGTCCAAATACAATCATGGCTATTTTCTTGTCTTGTGGAGTATATTTTGACCAAAATAAGTAGGTAATGTACTGTTTTCAAAGTCCCAAGCACAGTTGTTGTTTTTTTTGTTGTTGTTTTTGTAATTAGTAATTCATTTATTGTTCTTTTTAGGCAATTGTAGGATTTTTCAGTCAGCCAGTAATTTACTAAGCACATACCATGTTTTCTGCATTGTGCAAGGAACGGGGACATACCAAAGAAATCTGAGGCACAAACCATGTCTTTCTGTAGGTTACAGTATTTGTAGGGCAGTGAACCCAAGGCAGAAAGATAAAATGTTCCACTGTGTAGTGTTCACGACAGGTAGGAATTAAATGTAAGTAAATACAGAATGAATGAATGAATGGGAAAGGTGGATGAATGAATGAATGAATGAATGAAAAAAGTGTTGATTGAAGGAAGACACCTTCATGGACTGTAGTGTGTCATAGAATAGATAGAATATGAACAGAGCCCTGAAGGATGAATAGATCAGAAGTGTGTGTGTGTGTGTGTGTGTGTGTGTGTGTGTGTGTGTTTGTTCCACATAAAGAGAGCAAAGGTAAAAAGGTGAAGCTGAGGATGGAATAGGTTTGGGACAGTGAGAGGAAAGACCAGGATGACCAGAGGACCAGCCTAGTATTCAGGAAGATTAGAGAATGAATTTGGGCATCCCCCCTTCACTGATAAGTGGACCTCAGTTCTGTGCCTATTTCCAGGTAGGGGTTCATGATTGGTCTAATTCAATTTCACAATTGAGTTTCCTCCTTTGCAGACAGACCAACTCTGTGATCTCATTCTGGCCAAGCTGAAACTGCTGATGGCATTTCTGGAAAAGTTTTGTTCACTTGATAACAATGTTGGAACCCACTCTTCCCCTCCATCTCCCCCTTCCTTGAATGAAATACAAAGACTAGAGCATACAGCAATTTTGCTACCAGGAGGAAAAGGCTAAGAAATGTCTCTGACACTGCTAAACTGCTCTCTATTCCTGGACTTCCTGTTATGTAAGAAAAACCAACCTCTGTTCATGTAAAACATTTCAAGTAATGAAGTTAGTTATTTGTAGTGGCTCCGCATTATTTCAAGAAGGCTAATCTTAATAGTGTATAAGGTGAATTCGAAGGGGTTGTCATACAACAGAACTTGAGGTGCAGAGGTTCTAGAACAAGACCTATGGCAAGGGGCATAGGAAGGGAGGCAGGCATCTTAGAGAAGAAGCAAAAGGATTCAATGGGTTCAATGAAGGAGAGAAGAAGCCAGATAATGTCAAAGTTTCTAAGCAGGAAAATACGTGGAATAGCCATACCATTTTGGGGATAGTTTGATGATGATAAAGGTTAATGCTCTTCTGAGGCATGTTGAGTTTGAGATGATGATGGAACAGCCAAGTGCAATTGTGTTATAAATAGTTAGAAATGTAGCATTTGGACTTAGGTGAGTCTGTAGGGTGCTGATGACCTTGGACATGGACAGGAAAAAAAGTATGAACTGATGCTTCCAGCTGTGACTTGTATAAACGTGGAGATAGAGAAAGGAGATAACCCAGGTTTAGAGGATTAAACAGGCTGCAGTGTCATCAAAGCAGAGGGACATAGTAGGACATCAGTGGTTGCATGCTGCAGGGATAAATGCGGTCACCCTCAGTATCCAAGCTCTAGGCAGGTCAAAGAAGCCGAGGACAGAGGATAGAAGTAAATCTGTAAAAATAGGATACCATTGATTTCCAAGAGAGAAGTTTTTACAGAAATGAGAGCCATATGTCAGCTGCCCGCATCTAAGAAGAGAAAGGGTTAGTCAGTGGGAAGGCAAGGGGAGGGAGTGGAAGCTGAAGGTGGTAGAGAAAGATCATTCATTAAGGAGTTGGGACTTGAGAAGAAGGGCTGATTCTTGCAGGGGTAGAAGACTTAGCAAAAGATTGAGGTCCAGGAGGGAAGAAGTTAGTGGAAAGGTCCCGAACACAAAGTAAAAGTAAAGTCTGTAAATGGTGCTGGAGAAAGACTTTAGTTTTAGGGAGGTTCAGATGTTCCTCTTAAGGTGGAGGCAAGGAAAACAAGGGGGCTGTGGAAACTAGTATGCGGGTGCCTCTTTCTCCACAGAGTTGGTGAGGTCAGGGGTTAGAAGCTGGGCTGGTGGTGGGAGGAAGGGGAGGCAGAGCTCAGTGGGGTTAACTCTGGACAGGCTGTTCCGAGGATGTGTGTTAAACAGGCATCTGTGCAAACATCAACAGGCTGAGTCTAAATGAGATGGTGCGAATCTCTTAAAGGTGAGGCTGTTGAGTTCGAATTTTCCCCAGGCCCAACTGAGACAGCAAGCAGGAGCCATGGACGGGAGCCAGCACCTGGTGGAGGTTTCATGGGGTTACAGGTGAGGGAGTCTAGAACAGTGTCCCCGGGAGGGAGGAGGGTGAGCAGTGAGTGTGCCAGGAAGAGGGAGGGTTGTCCAGAGGACAGAGAACAGGTTTGGAGGTCGTGGTGGGGGAAGTGGCAGAGAAGGTGCTGAGAAGAGTAAACACAGATCTCACACCTGGAGGAGGACCTTGAGGTGCTGAGGACACAGTGGCTTGTCCGAAGAAGAAATTTAATTCTTGTTGTAATATGCCTCCCTGCTTTTGGGGGAGAAAAACACTTGGACAAAATGACATAGCATTTTTTTAAAAATATACTAGTATATTATTTACTTAGAAATACATTTAGGTGGAATACGAGTTGGGCACACATCTAATGTGCTTAATCTCACGCTGGTGAGACTTCTTAGCCATGGAGAGAGAGCTGCGCTGCTCCACGTCCAGCAGTGTTTTGCCCTTTCACATGTTCACATGCACTCCTGCTGGGTTCAGCCTTGGGTGCCCCGCAGTGTTCCCGAAACCTGCCATCCATTCACAGTGGCTGCTCCTAGTAAATGTATGAAACGCAATTCTTACCATGTCTTTTAAAAAACTTACTACTTTAATGAGAGAGCAGATGGTGTGTTGCATGGTTTCCTAACTTGTGTTACTTCCACACTATAATAGAACTATATAAAAAACTTTATTCTAAACTCAGGAGGAAGTCTGTGAAACTCAATATTGTATTAGTTTAGGCAGAAAGTTAAACTGTTTGTAATTTGCATATGTTGTCCTAACTTGTATTGCATAGGATATTTTCACTGTGGAAATATTTGGTGTGTCAGTCCATCTTGCCTTGAAATTGAAAATGAAGTAGAATAATTGTTTTGCATGAACATATATTTAAATAAGCACTTGAGAAGTAACCAGGAGTCAGAGAGAAGGGGGAAGATATTGATGAATATGCATTCTGGAGGAATGAATTTCAGTTGCCAGGAATCAGTGGGCCAGCCAGAATCAAATGTTGTTAACCTTTAATAAATAGACATTTGCTTGGGAACAATCTTCTTTGGGTTCAGATGAAACTATAAACAACTGAAAATTGTCAATATTAGTACATAATTGCCTATTTGAGCTGAGCAGTGATTATTTCTGGAATAAAATACTCAGGGATGAGATGAGAAGTAAGGCGGCACAACAGTCTTCGAAGTGAGCCAGCAGGGCACATGTGCCACCTCCTATCTCACCACTCCCTTTCAGTAGTGAGGAGTCAAAAGCTTCTTGTTGAGAAGAGTTGTGTTACAGTGATCACGGTGCAGTGACAGTATATTATTTTCTCTTTTGATGTTTTATGGTGTAAATTTGAGGTCAGCAAACTTTGGCCTGCTGGCTTAGTCCAGCGGCCCCCTGTTTTTGTAAACAAAATGTTATTGGAGTACAGCCACCTCATGTGTTTATGTATTATTTATGTCTGCTCTTGAGCTACAGTGTCAGAGTTAAGCAGTTTTAACAGAAACTATATGGACCGCAGAGCTTAAAATATTAAATATTTAACTTTTTTTACTGAAAACGTTTGTCCACTCCTAGTCAAACTTTTCTCTTCTAATATTTTTTAAGCCTGATAGCCCGCTATTGTTTACACATCAAGATGGAATCAAATTACTAAAACGCTGATTCTATCTAGTAAAGAAGAAGTAAAACACCTGTTCCTTGACTTGTAAAACTCTTCAGACAGCTCATCTATAAGTGAAATAACTGTATAATATGACACTTTATAATCAAGGACTAAATTGTGTGATAGTAGCAATAAAACCTCCCCTGAGTATTCTGTATCATAAGTATAAGTGAATTGAAACTCATTTCAATGTAGTCAGAGCCAAAGTTCTCAGAATTACAATGTGAGCACACTAAATATGAGGACGTGTTGTGTCTTTATGAATTAGAGATGGGAGCACCAACTCTCTGCCACACAGCTGTGTGGTGGGATGTGGATTAGCCAGGGTTCTAAAGGAGTCTGCAGCTCTTCTAGGGAGTTGGAGGGATGGTATACTAGGCTCTTTGAGTGTGGACTCGAGAAGAGGCAGTTCCTTCAGGATAGTCCCGTGATCAGTGTAGAGGATGACTGTGCAAAGGACCTAGGTAGGAAGGCTTGGGATGGAAACAGTGGATTTCTATCTTCCAGGACTAAAGAGAAGTGGGAGAAATAGCCTGTCACACAACTGAACACATGTGGGGGGAAAGGGTGAACTTGGAAGGGGCACTAGAAGCAATGGTAAGTTGGTGTGACCTTACATGTAAGCATGAGCAACACCAGATGATGTATCTGTAAGCTGTTTCATGTACATTTAGTTCTGTATGGTGACTTTCTTTCATTATAATAAAGCAGGTCCCAGCGTTAAACAAGGGAAGTATTTCTGGTCTACTAGTATATTGAATTGGCTGTTACAGAACGGGGAGGTTAAATCAGAGAGTGGGGTACCCACTCACCTTGCATAGCCCTTTCAGGGGAACGTTGGAAGGTTAAGAACCTTCTATAGGAGAACCATTTTGTGACACTGTGCCAACTACAAAATGCCATATGAACCAGAAGAAAGGAGAGGTCGATGTAGTGGCCTCAACCAGCTGGGGAAAGCTTAGTGGAGAGCATTGGATTTGATCTAAGTTTTTGGAAAAAGTATGAATTTGGTTTGATTGAGAAACAAGATGGTGACGCTGGGATTTGAAGGAGCATAGTTTGTGCGGAAGAAGAGCTTTGATGGAGTGAATGGATTATGCCCGGGGTAGTAGAGCAGAAAGAGGGCTGGGGAGAGGAGAGAATGGAAGGGTGGCCAACCACAAAAGGAACTAAAGTTTTGGTCAGCCGGGCTTCTGTGATTCCATTGAATTATAGGGTTGAGTGTTTAATTCTCCGAAACATCATCTGAAGTAAAGCTCAGAGAGGTCAGGTGGTGCGAGCAGTTCTGCCTAGTTCGGGAATCCCTGGGATAGTTGTGTTTGCTCCTCTTGTAATGAATGACACATCACCGTCCTGGAGGGAAGGAACACCACGCACTGAAATACCACAGCCTAAATCCATTCTCTTAACAAGCAGCGCCTGTAGCCTTCTGGCCCTCCGCTCCAGACCTTTTATATAAGAATGTAGGGTATACTTAGTATATAAAATTACCTCCTGATTTTATTTCACTACAGAGTTAGTTGGGAATCTCTTTTCGTTTGAGTACTCACAGAGAAAAAGAAAAATGGCAAAACTAGGACCCTTTCTCTCATTTCCCCAGATGGACTTTCGTCATGAATATTGCCTTTTTAATGATGGTGGATGGCAGAGCGAGCTTTTCAGTGTAGTTTCATGATAAATTCTCCTAAGTCAGAGGGGGTCTGTGTAATATCCTAGGGCATGGTGGTGGGGTTGGCAAAGGCTGCCAAAGCAGCAGGCGCTTATAGATCCAGAATTCCCCAGCTCCTTAGGACTGCTGGAGATCACAGCATCTTTCACGCCTCTCAAGTGAAACTTGGCACCTCCAGTTTACTACTGTGTGGTGGTCACACCATCCCTGACTTCCACAGTAGTAATAGATGGCACCTTCCATTAAATAATGACACTGGGTGGACCTGTGCCAATAATGATGGATTGGGAGCCTGAAAGATTCTGCAGAGAAGAGAGTGAGGGGATGCCAAGGAAGCCTGTCTTTTCATAATGAAAGAGGGTAAATATGAGCAGTTGCTGGGCACATCCATCACTCCGTGCCACTCTTGCCTGGAAGAGCTGGCATGAAAGCTGTGAGGAAGGCATTGGCAAGGATGAATTCCCAGCACCTGGATGAGTGTGGGCTTCACAGCCTGGCTGGTTAGGCGGGGCGAGGGGGTGAGGTTTGTGACTTGTAAGTTGGCTTCCTGTCATGTTCATTCTGATGTGGAAAGGGTTCTGGCTCACGCTTGCCTGGTCAGGCTGTGGAAATGCTCCAGCTTAATATTCAGGGCCTCCGTCTGCCAAGGCCTGTTTTTTCCCCTTCTTCTTTCTTCTCGGTTGTTATTGTATGTAGACAATGGTGGGTGAGATTTGGAAGGAATAAGAGACTTGAGGAAGACAGACATTACCAAAAAAAATAAAAGTAACTCTTTTCCGTATCCAATGGTGTGACTAATATTTCGATGCTTAAAGACCTTTTATCCTCCTTGCATCCCTTGTGGGGGGTTGTGGGGAGCAGAGGGGGAGAAAGGAAAAAACAAAAGAAAAAGGTGTTTTCTATTTGAGTATAAAATAAAGATCTAGTAAAGGCATCATTTTGGGAACCTTGGGAATGATACAAAGGAAACAAGAAAATACTTAATAGAACTCTGTTAGTTTAAAGCCGAATGTGAAAGATTATTTTGTCTTATATGTGCCATGAGACTTTGTCTTACTTAAGGCTTGGTACATGAATTTGTCCACTAGTGGGGTCTCTCGGGCTGGCCTGCAGGATTGGGCTGTAACCGGCTCTCTGACATCCCCCAAGGGGTTCCGGATTTCGAGAGGGTTCAGGCCAGGCCAAGGGACCCCACCAGTGGGATGTGAGAGGTTGGCCAGCCGGGGAGGGACCACAGGACAGCTCCAGGGCATGTCTAACCTGTCTCGCTCAGTCCCGATTGGCCTAACTCCCGCAGCAAGCTCACGTACCAGTCAGAGCAACTTTGTGCTCGGTTCACGGTTTCACAGGCTCTGCCCTTAGCCTTTCACTCCTAATCGCATTACCACTGCAGGAGTGCTGGAGGAGTTGCCTTTCTCTCTTGGGAGAGGGGATGGGGAGGAGTTCAGAGGGAGCAGAGGAGAGCAGTGTGGCCCAGAGGGGTGCCCTGGGCACCTTACCGAGTCTGGAGCACATCCCTCCAATGCCACCGACTGCAGCTCTGTCGCTATAACCTTTTCGGGGGGTGGGAGAAGGAGCTGGCTGCTCAGGACCGTCCTTTGCCAGTTGGGCAGCAGCCCTCACCAGGACTGCGATGGGCAGGGTGTTCCTCTTGCTAGGCCAGCTGTGGGGGAGGTGACACCGCTTCCCGAGGGCCTAGAGAGATCAGAGACATTTTGGGGACCAGCTTTTGGGATCGGACTTAACAAGCAGAGCAGCAGATACTGGAGGGCTTGACTCGCTGTGGGTTAAGATAGTTCACAGTGGGGATGTCGCCTTGCTGCCTGGGGCTGGAAGTGAGTCCTCAGTGTGTGTGCGGGGGATGCTGTGACAATGACCCCCCAGGGACACAAACAATCCGCATCTTCAGAAACAATGTCTAGAAATATTAATGACCCTAGATGCAAAACAAACATGAAATCATTCTGGCAGCTTAGAAAGAGCACATGACGTGGTATTCATGATGCGCTGTGTATGTGAGTGGGAAAGAGAAGAAGAATCCAATAAGTGAAGACAAACAGGAAGTTCTTCCCTCACTCTCTCCCCAGATCCTTCTCAGTCACGTTGCGCAGGTCGAAGGTTCTGGGAAGAAGCAGCTAGTGCTCTGACCTGCCTTCTGCAAATATAACGTTTCCTGTTTTGTAGGAACTTGGGGCTGAAAAAATGCTCAAAACAATGGATTTCAACTCTAAAGCTCTTAATAGTCAGAAACCTCAGGAACTGCTGGTTGAAGCCTGTGAGTGTGTGTGTGTGTGTGTGTGTATGTGTGTGTATGTGTATGTGTGTGTGAGTGTGTGTTTATGTGAGTGTATGTGTGTGCGAGTGTGTGTGTGTATGTAGTATGTGTATATATGTGTGTATGTGTGTGCTTGCAAGCATGCACAGGAGAGAGAGATTCCAGATGTCCACATTATATTCAACTTCCAGTTAATCTCCAGTTAATTAAATAATTGATTCCATGGAATGTTAAATGCATCAATATTCTGTAGTTTCCCAAACGAATTTTTGACTTCCTGTGGTCTTTTTCAATTCTGAGGGAATTAGGTTTTGCTGGGCATTTATGTTATGTCCTAAAATATAGTGAGATGAATATAATTCTCCCTGCATCGATGTTTACATGGATAGACTTTTATTTACATCAACCTCAATAATATAAAATTAAAATTAATCACTGACCTCAGGGAGCGAGCAGATTTATCGATAAGGGTTGACTAGCCGCCTTTACATTTCTGCCCTTCCTTTCCAACAAACGAGGAGAGCTCCAGAGTTGTCATAAAATCGCATGTATTTACAGCGATGAGGATGAAGCTAATCCTGTTTCATCAGTAACCTCTGTTCACACAAACACAATGGGACCTGCCTCGCTGGCAGCCTCAGCTCATTACGGCTTTCTAACCCACCTCCGAGCCCGGGCTGGAAGTTGAATGGGGTGGACTGGTTCCAAGTGGGAAAGAAAAATAATTGCCTTTGGAGAGAGAAGGATTATTAAAATTTCCATGTGAAATTTCCACCACTTCTTGCCTTCTGATGGAATGGTAGTTACACTAAGATGCCTCTGTTGTGATTTTAACATTAAAAGCATTCAAAGAAAGGGAGAAAATTCTTACAAATAACAATTACCACTTCAATAACATTTCTGTCCTCATGTTATTTATCTCATTATTAATTGCCTGCTAATGAAGAGCAAAGTAACTTGAAAAATTTTTCCATCAGGGAAGTTTTCAGTGAAATAACTTTTTTTTATCCTTACACTGTCAAGCCGCTCTCCTACCCAAAGGGGACGGAGCAGCTTCAGATTGCTGTCCCATCAGGGAAAGGGCACATGCTCTGCGTGAAACATCAGTGCAGACAAGGGGAACTCTCCTGCCATCTGGTCTTTAGAAACGAACACTTTCCCTGGCCTTGAATTTGAACTCCTCTCTGCCGTGTGGTCTCGGGTGGGTTACTTCATGTTTCCAAGCCTCAGTTTCTTCATCTGCAAAATAGGGGTAGCCAAACCTTCCCAAAGACCTGCGAGAGAAGTGGGCCATGTGGGTAAAGGGCTTCCATGAAGGAGAACCTGGCACCTGGGTTGTATGGGGGCCCTGGTGAACCCCAGCAGCTTTGCCTTTCATTGTGTATTGAATAATACTTAACAAGCAGCAGAATTAAAGTTGTGAGTCATTCTAACAACTACTTTTCTTAATGGAGAGGAGCCTCTGTCTCTTAGTAACTAATACTTTGTGGTTCTAAATTAAGATCCTTGATGTATGTGATTATTTTCCTCTCAGACATTATTGAGAACCCATTTTACAATGTTACAGTGGAGAGGCTGTGATTCTCGCAGTCAGGGGAACCAGGCGTTGGGCTGTGGGTGGCGCTGGGTTGCAAGGATGAGCTGATTGGGATACGTCCAGGGCGGCTCCTTATGTGGGGGCGGGAGGGAGAAAGTCATTTATTTACTATGTACTGGAAGCTGTGTTTACTTGATTTCATTTTATAATTTTTTAGGGAATTCCATTATTTATAATTTAGTAATTTTTATTTTGTGGAGGACAGATTTGACTACAAGATCTAAGAAGATTTTAATTTCTACCAACCTCATTGTAGTCTTATGTTTGAAAATTTAAGCGAAATTTGTTTCCTGGGCTAAAAGGAGAATGCTATTTTAGTCTTGCCAAAATCTGCCAAAATCTTATTAATTATTAACCTTGGCTCCCTTATGACTATGTTTCCTTCTGTAAGGTTGTAAGTACTTTAAATCAAAGACTGAATGAAGGTCTGCGTCCTCACGCACAGGAATTGTTGGAACAACTTGCTGGGGACCGTTCGGTACAGGGAAGGTTACGGGGGCGGAATCATTAATGGGCTGGACAGATGTCTCTGGCCCAGGGACCAACCCAGTTTCTCATTGACACATAGAAGACACTGGAACATTGTTTCTGCTCGAAAGTCCACCCACCTGGAGGATATTCAGCATGACCAGTAGCACACTTACCGCTATGTAGATGGATAGATTTGCCTGGGACGTGAATGTTGAAAACTCACAAAGCCCCACAGAAGCCCCAAAATCAGGGGTCAAAAGCTGCATAGTGATAACAAGAAAAGAGAATATTAGAAACTTGAAAGCTTAACGTAGATATGAAAAACCATGAAAGAAAGTAGTTTAGGGTTGGAATGGTAATCGGGATTTAAGTGCGATGAAACCCAGGGTCATAAAGGAGACGTACCAAGAAGCACTGCGCCTGGAAGACTTGAGGCCACACCTCCCCTGCACTTGGTGCTGGGCTGACCAGTAATGACTTACCAAGAGAAGTAGAACCGCTCGGTGCAGAAGGAACCTGCTCAGATCATTAAACTTCAGAAAATAGGATACGTGGGGGAAACGAAAGGCATTAAGATTTTTGAAATGCAAGATAAAAGACTGAGGGGCAGAAAAGATTTCTTCTTCAAGAATATAGCCACACATGCAAACACATACTTTATGTAGAACCTGTCCGGTGGGAATAGTGAACGTTCAATACCCTCTAAGATTAGGACAGAGAAGCACCTCCCATCATTTGAAGGAATGAGGAAGAATTTTTAGAAATTACAGTGAGAATGTAGAGAAGGGCATTCCCGGCAGTCCTCTCTGGATTGGTTTAGGTGTCACCTTGCCAACAAAACCTCTTTAGAAAACTTCTTTCTTCCGTTTAGAAGAATTCTATAGTCCAAGTGTATTCTCACTCCAGGATGGGTAAGACTAATGATTTTTCTAGTCCAAATAGTCAGAAAAAATTATTTCATATCTTGATCATCTAATTCTTACAGAATTTTCTTTAACAATTGCTCAGTAAATGTCACTTCAATGAAATGACTTTTACATTTAGAATCTTGGTAAGAAATTTTTTTCCATATCCTTCAGAGTAGTTTTTTTTAAACTTCTCTAAATATTTGTCTTGTCAATGACTCATTATTTTCTCATCCTATTAATGCATGTTTCCTTTGTTAGCCATGAAAGGGCTGTATTGTTGGCTTCATGCAAGGGGGCTGATTGAACACCTGCGAGTGTTTGCTTCATTGATACTGAGAGAGAAAATGATTTGTCTCCCTGAGAATGAATTATTGCATTTGTTTGTGGCTATTAAATAATTTAATAGAATTTATAGGGCCTGTTTTCCCTTGGTAAATCCTTGGGCAAATATCAGTCTCTGCCTCTTCGGCAAACGAACAGGAGAAAGCATCTTCTAGTTTGCCTTTTGCCAGTTTAGATGTTGAAAAGACACTCAATGATTTCATAGTATACCCTTTCACATCTGAGTATGCCTTTAATTGCAACTTGAGACAAGGGAAAATATTGTTGTAAATACTTTTTTTTATACCTTTTTACGATACTTTTTTAGAGTTCTAGGTTCATAGCAAAATTAAGAGGAAGGTAAAGAGACCTCCCAAATACCTCCCCATACACGTGGAGCCTCCGCCATTGTCAGCATCGGCCTGAGTGGTACATTTGTTACAATAGGGGACCCTACACTGACAAACCATGGTCACACTGTCACAGTTTACATTAGATTCCAGTCTCAGGGTTGTGTATTCTGTGGCTTTGGACAAATGCATAATGACATGCATGCACCCTTACATTGTCAAACAGCATTTTCTAAAGGTCAGTGTTGCCCCCACTCCAGTTCCAGTAAGTCCTCATACCCCCTTCTCTCGTGTGCCCTGCCTGGTCTAGAATACTCTGGGCTGCCCTGCAATCACCATCTAAGAATCTCTTCCTTACTAGCTTTGTTTTGCAAAATCCATTCTCCAGCAGATATATAGACCCGTGCATATATTCAGTGTATGAACTCCCACCTTTCTGCCTTGAAACCTCCACAGACTGAACTCCAGACTTTTTAGAAGTGGCTTTTACAGCCCCACCTGCTCTGGCTGCTCCCGCCCCTCCGGCTTCCTTTCATTTACCCCTTCTCTCACTGTGCACTTACCTGCTGTTACTGTAGTTACTCCAGGATCTGCTGTGCAGTTTCTTCTGCATATTAGTCTGCAAATACTACGAGTGCCTGGCGGTTTGTCTGGCTTATATGTTAGTTACTCAAGGGACCTGTAGGACCCCATGGCCATGTACATTAGCCCCCCTACCTAAAATATTTGTATTTTTTTACAGGGCACTTCTTATAATTTTTAATTATGTCTTTACATGACTATCCTTTAATATATAGTCCTACTAAAAATGCCATTGTATTACACCTACTGTATACCTAGCTCAATTCCTGGCACTAAACGGAGGCTCTCTAAATGTGTATTGAGAGAATTTTAAGTATTCAAAATTATGAGGAATTTTTTTTTTATACCAAATCCTCTTTTTTTGTGGCTCCTGAGTTTGAGGGGCATTTTTGCCATGGAATATAACACTGTGAGGAAGAGCTAATTGGTGGAAGTGACAGTCCCTTCTATTCAGCTTTCAGTGAGAGAATATAATTGCCATGGTGAAGGGGTGAGAACATTCGCTGGGAACTAGAGGACTATAGCAGTGAAATGCATGCTAGTATGAGCGGATAGAAAGGAATTCACTAGGAAAAGGAACATCTGGGTTTGGTGTTCAACTCTGCCACTGATTTATGTGTTTTGGCAAGTTATTCCATTTCTTTGTATCTTAAATTTTCCCATCTTGAAAATCGTGTGGAAATCGCATGAGAAATGAATGTGGAAGCCCTTTGAAAGCTATAACACTCCTTAGAAATGCGAGATGCCCTAACTCTTCTTATTTTGATCTTCATTTATGAAAACAAAGTGGTTTACTTGGAGGTTGTTAAAAGAATAATGAATCTAGCCACTCTGTGGATAAGACTCGCTCTCACATCCTCTCAGCTTATACAAGTTTCTATGAAGAAACCACCGAGGGGTGATGATAGGAAAGTAAGTGACGAGTGGATTCATTGTGGATTTCCCTTTCCATTCTTTACAAGCTTCCTGATAGCAATGCTAATTAAGTTTAAATATGTTGGGGTGTCCAATCTTTTTCTAAGAGATTAATTAGAGATTAGTCTCTAAGCTATTTGTGCTTTTTCATTGTAAAGTGTTTTGTTGAAATGCTGTTTTAGGAAAATAACTATAGACTATAAATGGTTTCATTAAGTCCTTTATTTCCCTGTTATCCTACCAGTTCTATAGTAATAAATGACTTTAATGTTCTTTTCACTGATAATTTAAATGAGATCTAAGAGCTGAGAACTTGTTTAGAAATAGGGTTAACTTAATTGACCCAGCATGGTGTGGAATCCTTGCTGCCTATGATCTTTTTATGATTAATTTCTCAGGAAAGATCTGTAATGTGAATATTTTTCTTTTATTTCTTCACCATGGGATTCGCACTCCCTGGGATAAAGTATCTTAGCCTTTTCAGAGAACATTTGTTGGGGAATTAGAAATTTATCCTCTAAGGGGCTGTGCCAGTCAGTTTCATCAACAAATGAGAATTCAAAGCCCGTTAGTAAAACTAATGACTTTACGTAACCATCCCCAATTCAAATTGTGTTTTAAATATCTTTGTGCTCAGACAAATTGATAGCCTAGAGGTCAGCGTGTGTTCCTTTGTAGTCCTGTAAAAGGCTGTGTGATGTCCATCCTATTTTTAAAACCGCTAAGATAAGCAAATCTAACTATTTCAAATTTCACAGGGTTTTGTAAACTTCTCTCTGTGCCAAGAAAGCAAGCCACCTGGCAGTTTTTTTGGTGTTTTTTTTTTAAACAGTGAGCCAATGCTTAAGAATGTACACCAGAATTCACTGTTACTATTTCAGCTGAATTGGGCTCAGATTTACATGGAACATGAGAGCATTTTTATTCTAGTTACAATTTCTTATTATTCTTATGATTATATTCTCATGCTGTAGCTCATATTCTCTTGAGGCAAACAGCCCAGTGGTTATTGCACAGACTTAGTGTATTTTGATATATTGACAGGCCTTATTATTCCTGAATGCAGAAATTATTCAGAAAAATATTTTCTATTTTAAGTAGCATCCAAGTAGAATATTGGATTCATTAGTTGAAGTTTATGATTCATGACTTAAATGTACAGAGTTAAGCTCAGTTGGTAGAAGAGTGTTTTATGTGCCAAGGATGGACAGAAATTACTTCATGAGTTGGGGTTAGTTTAGATAAGGAACTTCTATTCAAAAAGGGACTCCATAGCTACAGTTAAAGAAATAAAGGAATATGGGTTAGGAGACAATGGAAGACAGTTTTGTGCACTATAATATATATTTTAAAAACTCGTGAGTGTGTTTAGGAAGACGGAATGCAAAGGCAAATGTGGAGTCCCTTATCTAGACATGACAACAGAGGGATAGGCCCAGGCTACTCCATGGAGGGCCTTGAAGGCTGCACTTTGTATTGGTTAAAAATGGTTGGAATTTTTATAATTAGGATGTGTACACTGAAAGATTAAAGTTCTTATAACCTATATGGAGTTCTTGCCGAATGCAATTTCTTTGAAATATATTTAAATCCTAATTTAATATAGCAGATTTGAATCTCATTATCAGTGGAGTGCATTTAATTGAAATTAAATTGATTTAAATAACTAGTCAGGAAATCTCAGTTTAATCTCCTTTTCTTCCTTTGGGAACGTCACCTACTTACACCTACTCTCTAAGCTTACAGGCAGCAAAGCTTTGATTTAAGAGGAGACATACACTCCATTTTCATTTAAGTGATTAAGTACTCATGAGATTAATTTTACAGACACATTATAAAATTGAATTGTGCTTTGGACATTCTTTCTGCCAGGGCTTATTAAAGTTAGTAGTTTTAAAGTGTAAGATTCTAAAATAATTTCCAAATCAAAGAGTTAAGGGATATTTTGTCACACTGGAATAGGGATGCATTAACCAGTTCCAAGAAAAATAAATATTTAATTGTCTTTAACTAAAATAACATTGGTGTAATTATTTTAATAAAAATAAGCCCATGAACTTTGAGATTATAAACATTTTAGTTATGCCTCAAGTAATTCTTAAAAAGATATAAATTATCTCTATGAAGTACATCTTTTTGATTATTAATGAGGTAACTATAGGACTAATGCTATAGAAATATTTTTAATATGTTTTCTCATAATATAGTATATGCTAATTTTAAATAATTTGAGCAATACAGAAAAAACTAATTGGATAATTATAATTTTCCCCTAGAGTTAACCCCTATTACCAATTAGAATATATCCTTTCAAAATTGTCATATGCAAGTAATGAGATCTTTGGCTTAAATATCCACAATTATGCTCAAATATAGTAAGTTTTGCTTTGTTTCTTTTTGATTTTGATTGAGAATGCTTCTAAATCTATACCAGTTGATATGTTTCCTCTAGGATTCTGATAAAGGATGTTTTTTTTTTTTTTATTCTTCATCTTAAAGGAGTTCTCTTCTCAGTTTATTATGAGTTTTGTTGGGAGATTTTGTTGTATTTTATCAAATGCCTTTGGGAAATTTATAGGTCTGATCATATTGTTTTCCTTTTTTAACCTATTTATTTACTGAATTACATGAATGGATTGCCTAATGTTGATTCATTCTTGCATTTCTGGAATAAAGCTGAATTTTTGAATAATTTATTGGTCTTTAAATACATTGCCATATTTTATTTATCATAAGTGAGGTGGATCTGTAATTCACTTTTTTGGAATTTTGTGCTTTTCAAAGTGCTTTAGCATGCTTTCCCCCTTTGATCCTGAGATAGCCCTATGAATTAGACCAAAATTATAATTCTTCGCAAATAAAATTAATAGACACAGAAACTTTTGTTTGGTACAAAGTCATGCAAGTAGGTGATGAGGGTGAGAGTAAAATCTATTAGTTCCCAGTCCAATGTTGTGGGAAGAAGGAATTCATTTCAGTAATTTCTATCAGTAAGGTATTTCTAGGCTTTGAGTTTTATTACCTCAAATAAAACTATCCTTACCTAGTTTCTTTTCACATTTTTTTTTCTAAATGAAGACAATTGATTGGTTTCCACTTTGACCATGAAGTTTTCCCTGAGTATCAGGGGGAGGGAGGACAGTCACCCTAAAAGAGTCCCTGTGATAAGAGTGAGTATGCATTCTCTTGAGACCTGCCATCTGTTTGTTGCACTGGACAAAAGCTTATGTTCATTTAATCAGAGGTAATAAAACACGGATTAAAGTGTTAGATGGTACTAACCCATTCTGGAAGTTTTGGATAAAGCTTGACACCTTTAATCAGATTCATCTTGGTGTTCAAGTCAAGCTGGCTGTTTGAACCAAAGCTTTTACATGTCTATGGTAACTGGTCATGAAGGGCATAGTCTATTATCACCTTAAGAGAAAAAAATATTAAGGATGTGTTTGCACATTCTATTGGGTCAGGAGAATTGACATTCTATTTTGTATGTGGTTCAGAGATCTACCTTATGAAAAGCTCAGAGATTGCTCTTAGGAATTTATTACAGAAGAAATATTCAATGGGGAAGTGTAAAATAATTTAAATGTAAGTGTTAGAATCTATAAAGACTTCATACAAATGTAAGAAGTTGTCTATTTGTTAATTTACACATCTATTTATTAAATGGTAGACTAGACTTCTCTAAGTCTAGGGAAAATTAATTTAGACTATAAGTGAAGTGTTTCTTAAGTTTGAATAGACATGTTTTTATAAAATTGACATTTACTCTGCATGTCCCATGTCACACACACTTATAAAATGTTTTTTTTTTAATCCTCACCCGAGGATATATTTTGTTACTTATTTTAGTGAGAGAGGAAGGGGGAGAGAGAGAGAAATGAGAGGGAAACATTGATCAGTTGCCTTCTGTACATGCCCCAACCACTGATAGAACCCTCAACCTTTTGGTGTACGGGAGGATGCTCCAATCAACTCAGCCTCCCGGCTAGGGTTAAAATGTTTTTTAAAAATAAATTTATTATTTTTAAATTTTCTATAAGATTTTTTTCTTAATGAGAATTTGTTTTATATACCCTAATTAGAATTTATAAATGATATATATGAACAGAAATCTTGTTTGTAGCGAATATTTCATAGAAAACAGTGAATTTCTGGAAGGTGACCATTTTTCAAATAAAACTTTATGCCCTGAAACAAGGCTGATTATATTTCTTATTTCTAGTTAAGCTAATATAATTCTAAATGATTTTCTAAATTGAGAAATAAATGGCATGTAACATTGTATTAGTTTTAGGTGTACAGAATAATGATCTGATATATGTATATATTATGAAATTATTACCAGAATAAATGTAGTTAACATCCATCACCACATATAGTTACATTTTTTTCTTGTGATGAGAACTTTCCAAATCTACTCTTATAGCAACTTTCAAATTCTAAATGATTTTCTTATTTTTATAAATCACTTCTGTTTCTGAAACTCATCCTATATAATAAAAGCCTAATATGCTAAGTGTCTGGTCGTCTGTTCAACCAATCAAAGTGTAATATGCTAATGATATGCTAAGGCCATTCAACTGCTCACTATGACATGCACTGACCACCGGGGGCAGACACTCTGACCGATGGGCTAGCTTGCTGCTGGGGTCCAGCCAGTCAGGACTGAGTGAGACAGGCCAGACACACCCTGGAGCCCTCCCGCAGTCCCTCTCTGGCTGGCCAACCTCCAGCATCCCTCCTCAGCCCTGATTGTGCACCAGTGGAGTCCCTTGGCCTGGCCTTCGCCCTCTCACAATCCAGGACCCCTTGGGGGATGTCGGAGAGCCAGTTTTGGCTCTATCCTGTAGTCCAGGCCGAGGGACCCCACTGGTGCATGAATTCGTGCACTGGGCCTCTAGTTTTCTGTAACTCCCTATGATAGCAAGTGGTAGAACTCACAGAGTTTTGAAATATGTTGGGTATTTTCTTTCCAGTTTAAAAAATGCTGTATTCAAATTTGGATGCTTAGAGAATATGTTTAAATCCCCAAAGGACTGAAATCAATGTAAATTATATATTGGTGTTTCATAGTTGATGGTAAATACTCCTATTAAAAATTGAAAAGCTATTAAAAAAAATTGAAAAGCCACAAAAAGGGAGGAACTATTCTGTGGATTGGCTATTTATATTTAGCACACAAAGAAAATGTGAGATTTTGTCAGGAACATTTGTGAAATGAATGCCATTTAATAATGTACCATTCTATTGATATTTTAATTTTTCAGATAAAGTACTTTAATTAAATGTGCAATGTTAGAATGAAAAAATAAAATTATGCATAGATTTAAAGACCTAACTAATTATTTATCAATTTCTGATGGATGCCCTAATTAAGCATCAAGTTATATGCTTATCCCTAGGGTGTTGCATCTAATCTTTACAAAAATACACTGAAAGAGATGCATTCGGCATAGATGTTAACAGTATACGTTTACATATTCTTCATTATAGATTTTCTTTATTCAGTGGCCATGACATGCTGCTTTCCATAAAGAGTGCCTCTGATTAATCCTCACTCCAGAAACAGCAAAGCTGGGGCTGGCAGGAGTTCAGCCAGGGTTCCTGGGCCCTGCTGGATGGGAGCTCATGAAGGACAGAATCCTATCTCAGTTTCCAGGCCCGCTTGGCTCCTGGCACCTCTGCTGAGAGTCGCACAGGCTCCGATGCATTTTAATGCTGTGTTTTTGAGTGTGATGTGGATACCTGTGCTTGAGGAACAGGACTGATAGCAGCAGGTCATTCCTCAGAGGCCGTGGAATAATTGTCAGGTGACCTTTATTGGTGTCTACCGCATTTTGTTCATACTGGTGCTGCGAAGGCAATGCACTGTGGTATCTTTTCCTGGGTCTTAAAATCAACAAAACCGGGCATCGCATCTAGCATTGGGGTTAATTGAAAAGATCATGTTTTTGACTAGAATAATGGGAGTGTGAATGTTCCTTGTAACTGAATACAAAGTGAATTGTGAAGGACACAAGACATGATTGGTAAGCTTTAAGTGAGAAATGAGGCTTTCCCCATGAAAGCAATTGACATTATAGGAAAGCATCTACCCTTATGGACCTGAAGGAAATGAAGTTGAGAATAGAAAGCTCATTGGTCAGTGGGATTTCATAATAAACAATTGCAGGTTTGTTCCCTAATGCTGGGGGGGTACAGGGGATGGGGGACAGAAATGGCAGGTGTCACCAGAACAGCAGGATGAAGTGGGTATCTGGAGATGCAGGCTTCCAAGGCCATCATCTACATGGTTTTCTCTATGTCCAGGTCTCCTCATCTACTAGTATATGGACTTAATTGCCTCATTAAAAAATAACACCACACAATTCCAAACAGGTGAAACAGTCTTTGATTCTACCTGTGAGCATTTGCAGTGAAAGGCGAGTGATTTTATTAGGTTTTAATGATTTTACTTCTGGAATGAATCACAGAGATGAAGGAATATAGGAGAAGGTTCAGGAGAGGCAGTTCTTTGCTTTTACTCCACCGTTGTTGAAGAAACATCATCTAAGTAGGTTTGTTTCAGGTGTTAAGTAAATAACACTTTAAGCACATAGATCGGGATATAGTGTTTCTTACATTGTGGCTCATAAAAGGTATTTAGGTATGCTCCCATTTCTTGATACTTCCCACTTCTTTCCATCCCCTTTATTAGAAAGCTACCTTGGACCATCATTTCTTTCATTTAAAGCTATAGGAGTCGCCTACTCTGCCATCTTCAGTTCTATGCACGTTATATCCTTTCAGTGCATGTCCAGAATGACCTATATGAGATAAAAATCAGATCTTATAAGTTTCTTCAACTCTACATTGTGCTAGTCCCTAGCATGTAGTAGGTATCTGTCATTGTTGTTGAATTAAGGAATGAAGAATGGAGACAAGAAGTCTCTCAATATCCAAGGTGGGGGCTCATTTGGATTCTAGACTATATTGTCACAATCCTTTGAAGATTTTATGTACCAACCTTTTGTTTCTGAGTTTTGCTTGGAAGTGCATAAAACCAGAATGAATTAGTGTTCGGAGTTATCTTTAAGGACAGATATAACCCTTACAGTGAAAAGAAGGTTTACTGCCTATATTTCAGTTGTCTTTTCATTATAATCTAACTAGAGGCCCGGTGCACAAAATTCGTGCATGGGGGTTTGTGTGTGTGTGTCCCTCAGCCCAGCCTGCACCCGCTCCAATCTGGGACCCCTCGAGGGATGTCTGACTGACTGTTTAGGCCCGATCCTGGTGGGATGGGCTGTCAGACATCCCTCTCGCAATCCAGGACTGCTGGCTCCCAACCACTCGCCTGCCTGCCTGCCTGCCTGATTGCCCCCAACTGCCCTCCTTTGCTGGCCTGGTTCCCCCCCAACTGTCCTCCCCTGTAGGCCTGGTCACTCCCAACTGCCCTCCTCTGCCGGCCCAGTCACCCCTAACTGCCCTCCCTTGCAGGCCTCATTGCCCCCAACTGCCTTCCCTTTCAGGCCTAGTCCCTCCCAACTGCCCTCCCCTGCTAACCTGATGTTCCACAACTGCCGTCCCCTGTTGGCCATCTTGTGGCCATTTTGTGTCCACATGGGGGAGGCCATCTGTGTGTTGGAGTGTTGCATATCACTCTTTCATTAGATAGGATACATTTTTGTGAATACTTTTTAAAGAGAACTCTTCAGAACTAAGTTTTCACCACCTTTTAACTAAGAGAGAAAAGCAAATGTCATGTTGAGAAATCTGGATTTCTGCATTATGAGACAGATTCCTTTTATTCACAATTTGACACCTGCTATTTTGATTGCTGTTCTTTAGGGTTTGGTAAATTTGTTCTGTTTTAACAAAGAATCATTTTAAAACTCTTCACTTTTTAAAAAACAACTTGTCAAAAAAAGGAAAAGAATACGTGACAATATAATTAGATGTTTAAACCTGCTCATCAGGTCAGAGGTAGGGATATGCGTGCGTGATGTTTTCTTTATCCTTATATTTTTGCACAGTGATTCAGTATACTCCTTTTGGTGATAAAATATACTTAACATAAAATCCACCATTTTAACCATTTTTAAGTGTACATTTCTGGTGTTGGCTAAATTCAATTATTTTTTCTTCTGCTTCAGTATACTTTTTCCTGAAATTGTTATGTTAAAATAGTTCATAGTTTCATGATTGAGACCCAAAGTTGTGCGTGTATTGAATGGCAGTGTTGTGTATTGTGAAGAATAGAGATTTTGTTTGTTGAGTTTTTGTTAAGAAACTTGCAGCATATCCAACTAAACTGGTCATAGAAAGAGAAAAACCAGTGGGAACTTAGGAAAACAAGCTTATTAGTTTGAATGTATGTGTGTTTTGTTCAATTTTAGTTTAACAAAATATGTTTAGGGAGCTATAAAGCCTTCACTGCTGTATAGAAATATCACTTAATTATGGTTCCTCATAGTAGATAAGCAATGATGTAAAAAATAAATGAAAATTTAAAAATATTTGTACATTTCCCCCTAATATTTTGAAATTATTTCTAAGATTTGAAGTCAACCCTTTCATCATGAGATTAGATAGAAATAATCTTTATGGTATGATATAGATATATTAGAAACAAGAATATAAGAATAAAACATTTGTCTAAGACATTACTATTTATGAGACTTGTTGATTCTGATGATTAAACACTTTATATAAAGTATAGGTTAATTTAAGAAAATAATAGACCCAAAAGTATTAACTGAAAATGTTAAGAGACCATATAAACAAAATTTGGTTTGTTTATTTATTTATTATTATTATTATTATTATTTTGTTAAACCTCACTGGAGTGGAAGGGAGGGGTTAGAGACAGACAGAGAGAGAAACATCTCTGTGAGAGAGACACATTGATTGGTTGCCTACCGCATGCATCCCGACCAGGGCTAGGAATCAAGCTTGCAATCTAGGTATGTGCCATAGGCCAGGACACTTCAGTCCACAGGCCAACATTCTATTCACTGAGCTAAACCGGCTAGGGCTATTTATTTTATTTTTTTAACCTCTTTAAAGGTGATACCTTTTGTGAAATGATAATTTGGAAACTTAAACATAGAATGTTAGGAAATAAGATTGAGCTCCATGCCAGACTTATTCTTGGATCCCCTAGAATATGAGGCTAAGCTTGAATTTAGGGGACCTTTCACAAGATGCTATTCATCCTAATAAATTTAAACTTTTTGGTAAGCTGCTCTAAGAGAAATGTGGGGAGGGAATTGGTACTTTAGCCTTTCCCCTTAATTCTAGAGTGAGAAAGTTTAGCTTTGCGATAAGTAGGAAGCTCCCACACTTTATAATAATCTTTTGGATAGGCCTTCTGATTACTGGAGACAATTTAATCGTCTAATAAAGCTCGCAAAAGCATGCCTGAACTGAGAATAAACTTGGTTTCTCTTGGAAAGTGCAAAAAGTGCCTGTCTTCTCAATATACAGATAACTGCAATGGGTTTGTTCTCATTTCATCATCCAGTATGTTTTATATTTATCAACAAGGAAGATTTTTAACCAGATGTCAACTTTTTTCAGTTGGGGATATCCTTTGTCTGTTTACCTGAACAGTCTTCCTTCACCAACAACCTACCAACATCTTCTTGAGGGTAAAAAATATTTGAGGGTATGGGGCTTGGCAGAGGGGCCATGGTGGCGCAGACGCTCAGAAGGAGATTTGTAGTCATCCATCCTCCCTGTCCATTCTGACTGTTTCATTTTCCCTCCTCCTGACTCTTCAGAGCCATTGCATAGTATGACCCTGAAAGAGCAGACCTAGAGGAAGCCGAGTCCTGAAACTCTTCTAGCATATTTTAAGTAGAAGTAATCTTGGCTCTAGTCAATAGCAGACAAGCTAATTATTAGTTCACATGTGCTAGGATCAGTTTTTTGCTCATTTGGGGCTTTGTAATAATTTTGGATTTTGTCCTTTGTGAAATGACAATCTCAGATCATATCTTTCCACTGGTTCCAAGTTTTAAGGCATTTTTGGGATCCGTTTTATAATCATGCAGAAGTTGCAAGTCAAAGCAAAAAACGAGTGTTATAATAAGGGCAGGTGGATTCTTTTGTAGGCTAGATATAAGACATTCATCTCCGGGAGGCTTAACTTACTAGGAGAGAAAATGGCTTGACTTAAGGAGATTTAGGGAGATCTTACCACAAAGAAGAGAGGCTTATAAGAAAAATCTCTTCTGAAAGCAGGAGTTCTGTTTTCATAAACAAATGGTAGCTCAGATCATGAGTAGAGCGTCAGACAGTGAAGGTTGGCATAATAACACATAATAGTGCACAGGGTACAGGAACTATATACATGCACTTAGAGGAACACTAATTTCCCATCTGAAGTTTGTTAGGAACTAGTAGAGGTTTTATAACTCTGTTGACAATAATCTTATTTGGAACATGACCTGCTTACATAAAAATAAATTTTAATGTGAAAGCTCTCATTAGCTTAAATGACTAGTCAAATGGTAGCTCTAAAAGCTGAGTCACCGTCTAATTTACCCTCACAATTCACAGTTTCCCTCTCAAGTTTACTTGCTAGATTAATCCCATCTCAGCAGTGCCATTAGGTGCCTGCCTTGATGGTGTGGAAAAATACACACAAACATCTGATATTCCCGAGCGTGTGGGTTGTGACGAATTTAAATGTGTTCTAACAGTGCCTCTGCGTATAAACAGTTGTTTTTAACTTAAGGATGAGGAATTTGGCCACGATGGGATAATTAAAAATAACAACCCTCTGGAAAAGCAGGAGCAAAGTTTAATGCCAGGGCACCGAGAGGCAAGAGCCTGTCATCTACATTGGGTAATTTATATCTTTGTCACTTTAAAAAAGGTATGTATTTGAGTTCATGGATCAGCCCACCAACATTCTACAACTAAAGCAAAATTTGTTTCCTTTTCACGGGCAAGGTTGTAGTTAATGGACTAATAAATAATTGTGCCTTTTCCCAAGTCATTGGATAGGGAGGTTCTTACAGGCAAGACCACAATTAAGTGAGGCCTTAGTGAAGAGATTCTAACCTGTTGTAAAGGATGTCGGTGAAGGAGGCAGCCTGGACTACTTTGGCTATACTTTTCAGGACCATGCGGCTGTTTTTAAATACTTTCAGTTTATTACTGAGCATTTGTCTTAGATGCTCAGAGGTCAGAATGAATAGTTTTTTGATAATTTCCAATGTCCTGGTCTGTGCCTACTGATGGTCCTCCAATGACCACATGTATGAGCAAATGTTCTTCTTCCTTCAAAAGAATGACCTTAGAAGCACTTACAGTTTACAAAGAATGTATGTGCATTTTCTCTCTTGAGTCTCATAATAACACTCCATTGTGGAGAAGGATTATCCATTCTTACTTAAAGCAGAAATAAAGATTCAGAGAGGGAAGCTAAGTGACTTACAAAGGTCATACTACTGAGTGGAATAACGACAATTGAGACTAGTTATTTTTGCTCCTTGTGCACTCTCCTCTTTGTATGCTTACAAAATCGGGCACTATAAAATGCATGAAGGTGCTTTTGGGAAGTTTGTTCCTGGGAGAATTATCTGAATTGACGATGTGGTTGGGAGCGTTATTAACTTCAGTTCATGGTGTGAACAGAGGAACGTATAAAGAAATACCCTGTTTTAAGTGGCATCGGTCAGATGCTCAGTGCCAATGAAGTGGGAGTGATAGACACAGCAGACAGTCTAGGACTCAGATGACATCCGTCATCTCATAATGAAGAGTATTCAGAGGACTGGACGTATAACTTAGGAACGACAGTAAGAAGGCCTAGATACACCCAAGGAGGAAATAGCCACAGGAAAGAATTGACCTGTATAAGATACACTAATCTGAATGGTTGAAATGAGCATGCTGTGTAGGGAAGGGTGAAATGGGTTGAGGAGACCGGGTCTCAGAGACTTAAGTTCCAAGCACACTTCCAGGACTGGGGAAAGGCAGGATGCACATGTTCCCTGTGATAGCTATGGCAGAAGGCTTTGAGACTTAACTTCCATTGGAAGGACCTTACAAGTTAGTGGAGCTAGTCATGTAGCTGCTTGGTTCTAAGCTGGAGCTCCTAACAAATAGCAGTAGACTGAGATGCAGGTGCAGTTCTCAGAATGTTCATTTCAATTGTGTACCTCGGTCTGAAAATTCACTCAAGCGGGAGTTATTGGCCACTGTTAGCTCTCAATCTGACTTTCAATACCCTCATATTCTTCAAAATAGTTTGAGGAAAAAAATAATCCTTAGTTAAGCTATAGTGTAAGCCCTTTTTGTAATGTAAAATATGTTAAGGTTAAAATCTTTTATTTGAACTCATTTTATGTATACAACTTAAGTGGTTGCTAAGTACAAATAAGGAAAACTTTAAAAAGAAATCCAGCTCTATTTCTTTCACCCACCTACATGGACTCAGCTAGGTTGTCAAATTGCCAACATGTAGAGTTTCTTACGAAATTGCTTTAATGAGCAAATGAGTGATTTGCAGTTAGCTTAATAGTGCTTGATTTTACTTCAAAGAACACGCAGGCATTTGAAAAATAAGTATTTTTTCTGAACCGAATAGCATCAATTTTCTCAGCAGTCCTTCTTTTCTGAAACAGCGGAGAGGAACATTCTAGGCCAGCCACCGTCCAAACAACCGTCACATCTGAATGGAGTCTGAGGAGTCCACAGAGTGTTGCTGAAGGTCCCTGTTTTCTAAAGGCCATGGCTTCATTATTTCCCAATTATTTTGCAGGATCCTGCGAACCAGAAGGGTGGCGGCCGGAAGAAGACCGTGTCCTTCAGCAGCATGCCGTCGGAGAAGAAGGTCAGCAGCGCCAGCGACTGCATCAGCTTCATGCAGGCCGGCTGTGAGCTCAAGAAGGTGCGGCCCAACTCGCGCATCTACAACCGCTTCTTCACCCTGGACACCGACCTCCTCGCTCTCCGCTGGGAGCCATCCAAGAAGGACCCGGAGAAAGCCAAGCTCGACATTTCGGCCGTCAAAGAGATCAGGCTGGGCAAGAACACAGAAACATTCAGGAACAATGGCCTCGCCGACCAGATCTGCGAGGACTGTGCCTTTTCCATCCTCCACGGGGAAAACTACGAGTCTCTGGACCTGGTGGCTCACTCAGCAGACGTGGCAAACATCTGGGTGTCGGGGTTACGGTACCTGGTTTCTCGAAGCAAGCAGCCCCTCGATTTCATGGAGGGCAACCAGAACACGCCCCGGTTCATGTGGCTGAAAACGGTGTTTGTGGCAGCAGACGTGGATGGGAATGGGATCATGTTGGAAGACACCGCGGTGGAGTTGATAAAACAACTCAACCCCACCCTGAAGGAATCCAAGATCAGGTTAAAGTTCAAGGAAATCCAGAAGAGCAAGGAGAAGCTCACCACCCGCGTGACGGAGGAGGAGTTTTGCGAGGCTTTCTGTGAACTCTGCACCAGGCCGGAAGTGTATTTCTTGCTTGTACAGATCTCGAAAAACAAGGAGTACCTGGACGCCAATGACCTGATGCTCTTTTTAGAAGCTGAGCAAGGGGTCACCCAGATCACTGAGGATATGTGCTTGGACATCATTCGGAGATACGAGCTTTCTGAAGAGGGCCGGCAGAAAGGATTCCTTGCCATCGATGGCTTTACCCAGTATTTGTTGTCACCGGAATGTGACCTTTTTGATCCGGAGCAAAAAAAGGTTGCCCAGGATATGACCCAGCCGTTATCTCACTACTACATCAGCGCCTCACACAACACCTATCTCATCGAGGACCAGTTCAGGGGGCCGGCTGACATTAACGGGTACGTTCGAGCTTTGAAGATGGGCTGTCGAAGCATTGAGCTCGATGTGAGTGATGGTTCAGACGGTGAACCAGTCCTCTGTAACCGAAATAACATGAGCACACACCTGTCCTTCCGAAGTGTCGTAGAGGTGATCAACAAATTTGCCTTTGTGGCTTCCGAGTACCCGCTCATTCTGTGCTTGGGGAACCACTGCTCGCTCCCCCAGCAGAAGGTGATGGCCCAGCAGATGAAAAAGGTCTTTGGCACTAAACTCTATACCGAAGCACCTTCGCCGTCAGAAGCCTACCTCCCATCACCCGAAAAATTAAAAAGGATGATCATCGTGAAAGGAAAGAAACTGCCTTCTGACTCCGATGCTTCAGAAGGAGAGGTAACAGATGAAGATGAAGAAGCCGAAATATCTCGAAGGATGTCGGTAGATTACAATGGTGAGCAGAAACACATCTGGCTGTGCAGGGAGCTCTCTGACTTGGTATCGATTTGTCAATCTGTTCAGTACAGGGATTTCGAGCTGTCTATGAGAAGCCAAAACTACTGGGAGATTTGCTCGTTTAGCGAATCAGAGGCCAGCCGAATTGCAAATGAATACCCAGAGGATTTTGTAAATTACAATAAGAAGTTCTTATCCAGAATCTATCCAAGTGCCATGAGGATTGACTCCAGTAACTTGAACCCACAGGACTTCTGGAATTGTGGCTGCCAGATTGTGGCGATGAATTTTCAGACGCCGGGTCCAATGATGGACCTCCACACGGGCTGGTTCCTTCAGAACGGAGGCTGCGGCTATGTGCTGAGGCCGTCCATCATGCGGGATGAAGTGTCTTACTTCAGCGCGAACACGAAGGGCGTTGTCCCTGGGGTGTCTCCTCTCGCTCTTCACATCAAGATCATCAGCGGCCAGAATTTCCCCAAGCCCAAGGGAGCGTGTGCCAAAGGGGATGTCCTAGATCCCTATGTGTGTATAGAGATACACGGCATTCCAGCGGACTGCTCGGAGCAAAGAACGAAAACTGTGCAGCAAAACAGTGACAATCCCATTTTTGATGAAACGTTTGAGTTTCAGGTGAACCTCCCCGAGCTGGCCATGATCCGTTTCGTGGTTCTGGATGACGACTACATTGGGGATGAGTTCATCGGGCAGTACACCATTCCCTTCGAGTGTCTGCAGCCCGGCTACCGGCACGTCCCCCTGCGCTCCTTCGTGGGGGACATCATGGAGCACGTGACCCTCTTTGTCCACATAGCAATAACGAACCGCAGCGGCGGGGGCAAGGCGCAGAAGCGCAGCCTCTCCGTGAGGATGGGGAAGAAAGTTCGAGAGTACACCATGCTCAGGAACGTCGGTCTCAAACCCATAGATGACATCTTTAAAATAGCAGTGCATCCCTTACGAGAAGCCATAGATATGAGAGAAAACATGCAGGTAGGAGAAATCCCTGCTTGCCTCCCTGACCCCTGCTTACTTTGACCCCACTCTTACCAGTGAACACTGTGATTTGGTAATGATCTGATTCCTCAAATAATGATCAGGAAGGTGGAATGTACCCAATACCACTGAATTAAGTTTCGTTTTGCCTGTGATAAAGCAGATCTATTTTGTGTTTCTAATTGTAATGCTATGTTAACTTTGGCCTGCACTAAGCTAGTTATCAGAGTATCACTGTAGAAAAATGCTGCAAATCTATTAAATATCCCCAGTATATAACTAAACTGATTGATGGGAATGTGTATATGAAATGTGAAAAGAATAGAAAATATTATACATAAAATATATATACATACAAACACATGCTTAATCATTACAACTGTATATATAAAATATTTGCCGATATGAACATAGAAGGTAATTTGAAGTCATATAAAATGAGTGTAATGCCCATTAGATTTTGTTGTTTAAATGTACAGCAATAATGAATTACTCCCAACAAGAGCAAGCAAAACTAAACAAACAAAAATGAACTTGTTGAAAACTATTTAGTCTTCTCTTAAAAATGTGGTTTAATGGAAAGGATATACTAGAAGATTTTTGATTAAACTCTATCCCCTTGTGATCTTGAGCAAATTATTTTAGGTTTCTCATCATCACTTTTCTTCACATAAGGTAAGAAAAATGGTAATATGTACATCACAGGATTATTAAGAGAATTAGATGAGAGTGTGTGTTAATGGCCCAGTCTCAGCATATAGAAATCCAGTGTTAGTTTCCTTCCTTTCATTAGTGTTTGTAACCAGAGATGGCTGTAGGTTATTCAGTATTATTGAATATACTTATCCACTGTGCAGCCATCTGACACCAAGTCCTCACGAAGTTCCCACGACGTGTGGGTTTGCGGAAGCGGCAGCGGTTGTATGCAGGAGAGGAAACAGGAGAGGCATGTTCTTCAGGGCACTTTATGTACCCCTCTAGCTAACAGTTTACCAGTAACTCTCCCCAAAAACCCTGCTTTCAAAATAGAAATCCAGCTTGAAGTGGTTAAGTAATTGTCCAGATATTACAGTGAATAAATTGCAATGTTCGGCTTTAAATCCAGAATTGCCTGCTATGAATATCCATGACCATTCATAGTTGTTAGTCATGTGATGTCAAACTCCATCCCATTGGTTGGTGAAAAGATTACTTTTACATTATTTCACAAAGAAGTTCTAGGATAGGCTTAAAACAATTTTAAATAGCCAAAATGCCAAAAAAATAATATGGTATGTAAATCACACAAATACTTAGATTATAAGGATTATTTAAAAATAGGCTCTACTGACTTTCTGACATAATTATATAACTAATATACATCCCTGTATTACATTAGTTATAATTCAATTTTATATCTAACTTCATATGTTAGAAGTAGATTTTATATATTTCTATATAATTCTTGAAATATATACATTGCATATATTATGTATTTAAAATACATATTAAGGTCCAGCTGGCATGGCTCAGTGGTTGAGGCTCCACCTATGAATCAGGAGGTCATGGTTTGATTCCCGGTCAGGGCACATGCCCCGGTTTCAGGCTTGATCCCCAGTGTGGGCCTGCAAGAGGCAGCCGATCAATGATTCTCTGTCATCATTGATGTTTCTATCTCTTTCTGCCTCCCCTTCCTCTCTGAAATCAATAAAAATATATTAAAATAAAACACATATTAAGCAGAGTTGGCTATGGATAAAGTTTTTCCAAGTATTATTGATAACTTATATCATCTCAACATAAAGTCCTTGGGGTTACAGATTATTTGGAGCCTAATCAGTAGAGAAATGAATACCATCATTGTCACTAAATCCATGAGGCACATACAGGTTCAGTACTGTTCACCATTAATAAAACAGAATAATTATAATTCTTATGACTTTAAATGAATTTTTGAAAGCCCATAACAGAGCTTTTAAATGCAGTTCTTCATGAACTGTGTGTTAGCACGCGCTTCTGCCAGGTGCTTTTCTGCTGGGATGACAGAGGAATACCATTGATGGTTAGTCAAAAGAGGACGGTATTTAATAGCCTGCTACCCCGAGGGGAAAAGCTCAAAGGAGATGCACTCCAATGTGCCGCTGCTGACATGTTTTAATGATCATCATGATACAAACCAAGTAAGACACTCATGACCAGCCAGTGCTAATTTGTGTGACGATTCCAGGGCTCTGCGTTGAAAAGCGCGGGGTGGCCTTGGGGCATAATCTGAGTTGCTTTGTGCATATTTGTGGCAGTTGCTAGAAATGAAGGAAGATGAAGTATAACAGTGAATTGGCTCTGGGTTACCTTGGTGCATATCACAACGTTTTTGGTTGGTTATAATCCAGTTCACTTTAAATTACATGTGCATTTAAGGGAGTGCTTTTAATGAATGCACTTCTGTGTGAACCTAGATGTGCTGGGGTGATGTGTCACGTGGTCAGGCGTGTGATTCCGTGTTTCCTTCCCCACAGAACGCCATCGTGTCTGTGAAGGAGCTGTGTGGCCTCCCTCCCATTGCCAGTCTGAAGCAGTGCCTGTTGACTCTGTCCTCGAGGCTCATCGCCAGTGACAACACTCCCTCCGTCTCCCTTGTGATGAAGGACAGCTTTCCTTATCTGGAGCCGCTGGGGGCAATTCCAGATGTGCAGAAAAAGATGCTGGCTGCTTATGATCTGGTAGGAAGTGATGACTGTAGTTCTGATCTGTGTGTGGCTGGGGAAATCATAGGAGGTGTTTTTGAGGGACTGTAATGAATGACACTGAGTGGTTGCCTTTGAAACCCTAGTTGGGGGTGGAGGCAGGGCCAACCACTTGGCTTCCCATAAGCCCCCGGCAGACCTGTGAGGCTGTGCTTTGAGCCCCGAGCTCCACAGGCTGCAAATGGAAAATCTCTTTTAGCAAAGAATGAATTATTGATTAAGTCCTCGAAAGCATCCATATCCCATCATCTAAATAACATTAGCCGACAAAAGAGCCATTTAATTGCTCTCCCATAGGGAGTGAACTTAATGAATGCTCCTCTGTGCTGCCTTATGATGGTTGAGAAAACATATTTTTTAGGAATCTGTATTTTTAAGCTAATACTATTCTCTAATTTTCCTGAATGTGTAATGTATTTATATAGCAATTAAACTTAAGAATAACTATATTTTTCCATAAAAAATGAAGTAGCAAATAACAAATCAGAAAAATTTGTAATGTGTAAGCCAGATAAATAAATATCCTTAAAATAGAAAGAGTACTTGAAAATTGATAAGGGAAAAGTATGGGGAAGAAAATATTACATTAGTCAGGATCAAATTCAGCTTCATGAAACTAAAATGCAAGCCAATTATGGCTTAAAAATACAGTTTTATTCTCTCACATAAAAATCTGGAGACCTGCCCTGACCAGTTTGGCTCAGTGGATAGAGCGATGGCCTGCGGACTCAAGGGTCTCAGGTTCGATTCCGGTCGAGAGCATGTACCTTGGTTGCGGGCACATCCCCAGTAGGAGGTGTGCAGGAGGCAGCCGATCGATGTTTCTCTCTCATCAATGTTTCTGTCCCTCTCCCTTCCTCTCTGTAAAAAGAAAAATCAATAAAATATATTTTAAAAAATCTGGAGACCAGCCATCCAAGGTGGCACTTTGGCAAAGTTCTCAGGAACCTGGGCTTCCTCTGGCTTTCTGTTCCACCATCCCTGCCCCATCCTCACGGTCCAAACGGCTGCTGAAGCCCCAACCATAGCACCTACATTCCAACTAGCAGGGAGGATAAAGAACTATAGGCCATATCCTTTTCCTTTGAGGACATTTCTCTGAAATATCATAGAGCCTGGAGTTGACACAAAGACACACTCAGATGTAAAGGAGGATGGAAAATGTCTTTATTTCCAAATGTTCAACCGAAAGTCCATCTTTTCTGTTACTGAGAAATAAAGGGGATAACAAATAGTCTTGGTTTCAAAGGTGAACGGGCAATTGGTGTGTCTCTTCTACCCAGGAATATAATGGAAATGTAAAAACTTTTCACCTTGAAATACGTTTTAAATTAAAGATATTAAAGAAATGTAGTGACATACTTCCCCTCTCCATTACATTGGCATTATTTTTTTAAACAGTACCTCTGATAAGGAAGTTAAGAAAATTTAAGATACTGCCATCCATCTACTGCTAGTGGGAAGATAAGTTGATATAATTTAAGGGGAGAACAATTTGGAAAAAGTATTTAAAATGTTTATCCTGTTTGATCTATATATTTCCTTTCCAGAGAATTATTCTCTAAGCCAACAAACTTGTACATAAATATTTATCTTTTAAAATGTCAACATAGAGGGGTTGGTTAAATAAAATACAGTAAACCATGCCATGCACTCCGTTGAAACCATTAAAGTCACGTGACGATGTAGAGAACGCATCTCTGTTCTGTGACAAACTCTGGCTCCAAAAACATACCCGACAGTCTTTTAACTGTATTTATACGTCTACACACCTAAAATGCTAGCAGGATATTATTAGTGGTTTTAAATAAGAGGGATTTTATTTTCTTGTGTACGCTTTTCTCTATGTATTTTTGTATTTACCTAACTCTCTACAATGAACCTGAGTAATTTTCCTAGTTGAATAAAAAGAAATGTTAAGGAAGAAAAGAGTAATACTCGTATTTAACCATTAAAAAAACAAGTAGATAACATTTGGGATAAACATCCTGTAATGGAAAAAGAAAATACCCCACAGAGTGTATTCTGCTTATGAATGATGGGCCCTCTTATAAACTCTGCTCCATGGTTGCAGGAGGAAAAGTTCGCTTATTGCCTATATCTCATTTCCCATGAAATCAATTTTTCATCATAAAATGGGAACTGAAAGCTATTCAGTGAATAGGTATATTGCCATCGAAGAGGTGAAATTAGGGTGCTAGTTGCCATAGAGACAGACAGTAGAAATCACTTATTCTTCCAATTCCCCTTTAAGCGAAGAAAGAAAAGTTATTGCTGAGTGGGAGCCTGGTGCCCTGGAGCTGGGCCTGTAATGAATAGCAAAGCACTGGACGGTGGTTGGCCGTGTCCATATCACATCCCCGAGGGTCCAGTGCTGTCTGGTTTTTCAGTTTTTCCTGCTGGACATCAGCCATTTCTCATTTAGATTTTTAAAATGCAATTTTTAATTGCAGGCATAGTATGGTTTTCCAGAGCTTAAAGTAAAAAGCCACAGTGGAAAGCAGAAATGCTTGTAATGATATCTTGGTTGATAGTTGCCTATGGAGTGATTTTTTTTTATTTTTATTTTGGTAGGGATTTGAGTGGAAATGTTCTTGTACCGAATGGTGCCCTCAGCAGACTGTGCTCGTGATAAAAAACACCATTGACATCTCTGTGGTTATTTCTTTAGGGAGTGGGGTGGGTAGGGACAGATGTGTATCATGATGATCTTGACCTTGAATGTGAAACTGGATTTTTACTTTCTAGGATCTGAATTGTAACGGTTGGCATCTTTCATACTCTTGGTGTATTAATGTTAGTCTTTATTTAAAGGACGTCTCCTAAGATATTCAGTAGATCCTGAGTGATCATTTATAATCGTAAATCAGAGCAGGTCACTTTCCTGCTTTAAAATCCTCCAGTGGCTGCCCATTACAACGAAATGGGAACTCTTCACTGTGGCCTGTGGGTCCATACATCATCTGGCCTTGCCCGCCTGTCTCCCTCCTCTCCCAGCCTCACCTTCAAACTCTCTCTTCCGCTCACTCTCTGATTCACAATGGGCTTTCTTTCTTCCTTTCCTTTGTTTCCTTCCTTCCCTTCCCTTCCTTTCCCTTCCCTTCCCTTCCCTTCCCTTCCCTTCCCTTCCCTTCCCTTCCCTTCCCTTCCCTTCCCTTCCCTTCCTCCATCTTTCTGTCTTTCTTTCTTTCTCTTTCTTTCTTTCTTTCTTTCTTTCTTTCTTTCTTTCTTTCTTTCTTTCTTTCTTTCTTTCTTTCTTTCTTTCTTTCTCTCTCTCTCTCTCTCTCTCTCTCTCTCTCTCTCTCTCTCTCTCCCTCCCTCCCTCCCTCCCTCCCTCCCCTTCCTCCCCTTCCTTCCCTTCCTTTCCTTTCTTTCTTTTCACCAGACCAAGCTTGTTTTCATCCCAGGCCATGTTATTTGTGGTTCCTTCTGCCTAGAAGGTTCTCTCTTGCAAGGATAGTTGCTTCATATCCTTTAATTCTGAGTTCAAGGGCCATATCCTCAGAGAAACCTTCCCTGCCCGGGCTGGGTAACTCAGTTGGTTAGAGTGTTGTGCCGATACCCCAAGGTTGCAGGTTTGATCCCTGGTCAGGACACATACAGGAAGCATCCAGTGGATGCATGAACAAGTGGAACAACAAAAACTCTCTCTCTCCTCCTTTCCTCCCTCCCTTCGTCTCTCACTCTCTCTCTTAAGTCAATAAGAAAAGACAAGCCTTCTCTAGCCTCTGTTCCCACCTGTCACTCTATCATATAACTCTGTTTTATTTCCATCATTCTACTTGGAAGCTTTGAAAAATATTTTGCTTGACTTTTGTTTAATTTCAGTTCTTCTCCTTCGTCCCTGAATTTGAATGTATAACTTCGAGAGGGCAGAGACCCTGTCTGTCTCTCTCATTACTGTTATCTCTAGCACCTAAACAGTGCTGGCATGTAGTAAGTTATCCATTTATGTTAGTTGAATAAAAAGTAAATAAAAACATCTGTTCTTGGTGAGAATAGTGTAGTTCTCATGCTACAAATTAATGTGGTAGATCTTTAAATTCCACCTGTTTACCTCTGTGACACCAACCTAGCTAATTTTTTTCCTGTCTTATCCACAAAGTTACAAACCAATAGACTAAGGTGAAACTATGGAGACAGTAAAAAGACCAGTAGTTGCAAGGGGCTGGGAGAGGTAGGAGAGAGAGAGAGAGAGAGAGAAAGAGAGAGAGAGAGAGAGAGAGAGAGGAGTAAGTGGCACATGGGGGAGTTTTAGGGCAGAAAAACTATTCTCTGTGATATTGTAGAAGTGGATACATGTCACTATGAGTCTGTAAACACCCGTAGGGTATGCAGCACAGAGAGAACCTGGATGTAAGCTGTGGACTTTACCCAATAATAACGTATCAGTACCTGCTCACGAATTGTACTATATGCACCACACTAATGCAAGGTGATACCAGTAGGGAAAACTGGGGGTAGGGTGGGGTGAGAGGGTATATGGAAACTCTTCCTTCCTTCTGCTCAATTGTTATAAAAACATAAAACTTCTCATAAAAAGTCTTTAAAAACCTTACAGACATTAATAAGAACTTATTTGGATGACTAAGGCAGAAGACAAATCCAGGGTTTATTGCCGGGTGGTGATGGTGGAAGGGGGCAGATATTCTAAAATGAACAGCTTGTGTGTTCAGCCTACACTCAAGTTGCCTAAATGTTTATATTTCTCAAATATGGTAATGAACTATGTGTATGCTATCCAAGAGAAAAAAGTTGTAACCACTAAAAAAATACAGAAAAGAACCTGAAATCATTCTGAACAGATACAAATGTTTGTCTTATTTCAGTATCAAAAGAAACAAATCAGGAAACCAGGTTACCTACATTTATTGAAAGCCAAACTAATTGTATCAATTTATACTATTGATCAAAAGGAAATAAATGAAACTGTTCTAGAAAACATTGACCCTGAGTTCATCTACACAGAATTCTTTTCTAAATTAGGTTTTCTCGAATGACCTCTGTTGACCCTAGCCCTTACCAAACTTCTGGCTAATTTAAGATTTGAAAATATTTCCTCTTAAGGGTTTTAAAAGTCATTTAGTGTTAAAAGTCATTTTAACATTAGTATGGCAATTATAATTCTACTAGAGGCCTGATGCATGAAATCCGTGCAAGAGTAGGCCTTCCTTCCCCTGGCTGCCGGCACTGGTTCCCCTCTGGCACCTGGGACCTGGACTTTCCTGTGACACCTGGGACTTGGGCTTCCCTCGAAGCCCCACCTTTGTCTGAAGGTCATCCAGAAGGACGTCCAGAAGGATGTCTGGTCTAATTAGCATATTACGCTTTTATTATTTTAGACTAGTGGCCTGGTGCACGAAATTCATGCACATTAAAAGGGAATTAATTAGAGGAACTATTTTAATATTGCTATTTGCCCTTTCTATATAATAGAAGTGTCAGAGATGAAAGAAAATTAATAAAATGTATATGAAAATAACTCAGCCTCACATCCCCTGCCAGTGCCGGGCGTCAAGTCCCTGTCCACCTGTGTGTGCTTTGCCGTGCATGCAGCTCCGCCCACTCGCGCCTGCCCTGCATGCAGCCTCCTGCTGATCGGTCATTACGGCATGAGGGCGTCACGACCATTTGCATATTAGACTTTTATTATATAGGATTGTACCATCTGTGTTGAAATCAAAGAACCAAAAACTAAATATATCCATAATAGAATAGGCTTATTTGTATGGCATAATTTCAGAAGACACCTCCATTTCTCTATCCCATATCTTATTTAAAACACATGGCTGCTATCTGCTCCATGGTACTTAAAATTTCAAAATTACAATTAATTCCTTTGAGTTAAAGATATTTTCTCTCTTTTATATGTATTTTAAAAAATATTTTTATTGATTCCAGAGAGGAAGGGAGAGGGGGAGAGAGAAACATCAATGATGAGAGAGAATCATTAATTGGCTGCCTCCTGCATGCCCCCCACTGGGGATCGAGCCCACAACCCAGGCATGTGCCCTGACTGGTCAGCCACTAAACCACATCAGCAGAGCAAGATTTTTTATCTCTTTTAAAATGCAAAAAAAGTCTCCATGATTAATAGCACATTAGATTATCGGTAATTTGTACCTTTGATTCTGTCCTATAAGCAGTTTTTACCTGGGAAAAGTAAGAGATCCCAACGACAAAGGGTTCTCCAAGTCTGGGTAAGGTGAGCCAGCGATTGCTCATGTAATTACGATTTTTCTTGGGAGCAGTCCTGTCTAGAATCTCCCTTAACACACTGAATGGGTTTGTAACTATGTAAATGCCCAGCTGGTATTAGTGCAACTGAAGCAGAGGTGACTTTCCTGATATCGAACACGTGTCACAGCCAGAGATGGGATGTGACAACTTCTGAAAAGCATGAAAGCAAACTGGGAATGTTATTGATCAATAATCCAGGCAAGTAGAATAGGCCCTAAAAGTGAGCAGTGAAACTGCTGCCCCCTTGCGGGCTTGGAACTCACAGAGGAGAACTCTGGGCGCTATAGACTGCTTGCCGCAGTGCTGTCTTGGTGACTCTCGTCCTCAGGAAACTTGTTAGTAACTGTCCCAAAAACTTAATGTAAACTCAGAGCACCATTTCTGTGACTTGCCCTTTACTGCTCTGTGATTTTTTTGGCCCAAGTCTCTGAAACAGTAAACGTCACTTCCCCACTCTGGACTTTCTCTAAGAAATATCCCACTGAAGTATGTATAGTAAAGGCGGTGGGAGCTACCCCATGCCCTGTGTTCCAGTAGCTTACATTCAGGACAGACGGCCTGGTGAGTCCAGCCCAGACCTAGGAGTCTGGGATTGGTGATCTGCTCATGTTCCTTACCGTTTAATACACGGTCATAATGGTGGGTGACTACACTGGACAATACTTAGCAATTTTTAGCAGGATAATGTCATAATTTGTTTGAATAGGTTTGACTTTTTTCTTTCTACAATGGTGTTTTTATGCATGTAGACTGAATGTTATTTTAGAAGCTCACCTCTAGTCCCAGCCCTAACATTTTACTCTAGTCACATTTCTACATTTGATGATAGAACATCACTGGGGTGTCTAAAAAACAAACATATACCCTTTCTCTTTAGATAGCTGAATTTACTTTTCTAATGTTCTCACCTGTCTAACTTTTCATGCATAGTCAAAAAGTATTTGCCTAACATATTTGGTCCTTTGAAATGTTTTTCATTAATGTGAGAACTTTTGGACAGTTAGTGTTTGAATATAGCATTCAGAGGAGGAATGGTCACAGGGGACTGCAACTGGAAAAAAATAAGCCCAAAGCATTTTCTGAAGGTGACTTCTGTGTTGACTTATTTATCATTAACATAAAAGTTAAAACTTCACTATGGTAAGAGCAACAGATTTTCTGAAGTTAAAGAAGAAATCAAAACATTCTAGAGAACGTGAGTCAAGGGTTACTTAATCTTTTACTAAGTCAGTTGGGGTGGGATGTGGAGAGTAGTTGTGTTAGCACGACCAGGAATCTAGCAAAAAGAGCTAATTGCTATCTTTAATCACTCTTGCAATGGAATCAATATACTGGCAGGTATCCCAATTAATCCAACTATAATGAGTTGGGTTAAATACATTCTCTTCTGTCAGTATTATACTGAGATATATTGAGTCTCAAGATGGGAAAAAGTTGTTGGTATGTAGCTTTGCTTATTGAAATTAATTTAAATTGTAATTAGATAAGGAAAGATACTCTTCTTCCATTCCCCTCTTTCATTATGAAATCTATGTGGAAATTTTGCTAATTGGCATTTCAAAAACGATGTTGGCTTGTGTAGGAATGGAACCCGGAGAAAGAACAGCCTGCAGGCATGTGCCCATCCAGAGCACGTTATTGAAAGACAAGATGTTGAACACTTAGTGCATTGAAACTTCCTTTACTTATGGGCGTGGCAATGACTTCTGACACACTTTCTGTATAACGCGGGGGTATTGTCAGCACCTCAAAGGTTGACAGCATCTCCACTTGGTACCAAGTTCCCAAAGACACTAAGTATCAGAGACATGTTAATAAATATTTCGGGCCAGCTTATTGTGGGATATTGTGCCTGTATCCTCAAAGTTCACTTTACTTTCCTGGATATTCACAATCTTGCAACACTTTTAGTTAAAGGCAGTGTGGGGCAGTCCTGCAAATCTGGAGAAGGTTCATGAAGGTTAGTCACCTGGTACTTTTATGAATTAGCTAAATTTTAATCATAGCTGGATAAAATCAAACATTTCTAATGATTAATCAGTAGGTAGCTGACAACTGTTGGAAATAGAACAACTGGAGAAAAAAGCAAAACGATCCCTGTTTTCAGAAAGCAGCTCCCGGGAGCTCCTGTTGCTATCATGATGTGGAGGCAGGCGTCCTTTGGCCTGCTCTGTGCAAGTCCGCTTGTCCTGTGCTGTCATAGGCCAGGCTTGGAAATGCGACTCAGAGCTGGTCCCGGGCCAGAGAATACCCATCACATACACCACGGCAGGGGGTGTCCAGTCTGCTTGCACATGTTCTGACCTGTGTGTGTTCTTGTTTCACTGAAAATTAACACCCTTGATAGAATTGACTTTGCTTAAAAACAAAATCTGTTAACATAAAAACAAAATCTATTAACATCGCTTTTATTGGACTTTCAAAAGAAATTAAAAATGAAAGTGTCTTCAGTCTAGTTAGCAAAGATAGTGCAACAGCAGTCAGATTTAAAAATGTGCCAGGTTTAATAAAATCCAAGTCTTATTTTAAGCAATCTCAACAGCTGAGCCACTACAGAACCAAAAACTAACACCCAGTGTTTTGGTTAGAAGGAAGGTAAGGGATTAATTATTTCACTGTTTTTAAGGGGAGGGAACAAACTCGGTCCAGAGTAGATTGGATTTCTTTATTGACTCACACATTCTTCTGTGATTGATTTTCCAAATTTGATAACCCCTTTCTGAAAGAGCAGTAGACATAAGTAAGTGCAGTTCTTTCTAGGTTTCATAGGAAGAATAATTATGTTGGTTGATACACGTTGCAAATTAGACTTGGAGGGAGAAGCAGTAATGGCAAAAATTATTTTCCTGATGCTTTACTTGATGAATTCTACTTTATTAAGTGTTAGTCACCCACTTGCACTTGTAATAGGATTCTGAACTGCAATATAATATTCATATTACAGAACAACTTATCAGCTTCAGTCTGCTCCTCAAGAATACCTGGCTTCTAGACTCAACTCTTTCACTAACTAGCTGTGTGGATTAGATAAGTCTGTTTGAGGCCCTGTGTTTTCATCTATAAAATAGGATTGCCCGTGACAGTCCTTAAAGTGATTTCTAACTATACAGTTCTGTGGTTCTCGGAATTCAGATACAATCTGTGAAAGGTTTATGAGTCACGCTGTGATGGAAGTTCATCTTTTCAATAACAGTAAGTAGTTACATGGACTCTGCAGTGATCCTAGGCAATTAGTTAAATTCCCTACGGAGAAGAGCAGGAAGGACAGCCTTTTCACACAGATTGGATAGTTCAAGCTGTCTCTGAGGAAAAGCATTACTGTTTTCATTGTAAGTAAATGATTTAAATCTTAACTGATAACCTCATATAGCCTCATGGAGGACATCTAATGCATAAAGTAATGCCGCCCTTTACCTGGATAAATCCTTTTAGATACAAAGCTATGGCAAGGAAATAAGATCCATTGGGAGATATGCTGTCACTGAAGCAAAGAAAAGCTCTTTGTGTTACAACAGGCAAAGGCAGCTGGGAGCTGGCTGAGACATCAGATATGCACACAGGCAACTGCCAGGTTCTATCCATTGAGCTGACCCAGCGTTGGCTGCCTGGTGTCCTGTCTACCAGCCAGGGGGTTGCCCGGGGACATGCTTCTCACCTTCTCTCCTTGGCTTTTGCACCTGGTATGTCATTTCTGTCAGGATCTGTAGACCTAGGAAGGAGATGAAACTCACATAAACCATTTTCCTTCCTGACAACGGAGATAAATTACTTAGCTGTGGAAAGGTTGAAATTGTTCATTTAAATGTGGCTTGGAAGTATTGGTACATTTCAGCCATCCATCTTACTTGTTTTCTCTATAACCACTAAAGTTGACAATTGACTGTGGAAAATAGAATAAAATTATTTTTCTCAGCACAATGGAAAGTGTTATCATGGAGAAGATCAAATGCTCTTGTGAGAAAAGTGCACATGAGCAAAAATGTTAAATGCTGACAATATCAGTGGTGAGGTATTTTAGAATGAAAGGTGTGACTTTTGCTGGCGGATTTCAGGTTTTCCTTCGAGAATGTCACAGAGATGCTCTTTTGTGTTGACGGTAAATCCCACTGACTGTGTCTTTATGAAATGATCTGTTAGACATGGGGAAAAAAACAAACTTCTTACAATGTGGGGCTAACAAGTACTTACTTGGGGATTTTGAAGAGAACTGGAATCATAGAATTTGTTGTATGTTTCGGTCCTGACTTCATTTTACCTCAAATAAGTAGTAAAGTTTTTTGATATTGAGTGTTATATTTTCTATAGGGATGACTCTGTTGAAAGCTTTATACTTATTTTTCAGTACTTAACCTGAATGGGAATGGAGAGCATGTAAGGTTATAGAAAAATGGAGGAGCCTGGAAAAAAAGACTAGACACAAAAAAAGAGATTAGAGCTCAAAAAATATAATTATGGATTTGAGAAGTGATAAATAAAATATTTTATTGTGCATGCATGTGTGGGTAATAGATGTGTAGAAGAAATAAGTATTACAAAGTAAAATAGAAAAAAGGTAATTATATAAACGCATAGGTGAATCTGGGTATATAAAGATGAATAAGGTAAGTTCCCTGCTCTATTGGAATTACAATTTTCTGGAGAAGTGGAGGGTGGGAGGTAATATAGGTAAACAATTAATTGTAATTTAAGATAGAAAAAAATTGTGAGCAGACTAAAGAAAATAGAATGTACTGGGAATTAGGAGGTAAAAGAGGGAGGGAAGGGAGAATCAGGACAGCGATGGGAGAGGGGCATTGAAGTGAGCTTTGAGGCCCACTAGGATTTGACCAGGAGAGAAGGGAATAGGCCAGGGGAGAGGCAGAGACTGTAGGTAAAAAAGGAGTCGTTAGGAATGGGTTCCTGAGGGAAGCCGGGCAGAGGTGGGGCTGAAAGAAGAGGACACTTGTTCTTGGGTTGTTACAAAGAGTTTTGGGATGCAGGAAGTGTATTATTTTTATTCTCAACACTGAGAAGACACTTAGTAAAATCCTGCAAAGAAAACTGGTCAACAAATCAATAGTGTTTTGTTTTGTTTTTTTAAATCAGAGAATGCTATTGCATATTCTCTACTTAGAACAAAATTAAGAGAAATGAATATTTCTTTTGCATTTGAAAATTTGTGATCATAAACCACTTGATATTTGGAAGTGATTCTACAGCATTTGACATAAAAAATGTTTTACTCAAGACTTTTCATCTCCACTTTGCATCCTACCTTGAACTAACTCCCTTCAGAATATTGAGCCAGACAGATAAACATGGAATAGTCTGATGAAATGGGACAACATTTATTGAGAATAGAAGAGTGGCTGGAAATTCAGGAACTCTTAGTTTGCCTATTGGTTGACTTTCTTTAATCATTTCTTCAAAAGGGCCCCAGTCCCTATCTTTCTGGTCAAATTTTTACCTACTATCATCTTTTCCCATCTTCACATACATATTTTTCTTTCCTTTATCTCTCTAACAGTTGTCTTATTTCCTCTACTTCACTCAGTATATTATTAAACTCTTAGACATATTTGCTTTCTACCCAGTTATGGAGGGCAGGGACAACCATTTCAGAGTTGGTACCTCAAGCTCTGTTGAGCTGCTGGCTCCGGGACCTGACCCACTTCTCATTATTGCCAATGGAGCCGGAGCCCTTCTAGAGGGATAGCCAGATCTTGGCCAACTCCAAGCTGACAACTTCATCTTTACGTTCAGCAGTCCTTGAGCTCATCACTAAGTGATTCCCTGTTCTGATTCCCATTGCTGTTGTTTCAATGACACGTGCCTTGATGTTGTAACCTTTGGGATGAGGGAGTGGAATAAGAGGTGTTCATGGATGCCATCTGAGGCTTAAAGAATGTGCATGAATTCAGCAGTTACTTGTTTGACATCCATTGTGGGAGAGGCAGGTTGCATAACTAGAGCAATCACGGTAGGTGACTCTAGCTGTGGTGGTAGGTGGGTGGGAGTTGGAGCAGAGTTTATCCTTCGCTCTCCCATTTCTCGGGGTTAAGGCCAGGGTGCCCCATTGCTGGCCGTATCATGTAGGTCTCTGTGCGCACTCTTTCCAATGAGCCAGTGTAAGGATCTCTGACAACCACCTTTCTGATGTTTGTTTTGTGACAGATGATTCAGGAGAGCCGGTTTCTCATAGAAATGGCTGACACAGTCCAGGAAAAGATTGTGCAGTGCCAGAAAGCAGGTAATCTCCGCCCACTCTCACCCTCCTGCCTCTATTCTGTTTAGAAATCATCATGTTCATCTTGGCAGATTTTTTTTTTTTAAGTTTGTGTTCCTAATTCTAAAAGTCAAATATTTTCTGGCTTTAACTTTTTCTATCTTAAATTATAATTAATTGTTTACCTATATTATCTCTCACCTCTCTCTCCAGTTTATCCTCTGAGTTACACTTAAGTCTTAGTGTAGTACAGTGTATATATGGGGGGTGATGTCTGAAGATTTCTGGAGAGGAGGGGGTTTCTGAATCTGCTTTTGTGGGTTTGGAGCCTATCAAAACCTTTTTCTACTGATAGGAAGCTATGGGTCCACACTGCCTCTTAAGAACCCCTTCATTTCACAATTGGAAACATGATCCTTTTAATCTTCCAGGCTTTTACCTCATTTACTTGTCCTCATTCTAGAATGTTCTTTCTTTAATGACGGGATGGGCCCCATATCTGTGAGGGCCTGCCTCTATTTGTGTGCCTCTTTACCCAAAACCTGTACTTGCATTTTTCTTGGATCCATGTCCCCTTGGCCCGCACATACAATAATGATTATGATGAGGATGATGGCAATAATGACAATTGCTTGATATATATGCATATGATATACTAATCACTACATTATATTACTTAGTCCTCATAACAACTCTGCAAGGTAATCATCATTATATCCAACTACACATAAGGCATCTGAGATTCTGAGAGGTTGAGTGAATTACCCAAGATCCCATATTAAAATGTGGTAGAGCTGAGCTTTGCACCCAGACCATACTTTAACCAAAGAACTTATATGTATATGAGCATAGCCCATGGACACAGACAACAGTGCGAGTGAAGGCCTGGAGTGGGGTGGGAGCCAGGGGAGTAAGTGGAGTACATCTGTAATACTCTCAGCAATAAAAATAAATTTAAAAAAATTAAAAATAAAAATGGTGCTCTTCACTGACTGTCCAGCAGGCTTATATGTTTCAGTTGACTGGAAGCACAAAAATAATATTACCAAATACTTGTTATATAATACTCCTAGTGCCAGGCACTACTTTGAGAGCTTTGTATGTGGTGACTCATTTAATCTTCACCACAATCACTTGAGGTAAGCCTTCATGTTATCACCATTTTACCGATAAGGAAACTGACTTGTGGAGTTTTAGAGACTCACTCGTGCTCACATACCTGGTAAGTGGTGGAACTGATGTTAGTTAGCCCCGGCTTCACAGTCATGCTCTTACCATGTGCTGTTTGAGATGTTAGCACCAGGAAAGTTACTGTGGTGTTAGCTGCATTAATCAAGGCAAAGCAGCTGGAGCAAGTAGGGTGGTGGGTCACCCCTTCCTCGAGTGGGCTGCTTCCAGCCCACGTAGATAGATGTTCCCGGTCGCAGGTCTCTGCAGGCTTCACTCTGGGAAGTTATGTACCGCAGTGGCCCTGCCTGGAGGTCATCCTTCAACAAAAGACCTTATTAGTATGCTCAAACATGTCAGAATGTCTAATCTGGAGAAGCGAAGACTCGAGTGGACTTTAATATCTTTCTTAAGATATTTAAAGGGCTTCTCTGAGGCAATGAGAGTAGACCTTGTTGGTCTGGGTCTAGGTAGCACCAAGGAATGAATCGAAATTCCAAGGAAGAGAGACTTTGCCTGGGTATCGGTCATAGCTACTCAAAGGTGGAATGAGCTGCCCAGAGAAAGGATGATCCCCATCCTTGAAGCTCCGAGGCTGAAGGAACAGTTGATCGTGGTGCTGTTTTTCATAGTATTCAGCGTGGGAGGATGGTTGAGCTAAAAGTCACTTTCAGGTCATTCCCAAATCTGAAACATTTGGGTGTTTCCAGGAATGCTATCTTTAAAAAATCTTTTTCTTTTAACTCAACATTTATTAATTACCATTGTTATAGATGTGGGCTCCAGGGCCTACTGTCAAGCCACAGGGTCCATAGGAAAAGAGAGGTATTTGCATCCATCACATATGGTTGCCATTCACACATTACACCATTTCATATGAAAGCCAGGCAGAGGACAAATAAGATGGATGCAACCTGTTGGAAGAACTTGCTTCTCACCTTCTCAGGTCTATGGCTCCTGGCTCTTTAGAATGTAATTTAGTCTAATGCATTGATTATAGTTGATTTTCCCCTAAGAATAGCCATTTGATGGGGATGAACAGATTGGGAAGGTGTGTTTAATTTAGGGATTTAGAGATTATAAGAGAAGGACAGGAATGGGAAATTATATTTTTACTGCTAATATTTTCATAAAATGCCTCTTTTTCTTCAATATATACTAAGAATTCTTACATGTTCTCTTTTCAAAGGGATGGAGTTCCATGAGGAACTTCATAATCTGGGGGCGAAAGAAGGCTTGAAAGGAAGAAAACTCAACAAGGCCACTGAGAGCTTTGCGTGGAACATTACGGTATTGAAGGTAAGCGAATGCCCAGGTGCCCCTTTCCTTTTTTCTCTCCCCATCTCTCCAGCGGGTAGAGAAGCACTGGTGGTTAACCCTTTGCACTCTGAACCATTCTGGACATTGGCTACCAGCTACTCGACACTACTTTGCGGCGGAAACGTGCATTTACAGACCCTCGTATTATTTAGTATAATTTTGGAACCAAGTAACGTATTATAATGATATTGGACTTATATGAATTGGGTGACATCGAGGAATGTATATTTGCAAAAAAAACAATATTTTATTGTTTATAATTTTGTACAGTATAAGTTTTGTAACACCCCCCAATATGCATTGCAGGCTGATTAGTGCATGTTTGACAGTAATAAGTGGTTTGACGCCTGCCACCAGGTGTTTTCCTGTTAGAACACACAATGCAGTCCCATTTTCTTTGTCCCACATTGGGAATATGTAGTTTATTGTTTAATCCGACACAAAACCCGCTGACATTTCTTGTATATATCTTAGTAATTTTACGATATTTTGATTTAATTTCTTGTGCCATTTCAAGATAAAACTTCAGGGAAACATGCCTGTCTCAAAAAGTTGCGTTGAAATAACTCAATTCCCCATAATCACTAATAAACTGCAATGTCCCCTGAGAGGGGACATCCGAGTGATATGCTAGAATTCCGATGTCCCCTGAGAGGGGACAGCGGAGTGCAAAGGGTTAAATACGGTGATTTGCATTTTTAGTAACATGTGGCCTAATCACCAGGTCATGCTCTAAGTGTTGGGGAGATGCCTGCTGGGATTGACATGCCTCTGCCCTGCTAGGGCAGCAAGGACAGCACAACCTAATTCTATTGCCTGGTGTGTGTGTGTGTGTGTGTGTGTGTGTGTGTGTGTGTTTACTCACATACCACTTCTGTTCAAGTCAGTACATTTGTTCTTGTTTGTGAAAAGAATAAGTCCAGTGCTCGCTTCGGCAGCACATTACTAAACTTGGAACGGCACAGAGAAGATTAGCATGGCCCCCTCGCAAGGACGGCACACAAATTCGTGAAGCATTCCGTATTTTTTATCAAAAAAAGAAAAGAAAGAAAAGGCCAAATGTTGCTGGAGAAGGACCCAATTCAAGTGACTGGAAGAGCCTTAGCTTTAGAATAGCTGGAGCCACTTAGGGTCATGTTTATTTTAAGAACAGACTTTGTAAATACATTTATTTTTGCAAATAGCTTTGGAAGTCATTTTCCTGAGATTATCATCTGCTCTACTGAAAATTACTTTCAGGGTTTTAAGTAAAGATGATACCGGAATAATTTGTTTTTGACATTGTGATAGGAGAAAAGCAGCCACAATCAAAATTAATCATTGCTGACATTTACACATACTGTGTGTCAGGTGCTGTCTTATAAGATTCATATGAATTAGCATTTTAATACAACAACCCGATACTGTCATTATTCCCATTTCACAGGTAAGAAAACTGAGGCATTGAAAACTTGCCCAAGATCACTCAGCTGGTACATGGTGGAGCTGGAGTCTGAGCCCAGTTGGTCTGCTCCAAAGCCTGTGTCTCTAACCTGCTGTGCAGGGAGATGCACACATTTATATGAAAGTGCTAGGGGATCTGTAAGATGTATCACTGTATAATGGGCTCTGTGCTAGGCATAGAAGATCCATGGAGAACAAAAGGGATACAGACCCTGACCTCATGGATTGACACTCTGGGGGTAAGGGGTGGGGGTGGAGGGAATAGGTGTCATTTGCCTAACAGGCAGGGAGGAGCTATGGCATTAATATAAAGAGCAGCTCATGACAGCACTGGAGTGCAACATGGCAGTGTGAACCTGATGCAAACGCTCTCTGTTCCGCAGATATATATTTATGTGGCTTATTAATCTGCTGGTCACTGAGATATATGGAAATAATATTGAAGAAAGTTTATAATTTAATGCATTTCAGTGTGTGCCCTAAAAAACTGGGTCTCTTTTATAGATTTATGTCCAGTTGATATGTCTAATCCTTTCCCACCTAACTTTTTGGCTTTTTGCTAAACCTTTGCTCCTTCTGCTTTATCTTGACAACACTTTCGTTTTCCTTGGAAAGAGCTGGGGCTAAAGGATCTGACTTGTCCTCTGGGCACTTGTGTTCTAAACCAGGCAGATTCTCTCATTCAATCCCCAGGTTTCAGGCACTCACAACTCTGGGGACTCACCACAGCCGGGAAATTAACGGATGTCACTTCCGGTGCTGTGCTTCCTAATAGAGCTTGAAAACACATTTGAGGTCTCTGCTCATTGTTGAAAGACACAAGAAGAAGGGAAAACAAGGTGATGGGCTAATGGGAAAAGCAAGAATAAGGAGAGGCATCGCTCTCTGAAAGACTGAATGACAGTGAGAACAGTTACCTTTAACTGAATGGCCAGAGATATTTTAAATCATTTCATGAGATACTGCATATGTGGGGAGGAGTGATTAAACCAGGCTCTCTGGCAGCCCATAGTGATCATGTGTGTCCCGTCCCCCCCGGGGACTGCTCTGGGATTATAGAAGGAAGGGACATGGCCAGTGTCCTCCATGTGTCCATGGGAAACTCCAGTGGTGTTTCTGGTAGTTGCTGACTGTGTTGCAGTGGGAGCCAGAGAAAGGCTAGGTTTTGTCCTGAGCCAGCTCATTCAGTTATTTATGCTAATGTCTAGAAATAGGTCCCCATTTACAAGAATGCATTAGCAATAAACTGTTCTTTATATTGGCATTACTATCAATTATTAAACTGGCGGTCAGGGGCACAGACTCTGGAGCCAGATGCTTCTGGCTGCGTGGCCTTGGGAACATTTTCTTTGTCTCTGTGCTTCTCCTCAGTTGGGATAGGCTAGGTTGTGCTGCGTAACAGAGATCTGGGGATTGCAGTGCCTTAAAACAATGGCTTATTTCTAGCTCGCAATGTATGGCTGCCAGGGCTCACTTAGGAACACAAGCTAACGGGGGCTCTATCTCTGGAAACACTACAGTCCTAGAGGTAGGAAGCACAGTTGGTTTTCAACACTTCTGACAAGTAGTGTCACATGTCCCTTCCATGCACATTTGATTGGCCTTAGTTCTCCCTGTAAAATGGGTATAACAACAGTATCTTTACAGGTTACCCTTAAAATTATTTAAGATGTATGAAAATCATCTAGCTGCTCATTTTAAGCACCGAATGCTCCTTATTAATAATAAAAATAATACACACGTGTACAGCACTGTTCGTATACCTGACATTGCTTTATATTCCTTAAGTCACTCATTTATTAACTCACTTAGTCCTCACTCTAACCCGCTGAGGTGGAAGCTGTTGGGGAACCTGCCTCGGGTGGATTACATGCACCAGTATCTGCTCCCCTTTTCTGAGGGCGTGCACATCTGCACCACTGCACTGACGTCAGGTGTGACCATTGGTTCTTCTGGACGAATAATTAATTCAATGTCAATGAGAGAGAACATCAACATCGATCGGCTGCCTCTTGCATGCCCCCTGCTGGGGATCGAGCCCACAGCTGGGGCATATGCCCTAACGGGGAATTGAACCAGGGACCTCCTGGTACATAGGTTGCCATTGAACCACTGAGCCACACTGGCTGGCTACATTTATTTTTTAAATTCTCATTTGATTTTTAAATTTTTGCCTCCTGTAAGTTTTTAAAATAATACCTGAATTTTGGCAAGCAGTTATGGTATTGTCACGCTGGCAATGTTCGGTGACTAGAACTGGGAAGGGCAAAATAACAATGATGCCAAAATGGAGGGTGTGATTATGGTAGCAGCTGGTTTAGTTTCATTCAACCCAGCAAGCTCTAGCCTCATCTGTAACCTCAGCCGCTGCCTTTCAGTGCTTGTCATTTATCACCACGAAGAAGCAGGTGAGAGAGAATGGATGAGTCAGTTCTAGAAAAACAGCTTCAGTCTCACAGGTCAGTGCCATTATCTTCACACACAGAAGAAAATGCTGTTGGGCCTTGTGAAGTGAAGAGTGTCCATTTAGAAGGCTTAGCATCAACTGCTGGGGCTGTATAAGCTAAGCTGGGTATGGCTGTGTTGGGCGAGGGGTCTGAAGAGCTACTCCTAGACCTGGTTTTAGGACCTTGTTACTGTTTGGCTCAGGGGTGGGCAAACTTTTTGACTCGAGGGCCACAATGGGTTCTTAAACTGGACCGGAGGGCCGGAACAAAAGCATGGATGGAGTGTTTGTGTGAACTAATATAAATTCAAAGTAAACATCATTACATAAAAGGGCACGGTCTTTTTTTTTTTTTAGTTTTATTCATTTCAAATGGGCCGGATCCGGCCCGCGGGCCGTAGTTTGCCCACGGCTGGTTTGGCTTATCAATGCAGAATAAATCTTTTTCTCTCCCGTATCAAGAAGGAGATTTTATTTATTTCCTCTCCAACATATATAAATAAGGAAGTCCAAACTGTAACAGGGGCTTCTTCTAATCCCTAATTTGGCAAACTGATTTTGTGTGTGTGTGAATTCATACTCACCCATTCAACAAACATCTAAGTTCCTGCCGGGTGCTAGACTGTGTGCCTGGGGGTGTCCTGGCGAATAAAAACATGGTCCCCTGGGCTCATGGAGCTGGTGGTGCCGTGGGGGAGGCAGTCGTTGAAGGGCCACACGCTGCCTGTTCGGTTTGCCTGTGATGAGTGCCATGGGGGAGAGTTGCCTGGTGTTCCCGAGAAAGTTAGGGGGTCTGACCTAGTGGGAGATCAGGGAGGTCTTCTCCGAAGAAGTGCCGTGGAGCAGAGAGTAACATCTCTAGCCTTTATGGACGCCAAGCCCTGCCTTGCATCTTGATACTTGAGAGTGGTTGCCAAAACAATCTGGAAACGACAGTGAGAAGAAAACACAACAAAGGTGCTGGACCTCCTTACCTCGGCCCGGGACGTTTAAAAGGCCGGCCTGGCGCATTGAATGACCATTCATTAGCATCACTGCTCATTCTTATTAGGAAATCTGGTCATGAGTCATATTGCTCATCACAAGTGAATGTCATCACCAACCTTCTGAAAAGTAACCAGTAGCAGTGTTCTGTTTCCCCATAAAATCCCACACGCCTTCCCATAAAACCCATCCGACAGATTGTAGTTCCAGGGGAGGGTATTAGAAGGTTGGTTTTTGAGAGATTTCTGTGATTTAAGGTTGAAAAGATTTAGAGAGAGCATTAAATGATATAGCATACTAGCTGTATTAGTGCTAGAAAAAACAGTAAATGCTTTTTTTTAAAGTGTAATTAATTCATCTTTAATAATAAACAAGCCGCAAATCTAAAACCCATTATTTCAAAGGGCCCTGCTCCAACAATGCAGGGCGGCTCTGGTGGAATGTTAATGCTTCTGGCAATAAGCAGGCCGGTCACACGCTGTCCCGGTTTCTGCCTTGGGTGCCTGCATCCCAGCTGTGCCTCCCAGGAGTTTCGTAGAGAGGAAGCCAGGCTGTTGACAGATTACGGGCGCACAGACCACTCTACTTTATCTCCAGGACAACTAAATGCAGTGTCTCCGGGAGGTACACTTTTTTCCCAGATGAAAGCAGCATTTTATAATGATTCTGAATAATTCACATGTGGCAGAATCGTAATGAGTAGCTGTTACAGACCAGAGGCTTGGCTCCAACTTGTGATGTTCTAGAAGGTCTTCCTTTTCTTGCAGGAAAACTTTTCTCTAGAGAAAACGTTTTCCTTTTATACACCCAGTCTTAGTCTAAGGTGAGTTTTTAGCGGAGGGGAGTTTCATGTCTTAACGGTGTTAACTATTTTCTACAATGATAGAGGAAAGAAGACATCAGTAACAAGTGTTTCATTTTTTAAAAATATATTTTATTGATTTTTTACAGAGAGGAAGAGAGAGGGATAGGGAGTTAGAAACATCGATGAGAGAGAAACATCGATCAGCTGCCTCTTGCACATTCCCCACTGGGGATGTGCCCGCAACCAAGGTACACGCCCTTGACCGGAATCAAACCTGTGACCCTTGAGTCCGCAGGCCGACGCTCTATCCACTGAGCCAAACCGGTTAGGGCAGAAGTGTTTCATTTTTAACTTCTTCTAGCCCAGGGGTTCTCAACCTGTGGGTTGCAACCCCTTTGGGGGTCAAACGACCCTTTCACAGGGGTCGCCTAAGACCATCGGAAAACACATATATAATTACAGATTGTTTTTGTGATTAATTTCTATGTTTTAATTATGTTCAATTTGTAACAATGAAAATACATCCTGCATATCAGATATTTACATTACAATTCATAACAGTAGCAAAATTACAGTTATGAAGTAGCAACGAAAATAATTTTATGGTTGGGTCACAACATGAGGAACTGTATTAAAGGTCGCGGCATTAGGAAGGTTGAGAACCACTGTAACTAGCCTCTCAGGGTTTTCAGACACAAGCTCCTATACTTCCCTTGTCACTCTCGGGAGAAGAAGTGATACAGTGAACTAATTTCCTTATTCTTAACCAAATCAGGGTGTGAGCTCACGTCTTTGAATGTATGTGTAAGTGGGGTGTGTACATTGTCAAGTAAGAGCAAGTCCAGATTCAGGCCAACAGATACTCTATTCGAAAGGGTTATTGCAATATGGCGAAGGAGACCATTGCAATGAGAAGGGAGACTGCTCCTTCCATAAAATCTAAGCGTCTCATAGGTCAGGCAGAAAGGGGTTTCTTTTGTTTTTTTTACTCGGAGGTTCAAATAATCGAAAAAGACGAGGGATGGGGAGTGGGTGGCTGGGTGGTATGAACCTGGGAGGCCATTAAGAGGGGCCTATATGGCCCTGGCTACTGTGGCTCAGTTGGTTGAGCGTCATCCCATGCACCAAAAGGTCTCTGGTTCAGTTCCAGGTCAGGGCACATGCCCAGGTTGTGTGGTTTGGGCCCTTTTTTTCTCTCTGACATCGATGTTTTTTCTCCCTCTCTCTCCCTCTCCCCTCCTCTCTCTCTAAAATCAATGAAAACATTTTTTTTTAAGAGAAGGAGCTGTATGCTGGGGGAGGGGGTCAAGTTCAGGAGCTTAAAGGAAGGAAAGAAGCTTAACTAAAGTTTGGCTAAGGCAAGAAAGCAGGTATTTTACCTGGTTCACCTTCATCATTTCTGAAAGGTGTGTGTCTGGCCTTGACATCAGTGACAGGGGGCCTCCGTGAGTCTTATCTAAGTCATATGGGGAATGGAGGGCCTTTGCAGTAAGCCATCTTCTAGAGCACAAAGGAGTGGGGGTTTCTTAACCATCCCTGTTCCCAGGAGCACGGGTCTCAGGTAAAGTTTAACATTTGTCCACATATACACATACATGTATAAATATGCACATAAAATGTTACATATGTGGGTGTATGTGTATATACACACATGTATATATCTGTATATATAAATATGTAAAGGATAATTTTGTTTAAGAATAATGAAATTAGATGTTACTCTTTTAAAGCCATATTGAAAAGATCATAATGGTCAGCAAGAAACTTTTCCCCAGTCCGGAAGTGGTTGCCTTCCAATTTAATTAGACGTCTTTGATTTCAGGTAGATCCAATGTGCTCAACTGTACATTTTACCCAGTTCACCTTCATCATTTCTGAAAGGTGTGTGTCTGGCCTTGACATCGGTGACAGGGGGTCTCCGTGAGATTACAGACTCAGACTGGTAGACTGGGAAGTGGGGGAGACCCCCAGCCCTGTCTCCCGCTTGTGAAACAATATTGTAGTATTAATCACTCCCCACATAGCCGTGATGTTTTAAGCATTTGTAATAAGTGAGGGCACCTATTCCCCAAAGCAGAATAATTAGGAACTTAATTTTCCTTTTAAGGAAAACCCATGGCTTTATGAAAAGGTTAGTGATGCATATTTTGAAAACTCCCCTTGGATTTTTTTAAAGTAAGTTTAGATTCATGAAAAATGGACACATAACTCTTCAGGAAATTATTGACGAAGGCAAGAAACATCCATTCTTATCACCATTCTTATCATTATACTCATCATATTAATTTTTTGAGAGAAGGTAACCTCTGGAAGAACAAGACTCCCTATCACAGAACTAGGACTTAGAAGTGGGTCTTAGGCTTTTGCACCCTCAGATGATGTTATGGGAAGGTTATAAAATCATTAGATAGGGGCTGCTTGCTTTCAGAGACAAAGAAGCGTAGACGTTTCTTCTCTGAAGAACATCCTTCACTTTGCAGCAAAGTACACTAACCCCTTCTGACTTGGCGTGTAAATCTGCCAGGACAGCTATGTGCTCTGAAAACAGCCATGGTCTTCAAGTGTTTATTTAAAAGATACTGTTCTCAATGGACTGTTGAGTCAATGGACTCAGGGATCGAAAGTTCTTTAATTGCTTTACAATGTAGTCAGGATAAAAACATTGCCATCTAAATCTCTCTGAAGTATGCCTAATCAACTGGAATATTCTAGCTCTCCCAGTCTTCTGCTTCTCAGCAGCTGACATTATGGAACAACTAGAATAATACTGGTTTGTGGATCCTGTTGCCTGAGAAATAGTAATTCCTGGGGCCCAGAAGAAGTTCTTGATAAATTGCTAACAAATCTAGTTTTACAATGTTGAGCTCTCTTTTCTTAAACATGTATTAAAAGATGTATTTCTCACACACATTTACATAAACTATACTGGAAACCCTAAAAGTACGGCCTGGGTCAGAAACGTGGGTTTGTCTCACGGTAAGTTTCTGTTTCTCCAGATTTAATTGAGCCTCACTTTTTAAAAAAAACAAGGATATATGAGGAAGGTTGAATGGTTTAGAGAGTTCCTTGTGTTCTCCAGTGTTCATCATTATTTTTTTTTAATATATATTTTTATTGGTTTTAGAGAGGAAGGGAGAGGGAGAGAGAACCACTGATTGGCTGCTTCCTGCATGCCCTACAGTGGGGATGGAGCCCGCAACCTGGGCATGTGCCCTGACCTGGAATTGAACCGTGACCTCTTGGTTCATAGGTCAATGCTCAACCACTGAGCCACACTGGCTGGGCTCCGGTGGTTCATTATTGGACCAGCACTTTATTCCTGCAGTTGGCCTGCACGAGGACATTGTCCAGATCGGATATGAACGCTCGAGAGGTTTTGACAGTTTATTTGCAGGTGAAGTCCTCGCTGGTTGCACACCCCTTCCCGACTCTCGCCTTCGACGGCTCTTTACACTTACTACATAGGTCGTAGGAAACAGGCTCTATCGTTTACTGGGGATTTGATGTCAACCAAGAAGCTTATACCTAAGGCTGCCAGAAACGAAGCTGGCATGTACATGCTTGTGTATGAAAAGTGTGCTTTAGTAGTAACTGTGTCCTAATGTTAAATCTGAATAATGAGACCAAAGATTCTTAACAATGTGCATTGTGTATCCTTGGAGTCAGCCCATGGAGCCTTCTCATGTAACCTGAAACCAGGGAGGGAAAAAGCCAGCAACTTCCTTCCTGTTCTCTTTTCTCTCGAATACATTTTGCCTTCGAGAGGAAGCAGGTCATTGAAAGGAACAGTTATGTATGCATTGTGTGTGTGCTCATGGGTATACATGTGTGTTATAACATAGCCCTCTGGTTTTTATATTAAGCAATCTATTTGTTAACCCCAATCCTTGTAAGCCCTGTCACGATACATGTAGATAAAATAATAACAATATTGGAGAAATACCTTCCTCTGCATTTTTGATTATCTAAAGCTGTTTATTCTCCATTGTTCTTGTGAAAAACACAAATATGTGTGTACCTGTATAATTACAAGCACCCCCAGGGTGAAAATTCCATGTCTGAATTTTAGAAAGTACTTTCTTAGCTAGTGAGTTCTATCATTCAGACTGAATCATTTCAGTAATCCTTCGCTTCATAACCACCACCTACGATTATTGGGTTTATTTCAGTAAGTAGAATTTTGTTCCAGAACTTCCTCTCTGGTAAGACAGAGAGGGAGCAAAGAGTGACGTGATCGCCACTGTCCTTATTTTTTAAATAACTGCTCCTGGGAAGGTCATTTCCTCTGGCTCCGTTGTCAAGGATTCCCAGGAAGAGTTTCCACAGGAGACCTGAACTACAGCTGGCCTTGATAATTAATTACATGAGACTGTGAATGTCATTAAAGTTAAACATCAGCACAACCAAAATTATCTAGGCCACTACAGTTATTATTGTTATTGGGTTTTTTTCAATACAAGTTTTTTAAAATATATTTTTTAAAAACTGATTTTAGAGAGAGAGGAAGGGAGAGGAAGAGAGAGAAACGTCAATGATGAGAGAGAATCATTGGTTGGCTGCCTCCTACATACCTCATACTGGGATTGAGCCCACAACCCAAGCATATGCCCTGACCATGAATTAAACCATGACCTCCTTGTTCATGGGTCGATGCTCAACTACTGAGCTACATGGCTGGGCACATCACAAGTTTGTTTTTAAATTTTTTAAATAAATCTTTATTGTTGAAAGTATTACATATGTCCCCTTTTTCCCCCTATTGCCCTCTCCCCCTTTCCCCTCAAGCCTTCACCACCTACTGTCTGTGTCCTTGGGTTATGCATATACGCATATGAGTTCATTGGTTGATCTCTTCCCCCTCACCCCTCCCCTGCCTTCCCTCTAAGGTTTGACAGTCTGTTCAGTGTTTCTATGTCTCTGGCTCTATTTTGTTCATTAGTTTATGTTGGTCATTAGATTCCATATATGAGTGAGATCTTGTGACACTTACCTTTCTCTGACTGGCTTATTTCGCTTAGCATAATGCTTTCTAGGTCTATCCGTGCTGCACAACAGAAGTTTTAACAATCCAACCCCTGCATTGGCCAGAGTGGCCACATGCTACCATGTAAGTTGTTCACAACATGGCTCTAGGGAGTGCCATTCCCTTTGAATCTAAGTGAATGGCACTTTCTAGATTTGTCATATACCTGACAAGTGCTAAGGACCCCTGGGGGATGTCCGCTTGCCAGCTTATGGACATCCTAAGGTGGCTGGTGGACATCCCCCGAGGGGTCCAGGGCTGCGAGAGGACGCAGGTCAGGCTGAGGGGACCCCTGCCCCCCACCCCCCCGTGCATGAATGTTGTGCACCAGGCCTCTAGTTTTCTATATACATTTTATATGCTTTTTGGTGGCCCTTTCTACAGTTTACAATTCTAGTGCCCACAGTCAGGTTTTTGTCATTGCAATAGAAGCATATGCTCAAGATGTGTTTGTTTCATTAAGTTGTGTGAATGTAAACCTAGAAAAGAATATTGAAATTTGCCTAGTGCAGTAAGACCTCAGTTGCTCTTGCTGTTGTTGTTTCTAAGAGGATTGAAAAGAGACCCTTTGTTTCTCTCTGGGTTTCTTGTCTTTCCCAGCGTGGAGGAGGTAGCATTAACCAGCCACGTGACTGGACTTTAGAATTTTTTATATGAACTTTATAAAACCTGGGTATCTTTCCCCTTTCAGTTTCTTCCTCCATTTGTGAGTCATCACCATCTTCGTCATTGTCACTGTTTAAGAATTCATCATAAGAATTCGTCATATACCTTGTGCTATGAATAAATGAAAGTGCCTTGGAGTTTGCTCTCCTTCCTAGAATTCACTTGTGCCCCAAATAGGCAAACTTTCTCTCATTGGTCTTAGTTACACTTAAAAAAAGTCTTCTAATCTAGATTAATCTTACTTTTAACCAAAAACAAAGAATTATTTAAAAAACTTGTGTATACCAGAAAAAAATTGGGATATTTTGGGGGGAAATCAGGATATTCACTATAAAACTTGAATGAAGCATATGACTGATTGGAATTGAAGAATTTGATTCTCTTTCAAATATTTTTCTTAATATAGAGTGCAGTTTAGCAACAACAATAAATAATAGCTACAAAATGTTTATTCTCTGCTAGGCAGTGTTCCAAGTGCTTGATCCTTATTAAATCATTTAATTTTAATAACAACCATATGATGCAGGTAGTATTGCTGTTTCTAATTTTCACATGAGAAAGCTGAGGGGCAGAAAGGTTAGGTAAACAGCTCACCTTTAACAGAGTCAAGTAGCTGAGTGGTGGAGCAGGCGCTGAAACTCAGGCAGCCTGGACCCGGAGTCCTTGTCCACAGTTTGACCGGACTGCCCCTTCTGTCACACAGCGATTTCACATATAATATGTGAAAAGCACATCGACTACAGTAAAGCCATACTTTATAATAATAATTAAAACCCTAAACTTACAAATATGTAAACACAAGTGGGTCTCCAGGTGATCAGAGAAGGGTTTCTTCCTCATAATACAACAGGCACACTGTGCCAGGATTTGAAACACAGGGGTTTCAGTATGGTCGGATATAGATAAGTTCTGAGACACAGATTGGAACATTAAAAGAGGGGTGACTGTTTTGGCCTGGATTGTATCCCCCCAAAGCCTATGTTGAAAGCCTAACCCCACTGTTTCAGAATGGCACAGTTTTAGAGACGGGGTCTCACAGAGGTAATGAAGATAAAATGAAGTCATTAGGGTCGGGTTAATCCCGTGGGACTGGTGTCCTTACAAGAAGCTATTAAACAGAGACACACACAGAGGTGTGAGCACACGGAGATGATGCCATCTCCAAGCCAAGAAGAGAAGGCTCAGAGGAAATCAGCCTTGCCACACCTTGATCCTGGGCTCCGAGCCTGCGGAACCGTGAGAAGTACACTTCTGTTGTTTAATTTACCCGGTCCGGGGCACTCTGTTATGGCAGCCCTTCAAGACTAATGTGCGGACTGTCTTGGTCTGTTTGGGCTGCTCTAACAAGAATCCCACAGACTGGACGGCTTAAGCAACAGATCCTGATTCTCACAGTTCTGGAGGCTGGACATCTGAGATTAGGGTACCAGCAGGTCACCTGGTGAGAATCCCCTTCCTGGCAGAGGGAGAGTAAGCTCAGTTATTTTCTCTTACTATCATGAATAGTGAGGTTTTGCATTCTTTCAGTGCTCATTTTCTTTTGTATTTCTGAGCAATGTTACTGCAAAATAGTATAGCAACATCTGTATTCTCCACAGCCGAGATAATTAATCTCAACTCCAATTTTTCCAAGTACAAGGGAAAAGAGAGGCCATAACCTGTGGGTAGAGAGAAGGGAATTCACTTGGAGCTTTAACACCCGTGAAGGTGACGTGAGTGGAAGACTTCACTGAAATGTGCGACCTGAGGTCGAGGACTGAGAACAACACGTCCCGGTGAGGGGATGCCTCTGCTGCCGCTCCTCAGGTCACCTTTGAAGGCGCTGAGCAGCCAGGCTGCATGGAATCGGTCTCTCCAACACAGAACTATGGAAAGTTGAAGAGCAAGGAAGAGTGGCCCCGGGAGCCCGCCCGTAGATGGTCAGGTTGCTTCAGTGTTTATTCTGAATGGCATTATGTAACTGCATAGTTAAGCAGCACCACACACATCAGCATATGACATAGCCAAATACTGGTAAACAACTATTTTCCTTAGAGGAATATCGCTTCTTTAGTCCCTAGGGCCATGGTTGGCAAACCGCAGCTCGAGAGCCACATGCGGCTCTTTGGTCCCTTCAGTGTGGCTCTTCCACAAAATACCACGTGCGGGCGCTCATGTACAGTGTGATTGAAACTTCGTGGCCCATGTGCAGAAGTCGGTATTTTGTGGAAAAGCCGGAATTTTGTGGAAGAGCCACACTGAAGGGGCCAAAGAGCCGCATGTGGCTCACGAGCCGTGGTTTGCTGAGCCGCAGTTTGCCGAACACTGCCCTAGGGTAACAAAGCTTTAAAGTCCTGTCTGGGTGTATGCAGTTGCTTTAGTTTGTCTCTAGTGGGGTTGCCTTGCCTTGCTGAGGAGGTCATTTTCCTCACTGACAAGCCATCATCCCTGTGTTAGTGTCCACCTGCCCACCGTGTTCCAGCCGTAGGTTCCTCTGCCGTCCTCCAAGCACCCATGGTTATTCCTGCCTTGTGGGGTGCTTTTGCTCAATGGCTAAGTTGTGGGATAATTTTTTCCCTTCAAGTTTCTTACAAAAGGAGGAAAGATGGGCACAGTAGGGTAAAATGATCTGCTGCCCGGGCCATGGGGATTTCCCAGGGGCTGACTGGAGGGAGCCACCCTCACCGGGGCGCTCTCTCGTTTCCATGCGGATTTCAAACCCAAGGTGCTGACATTCATTCTGCACTCGTAGCAAGATGAAATGATAGAACTGTTTCCTAAGGAGATTGGCGAGGGAGGGAAGCTGGGGTTAGCTAGTATGGTGTGTGTGTGTGTATGTGTGTGTGTGTGTGTGCGCGCGCGCACACGCATGCATGTGCTTTCCACACTGATAGTTATAAAACGGGCCATTGCCCTCAACCTTTTCATTTCTGGTGGATGTTTCAGGTACAGCAGGATGGGAGAGGAGCAAAGGGAAGTATCTGCGGGGTAGACCTTTCCAATTGTCCTTCAACTCACATATCTTCCTTATTGTGAATATTCATAAATGCATAATACTGACATTTTCCTTATGCTAAATCTTGCTCATAAGTCCTATCAAGTAGAGGAAAGATCTTTATGTCTTATTACTATCAGCAGATTGCTTAAACCTGAGAGCTTTACATCATATTAGATTGAGTTGTGCATGTTAAAATTTTCCAAACAGCAAGTAGAAAGATCCTGTTCTATACATAGTATTGATATGTTAACCTATTTTTATTATATAAAACTAGAGGCCTGGTGCATGAAATTCGTGAAGGGGGTGTGTGTCCCTCAGCCCAGCCTGCACCCTCTCCAATCTGGGACCCCTCAGGGGATGTCCGACTGCAAGCTTAGGCCTGATCCTGGCAGTCAAACATCCCTCTCACAATCCGGGACCGCTGGCTCTTAACCGCTTGCCTGCCTGAATGCTGCTAACTGCTTCTGCCTGCCAGCCTGATCACCCTCTAACCACTCCCCTCCCGGCCCGATTGATGCCTATTTGCTCCCCTGCCGGCCTGATCGCCCCCAACTTCCCTCCCCTGCCCTCCTGGTTGCCCCCAACTGCCCTCCCCTGCCAACCTGATGGCCCCAACTGCCCTCCCCTGCCAGCCTGATGGCCCCAACTGCCCTCCCCTGCCAACCTGATGGCCCCAACTGCCCTCCCCTGCCAGCCTGATCGCCTACAACTGCCCTCCCCTGCCTTGACCCGCCTCCTCCACCGGGCCCTGCCTCCTCTGTGCCCGCAGCCATCTTATGACGGCCATCTTGTGACGACGTTAGGGTGTGATGCATGAGGGCGTGACAACCACCTAGGCTATTATTAGCATAGATAAGCATTTATTGGATTTTTTTTAGTTATCATATTTTTTCTTTCACCAAATTATGAAAGCAGGTAGCTAGATTTTTTTGTCTTCAAAGAGGCATGACTATTTCAATTTTGCTAAGATATTTTCTGTCTGAAAATGTGTGTATACAGCGTTCACTTCTAATTTAAATGCTTCCTTATACATGTTGGTGATACGTGAGTATTTTTTGATGACTTGGAAGTTTCCAGGATTTATTTGAGGTCACTTTTATGTAATTAGAATGATCAAGGTTCAAATCCACAAGGAAGCAAAGGAACAAACGCAATGGTTTTGAAGGCCATTTCTAGACATTGGAGCCCAAGCTTTGTGCAGACAAGAGCTCCCTTCTAGGCCCCCAAACAGGGGCGCCACCTGGTGGACACAGTGAGAATTCTTCATTTTCTGGAGTTCTTCATAAATGCATAGACCGTAGGAAATCCCTATATTTTACTTTTAAGTTTAGGTAGATTTACTTATGTATTTAAATCCATATGCTTTACAGTTTTAATTGCTGCATAATTTTCCAACTTCCTACAAATACTAGGGCTCTGAAATAAGGGGAAAACCATTAGGATACGAGGAAGACCAAGTGAGGCCAACCAGTCCAAGTAGAGGCTTTCAGTTATTTCACCTTATATTTCGTCTTTGTCCTTTCACAGTTCATTGTTCAGCTGTGTGTATTCACCTAAAAAGCCTTTCATAAGAGCCTTGTGCTCCCCCAGCTCCCCTATTTCCCATCTCTCTCCCCACCTGTGCACCCCAACTTCTTAACAAGGTTGTGTTTGCTCTCACTGCATCCACTTCCTCACCGCCCACACTCCTTAGCCAACTTTCGTCTGTCTTCCTCCCTGACACTCCATGGAATCACTTGCCAGAGTCGCCAGTCACTTTGTCACAAAGCTTGTAGACACTTTCCAGTTTCCATCCTCTTCGATTACTTGGGAGCATTCCACATGGCTGATCACTCCTTCCTGGCCTCACTGCTTCCCCGGGTTTCTGGGACACCCTGCCTGGTCTTCCTCTTACATTTCTGGCTCTTTCTCCCCAGGAGCTTCTTCAGGTTCCCCTTCGTCTGCTCTCTATTAAATGCTGGTGTTCCTTAGGTTCCTAACCTAGTTCTTTTCTCTTCTTACTTCGTTCTTTTGGGGTCATGCTGCCCATGCAAGTGGTGTTTGTTATCCTCTCTATGCTGTCAGGTCCCAGATGTGTACCTGTGGTTTGTGTGTCTCTCCTTGTCTCTAGATGACCTCCACTTGCCACCCTCCCCAACTACCCACTAGGTTTCAGCACACTTGGGAGGGCTGTCAGCCACAGCGAGGTCGGCACGTCTCAAACTGCGCTCATTCCTGCCTGCCCTCAGTGACAGCTCTGGTGTCCCTACCCGAAGGAATGAATGGCAACTCAGAGTATCCAAGCAAGCGTCCTGGGAGTGAGTCCTTGATCGTTTGCCTAAATTCTCAGCTATAGGCAATTACCAAGTATCTTCCCAGAGAGCTCATTTCCACAGCTACCACCCGAGTTCGTGAAAAAATCTCTCCTTTCCCATGTACCCCCCTTTCAGCAGCTGGGGTGACCTTTCTAAACTTCAGTCTGATCGTGGCCACCTGCCTGCTTAAAGTCCTTCAGATTTCCCATGGCTCCTCCTGCAGACTTCTTACGGTAACTTCCCCTCTGGCACTCTGGGTGGCACCTTCCTCTCCCGCTTCATCTCCTATTGCCTTCTCTTCCATGTGCTTCTCCGGCCACCCTGAACCTTCCAGGTCCTCAGTGGCACCGGTTGTGCTCTCAGCTGAGCAGTTACCTGGGGTCCCTCCTGCCTCAAAGGCATCTTGTACCCCTGCTCTCTGGGAGCCCCCTGGTGTTGGCACACTGCACCAGGGCACTTCATCTGCCAGCTCAGGGCCACTACCCAGGATGCCTTACTGGCTCCGCCCCTTCTCCCACCCTCTATGCTCAATGGGGCGAGGTGTCTTGCCATGTGTCGCACTGTACCCTCTTCTTCCCCCATCATAGCACTTTAATTGCTTCCTTATCTCTTTCCCACTAGACAGTCTCTCTTAATTAAATACAGTAAATTTAAACTGAGCCCTAATTAATAAATTAGAGACTTTCAGTATAAAAGGTGAACTGCAAAGAGCACCTCATTTAATCCTGTTCTCTATGCAGCCCACGGGAGTTAGCAGGAGTCCCAGGGTGACACAGCGGATCCATCATTTCTTAGTCATTCTCCCCACTGCAGCCATCACCGGTCCTTCCTTTCCTTTGGCTCTGGCTTTCTCTGCAAGGAGCTTGGAAGGCCTTCGCTGGACAGAAGCATGGTTTAAACTCCATTTTACCTGAGTTACCAACAAATCAAATGCTGTGATTAAAATGTTAATAGGCCTGTCATTTCTCATTCAAAGTAAATCTTTTTTTTTTTTTTTTTTTTTGGCTGGGTTACAGGGAACTGGGACTCATTTGGGTTTCTTCAGGGGAGACCATGTGACAGTGCAGGAACCACATTTCCTGCGAAGAAGAGAAGGCGCAGAATGGGCAGCTTCATGGGACATTGGCCTAGAGACCATGACACTCCAGCTGGCTGTAGGGACTATGCTACCCACCCCCCCCCGTCTCGCCCCCAGGAGGCGGCTTTTCTCGCTAGTGCTGTGGCTTCAGACGGGCTCAGCTCTCTCCGGTCTCCTCCGTATATTTTTCTAGCACCTCTTCCTGTTGGCAACTGACTATGGCTCTTTGAATTTGCCAGGCTCACTTTCTGAGAGTTCATCTGATTGGTTTGACTAATTACTATCATTGCTGCCTGGAGTCAGGCCAGCGCATAGGTCACTGGACGTCTGCTGACTGGCCACTCTTGGGCCATGTATGAATGTTCGGTCCAAGCTGGCTGCTCCTCAGTTTAACTATTAATAAGTAGCTCATTTCATTCGACAGTTGTCTTACTAATGGCCTCTTGGGTGGAGGGTGCAGGGAAGTTGCCCCTCTGACAATGTCTTGGGAAGGTGGCTCCGATAGGACATAGCAGGGCCATCCAGTTCAAGGTCAGCCTGGGCTAGTTTCTTTACCAAAGCCTGTGCACACGGACAGGATTACACGAGGCTGGTCAAATGAAGTTCTGGATTTCCTACAAGGTGATAATTTAAAGTCCCTCTAAAAATGTGAGTGTTTTGGTCTACATAGCTAAGGCCTAAGTTCTCTCAGCTGCTGAAACATTGGCATGGAGGATGAGTGTTCGCTCCTACTAGTTTCTGTTAGTTGATTTTCAGTCATCTACTCTGGGAAGAAATCTGAGGCCTGGATTGGAAACGCACTTAGGGAGGTGTCAGCAGGACGCTCACAGGATTTTTCAGGCACACACATGTATAAAGTTGATTTAAAAATGAGTTTAAGAGGGATGACATTTGGCATTCAGAGAAATGTTTTGACAAGTGAATGTCATAATTTCATGGTGCATGTTCCATACAGTGGACAGGAGTGAAGCTGTGGAAATAAATGTCTTTCAAGGAAGTGGTGCTTAACTGCCGTGAACTGGCCATAGACTTTCCCGGTGTTCTCTCCCGTCTCTCATCATTTTCAGACAGACCGGTAATGTGTGAACATGATGGGATTCTGGATTTTCAAAAAGAACTATAAAGAAGCTTTGGACATTTGCAGACATAGAATATCAGATAAAATTGCTGAATGAATGTTAATTTCATCGGGTTAATAATAGTATTGTGGCTCTGTAGAATGTCCTTATTTTTATGACATGCCTAGTGAGGTATTTAGGATGAGGATAGATAGATAGATAGATAGATAGATATAGATAAGTTTGATTAAGCCAACATGATTAAGCCAATATGACTCATGGGAAAACAGAAATGCTATTAGTTCAACGTTTGTGGAGCATACTTCTAAAAATAAACATAAATTGAAGGGAAATTATGTTGCTAGTCGTTTGGTGGTGTGGACAGTTTGAGTTCGAGATCTGAAACTTGAGTGAGTCTCACATTCGGGAAAACAGGTCTTGACATTTCCTTGGAATAATAAGTAGTCTGTTGTTGATCCAAATGCCTTGTTGGATTTGGGGCATCAACAATGAATACCTCGTTAATGACCAAATCTCTGAAGTCTTTGTGGAGGGAGCCACATTGGCTGCCCCTCAACTGTTAATAAGAAGTAGCCTCTTTCATTTGATAGTTGCCTCGTTGCCTTAATAAAGCAATGATCCGTTGGGTGGAAGATGCAGGGAAGTTGCACCTTTGACAATGTCTTGCTAATAGCTGTTTGGCCCCTGCAACTGACACTAAACCTGGAACTCATGTCGGCGTAAGTGGGGACCTGCAGGGCCACCGGATGTGCTCCCCTGCACTTGCCATGATGCTCTCCCACAGGGGACAGTGTCGGCTTATTTATTTTATTTTTTAAAAATATGTATTTTTATTGATTTCAGAGAGGGAGGGAGAGGGAGAAAGAGATAGAACCATCAATGATGAGAGGTAATCATTGATCCACTGCCTTCTGCACACCCCCTACTGGGGATCGAGTCCGCAGCCCAGGCATGTGCCCTGACTGGTAATCGAACCATGACCTCCTGGTTCATAGGTCGATGCTCAACCACTAGCCATGCTGGCCAGGCTATTTCAGCCTATTTAAAAAGCATTATGATTTTGCACATAATAAAGAACAAATGTCCTTGGACAAGGGCACATCTAGACCAGATGTAGGATGGCTGTCATTAGGCTGCAGGGAATGCATGCACCCAGAAGGCAGTGTCGTGGGGCCCCTGAAGTCGTGCAGCTAGGGACCAGATGTCACTGAACACCACTTGCTGGCTGCAGTTGTCAGCACAGGGAGGGGGTAAACAGCTCGAAGGCGTTCTGTGACCAGCTCATCCTGACCCAGGACCATTGTTACTGCATCCACACTTTTCCTCTGCAGTTGTTGTTGCAGATTTGGTTTTGGATGGATCAAGTAGCCAGTAATTTAAGCAATGAAATCAGTAAATTTCTTAAAGTGAAAACATACCAAGCAAATACCAGAATGCATTTTAAAGAATAGCCTTCTGAATGAGTAACTGTCTCCGTAGCCTTTGTCTGCTCGGGGGTTTGGGCATCCTGCTCTGCCACGCTGCTGTGAATGATCTTTCTGAAATGGGAAGAGCGTGAGTTGGCCAACGAGAGGTTTCTAGAGAGGCTCCTTCTGTGTTTGGCTTATGGCACTCGCACTAGGAGCATGACTTCAGATTTCAGGGTTGTTTGTTATGCAAGGAAAGCTAATTTGCAATATTGGAACTTGTAAACAGTACTTGTTTCTTGTGCCGATGACTGTCCATTCATTATTGCAGCTGCATTTGCGATGCAGTTAATTACCTTTGTCACCTTCTAAAGGTCGGTATTAATCTTCTGTCCTTTCTTACTAGAGCTGCTGACGTAGAGGCAGGTGATCACAGTAACGGGAAGGGAAGAGCGGAGAGCAGGGACCAACAGGCAGCGGCTCTTATTGTTTCATTGAGTGGCTCTTCCGTCACAGTGACGGCAAGGGCTTTTCAGGATGCCAGCATCACCACACAACCGAAATTCAAAGCTTTCCTAGTTGTATCTTTAAAATGACTCAGGGTTTCCTGTTATTCAGCTCACTGTGTGGAAGCGATGTTGTTGGCATTTTCTTTGAGGGGATTAGGCTCGCAGTCGTTGCGCAGCGGACAGATGGCTTCTTACCCGGAGCAGCCTCGCAGGAACCTGTCTCGTGGCGTCTTCAGAAATCCATTGGGTCTGTCACAGCAGATAGTGCTTGTCATTCATTTCCTCTGGCGACACGTGACTTCAGTTCATTCTTACTTCCTCATCTGGCTGAAGTGAACAGCTGTTGAAACTGTTTTTCCCAATCATGAGGGATGCTGTGGTGTTTCCCCCTGACCAATGTTGTAGCCTCTAGATGACAAATAAGAATTTGAGCTTGTGGGGCCAGAGGGTGACATGCTCCGGGGTTCCCCAAGGACAGATCCTGCCATTGTTACTCTTTTTATTTTAATCATTTTGGGGTCTCTTACAGGACTAGTGGGGGATCAGTGTTTAATTTTATTCTCTGTAACAACTGTCCCCCCCACTTAACAATCACTAGAGTTTGCCACGCATTCCAGGCATTGTTCTCAGTGATTCACCTGCATTGTCTACAGGAATCTCACAATAAGCCTAGAGATGGGTACAATTATTAGAGCCATTTTAGGGAGGAGTACACTCAGGCACCAAATGACCTTGCCCAGGACTTGAAACCCCGTAGTCTGGTTGTGGAGGTCACAGTGTGACTTCACCTATCAGAGAGCAATGTGGTTACAATTCAAAGCCTCTAGACCACATGGTTTCACGCTGCCGTCTCGGGCAGCCCCTTCCGCGGGAGCTTAGTGGAAGCTCCTGGGCACTGCAAGGGGACTCAGTGTGCGGAGACCTGAGAACCAGCTGAGGGGCCCTCACATCAACAGCATCCCTTAAAATGTGCAGCTGGTGCCTGCAATGGGTTTCATTCTTATAAAACCTTCTTTTTTTGGACCTGCTCTATTAGGGCTTATGATGATACCTTTGAAATGAAAACCAATCATCTTCTCCACACTTCTGACGCATACGAATCTTCCACTTTTGCTTTTGTATTTCAGTTTCCTGAAAAACTGTCTCAGAGGAAAATGATTAAATTCTTCTGAACTCTGAAATTTGCCACATTGAAGGCAAAAATCAGACATCAAAGTACTTTTGTGTGGGAAATTCATGGGGTTCTATCAAAGGATTTTTTTTTCTTTTTTAAACCCAATAGGTCTTAAGCCATTTCTTCTTTGTATTTCTAAGATCTATTAGATAACATGTTCAACATATCATATAATGTGTCTAAATACAGTGAAGAAAAAACATCTATTGTCCTGGGAAGCAGGCATTATTAGTTATTTCCTTTACACTTATTTCCTGTGTGAACCTAGGCAATGCATTTACTTAGATGTCTGGAGTCCAGTTCTTGATCGAAAAAGTTAAAAAAAAACACGCAATGTAGCTGTCCTTCAGATGTCTCAAACTTTTTTTTCTTTATTGATTAAGGTATTACATATGTGTCCTTATCCCCCCATTGCCCCCCCACCCCCAATCATGCCCTCATCTTCACCCCCTGTGTCTCAAACTTTTGAAATAATTGCTAAGAACTCTTAGCAGAACAAAATTATACTGTTATTAAATGATACTTTATTGAGTAGTTTCCACATTGTGTTTTTTTAGGTTCAAATTTCAAGGAAACAAAATAAATTCTACCTAGAAAAGATGGAATGTATAAGGGCATTTATGGTGCTGCACCATAGAGACAACAGCATCCTTCCAGAACATTCTCCTGTACTGTCTCTGTCTGTCTCTGTAAGACTGTGGGGGGGATTGAGAATGCAAGGCGAGCATCACAAGATCCTCATACCCTATTTTACTCACTATAAGACGCCCAGAGAGAAATGAAGGTGCCTCTCTTTCAAGTTGTTCAATTGTCACTTAACCAGGGAAGCCTCGTCTGATCTCCGAGGCTGTCGTCTTCTCACAGCATCACATTCCTTTTCTCTAAGCACGTACACAACTTGTGTGTAGATAGAACTTTATTTTTATGGCATTTGATTTATGCATGTATCCCTCACTAGACTGAAGCTCTATATGATCAAGAAGGGCATCTGTGCTCAACATCATATCCCTGGAATATAGTCTGCTGGTTCTTAAATGGGTGTGGCACTGTCCCCTAGAGGGCATTGGAGGTGACTGGGAGGGTTCTCCTGCATTTGGTGGTAGTGGCCAGGAATGCCGATGTCATGCGCTGTAGGACAGAGCAACATAATAAAGAATTGCCCCCTGCCCTGCAGTTTCTTCTTAAGTCCTGCCAGACGAAACCCTCTAAGATATATATTGAAGGACTTTAGTAAATTATATTTATTTTTTTACAAGAAGTTATGTGAAAGACCCAGTATATGAGGAAATGGTAGTTACTGAAAGGGAAGTCTAAGTGAATAAAGATACTGTTTCCAAATGGTTGAATAATGTATGCACTCTGGGAATTCCGTCTACTTTATTGTGTAATGACTATACGTACAGTAATCCTGGAACAAGCTGGGAAGTGCGATGCTGGTTTTAATTTAATACTTTGTTGTTATTGACAGTCCGTGGTAGGCATTCCACAGTGTCCTGCAAAGTGGAAGTCGATAGTATCAATCACAAGAAAAATGTCCTCTTAGGTATTTTTGAAGATTTGGCAAGTTTGGTGGGATGTATGGGCATAGTTTATTTCCTCACTTGTGGGATTATCAGATTTTTTCTCCATGGGGAGAGTCTGGCTTATCTTGGCATGTTATTTCCTTCCTTTTATTATATGCAAATAAGTCTGGTCTGTTGCCATTATTTGTTCCTATATTAGTGTCTATTTGATACATCTGCATTTTCATTTTTTAATATATTTTGTGTGTGTGGGATGGCATCTGATCTTATTTCTCTTTTACATGTAAATGAATCCATACTGAGTAAGTGCGGGCATCTGCCTACTTCATTATGGCTCCTTGTGTGCCTGCCTGGGCATTTACATATTGCAATACATATGATGTTTTCTTTTTAAAAAATATATTTTTATTGATTTCAGAAGGCAGAGAGAGAGAGAGAGAGAGAGAGAGAAAGAGAGAGAGAGATATCAATGATGAGAGAAAATCATTGATGGGTTGCCTCCTGCACGCCCACCACTGGGTATTGAGCCTGCAGCCCAGGTCTGACTGGGAATCAAACCGTGACCTCCTGTTCATCGGTCGACGCTCAACCACTGAGCCATGCCGGCTGGCTTAAGCCTATTTTTTAAATACCTGTTAATACAAAGGTTTTCTACATACAACACAGTTAGTTATTATTTTGAAGCAAATAGGGTTCTTCATTTCTTCAACATTTTAGTTAGTCAAGATTTTTTGATGAGAAAGGTATTGTAACCATGTAGGAAGATAGCTGAGAAAGAAATGTTGAAAAGATCTTATTTGTCAGGTCTTTAAAACATATGCTTTCGAATTTAACTTCTAATACAGTTTTCATTTTGTATAACATCAATATTTTATAGCCTTTCATATGTTTATTGAATATGGCATTTTGCTTTACTTTGCAATGTTGTTTTCTCTTTGGCATGAAATTATTCTTAAAATTTCTTTGAAATATCTTATATACTTTATAAATTATTCTCCCTTCAGAACTGGATTCTCAGATATTAAGAAGACTTATTTATTTTTTATTTCCATAGTCTTTAGAAACATTTGATTAATTGAGTTTATGACCAGTACTAAAATGTATCAGTCACAAAACTAATTTTAAAAAATGAACTTTATGTAAAGCTATAAAATCTAATGGCTCAGGTGAATATGTTCAATGTAATTCCCTTTTTGTTCCTATAAAAATATAATAAATTAATGTCATTACATTGTAAAGTTTTGAAAAGCAGTGTTTTGAGTGCAGAATTTCAGAAGAGTAACATAAAAGCTCCATTAAGCCAATACTCTTAGACCAGAGCTACTTTACAACTTGTCATCTATATTTCTTGAGTGTTCATAGAGTAAAAATTCAGCTTTTTAAGTAATAAGTAGAATTCAAATATTCAAATATTTGGTTGTCAAGGTGTTGAAAATAATAAATCTGAGCATTGATTGCTAAATGCAATGGAAACTTCTATTTTTGTGCAATTAAGGTATTCAGTACATAATCTAATGGCTGCACCTCTGTGCCCTCTAACTTATTACCATCTTGTATACATTCCCTACGCAGCTACGTTTTCATTCTAGAGAGCCAGAATTCCAGGCCATCTTTGCCTAGTTTTACCCAATGTTCCAGAAATGTAACATTATGAGACTTAGATCTTTCGTGACATCAACACATCTGCTATTTTAATTTTTTAAATAAAGGGCATTGTAATAGTTGTTTCCGTCTCTTCAGAGTAAAATATTTACTCTCTTTAGGTAATACAGAAATTCCCCCAAAAGCATGGTTTTTGAACTAGTAAGATGGTAATTATGCATAGCCCACCAGAGTATGGTCTTTTCCACCGAAAACTAGCTGGAAACAAACAAAGAGCTACTATCTACCACGCTGCAGCATCATCCAGGGTTGACTGTAGCTGTGCGTGTGGACTCTCACAGAGAAAGAATATCAGGGACTCAGTCTGTTCTTGAGTGTGTGCTGGAAAATACCCATACACGTCTGTGTAGAGACAGAGTCGCATTTGTTTACGCGTGGAGTGTGTATTTGTGAGGGTCTCCTCATTCCCAGAGTCTCTGAGCTGCTTTAAATACTTGTGGTGTTCTCGGAGACAACCCACGCATTTCCTTCACATGCGACAAGGACACCAGTCAAGATGTTCTCCTGCTCTTCCGTGTGCTGACATCATAAAGGGAGTGCAGTTCATGGGAAAGTGGGTGTGAAGGAGCCACGGGTGTCTTTCGTAAGTTACTCTACCAGATTGTAGCCCAAACTGTTTTCAAACAGTGGGTGCAGGGAGGGGACTGCCTTTCTCAGTAAGAACAGGAATAACAAAAATCCTTAATGTCTTTGATGGATAATAAAATATATTACTAAGAGAACTTACAAATATATAACTCATAGTAACTTACATTTAGAATTCCAGCCCCTTTTATGGTTATGATATAATGAGACAGTGTGGGCCAACTGATTTGCACTCCGCATCTTGTATTCAATAAATGTGAGCTTCTGTTCAGTGTTGTGAGAGTATTTTATTTTCAGTCATACATTTATTAGTAGTAATAAAAATTGTGGTGGTATTGTAGGGCAGCCCCATTTTCAATCTAAATTACATCAGATATTTCTTGATTTCTAGATAATGTATTTTAATTGCAATTTAATGCGGTTGGAAGGACTTGGTTATGAATGCCTAATGTCTCTTTATCAAAAATTAATCATCGCTAACTTTTTATTTAAAATCACTATCGTGATCTCTCTGTGGTTTTCTATAATTCCAAGTGTTACTTTCTAAATGTGTTGGGATTTCCATGGACTCTTACATTCAGAAGCCAAATGACTCTGGAGCCAGATTGAGGACCACTGCTCTGGCGACTGCTGGTAGTCATTGTCCCACCTGCATCGGTCTGCCAGAGTTGCCTCTTATTACTCTCACCTTCTTCTGGGTTAAAGAAGTCTTTCTAATCTCCACCCCCCCCCGCCCCCCCCCGAAGCATCCCCAGTACCAGTGGGAACTACCGTTCCCCGAGATTGCTCGTATACTGTACCACTGGCAGCTCCTCACATTTCTTCCAGGTTGAGTGTTCAGTGATCAAATTGTTCATTCATTTGACATTCTGGGCCATGACAACCCCAGACTTATTTTAGTTCCCAAGAGGTACTTCAATTTACATACAACCAAGTAGGATTCATTCTCCCTGGTTTCTCTCCTTCCTGCTCCTTTCCCAAGACCTCTGCACAGTTCGGAACATATTCTTTAGAAGCGCCCTGTAACAGTACTCCTTAAATGCCTGCTGCTCACCCATACCTGGAAATGCCTTAGCTGATCTGAACACCTGACACATCTTGTGGGAAATGATACACAGGACAGCGGTGTTTTCAGGGAGAGAGATGGTGTAAGTTGTCCAGTTAGGAGTTTGAGGAGTGCCACAGAGAAAAGAGGGATGCTATTGGCCAGGGGAAATCACTGCACAAAAATTGGGCCAAAGTCAGCACTCAGAGGAATGCCAGAACGGGGGCTGTTAACAAACTTTACCCTCTCTGCAGTTTTTCCTCGGACGAGTCTTTCCTGGTTCTGGTGCCTTAATCAGCAGGGACCCAGGAGTTGATTCCTTGAACCACAGAATAGAAAGAGGACCTCTATTTGTCCTATTAAAAAATAGAAAACAATTTTTCATAAATGGTTCAGTGTAACTCTCCACAACGTAGCCTTGCACTTGTTCTCCTTCTATTAGTTGACAGTTTAACGTCTCCCCCATTGTTTTCTGCTCCTGTCGTCCCACCAGGACACGTTGTCTCCGCTAGCAGGAGGGGATGGAGCTGTTCTGTGCACTGGCACACACTGTCCTCTCCTATTGGCCATTGTTTCCTGGAGAGACTGGCTTCTATTGAGCAGAACTGGCAGCGTTGGGCATTTCAGCCTGGTTGCCACCTCTCAGGCTGACGAGATGACACTCTGACTGACTAATTAGATTGGTTTTGTAACCTGCTGCAGGGAACGGATGTGAGAGCATTCTGAGTTCACAAGCACTTTCAAACTTGATATGTTTCCATGTTTCACTGGTCTCTTGCAATGAAGCAAGATGCCAATTTTGTTTTTGTACATGCCTTTAAAATTCTTGATGAAAATTTCAAAAGGAAAAGAAAAGGGAGCTCTTAAAAGTAATTCTCTCAAAATGAGTGCAGGCATTTTCTCTGTATTAATACAATTCGGATTTTCACAGGAATCTTTCCATTTGTAAAAATAGTAGCAATATGCATCTCTCTAAATAGACTCTTGCAGACACATTTTAAACAAGTTAGTAAAATGTATGTAATATATGCACAGTACCAAGGTATTTGTTATACTAGACCACATTGGGTGCTTTTCCTATTACCTGGTAGCATAGTTTACTTGTGGGTGTTTACGTCACGAGTGGCTTTTCAGCATATTTTCTTTCATCTTTAGGACTGTGAGGGAGGCAGAAGCTGTTTTCATTTCTATGAAAGAAAACGTGGCCCAAGAAGAAACTGTTGGAGCTAAAAGCAAAACTGACACTGGCTCTGCTCCTGCCAATGTGTTCTTCTTGGTGTGCCCTGCACCCTGGCCCTCTGGGTTCCATCTCCGAGCCCTGTCACGTGGTTCCTCGGGGGAATGACTCTCTTCTCATCTGTGTGTTTCCCTGGGTGACAATGACAGGGAGGCTGCAGTGTGCTTTGTAGAGCACAATTTGCCTTGAAGAGCGGCCGTGTCAGGCCCTGGGTAACACTACAGGCTCTGGGGCCATGCAGGAGGTAGCTGATCGATTATTCTCTCTCATCACTGATGGTTCTATCCCTCCCTCTCCCCTCCTCTCTGAAATCAATAACAATATATTTAAAAAATAATTGATCAAAAGGCAGATTGCAAGGACAACTCAACATATAAAACTCCAGTTAACCAAGCATCAGGCGTGTGGTTTACTTCGCAGACAGCTTTGCTTTGTGAGCTCTTGCAGCCCGAGAGGCTGACACAGTGTTCAGTTCTCAGAGGCAGGGTTCCCTGTCCCTCCCATGCTAGGATGCCGGCCTGGGCAGGGCGAGGGCCACAGTGTATAAAGACTCAGACGTGGGGACGGAAGGGTTGGCATCCTCAGCCCTTCAGGGCAGGGTCCCTGGGGCTGTCCCCCACTACAGGAATGTCAAGGGGCTGCCAGCAACCACAGAGCCGAGTGGGAAGGCTCAGGTGGATTTCTGTGCTTAGAGCCCCTGCGCATTGCTAGACAGAACCATGGGGCGAACCTGGAATACTGTTCCCGGGCCTGGGGCTGTTTCCTCGCTGAGCAGAGTCACCAGGTGTGCCTGGCTCATAACGGTCTTCTGTGGTGCGTGTTTGTAGGGCCAAGGAGACCTGCTGAAGAGCGCGAAGAACGAAGCTCTGGAAAACATGAAGCAGATCCAGCTGGCGTGCTTGTCCTGCGGACTCAGCAAAGCTCCCAGCGGCGCGGCCGAGGCCAAGAGCAAGCGCAGCCTGGAAGCCATCGAGGAGAAGGAAGGGGGCGAGGAGAATGGGAAGCTGCGACCCTGAGCAGCGCCGACGAGGGCACCGTCCTTTGTGTCAAAGACTCTGTTTTTCCTTCTGGTTTTCTTTCCTGAAGCTTTTTAGACTTTCACAAAAAGATGCCGTCTTTGGGATGTTGGACGTAAACAGGTATTTTCACAATGTCAGTATTTTAATGTAGTTAATTTATCTAAGTTAAACTGCTTAGTAGTAGTGTTTTAAATTCTGAGATGTGTCAACACACCCATTTATGGATGTGGGTAGGTGTGTGTGTGTGTGTGTGTGTGTGTGTCTTTCAGGGAGAGAGACAGAAATACAGAGGGAGGTTGAGATCCTGTTAAAATCCATGCTGCATTGCATTATTCATTTAGTAAGTTATTAATGTATCATTTTAGGAAAAATTTGTTAACCTAAAATTCTAAAGAGCACTCACTAGGACCTGTTGCTGCATTTAACTTTACTTCTCGGCCTTTGTCATTTAATTCAGAAATGTTGACATTTCTTATTATTAAAGGAAGCTAAATTTGCCAATTCATAGATATTTTAATAGATTACACATAGATTAGCAAAATTCCTAACAATCACAGTAGAAATAAAAATGAACGAAAGATAAACAAATGATCAAAATTTCTGAAAAGATCAGAAAAGTCATTTCTTCAGTTAGGGAACTCTAAAATATTTATTAAATAAAATCAATTTTTAGAAAGCTTTATGTAGTTGTGTACTTAACAGATATAACTTCTGTGGAAAAGCTGATCATTAGTGAATTTATACCCAGCTATGTGGTACTCAGAAGCACAGTAAGAGTTCTTTTGTAATTAGAATCTTAATAATATTTAGTTACAAAATTTGAAGTTTGAGATTTGTAGGAAGGTCTCATTCTTCCAAACTGGGAGCCTAGCATTCATTTTCTATAGCAGACACGGGAAGCTGGAGGGTCTGGGGGGTCTTGGCTTTGATAGCATTTAATTTAGAGTGCTAAATTGAAAATTAATGATATTGTTCAAGCAATATGTCATCACGTTGAGCTGGTATAAATTCTGTGGGTCAGATAACATCTTCCTATTGGTTTAAGAACTAATTGATTACAGAATGTTAATGACATGATTTTAACACATGCAGGAAAACACAAAAAGAAGCAAATGACTAATTAGGGTACATTTATAATTGCATCTAGATCATTTTTGCCCTAATATTTTCATAATGTGCTTGAGTGTAATATGTTTGTTACCTCCAACAGAACTAAATGTTCTATGGTTATGAAAATATATTTATTTAAAACATTGCTTTTATTTTGAAAAGCTTCTTAATTAATTTGATTAACAAATATGCTAATTTGGGGGAACCTAGGGAAAATAATTGTTGAAATTTTGCAAATATAAACATTTTCTTTAGCTACCGTGTTATTTCTGACTTCTTAACACTATTATGTTCATGTTGCACATTACTGAAAGAGTAAAGATCTGAAACAACACTTTTACTGTTCCATTTTTGTGTGAGTTAATTGAAAAAAGAATGATAATGAAATTAGGTTATTATGTAAAAAAAGATGTTAAAGGGTATGCATTGTCCATGGGCCAGATATGGTGAAATTTCTCCGTGGATTTAACCGGGTTCTTGGGGAGGTAAGTGAGAGCGCATTTTGGTAGGTTTCCAACTGGCACTGAAATAGCCTGAGAAAGCTTTGGGGGTAGGGTGGTAAATTTTTATTTTTGTATTTATTTCTGAGAGGCATTTACTTAATAAGAAGTTTAACCCTGTGCTTGTCACATGCGCTGCTCATGCCTTTTGATGTTCAGAGCCCTCGTTTCTGGTTTTTCCTTTAACTTCGTCTGGTGCTAAGACAGCTCTGCCTACCTGTGCTCATAGAGGTGGTTCTATTCCAAACTAGCAGCTTTGCAGCTTTAGGGTTCACATTAAATCTGCAACTCCCTCGAGTTGGATTTTGTGTATGGTGGAAGGCAGAGGCCCATTTTCATTTTCCCAGCATGCACCGTCAGCGGATCCCGCCCACCTACTGTGAAGATGGTTCTTTGTCCACGGCTCTGTAGTGCCAACCTCGTAAAAACTGCAACACCCGTGTGTGTGTGTGTGTGTGTGCGCATGCGTTCGTGTATGTGTATGTGTATGTGTGCGTGTGTGCGCGTGCATGTATGTGTGCGCGCGCGCGCGTGTGTATGTGCGCGCGCGCGCGTGTGTATGTACGTGTGTGCGTGCTTGTATGTGTGCGTGTGTGCACGTGTGCATGTGCGCCTATGTGTGTGCTTGCGCTTATTTCTGGAATCTCGGTTTGGTTCCATTGTTCTGTGCCTGTCCTGGTTACATTACCGCCCTGTCTTAATTACTGTAACTTTATAATGTTTTTTTATCGGAGAGTATAGGTCTCCCCACCTTTTTTCTTCAACATTTTCGAGGTTATTTTTGGCTCTTTGTGTCTCTCTCTATACTTTAGTATTCCAATCTGTTCACAGGGTGCATTTCTCCATTTATTTAGGACTTAGTTAATTTCTCTTAATACAATTTTATAGATTTCTGTGAAAGGTCTTGCACCTCTTTCATTATGTTTATCCTTATGTGTTTGATGTTTTTCATACCGTTAGAAATAGTAACATTTTACAATTTAAATTTGCAAATTAATTATTTAGGGTATATAGAAAATATAATAGGTTGTTTTTTTTTGCAACATTAATCTGTTTTGTGACAGGTTTTATAACCCTCATTTGTCTGTTGGGGAAACCAAGGCATGACTCCGTGTAGGGGGCCCCAGAAGTTACACTTACTGTCTTTCAATTCAGTACTTTTTATTCCTCCACAGTTATTTTAGCAGCATCTTGTCTGAAAGGTGAAGGGAAGAGTAAGTCATCCAAAGTATGTTTAAGTCAGAGTTGCTTTAAGCTTAAAACCAAGGAGTTTTAAAGATGCAGTGAGGGGGTTTATTCCTTCAAGTTTTTGTCATGGTGAACGTGTTACTAATATCCTGGTGTTTCATTAGGCATAAAAGGACTTCTAAATTCTTTAAATTTAAAGTCTTTCTAAATTCTTTAATATTTCCCAGGCCCTAATGGGAATATACATAGGAATATATTGGGATAGGTATATGTGAATATATATTTGTTTGTTGAAAGATTTGTGTCTGCATTTGTCCATTTCCAAATATGCCACATAAATATTGTCCTCTCTTCTGTACGGTCTCTTTATAAACAATGCACACATGTTTAGGTTTTAGGATTGCTAAAACAAACATACTAACAGCTCCTGGCACATTGCTTCATCGTCCTTTTTATCTGTCTTTTGTTTATGCAACCATAGATGTTAGCATTTCTAACAACGAATGCACAGTTCCTTGATGGGCAAAACAAACCCCAGGTAGGGAAGGATCACGGCAGCCTTCACAAGAGTATTTTGCAGCACTTCTTACTCTGCAGAAAGCAGCGAAGCACAGGTGCATGGATCTGCCAGTCAAACAGAACCTCAAGGGCAGGGTAACTGCTCAGGGATTAGAGGTTTTGCTCAGCAGCTGATATTAATGTCATAGATTCTTAAAGTTCTCTTCATCTGTTTCACTCGGAAGATGGAGCTGCTGCTTGCCAGCACATACAGGGTGAGTAATTGGACTCCAAGCCAGAGCGACCAGATTCTAGGTGTTGTGCACAGTTTTCGTTATCAGTATAGCCGTACCTGGGCCTCCATGGATTCTGACATTTTTTCTCACACAGTACAGTGCTGCCAGGCATGTGGGCCCAGGAGGTGTGAGGTCCCAGCACTGTGCTGAGAAGGCCCGGCTAACGATCGGATTCCCACTGTTCTAGCCTCCTCGCCATATTTGGGTCCGGTTTCCGTCTTGGAGCCTCTGAAGGCCTTTCCTCCTTTTGCCAGAGCAGCAGGTGGACGGGCGGACGGGATCAGGTGTGCAATGACAGCCTCCCTTCCGGATTTCTCCTCTCCTTCCATGGAAGTCTTCCTGCTGCTCCCTCCACGCTCCGGATGTTTCTCTGGTCCCAGGATCTGCCCACTGATTCCCTTCTCTGCTCAAATTTTCATTAGCCTTGCGAGCAGAAATACCAAGCTTTCTGGAAAACATTTTAAAATCTCAGTCAGGCCACCACCCAGAAGTAAGGCAGGTAACACTCTGAGTTTGCTCCTGCAGCAGAACAAGTCCACTTGCCCTTGTAGCTGCTTCATTGACCTTGACTCATGTAAACCATCCCCACCTCTACCTGGTTGGTTCTCCCATTTGCTCCCAGAAGCGTGTCTCCGGGCCTGCTCTCTGGGCCAGACATTCCAACAGACCCCTCCACTGTGCAGACAAAGGGCGTTCACCCTAAGGCTGTGTATTTGAAGAGTCACCAGGAGGGTTTTTTTTCTTTTTGAAATATCACAATGAATTTCTTTACTATTAATTCATTTCTCTGTGCTATCAGGTCCATTTAGTTGTGAGGAGGAATTCGACCTCATTAAAAAAGATCAAATTATAAGAGAATATGCCTAATCTGTATATTGTATTGTTTTCACAGCTCTGAATTAAACATCTTAATCCAGAATGCTACTCAGAAATGTTAAGTGAACATTTATTATGTACTAGGTACATTGATTAAACATACATTATTGAACACCCTGTACTATACTACTAGGTACTGTATTTCATTGCTTTATGGCACCGTTAATTATAAGATGCAGCCTTATTTTATGTACCACTTAAAGGTTGTTTTTTTTAAAAGCTTATCAATTCAATAATAATATACCAACTAAAGGACACATCCTGCTTAAAAAAATGGGTAAGGATGTCCTAAGGAGTTTATAGTCAAATAAAGGAAGCAGAGATATTAGTAAATACGGTTATAATACAATTTGATAATGCAACAATGAAAGATATGTAAGTTACGTAGTAGCACAGAGGAGGGAGGGATGGGCTCCAGGGTACACAGAAGGAGGGGGTACACTGGATATGCAGCTGAGAGCTGGAATGCAATGTGCGTGGGAAGAAAAGTGAGGAGGGGGTGCTGCCCCAATGCCTTGCGAAATGGTCTGCATGTATTTAATGGAAAGCCACCCAAAGCCTAAGCAGAGGGAGGCATGAGCTGGTTATTTGCGACATTAATTCATGAATATGATAGTGATCTATCAGGCGAGTACCATATAGCAGACCTTGGAGAAGGTCTGAAATTCAGGGGTTGGCAAGTCAGAGTTGTTCCGTGTCCAGCGTACAGTCAGGGGAGAAGATAGGTGATTGAATGCGGCGATCGTAGTTTTCTTGACACAGAATATTAACGCAGAAACAAAGGGGGCAAGCAGTGCCGTGAGCACAGGCTCTAACCAGGTTTCCTGGGATCACAGCCAGCATCCTTTGGCCAACGTCAAGCACAAGCCTGTTTTGTCTTCTGGACGGAAAGTATAGTGTCCATCGGTGACTGACAGGCGCTTAATGTGTTAATGGAAAATGGAGTTTCCACTGAGGGTAAGAATGTAAACAGAGTATACCCCTCATGAGCTTCTTGAGAGAGTTAAATGGGAGTCATGCTAGCATATGATAGGCATTAATAAAAGTGAATTCTTGTCAGTGTCATGATCGAGGAGCTCATGGGTCTCTCCCAAACTAGTCCAGAGGGAGTCTAGGACAGGGGTGGGCAAACTTTTTGACTCGAGGGCCACAATGGGTTCTTAAACTGGACCGGAGGGCCGGAACAAAAGCATGGATGGAGTGTTTGTGTGAACTAATATAAATTCAAAGTAAACATCATTACATAAAAGGGTACGGTCTTTTTTTTTTTTTTAGTTTTATTCATTTCAAACGGGCCGGATCCGGCCCGCAGGCCGTAGTTTGCCCACGGCTGGTCTAGGAGGACATCCCACAAGAAGGGAAGCCTCGGGGGAGACCTGATAATGGGACCAAGTGGATGGGGGTGGAATATATATATTATATACACACACATATATTTTACACGTGTTATATATGTGAAGTGTGTAATGTATATATATATATATATATATATCCCTCCCATTTCTCACTCTTCCTGGTGGTTCACTTCTCTGCCCTGGAATCAACAATTAAACTATTACACAGAAGACTTGTCTCAGCTACTTAGCTGGGGAGAACCCAGAATAAGCGAGTCAATGTCAGGAATGGCTCTAGAAAGCCCTTAGGATGGATTCTGGAACAATCACTCACTAGTCAAGTAGCACCAAGGACCTACTGCTGGTGGCACGCACAGAGGCTCCCTCACACACACACACACACACACACACACACACACACACACACACCTGGAGTAGCTTAGGGCCAGGTACAGGGAGAAGTGAAGTAATTGCTTTAGCACCTGAATGGCATGGGGTTGTTGGTAATTTAAAGGATGTGTCCCGGCTGTGGGAATCCTCAGGAATGAAAACAGCGGGCTCAGTTCCACCGCCCATCCCCACATGAGCCTGGAAAGCCGAGTTCCCTCAGGCCGCACGGCCACAGTCTCCTCAGGAGGCCAGGAGGACTGGGACATCACGCCTGGCTGTGGGGCTGAAGGGACTGAGGCACAGGTGCGCGGGCTTCCTGTGCAAAAGCGAGGCCCTGCCAAGGAAGGCTTGGGGTGGGAACCTTTGGATGGATGGATCCAAAACACCTTGGCCCTCTGAGTCTCCGAACCCCGAACCCCACACCAACAGCAGTAGCCTTTCCCCACCCGGAGGGTGGAGGGAAGCAGCCTGTTTGCCCTGGAGCCCATCCCAGGCCTGAGCTGAGGAGGCGCCCGCAGGAAGACCTGTTCCCTGGAGAGGCACCCTCGCCCACAGTCCTGCAGAACCGTGAGTACCTGCGCCCCAGCGGGCGGTGCGGCCTCCACTCACCGCTAGACCCTGGCTGGGTGGGTGAAAGGACTGGGTGAGGGAACAGAACATAAGGCATGACGGAAGGGTGTACATCCCCCCGGGAGAAGTCTGCTGTAACACGGAGTTCCTGGGAAGGGCAAGGACGAGGAGCTGATAGTAATAGGCCCGCTGCATGGCTCCTTGAAGCTTGAACACAATGGTCCACAAATTACAGAAGGTGGAAATACCTGGGGGGCAGAGGGGGCAGGTTAGAAGTCTTGGGGAGCCCCTGCTTTCTCTGAGTTCAACAACAGCAGCTCTGCCCCTGCTGCTGTGTCCAGGACATCCACACACCATGCGGACTGCTGCCGCCATGGGAAGTGGGGAAGCACCAGGTTGGCTGCTCTCCAAGGCCTTTTCCAGCTCCAACTCGCCATGGCACCAGGCGGTCAAGCTCTGGAGTCTGACTGTCAAGGTCAAATACAGGCTTTTCTGGGCTTCAAGGCCTAGGGCAAGATAATTCACCTTCCTTAGCATCAAAGGAATATGTAAAAAGGAAGTAAAAATAGTATCTGCTTAATAGAATCATCATCTTAAATGAGGGCAGATGACAATTACAGCACAGTATCCAGCACAACATAAATGTTCCATACTTACTATAGAAATACTAGAGGCCCGAAGCACGAAATTCGTGCAAGAGTAGGCCTTCCTTCTCCCAGCTGCTGGCACTGGCTTCCCTCTGGCACCCAGGACCTGGGCTTCCCTCGAAGCCCCGGATACGTCCAGAAGGTTGTTCTGAAAGACTTCCGGAAGGAAGTCCGGTATAATGAGCATATTATGCTTTTATTATTATAGACAGGACTGTCCTCGAAATAAGTTCCTTTACCCAGATTAGATCCAGCATAGATAGGTGATGCCGTTATGGCTATACATATTTAAATAATCTTTAAACAATACAGGGTTTTTCATATCAAAGTATTTAATATCCACATTCTAAGTAGTGCCTTGTAGAATAACAGTATATTAAACCTTGTCATCTTTATAGGTCCCCAAATGGTTGGAGATTGACAATTCTGCTTTCTACACATGTAAACAGTAACAATTTTTAGAAGAGGCTCCAGGGAGTTGGCAGTGACATCTACTCTGTGGAGAACGGATAAACATTGGTGATTTTCTCTTGCACAGTGTCCAACTTTGACCTTAACTTCCGAACCTGGGTTCCATGATAAAAAACAGAGACAGCAAGTCAGAATAGCTTCCTGGTTTGGTTTCTGTTGCAATAGAACCACTCAGCTAAGTCCTTAGGACGCCTATGAAACACAGACTGTGACAAAGTGTTCATGCAATGGGCCATGGTGTCACTGTACTCACACCCGCAGGCCCTGTGAGCATGTGAACAGCAAAGATTAGTATTTGTTGTCTTGGGGTAGAGTTAGAGACATGAAAATGAGGAGTTTGCTGGTATCTTCAGTGAGGGTTTTATTTCGTATGTTATACATCAGGATTTAATGGTATTTAACATTTGGTGATCTGTTGCTATTTTTTCTCTGCATTTTATGTACCTGCTAAAAATGACAATTTTCATTTAGCAATCTTGCAATGCCTGAGCCATTTAATCAAGTATTTCTATAGCGCTTTCATCTTGGATTTTTCCTTCCTCAGTTTTACCTGGTAAATCCATGAACTGGAGGCTGGAGTCTGAAAGGCTTCCTTCACACTTAGCTCATGTGGTCCCAGGAAATGTCACAGAATCTTTGGATTCATTCCCATGGCAACAGGCAACTCCATCACAAAGGACCCTGTTAGCATTTCTCTCTAAGAAGCTTTGCTCTATGTTCGAGATCCAGAGCTATCTTCGTTATTAATTTTCACACACTGCGATGCACGTGACGACAGAGATGCCTCACATCTTCCATACACTGGGGATGGGAACTCAATCGCCGCCGCCTCACGAAGCAGGAAAATGAGAGTCAGGTGGAAGGGCTTCTCAGTGCCGTGGGATTGAGGGTTTGCATGGCTGGGAGGTGAGGACCCAAAAGGAGTGAGTGGTGCCCTAGCTGGTTTGGCTCAGTGGATAGAGCGTCAGCCTGTGGACTGAAGGGTCTTGGGTTTGAGTCCAGTCAAGGACACATGCCCGGGTTGCCGGCTCAATCCCCAGTAGGGGGCGTGCAGGAGGCAGCCGATCAATGATTCTCTCTCATCATTGATGTTTCTATCTCTCTCTCCCTCTCCCTTCCTCTCTGAAAAAAAAAAAAAAAAAGGAGTGGATGTGGACGAACAGAAAATAACAAGTTAGGCACTGCTAACTGGAACAGATACATACACAAACATCAGCAATACAATAGAGCAGCCCCAGGGCATAATCACAGCTACTCTGCACACTGAACACTGGCGTGCACGTTTCTTTTCAGCCAGGCTGACTGTGGAATCAGTCATGGAGATGAAAGCCGTCATCAGCGGTGTCTTTTCCACCATGTGTCTGTGCTGGTAGGGGTATTAGCCAGGGCCACTGTTTGGGGTATGATTGTTTTTCTGTGCCTGGAACCTCATTCTTTTATCACATTTTCTATGAAGTGACAGGAAAGCAAATTATTGAAGAATTACTGGCTGAAATCTATGAAAAGATTCCATTTCATGCCTTGTGAAATGGCAACAAATCTGAAAGGCTGCCTGAAGGAAAGCCTTGTACAACAAAACAAAGCAAAACCCAGTGCCGCTCCCACCCCCACAGGCTGATCTAGGGTGGGACTCGTTTAAAAAAAAAAATCTCCAGGTGATTTCAATGTGTGGCCAAGACTGATTAGCTTGATCACCTTAGAGACGATCATTTCATTTGATAAATGTTTCATTTGCGTGAGCCTGCATTCCAGTTTTCATCAAGATGCGCTGGGTGTTCCCAGCATTTTGAAATGTATTCAGATATAGACTTAATCCCACGAAGTGCTCAGGGTCATCTCATTAAGGGAAGGTACCCCTGGCCTTGGGCAGAAAAGGAAGGCGAGGCACCTTTGCCTCAATGACAGTCACATTGGTGACTCCCAACCTGCTTCTACAGCAGATGTTCTTGTCACTGTTCCATACTTAGAATCTTTATCAGCATCAGACACGCAGGTCATGGTCCAGGAAGCCTGGGCGCAGACAGGTGAGGGACGCAGTGGTGACATGTGAAGGGCAGGTTTGGGCGTATACAGGTTGATGGTCGCTCTGTGTGTTAGCTTCTCAAGGATGTTGTGACAAAGGACCACAAGTTGGGTGGCTGAAAACAGCAGAAATTCATTCTCTCTCGGCCTGGAGGCTGGAAGTGGGACACCAGGGCTCCTGGCCATCTCCTGCTCTCCTGGCAGGGGCCACATCGCCCCAATGCCTGCCCCCATCTTCATGTGGCCCCTTCTCTGGGCCTCCTCTAAGTCTCTCTTCCCAAACTTCCTTCTCATGTGTTGTTTTTTTTTAAAGACACCGACATTGGATTTAGGGTCCATCATAAATCTAGGATGATTACATCTCCAGGTCCTTAACGCATTACATCTGCCAAGATCCTACTTCCAAATAACCTCACATGCTGATGTTCTGCGTGGACAGGCGTTTTAGAGGGACCCTATTAGCTCACTACACTCTGCAGCTGACGCTTGCAGACACTAGTCATCCGTCAGCAAGAACACGAGTGCCTCTTCTGTCCCACAGACGACGCGCACAGCATGGGAGGAGCGGGGTGGGGCGGGGGGAGGAGCAGCTCAGAGGCAGCCTTCCAGGGAGCCCTGGAGGGGCACAGGGGGTCCTCAGGGAAGATTCTAGAAGACTTCTGCAGGATCCAAGTGGGACCCAGAAGTTGCCTTTTGCTGCCAAGGGATTTCGTCACTGTGTATAGCAACGTAAGAAAACTTGTCTTCCTGCTTGTGCACGTCGGCTCAGTAGGAGTTTATTGGATATTTGGGTTTGCAGGCATTAAACCAGCTTGAGGGACATAGAGGAAAAGCTGTGGGCTCTGATGGGAGGAGCTGAACACCCGGAGTGTGAAGCACGCTTGTCTCCTGCAGAGGAGCTGAAAGGGCTTATGGGAATGCCAACTTACTTGTTGGGCGAGGGTTTAGAGCCCAAACAACTACACAGAGGAAATGGGCAGACTGACCAGGCAAGGAGACCCACCCGCTGAGGATCTGAGCCTGCAGGTGTAGGAGGTTCCTTCCACAACCCACAGCGGATGGACCTGCACCCCATGGGGAGCGGCACTCCAGGTGGTGGGGGGAGGGGGGACATCTGCCACTATCCCCAGGAGGAAGAGCTGCTCCAGGCAGCAGGTGTTTGCGGCAGGTAATGGAGGTGGAGGGATGGAATTGCCTTGGCCAGCTGGAAACACTGAGGCGGCCACAGGACCAAAAGTCCACAGGTAGGGGAGGGGAGGGGAGGAGAGTGGGAAGGGGGAGGGGAGGGGGTGGTAAAAGGAGGGGAGGAGAGGAGGAGATACCAGAGGCCCATTTTTGCTTATTTAACCACTTTTTCCACTGCCAGCACTATTTATACTTGTCCCTTGATTTAATTCCCATCCAAATTCTAGAATTTTCCCTTTATCATGAAGAGCAACACATTTTGTTTTCATAGACCAACGTTTCAAACATTTTGTGAGTTCCTATTCACCCTTTTCTACACTCGGCACACACAGCATCCCTCCACAGCAAAACATTGTGGGCCGATGGATGAAGGCTTATTCCTGACAGTTCCTCTTTGAGAAACCCCAGCTCATAGTCACTTGTTTCTGTTCTTGAGCCTGCCGCACGCTAACATTCGGTGTTGGTATTTGGTGAAATCTTACTACTGTTCCCTGAAATGCTCCGTGGTTATCACATAGAAGGGGCCACGCCCATCCTGCTGCTCCAGGACCTTTCTCAGCCCCCAGCCCCAGAAGTGGGCTCCCAGGCTGCCTGGCCTCTTCCCCTCTTCCCTTCCTCCTGCCTCTGCCTCCTGCTCCCTGCAAGCGCCCAGCGCACCTGTCATTAACAGCTTCCCTTTCTGAGCACAAGATGCATTTCCTCCTAAAAGGTCAGGCCTACGCTTTTGCTTTTGCTTTTGCTTTTTCATTTTTACCATAGGGAGCTCTCAAATCTGCCACCAACACCACCAGCACTGCGTCCTCTGCACACTGAGCTTTCTTTCTCAGGCTTCATTACAGCGCCTGGGACTGCGTGTGCCCTGAGTAAGGGCAGCTGGAGGGCCATTGGCCTCTTCCTGTGCTTGGAGAGGAAGCGGGAGGCCTCACCATAGGACTGGTGCTGCTGGTCCGCCTCTTTCCTAGATGAGGCTGAGGCACTGCCCAGGGGCCTCTTTCCTAGATGAGGCCAAGGTACTGCCTAGGGGCCTCTCGTAGATGAGGCTGAGGTACTGCCCAGGGGCCTCTTGTGGATGAGGCTGAGGTACTGCCCAGGGGCCTCTCGTGGATGAGGCCGAGGCGCTGCCCAGGGGCCTCTCGTGGATGAGGCTGAGGGAGTTTTCTTCTTGTCATAGTTTGTGTGAGTTTCTGTTGTTGTTTTTTAAATCATGAATGCATATTACGTTGTTCAAATGCTTTTTTTGAAGCAATGGGTGCTATCCTGTGGTTTTCCTTTTATATTCCCCTAATCCAATGGCTTCCATGAATTGATTTTGTAATTTTGAACCAGCCTTGCATTTCTGAGATAACTCCACGTGACTGTGATGTATTGTTCTTTTACATGTGGCTGGATTTAATTTGCTATTTTGTGTAGGATTTTTGCATTTATGTTCTTGAGGCAGAATGGCCTAGAGTGTGTGTGTGTGTGTGTGTGTGTGTGTGTTTTGGGTACCATTTTTATCTAGTTTTGGTAATGCTACTTCAAAATATAAACTATTTTCTGAAAGGGATTGTATAGGATTGGTGTCCTTCACCTTTATTTTTGAAAGACAGTTTCCATGGGTAAAGAATTTCAGGTTGCTCCTCATCCCCATTTGCCCTTTAGTACTTTTAGGGTGTTTTTCTAATGTTTCCTAGCTTGCATTGTCCCTCCACAAGGAATACACTGTCACTCGTCTTTTTTAATCTGTGTGCTTTTCAGATTTCTCTTTAAGACTCATTTTGAGAATTTGATTATAGTGTGCCTTGTAATTTCCTTTTTTTTCACTTTCTCTTTATTGTTGCCACTATTGTAGATGTTCTAATTTCCCCACTTTACCCCTCCCCCCCACCATCACCTCACAGTTATCTGTGTCTATGGCTATGCATATATGTTCTTTGGCTAATCTCTTCACCTTCTTTCATCTTGACATTTCTTGTGCTTGGGATACGTTGAGTTTCTCGATTTGTGGGGTTATAGTTTTCATTGACTTTTGAAAAATTTTGACCATTACTTCTTAAAATATTTTCTGTCCCTTTCTGCCCTTTTAGGACAATAATTATTCATACAGTTAGCTCCTTGAAGTTCCCCCACAGTTCCTGGGTGCTCTATTCATTCTTTTCTCTTAATGTTTTATTTCAGATAGATTATATTGTTATGTTCTCAAGTTCACTGATCTTTGACCTGGATGGCATGACACTGCATTATGTTTGAATGTTTTCATAAGTTAAAAAAAATACTGACGAAGGGACGTAACTAACCTGGGAAAAATTCTGCTGAAACAAATATTTCTTTGTATAATTCTTCATGGAAACATTGCTTTTCTAATTACTGTCCTCTTGTGACATGTTCAACACACACACACACACACACACACACACACTCAGCCTTAGGTGCTGTATGTTTTTCGAAGCGCGCTCCCTCTGTCCTCTCTGGGACCACATCTCATCTACAGCGAGACTGGCTTTGACAACAATAATGAAGATGCTCGTTAACATTTGTCTAGAGTGTGAAAGGGGATGGCACATAGTTCTCACATCTTTCTCCTGTGAGTGCCTGGGAGGCAGCAGTGTGAGTGATGGAATCATCTCCGAGGCCGGGGTGAGGACGGGGCGTCCGGGCCTGTGGCTGCCCCAGGCCCCCGGGCGTGTTTGCAGGGCCGGATGGAGCACCGGGCCCTCTCACCCCAGCCGCAGCGACCTCCCGTGGATGTGTTTCCTTCGTGATGGAGCGAGGAGTCCTTATTTGCTCTCTTTCTATTGCAAGAAACTGTGGATGAAGGACGATCCCTCTGCAAATGACCCTTTTAAAATGGCCACCAGTTTCTGTTAAATGTTACCGCGTTCCAGTCGGCACTTTCATCTGTCAGTATCCAGACCTCCTTTCACGGTTCGCTCATTGTGTTTCATGTCCAAAGTGCTGGGCCGAAAGCTGTGTTTACCTTTCTAGCAAGATGGAGTTTACGGAATGGCACAACAGGGCGGCTTTGTGCTGTGTCCTGCTCCCCTCTTCAGTGCAGGAGGCATTGAAGTGCCACGTGGTCGGGAGTGCTGCTCTCTCGGGTCTATTCATTCTCCTGATAGAAACGGAAATTCTTTTCACTTCTCGGGGTGGCTGGGCTATACATTAGGAAAATTTTACCCATGAGCTTTTTACCTTCAACTCTTTCCTCTAATATATTCTTTCACCATTTTAGTGCACGAAACAACTCACCTATGCCGCAAGAGTTTAGACTTAACCACCCTCCTCCCCGTGGGCCACAGTACCAAGTTCTAATTTCTCAGATGGCACGTGCGACAGGAGAACTGTTAGAAAAAGGAAACAAGGCCTTCCTGTGGGCTCACTGCCTAGTCCCCATCCGGGAAGGAGACTGAGCGACCCCTGTCCCCTGCCCCTGCCTCCGTCCTCACCCTCAGCCCTTCAGGGTAAAAGGAACAGTTAGGGTTGTTAGATCATTGAGATGGAATAGCCTGGCTGTTCCCCGAGGTCCGTGGGCTTGTGGGTTAGGTAAGGTAGAAGTGGGCAGACCCAAGAGATAGAAAGTGATCTTCCGAGAACGGGGGACAATGGAGCCAGGGAGTGTCCCTGAGTGGCAGCACCACACCCACCTGGCCTGCATCCGGGATGGCTGGGCAGTGACTGGCGTTGACGCCTGGAGCTGAGCCCTGGGGGTGGCAGTGAGGGCGCCATGGCTAAGCCGAGGTGAGGAGGGCCATGGGAAGTGACTGCTAGTGCACTCAGATGGGCCAGCACAACACGGCGTATCGGGAGGCAGAGGAATGACAGCAGTAATGATGACCACCCACCTTCAAGTCCCTGTTCTGTTTATGTCCCAGTCACTCACTCCTCCATGATCTGCCTCCCTCCCGTAGGGAGTTTCTCATTCAGTACAAGCTAAATTTATAATGAATGATTCCCCGAGTTTGACTATCACAGCTCAGCAAGATGTTCGTATTGTGTGAAGGGAACCATGGATTCACATCCCCCTTGGAAAAGCTCAGTGATTGAGAACGTACGTGGCTCTCTCTCATTCATCCTCTCTCTCTCTCTCCCCTCTGTTTGCTCCCAGTTGTGGAGCGGAAATAAGCGAATGTGTGGAAGTTAAGCACGTGTATGATTGTTCATCTCGGGACTGCAGGACCTGCCAGGCCCCCAGCCGTCTCTCCTCCCTGGAGAGCCTGGGCTGACTATACTCAAGGGAAATTTTGGAAGTCTCTCCGTTTCTCCCCCTCTTGAGTTTGACAAGCAGCACTGCAGTAAACAAGACTTAGTAACAAACCATGTTCTGTCAAAAAGTCAAGAGTTCAGTCCTGCCACCGTGGCTCAGTGGTTGAGCGTCGACCTATGAACCAGGAGGTCATGGGTTCAATTCCCAGTCACGGCACATGTCCAGGTTTCGGGCTTGATCCCCACCCAGTAGAGGGTGTGCAGGAGGCAGCTGATTGATGATTCGCTCTCATCATTGATGTTTCTAGCTCTCCCTTCCTCTCTGAAATCAATAAAAGCAGAATTTCAAATTTTATAAATTTCTAAATAATTTGTCATTACTCCAAAAAAATGTACAGCCATCATCTTGTGACACACCCATTATCTCTTTACAGAAGCTCCGGTTTAATTCTTACACTTTCCCCGGAAACCCCACCCCCAGCCCTTCACATTTTAGGGCAGGACGAGAGGGTCATGCCACCCACAGCCCCCAGGCTGGGCATTGTCCTGAAGTCCCCCCGCCCCTCTCTGTGGTGGTCTTTGGGTTTGTCTTTATTACGGGTTGTTTACTTTGTTCTTTCAATCCTCTAACATAATGCCAGTGAAGCCAGCTCAGACCCCCTCCCCCCCAGGCCTGCCTTGTCCCTTTCTCCTGTCTGCACACCTTCACCTCTGCCCTGCCCCTCTGCTGGGCGTCGGCCTGTCTCTGCTACGTCAAAAGACCTTGCCTCACTGTGTGTGAGGCAAGTGCCAGTGACCCTCGTGGTGGCACACATTCGCGGTGGCGGGTGAAGCGTGAGGTGGTTAATGTCTGGGAGTGGGAAGGAGGTAGGAGCAGTCAGGGCCCTTTATCTCCTGTTTTCCTCCAGGACAGTAGAGACCTTGGCTGATGGCCTGTTGTGAGCTCAGACTCCTTCAAGGTCTCGTTCCTCCTTCCTCAGAATGCGTGCTTTTCAGAGTGAGGAAATGGCCCAGTTTCCCTCTCCAATCATTCATGCCCATTTCTGGTGCTGCTGCAGGCCGAGCAATCAGTGACGCCCAGCTCTCCCTTCGCCAGCTTTCCCAATATCCCCGGCTCTCAGCAAGGTTATTCTATGTCGCTTCTATCGATTCTACGAAGGAGAACAGAGCACCTCCTAGAATCAGCGAAAGCTACCAGACTTCAGGGAGAGGGGGGCCGACCTGTTTCAGGAAAGTAGCTTCACTGAATTCGTGGCTGATGCTGTGCAGTGATAGAGTCAGTTCCCAACGCTTCGTCTCCGTATCTCTTAGTTCAAATTCTTGACAAAGATTTTTATTGGCCAGGAGTCGGCCAGTCTAGTCTCTTTCCCATGTCTAATTAGCTATTTGTCATGTGGTATGGATACGCCTGTCGGGATCCACTCCTTTGGGCGAAAAGGCAGTTTTAGAAGGAGGACCATGGCTGGGAAGGCACCCCAAAGGGTATGAGCCGCTCAGAGGGAGGGGCCGTTCTATTTGGCATGAGATCATGAGCACACTATGGGAGCCCTCTGTGTAGCACAGCGGGCAGTGGTTCACCGGGCAGTGCACTGCAGGCCAGGACGGAAGGAGAGCTTGCTGTGTGTGGGGAGGGCTGGGGAGGGTCTACTTCAGCAGGGATGCTGGGAGGGGCGTGTAGGCGGTGCACGGCCCACCTGCAGCAATGTGCACGCGGCTCCCCTGCCATTTTGCCCAGTGGCAGCCTTGCTCTCTTTTTGCTTATTGAGGAGTTCATCACTCGGGTGGCATTTAGAAATTTTGTGCCGCGAGGCTGGAGTGTCCCTGGAACCAATGCCTGCCGCCTATGGGAAGTGATGGAGCCAAACCGAGCCCTGAGCGGCTCAGCAGGGGGAACACCCATAAGGAAACCCCGAAAGGCTTGCGTTCTGTGGTGAGCATCTCGGACGGCAGCCACGCCACACGTATGCCCCCCTTTCCTGTGGACTGACTGTCCCCACATGTCATTACCGGCCACCGCACAGATGCCAGGACGTGGAGAATCATTGGAGCTCGGGCAAAGGAGCCAAGGAAAACACCTGGGAGGGACTTAAAAAGGGATTCCAGTTCAGTCGCTGCATTTGAGTCCAAAACACAGACGATGAAGCAGAGAACCATCTGGTGGCCTTTGTCCGGGCTCCGTGTGATCCTGTGTCGTGCAGTTGCTGGGCGACTTCAGGGGGCCCTGCTTCCTCTGAGCACCCTCTACGCCAGCGGTTCTCAACCTGTGGGTCGCGATTCCTTTGGCGGTTGAACGACCCTTTCACAGGGGTCGCCTAAGACCATCCTGCATATCAGATATTTACATTACGATCCATAACAGTAGCACCATGACAGGTATGAAGTAGCAACAAAAATAATTTCATGGTTGGGTCACAACATGAGGAACTGTATTTAAAGGGCCAGAAGGTTGAGAACCACTGCTCTACGCATTCATACCTGCGTCCACTCAACAGCCACATGTGGCCGATAATTGTTTACTAAAGCAAGTCCGATCGATGTCTGTTGCCACAGGTGTTGGAGCAGATGCTGTTTTCCAAACATAGTGGTCATCGCATGGATGACAAGAATTGAACATGTTTCTGTGCTAACCCCTGTAATTGTGTGGTTTTTCTCCAGTTCTTAAGGAGGTTGCGTGCACAGTATCTGATGTGGCCCTTGCCCTAGTCCTGGGATTGGACCAGGAAGCAATGGTTCCCACGGTGAAGCAACAGAGACCTGGCCTGTTGGCTGTCAATAACTAAGGGTCCTTAGGTTGGGTCCTCCCTCGGCCTGGAAGCGTTATAGGGTCACAGACAACATTTTCATTGTTGCTCTTGAGGACTTCAGATTGTAAAGGAGATGGAAACACACACACACACACACACACACACACAGTTGTGTTTTTTTAAAGAACTTTTTCTTAACTTTACTGATGGCCATGGAGAAGTCCCCGGAGAGGAGAGCAGGGCACAGCCACAGAGATGTCAGGCCCGAAGCGGCACCAGCCTCCTCCAGGGGAGGCTGTGTCCTCCCGCAGCTTCCCGTCCCTCCTCTCGGGATGAGTGGCTCTACCCCGTCCTCTCATAACAGCGTGCATTTCCTGTGAACGCTGTCGTGTGAGTGGATGAAGAGATTTGTTCTGCCAGCTGGCCACACCGAGGCTGCTCTTCCTCCCGGGAAGGTCTGAGAATTCTAGGCGGCACCTTTTGCATGATTTCTGTACCAGTTCAGCGGCAGTCAGCAGGTAGAAACCAGACTAGCGGTTGGACGGGAGTGAACGTAACAGAGAATTGTTAACTAGGGATAGAGCTGCTAACTGGGTAACGGGAAAGGTGAGAAGAGAATGCTTGAGGGGCCTCAGAGGTAGCAACTGCAGGAAGCAGCTGACGTTATGAGGAGGCTGGAGCTGGGCCTGTGGGGGTGCATCAGGTGGCTGCAGGGCCATGTTCAGGAATCAGCAGTGAGGGCTGCTGGCAGGGGCTGCCTGGCAGGTGTGGAACGCCCCCGGGGTGACACTGGGATCGCAAGTATACAAAAAGCAGCAAGGATCAAGGAGTGAACCTACCCCTCCTTCAGCTGGGCCTGCCCCTCAAGAGCCCCCTAGTGGCGGAGCCTGACAGGGAGTCAGTGGGCAAAGCAAAAACTGGATTTACCATCACAAGTCCCATGAGCTCCAGAGAGAGTGTGAGCGTGGGTTTCGAGCTGAGCCACAATAACATAATCAACATATTTCTTAAAATACTTGGGGTTCATATAAAAAAATTAGGACCCATACCAAATGTCCACCCGCAGATGAACAGATAAACAAAATGTGGTGGGTGGATGGTCAATGGAACATTATTCAGCCTTAAAAAAGGGAAATGCTGCCACCGGCTACAATGTGGATGAGCCTTGAGGACACTGGGCAAAGCAAAACGAGCCAGTCACAAACAGCTACTGTCTGATTCCCTTACAGGAAGTATCTCCGTGGTACATGCATAGAAACAGAAGGAATGGTGGCTTCCAGGGGTGGGTGGGGAGGACGGGGAGTTCTATAATGGATATAGAGTTTCCCTTTCGCAAAGAAGATAAAGAACTAGAGAGCTATTGCACAACCACCTGAATGTACTTAACACCACTGAGCTGTCCTTAAAAATGGTTAAAAAGCTTTTGTTATATTTTTAAACCACAATTTTAAAAATTAAGAAGTTAGGACATAAGCATGGGCTATTTCTAAGACATTTTACGTTTTTTTACTCTATTTCGGCCCTAATTCCCATAGGTTTCTTCTCAGTACTTTGTAGCAAGTCCTTCATCCTCTTCCCATATTACTGTGGGGCAACCTTTGGTCTCTTCTTTATTGTTGCTTTAGTAACATGCATGATACAAGTGATAAAAGCAGGTGACTGTCTAGGAAATGTGGTTGCAGAATAGCACATAGCCATCCTGCAAAAGGCTCTGCTTTGCAGCCGCTTTCAAGATCCCGTGTCCCTAGAATGGCCCAAAGTGAAACAAATTGTTTAGGAAACCAGCAAAAGCATTTTAATTCAGTTTACAGGACACTGTGAAGTGCCTTTGTTGAAACCTTGTGTAGTGGAGCCAGGTTTATGCTGTTCTGTGGCCCGTTCTTCATTAAATCGCCTGCTGGAGCCAGTCTTCGCCATGCTGCCTCATAAGCCCTCACTGTAAATAGTCCACGATTGGACACTGGGTGGAGAGTGAGGGGAGGGATTGTAATTGTTTTAGCTTTAAATTTAACCTCGTCCAACTCGGTCTTAGACACAGAGCTCATGATGAGCTTGCGAGGCACAAAGGCGTTGCCCCTCCCCAAGCCCTCCCCAGGCCAGAGCTCACTGAGACCATTCCAGACGGATGAGAGAAGTGCCCTGAGGAGAGGGGGAGCGAATCCCACAGCCCCTCTCAGTAACTCACCCTGTGTTTGACAATCTCGCCACGGGCCTTTGTAGTTCGCCCATGTCTCCTCTGTGGCAATTTCCTCCTCCCCCTCCCCCTCTGGTTACATCATTCCTGGAGACAGGAACCAGCTGGCCTGGTGCACAGGGGCTTTTGTCCATGTGAGCATGATGGTCCCGTGTCTCTTCGAATGCTTTGCTGAGCAACATTGTCCTCTCACTTGGCCTCATGCATTTTCTGTTTCAGGTCCCTCCATGACCTTTTGGATGCTTCTCTGCATCCTTCGCGATGTTAGCATCCTGCTCTGAAATGGTGGGATTCTAGTTTTCATGGGACTCTAACACATTCCCAAACAATCTTGAGATCAGTGGAAGCATTATTCATTCCTATAGAATATTTATTTAAAAATACATATTATTATTCAATCACCTCCTAAATCTTTCTGGCTGTTCTGACAAAAAGGAAAAAAGATTACTCTTCCCACTTACTGCAAAGCGAGCAGCTCTTGTCAACTCAGGTAGAAAATTAGCTTCTCTCTGAGAGATTTTAAATCTCTATGGCAAGTAGGATAGAGATAATAGAAAATATCCTATCTAATAAAGAGGGAATATGTTAATTGACCCTCACGCTATTGCAAAGGTGGCGGTGCTGGTAGTCGGACATCCCCCGAGGGGTCCCAGATTGGAGAGGGTGCAGGCTGGGCTGAGGGACACCCCGCCCAGTGCACAAATTTCATGCACTGGGCCTCTAGTATAAATATATATTGGTGGAAATGAGGATCAATTGGGATGAATATAATTGTGGGAGTGATTCTCTATATCATAAAAATATTTTTGTTATTATCTTACTTTCTTTAAAAAATGTAAAAAAGAAAGTTAAAAACACCTAAAGTCACACCATTCTGAGGTATCAGGATTTAACATTGTAGTTACCATCTTTCTGAGTTTCTCTTTATATTTATTTTCATGTAATTATAATTTATTTTAAATGTCTCCATATCACTTTTTAAAAAAGATTTTTAGAGAGAGAGGAAGGGAGAACAAGAAAGAGAGAAACATCCATGTGAGAGCAAAACATCTATCAGCTGCCTCCTGTTTGCCACCTTCTGGGGCTCGAGCCCACAACTCCAGCATGTGCCCTTACTGGGAATTGAACCAGCAATCTTTTGGTGCCTGGGACAATGCCCAACCAACTGAGCAACACTGGCCAGGGCCATGCCATTATTTTTATTGATCATGTTTTAAAACATTTTTTCTGTATGTATTCTTATCTTCATATGCTCTCCCTTCTCCACAAAATAACTAATCTATTTATCCTTCCAGTCCTTTTCCATGGACATGTAGTCACATTTGAGTGTGTATTTAAAGACTTGTCACTTTGTTTTAGAAAAAATCACATAGTCTTTTATGCATCTTGCTTTTCTCTCTGAGCAAATACTTATAGAAATGTCTGTCAGGCTACCTGTATAGATTTAACTCATTTATTTTCATGGCTGCATGATGATAGGGATATAATTCAGTTCAACCAGTCCCCATGTGTGTTTGTAATTCTTAGTTGCTCTATCATGTTAGATCTTCAGTACGTGGTTCTATAGCCAGCAATATATCAGAATGGGGGAATGGGAGACATGAAATCTCTATGCCAATAAAATGAAAGTAAATGAATTATACACTATACACAAAAATCTAGAAAACAAATTACAAAGGAAATAAGAAAGTAGAAGACAGGAATTAATAAAGGTAAAAACAGATGATAATGAATTAGAACACAAAATTTAAAAAATGGGAAGGATTAATAATTAAGTCCCAAAACTGGTTCTTTGGGGAAAAATAATCAATAAAATAGACAAATCTCTGGCCAAACTAACAAAGAAAGAAAAGAGGAAGCTTAAACATACAAATTAGAAATCAGAAGATGGAAGTTCAGAAGAGAAACTTTTAAACAATAGAAAAGACTACTTTGCACAGCTCTCTGCAAATACATTTGAAATAGGTAATTTCCTGGAATAATCTAATCTGCCAGTACATATGGAATGCCTAATAGACCAGTTAATAGAGAGGAGAGAGAAATCAAGGTGCACTCTAATAAAGCCCAGGCAACTTCACCTAGGAATTTATTAAAACTTTAAAGATCAGTTAATCCTAGTAGCATGTAAACTATTCCAGAGCACGGGTAAAAAATCTCCCCCAAAATTTTTCTATGAAGTAAATTGGTCCCTAAACCTGACAAAATCGGCACCAAAAAATAAAAATGCTGGTCAGTCCCATTATGACCATCAATTAAAATGTTCTAAATAAAATATTAGAAAAACAAATCCAATAACCCGTTAAACTGATATATTATGACCAAATGAAGCTGTTTTCCTGCAATGTATAGATGCAGCATTTATTATTTTAATAGAAATAAGGAGAAATGTCATATAATCATCTCGGAGATGCAGAATAATAATTGGGCAAAATTCAACACTAGTTTAATAAAATATAAAGTAATAGATACTTTATAGCTTCTATAATTTTCTTAAATTCGTTTAGCTTACCAAATTGTTATAAATATATTTGCATCTGTACGTGAATTTCCAAACGCCTCTATTGTTTGTAGCAATATTGTTCTGTTCTTTACTCACATTCTGCTTATAATAGCTTTATCAGAAATCCAATTGCAATTATTTTTTTGTTGCTAGTGTTTAAGGGAGATGTGATTTCCTGAATTTCTCAGGAGGGGAGGACAGGAGTCAGTATAGTTTGCCTAGCCTCTCACTCCAAGGCTCGATCACTCTCTTTTTAAAAAAAAATAATTCTTTATTGTTGAAAGTATTACGTACTCCTCCCCGCCCCCATCCAATAGACCTCCGTCAGTCTGCTCCCTCCAGCCCGCCCCCCTCCCTAGGCATTCACCCCCCTATTGTCTGCATCCATGGGTTATGCATATATGCATACAAGGTCTTTGGTTGATTACCTCCCGTCCACCCTCCTTCCTCTACCTTCCTTCCGAGATTCCGCACTCTGTTCCATGCTTCCCTGTCTTTGGATCCACTCCATTCATTAGTTTATTTTGTTACTTAGATTCCACATATGAGTGTGATCATGTGATACTTGTCTTTCTCTGACTTATTTCACTTAGCATGATACTCTCCAGGCCCTTCCATGCTGTCTCAAAGGGTAAGAGAGTCTTCTTTTTTGCTGCTGCATAGTATTCCATGGTATAAATGTGCCACAGTTTTTATATCCACTCATCTACTGATGGGCACTTGGCTGTTTCCAGATTTTAGCTATTGTAAATTGTGCTGCTATGAACAGAGGGCTACATACATTCTTTCTGATTGGTGTTTCCAGTTTCTTAGGATATAATTCTAGAAGTGGGATCACTGGGTCAAATGGCAGTTCCGTATTTAAGTTTTTGAGGAATCTCCATACTGTTCTCCACAATGGCTGCACCAGTCTGCATTCCCACCAGCAGTGCACGAGGGTTCCTTTTTCTCCGCATCCTCGCCAGCACGTGTCGTTTGCTGATTTGTTGATGATAGCCATTCTGACAGGTGTGAGATGGTACCGCATTGTCGTTTTGATTTGCATCTCTCTGGCGATAAGTGACTTGGAGCATGTTTTCATGTGTCTCTTGGCCTCTGTAGGTCCTCTTTGGAGAAGTGTCTATATCCCAAGGCCCTCTTTTGCTCTCTGATGAAGTGTTAACACATTGCTGCCTTATACTTCCTGCTGTCTGTCTTCTCTGCTGCTTCCTTTCTTCTCTCTTGCCAGTCTTCTCTGGCTGCATCCACTGTTGGAGTGTCCACTGAGGTCACTCACTCGTTCTTTTATCATGGCCCACGCACAGGTCTCATCCTGCTGGTTCAGCTGACACAGGCTCTTGGTAGAGCCATAGGTTTCCCAAGATTGAGCTGTGACTCTCATGTAAACCTTGATGTGTGTGTGTGTGTGTTGCGGGGGGGGGGTCAGTCCTCTATCTCTGTGCTAGAGGGCCACTTTATCTCTGTTCAGTGAGACCTTTCCCCTCCACAAGTTTGCCACCAGCATCAGCCCTTCCCAGTGCCTGCCTGCCCCGGGCTCCTGGGAGTTGAGGCAGACACATTGGGGTGGGAGTGGGTGGGTCGTTTTCTTGGGCCTCTGTTTATACCTTCCCACCTTGCCTTGGGGACCTGGGTGTTTCTCCTGATGCACTGCCCCTTCTCCAATATCTGGCTGTTAACTCTGGTTGGGGTCAGGAAGGGTCTTTTTAGATAACACTCTGTGTCTAATTCTCTCTATCTGTCTATTTTGACTTTTTTTTCCTGCCTGTGAGTGTGAATACTGTATTTTGTATTTTTTTCTACTCTAAGTGCTCCAGATTCTCCACATTGAGCTCAATCCATTTCTGCTCTTTTGAAAGGTCTGGTTCTGACAGTGGAAGGTCTGGCTTATGTACTTGAACTTTCCCGCAATTGCTCCCGTTAGGCACTTGGTAATAACATGTAGACATTTGCAGGCGTGATTTCTTCATGCTGAATCTCACTTCCCTCAAGAGCAGCCCATGTAGAAAGCAGCACATTTTTGTTGCCTGAATGCTTGGGGAGAGGGTCATGAATATAAAACAGTGTGTCACGAAGGTTGGAAAAGAAAACGGTCCCGAATCCGATCTGAACTTTGTGCGATGATATAATTCATTATCTCCTTCCAGGGGGAAAATTACTTTCCTGATCAAGTGTTTAAGCCATTTCCGGAGGAGCTCCGATGGGACTAAAATGTATTCTGGGAACCCAGTCACCTACGTATCTAGTTGATGTCGGTCAAGCATTTAAAAACCTTTAACTGATCATCCTTTTCTTTGTGACTTGAGTCTAATAATGACCATCTAACACAGCGGTTCTCAACCTGTGGGTCGCGACCCCTTTGGCGGTCGAACTACCCTTTCACAGGGGTCGCCTAAGACCATCCTGCATATCAGATATTTACATTACGATTCATAACAGTAGTAACATTACAGTTATGAAGTAGCAACGAAAATAATATTATGGTTGGGTCACAACATGAGGAACTGTATTTAAAGGGCCAGAAGGTTGAGAACCATTGATCTAACTCCATGCTTCTCAGCCAGAGGCAGTTTTGTGAGAAGGTTTGGCAATGTTTGGGGACCTTTGGTTGCCACAACTTGGTGGGGAAAGAAGGGTTGCTACTGACAACAGCAGGTGGAGGGCCAGAGAACATCCTGTAATGCACAGAACAGCCCCCCAACATCCTGTAATGCACAGAACAGCCCCCCAACATCCCCCCGCCAAAAAAGTATCAGGTCCAACATATCAACAATCCTGAGCTTGAGAAACACAGATCTAGCCATTCTCTTTTCCTATAAATTTCTTACTGAGTCTTTGAATCGGTCTGCTGTAGGCCTTTTCTCTTTAAGCAAGATTTAGTAAATTCTTACAGATTCTCATAACTAATTTGTTTAAAGATCTTTGTTAAACAAGGGACTGGGGGATAAACCTCAGTTAAGTCCTGAGATGTGACCCCATTACACTAGGTATCAGGCAGCTGAGCTCTGGCCTCAGGTTCAGGAGCACCTCATTCCCAGCCCAGGCCGGAAGCCTCAGTCCCAAGCATGGCCTTCTGGGCTCAGCGCTGAGAACCTGGCCCAGACCCCACGCGCCGGCCGATGCTGACTGCTGACACGGAGCCCACAGCATGTTGGCCACCCCTGTCTGCTAGTTCTTCAGTCCCAGTTAGCTTGGCCACAGCCCATCAACTTGTCTCCTGGTTGCCCGAGGGCTTGGATTCATTGTTCGTTCTCAAGCATCTCCCAGTCGCCTTCCTCTCCTATGACCAAGGGGCACTGCTCTGTGGACACTGCTCTTCTCTCTGAGCAAACATCACACTTGTAGAAACAAGGCCTCTGCTCCTGTCCCACCGCCAGGAAGGTCACATAGAAGAGCCACTGGAGAACTAGCGAGTGGGGAGGGCGGGAAGGCAGTGCGCCTACCTGCCCTGGGAGAGCCTGTGAGGACAGCCTCGCCGTCTCTCAGTCCTGGAGCGAAGGCACCAGGTCTTCATATTTGCAAGGCAGACGGAGGTATTGATGGCAACACACGGCTCAGAAAGTGAAGAAAGGCAGGAAGGAAAAGATAATGCCACAGCGTTGTGTGAGAGAGACGTAGGGTCTTTTCTATATTTTCATGTGAAAGAAGAAATGTTTTTTAAAGACAGTTCACCTAGCAGAAATACCTTGTGTCTAAAGAAAACCAATGTCGTTGTCTCCCTTGCTCTTAAAAAAACACACAGAAAGATAACAAAGGTCAAACATCCGCAGATTCAAGGGTATTGATGTGGAAGCTGGGAAAGAGCATGTTTGAACAAGAAAATACTTGCCTCTAAAATAAGGGCTTACATGTACCTTTGCTTGGCGAAAAGTGAAAACAATGAAAGAATATGAGATTCTGAAAATATACCTCCCATCAAATGGTTTTCTTTAATCAAACCATTAAATGGTGGCCTTTGGGGTAGGGTCGGAGGGCTGGGAGGATGATGAGATCTGCTGTCCTCAGCCCCGCTGGGCTCCCCCCACTTGCTTCCCAGCCGCCACCAGCCCCTCAGGCATCTTCCACCGGATCTTTAACGGAAAAACGAGCTGGTTTCTAGGTCCTCATGATTAGAACCTTGTGCAGCTGGCTCCCATCGCAGGTTTAGTTTTTAGCGCTAACAGGCTGCTGGCTTTCTCTCAAGCGCTCGGACCAGTGAGTGTGTGACTCCCAGCCAGGCCTGCAGGAACCATCCAGAAAGTCTCCTGGGTCCCAGCCAGGGGCCGCTTTCCATTGGCCTCTGAGGCCTGTGCTCACTTTTCAACTCACGCCCTTCACACGTTCTCTTCTGTTAGAAATAAAAACCTGGTAATTCTTTCCCACACAATGTGGGCAACATTCTTCAGTCTTACTCAGTTATTTGTTAGGATTTTTTAATATATAAATATATTTCTTGTTGATTTCAGAGAGAGAGAGAGAGAAACATCAATGATGAGACAAAATCATTGATCGGCTGCCTCCTGCACGCCCCCAACTGAGGATCGAGCCTGAAACCCGGGCATGTGCCCTGACCAGGAATCGAACTGGTGACCTCCGGGTTCATAGGTCGAGGCTCAACCACTGAGCCACACCAGCCGGGCTTCCCTGCTTTTCCTAATTAGGCTGATGCTCCCACCTGGGCTTCCGAATGCGGCTTTCCCCCGAGTGCCTGTGTCAGCGCCGACACTGAGAAGGCCCTCCACCCATGTGACAGCTGGTGCACAGGTGACAGTTTCACATCGCGGGTGTCCGGGGGCTGGGCCTAGCGCCACAGAGGAAAGCAGGCTGCCCTCCTGAGAGAAGCAGCCATCTGCCGGGGACTTAGGGGGTAAGGTAGGGGTCGGGGAGGTGGAGAAAATGGGAGACATCTATAAAACTATCAACAATAAAATATATATTAAACAAACAAACAAACACCAAGTGGAAGCTTGGTTTTGTAGGAAAAGGACAGTATTGCTGAAGGTACGGGAAGGCTCCCAGAGGGCCTCGGGCTCAGATTCCGCCTCCGTGTCTCCGAGTCCACAAGGCACCACTTGGAGAAGTCAGTGGGCAAAGCAGTGACTGAGGTTTGAGGGCCGTCATGGGTCAGGCCCTGGTGTGGGCCAGGTTGTTAATCATATTTTAAAATCCTCTCTGCGCATGATTTTCAATACGTATGTGGAGTCATATACATGCCACAAAGTGCACACAGCCTAGTACACGACCGAGGAATTTTAACATCCGATGTACTTGTGTATCCAACATCCAGACCAAGACATAGAACGCACCCGGCCCCGGAGACCCCCTCGTGCTTCCTCTCACTCAAGAACCCTCTCAACGACCCCCACCCCGATGTGTATGTGCGAGAGTGGGGTCTTCTCAAGTCTCCCCGGGCGGCGCCTAGCTCCGGACATGGGCGCGGCCTTCTAGGTGCCCCAGTACACAGGAGCTCTGCAAGCCTCCCTGCGGACAGCTCACCGCCCAGCGTTTCCTTTCCAGCTTTGTGGTCAGCCTCTTGTCGTCCCCAGGAGCCGGGATGGTGCACTACCGGTGCGGATTGTTTTCATTAAAACCCACAAGGATAGAGCCGTTTTCCCAGAGTGAGTGCCGAGTCTGGCCAAGAAAGACCAGCTCTGAGGATGGAGCTTTTTAGCAAATTGCCAGACGCATCTCCTGAGGAGCTCCCAACCCATTCTGTCCCCCCCCCCCCCCCCCCCCCCCCCCCCCCCCCGCCCCGGCGGCCAGGCTGCTGGCATTTACAGCGACCGCAGCTCCAGGCTCTGGGCTTTCAGGGATACAATAGAGCAAGTTAAAATGCCATCAAACGTGCAGTTCTTGCTGGGACTCGGCCATTTTTCTTGCAACTCCTGGGGCTGTCGCCAGCCTTTAGTTAATTCCTGGAGCTCTGCGCAGGTTGGTTCTGACAATCGCGGTCGGTGTCCTCCTGGCGTTTACAGAAAGGCACGTTTTCGGAGGCCCTTCCTCCACACTCAGGAGGCCATCCATCAGCTGCACCTTCCAACGAGATTTGACTGTAAGTTTGCACATCAGCAAAGCGAAGTGCAGCGCAGGGGACTGTGCAGCTGCTGCCAGACGGGAGACTTTCTGGACCACAGACCCCGGCTGCTCCTGGGAGTCTCCCCAGGGCTTCCGAGGGGGGTAGGTGGGCTGCTCCCGGGCTGGGTCCCTGCACCTGGCGGGCCCGTCCCAGCACCTGGCAAGCAGCAGGCTTGGTCTCTTCCTTGCAGGCTCGGTGCACTAGCCAGGAGGCCAGGCCCAGGGAGGCAGTGTCCGCTGAGCAGAGCCCACGTGTTCTAACCCGATTACTGGGACTCCTGTATGCAGGGCACTGACAGGGAGAGATTCATGCCTTCAAGGGAAGGCTCCCCCCGCACCCCGCAGAGTGGGAGTGACCTTGTACTCCAGCCTCATCAGCCAGCAGCCACCTGGGAACACAGGGGGCCACGTCCATGTGTTCCTCTAGGTCTGCTTGTCTCCTAGGAAGCAGCACACAGAGACCTTGAACGACGGTTCCCACGCGCACATCACTGGGTTCTATCCAGTTTCTTCTGGCCTTTTCCCAATTTGCCTTAAAGTTTCCAGAAATACTCTCCCCAGGTTTCTTGGTTGAAACTCGTCATCTTGTCTAAGAATTTCTGCTCAAACAAGAATACAGTTTCTCCACATGAACCAGGGACAGTTGGTAGGCAGAGCGCACACATTCCAAAGGAGAAAGAATCACGTTCTCTCTGCCCAGCTGGCTGCTCCACAAAGGCCGTGAGCGATGCCTGCAGGCTCCATCCTGGGCCCCAGCCGCCCGCCCGCCGGCCACCGACCGCCACCCATTCAGAACGCCAGCGGGAGGGTCCCTGGGGCCCCAGACTGGCCCCCTGAGAGAATGGGTGACTCTTTATTTTTCATTTGTGTGGCTAAGGGGGCTCTTTCAGTCATAAGAAAAAGAAATACCAGGTCTCAGGAGAGAATTCAGGTCACTATGTTTTGCAAGAGGGACTATTTTTGCAGGCTTTCAATGCCAGTTTCAGTCTCTTTACAGCTTCTACCCATAAGAATTTCAAAATCCGTAAGGACCTGGTTTTAAGGAGGTCATCTTGTTGCAGAGGCACTATCTTCAAAAGATCAATCTGCCCAGCCAGCGTGGCTCAGGGGTTGAGTGTCGACCTCTGAACCAGGAGGTCACGGTTTGATTCCTGGTCAGGGCACGTGCCCAGGTTGTGGGCTTTACCCCCAGTGTGGGGCGTGCAGAAGGCAGCTGATCAATGATTCTCTCTTATCATTGAAGTTTCTATCTCTCCCTCTCTCTTCCTCTCTGAAATAAATAATAAAAATATATTTTAAAAAAAGTCAATCTAAACACATGCCAACCCAAGAAGCAGGGTGACCCTTGGTTGAGAATAAAATACCAAAGAGTGTGTGGTCCCCAGAATCACAAGACAGCTGTTTGGGGAGCACCCACTGAACGGGGAAAACAAGTCACCGTCTCTCGCATTCCTGTGTAGCGGGCATTCCGTTTGCCCACAATCGTAAATTCCAGGTTGAGTGTTTGATATTACAAGAACCTAAAGCCCCGACAGATGGAGGCAGAAGTATGAACTCCGCAACACAATGTGGAGCCTTTGGTATCCAGGAACAGTCAAGTGAGGTTTCGTGGGGAAAGAACAGAGAGAACGAGGAGCCGACCTTCCCAGGACGCTGTGCTTGCGTGTGGTGGGGGGACAGTCTGCTGTGAGCAAGCAGGTGCGGCTCTTTTTATAGCAACAAACAGCGCGACACAGCCCTGGCTGTAGGGACCCCCATCTTCCGCTGCCCTGATGACTTAAGCTTTGGGACTTCTTGTCCCGAAGGCTTGGAGAGAAGCTCCAACAAAGACATTTAGTAAAAACAAAACCAAAAAACCCTCTAATTTTGGAATGGAGGGAGACGAGTCGCATTTTTGCTTCCCTCGGTAATCTGCTTCCCATCGTGGACGGAAAGTGTTGTTCTGATTCTATCAGAAGTGATGAAGTGCTTCCAGCCTGGGCCAGCCTCACCGCTCCCGCGGCCCCATCCATCATTTCCGGGACCAGCGCTGTCATTCGTTAGGGCTCGGACGCCCTCAGTCACAAAGTGGAAATTAACATCTGGTAGGTAGGCATTAATACAGGAAATGGACAAGGCAGCCATACAAGTCTTACCGGGCTACTTTGTTTTCCTGACACCTCAGTTACCTGAGTTTAGGAGATAAAATACATGAATGGCAACTCTGTAGTATTTCTGATCATAGTTTTCATAGGGATGAGTCCACCGTAAGTACATAAGAATACTTACCTGTTGAATGAGTAAGTGAAATAAACGTCAAATCATTGCATTGTCTCACTGCAATGGCCATGCACATAGGAGTCAGATATAAAGCTGTCTTTCTTTTAAAAAAAATCACCAGGTAGTCCGAGATCCATCACTCAGAACAACCCTTGTCTGCAGTGCACCCTGAGAGACCAGCCATCTCCCTCATTTTTACTGGGAAAGGCTCTGGCAAATGAACCTCTGGAGGGTTTGTAAAAGAATTTACTTTCAGAACAATACGCTCAGTCCTCCAAGACTGATGCCTCTGCTAGTCTCATAAAGAGAGCAACCTGGAGTAAACTTGGGGCTGTTTATTGCCCTCGCAAACATGTCAAACTCACGGCTGGTGGGCCGCATACCAAATGAGGCATGCGGCCCTCCGGCCATGAGTTTGACATGCTTGCAAGGGTGTGTGTGTGTGTGTGTGTGTGTGTGTGTAGGGGGCCAGGGGTACAGCTGGCAGAGGGGTGTTACCAGAGGGTGTTGATTTACTCCCACCAGTAAAAACAAGCTGTTACCTCATTTTCTGAGCAATCACACAATCCTGGGCACAGCTTCTATAACTCATGAACAGTCCTCCAGAAGCACATACAAAGCAATACAAAGAATAAAATAGATGCATTTTATTTATGGATGCTAGAAGGAGTCTTTAGGGACTAATTCACCTCGTTATCATGAAGAATGAGCAGCACTAGAATATTGAAAATCTGACAAATTCCATATTCAAATTTCTTAAAATCTCATAGCATCTTCCTCTAGAAACAAAAGGATGAAAGTATATGATGTGAAGGTCTGAGGAGAAAGGCTCTTGTGCTATTCCCCAGGGCTGACACCGGACAGGCTCCCGAATGATCGTCCCATTCCAGCCGCCCTGGCCTCCAGCCCTTGCATTTTGATGCTGTTATGTCCACCCGATCTTTGCACACGATTTTATTAAAATACTCTTCCTTCTCTTCATGTCATTGACTGCTCCTCTTCAGATCTTTTAGGAAAAAAGACTTTAATGCCTAAATGATCATACAGTACCATGTCTTCTCATCGTTCAATTTATATGTATGGTATTGATTAATGTCTACTCACCACTAGGCCATATACTTCATGAGGGCAGGGGATGGTGTTCTTTTAAAAAGATACTTTTATTGATTTCAGAGAGAAAGGCAGAGGGAGAGAGAGAGAGATAGAAACTTCAATGATAAGAGAGAATCATCTCTGCCTTCTGCACGCCCCCCACTGGGGATCGAACCATAACCTCCTGGTTCATAGGTCGATGCTGAACCACTGAGCTATGCCAGCCGGGCTGGGATAGTGTCTGCTTTGACCTCATATTTGACCTCACAAAGGTCAGAGAAGAAAATTATTAATACTGCCTGGAAGCTGGAGAGAGATGGACTAAGCATGAAGCATAACACGGTGGATTAGGTTAACATGGTGGCATATCCAAAAGTCAGGACATGGATGTAAAGGAGGGAATGAGCAGACATGAGCTGACAGGGGCAGGTTGGGACCAGCTTGTTGAGCGCCTCAGGCTGGTTAAGGAGTTTGGACATTTTCTAGGCAGCGAGGAGCCATTTGAAGATGATTAAGCAGTAGAATAACACACTCCCATCTGTGTTTCTGATTTAACTCTGGCAGCAGTGTGGAAGGCAGTGGCACTAAAAATAGGATTATAAGTAATGTGCTCAATGCTTTCCCCCTATTTGCACAGTAACCCAATTTTTAGCCCCGACACACATCCTGTTTGGACAAGAAAATCCCACGTCCGGAGAAGCGTCTCCTGATCTTGAGGAGAGTTTTGTTATAAAGCAAAAGGGCAAAGTGGCCATCAGCGTTGTATTATCCTGCATGCCCGTAAGTGCCCAATAATAAAATCATTTAACAAAAGTAATTAACTTAATTCATGGCACTGTAACATTTAAGTGCTGTCCAGACCTTCACAGAAACTGACCTTTGGGAAATACTGCAGAGAAATAGCCTAGGAAATCGATGTCATACATCTTCCAACAAAGGTCCAAATCGGCAGGAGACTAATGCCAAGGAGGTACCTAGAAAGAACAGTGCCCTGGAAATAACAAGTCATGGACACCCCTCAGACAACTTGATATAACTAGTGATCTTGAAAAATATCAGTATCGAGCTGCCAGGGACATAGTAATATTTGTTGAGAACCTACTAGGCACCGGGTGCTGTTCTGATTGGTTTAACATGATTGGCCCGTGTAAGCCTCACAGTGTTCCGAGCACTGTTCTCAGCCCTCTTTCAGAAACGGAGAATGGGGGCAGAGCCAGGGGAAGTCATCTGTCCCAGGTGCAGCCCTCCCAGTGGCCGCCCCGCCTCCTCGGACAGAGTCTGGGTCAGGCTGATCAAGGCCTCCTGGCTCCTTTTATGGGCACGTCTTTTCTCATCCTCTGTCCTTTTCAATTTAAGAGAAAAATGTCCGTTCACCTGGGTTCATGTTTGCCTGGCTTTCCCTGTGTTTCACAGAACGTCACATGCGTCTTCGTCTGGTTTTGACAGCGATCATTTTGAAAGATTGGTTCCGTCCGGCTGGCGCTGGCTCAGGAGTAGGAAGCCCTGGAACCCAGGCTGGCGGGAATTGGGGCTCATCGGGTGCTGCAGGGGCTGCGGCTCCCACAGAACCGGGATGGCACCTCCTGTGTTGTCTCAGAGCTGGTCATATCACTCTTTACACATTCCTTTGTGGGGAAGTGCACCCTTGTTTTCCCTCGTGCTCTGTTCCTAGAATTGATGCTGCCGAACAGAAACACGAATGAACCGACATTCATGTGTCTCACGTTTCTCATCTTGCAAAACCTCTGTGGTCACAAGTGTGTGAACTGCGTTGGACACAGTGTGCTTCCTTGGGGCTGCATGGGGAAGTGTGCTTATGAACATCCCGACAAAGCTGTGGCTTTGTGACCCTCACGTTCCAAGTCAATGCCATAAAGAAGAAGTTCGGAATACAGAGTGGCGTGGGCTATTTGGATAGAGCCATGTAAGCTCACGAATGAGAATCTTGCCCGGCTGGCGTGGCTCAGTGGTTGAGTGTCGACCTCTTGAACAGGAGGTCATGGTTCGATTCCTGGTCAGGACACATGCCCGGGTTGTGGGCTCCATCCCCAGTGTGGGTGGCGTGCAGGAGGCAGCTGATCCACGATTCTCTCTCATCATTGATGTTTCTATCTCTCTCTCCTTCTCCCTTCCTCTCTGAAATCAATAAAAATGTTTTAAAAAAGAATGAGAATCTTTGGAAAAGTTAAACGTTAATAGTTTATAAACTGTTGTTATATGATGGCCTCTTCATCATGATAGCCTCCTAATTTTATGCATGCCTCCCTTGACAAAAAATGACTAAATGTAGTCAAAAGAAACCAGAGGCGCTCTTAGGATACTCTGTATTTTTAAGTTACAGAATCCTACTACCTCAGGGAAAATGCATTTCAACTCCCTATGCCTCACTGACCACTATTCCCCTGGACCAACCGCACCAAATCAGGTGGGAGGGTCCTCCAGGGTTTTCAACGCCAGCGCCTGTAGCCATCACACTGTGATGTCCATGAGTCATGCAGACCCAGGGCTCTGTCTCTCCTATTTCTGGAAACAGAAGTACTATTTTTTGATTTTCTACTTTTGACAGAGACATGGTTACAGGCAGAAGTTGCTCTCCTGTGGGGAACATCACAGCACAATACTGTGATAAAAGGCAGGATGACCAACACCCACGCTGGCTCATTGGGCTCCACACTGTGTCCTCTGCTGGCCCCTTTCCTCTCAGCCAAGCCCACCGTTTAGGGGCTTATTCCCTCCTTCTCAGTACCTCATTCTTTATCAGTGTGAGAACTTTGATTTGCAAGTTATAGAAAGTAGAATTGAACTGGCTTATGTAGCCAAGTAGTTATGTGGTTTACAAAACTAGAGGTTGAGTCCAGAGTTGTACAGGGTTCAGGTGAGGGTTGATCAGGGCTCTGTCAGTGTGTCTCGCTGTTCTGTTTGGCTCTGTCCTTCAAGTTTTGACCACATTCCCGTGCTGACTTCTCCCAGGTAGTCAAATGGCTGCAGCAGCTTCCGGTATCACCGAAGTACACCATGCCACACAGGACAAGAGGGGGGGTCCTCTTTTACCTCAACCACCACACACCAGTCCTGCACATTCACGGACGGGACCCGTCAGTTAACATAGAAAAGACCCCACACCCTTGTTTGGACTGATGACCTTCACCAGATGTTGCTTAACTGGTTCTATCCCCAGTGTTCCCTGTGACTTATAAGGCAGGTTCCTAATTCAATAACCATGTATTTCAACCTTGCAGACAAGGTTGTCTCGGGCAGTTGGAAGATGAATAGACCTCCACATCGACCTTCAGAATTTTTAAAGTTTTTATAGAAGCCTTAATCGGGTTCAGTCACACACACAGTCCAGGATGGTCTCAACCGCACATCACATTCAAGGCTGTGTCCTAGAAGAGGCTCCTAGAGTGGGAACAGGGGGCAGAATGTACATTCCCAGGACAGGGGAGGGGGGAAGAAGCCTCTAATTGCCCAGGTCCAGCTTGTGGGTCAAGTGGGGGTCACATCTCCTCAAGGAGCTCCTCCAGCACCCCACCATCAGAGCTGCACCCCACCATCGGAGCTGCTTCTCCAGCACCCCACCATCGGAACTGCACCCCACCATTGGAGCTGCACCCCACCATTGGAGCTGCTCCTCCAGCACCCCACCATCAGAGCTGTACCTGAGTGCATTCTGTCTGTGTGCAGCTAGTTGGAAGGATGGAGGCAGAAAGGACAAAAATCCCCTCTTTCAGCTGAGTCATTCCCTGTAAGCGGCCATCCTAGGAATCTCACACAGGAGTTCTATTCCCACTGCACTGACCACTGAGTCACGTGGCCACACCGAGATGCAAGGCAGGCTGGAACTGCAGCCTTTTCGCGGGCACATCAAGAACTAAGTAGAACTGGAGTTCGGATGCTACGAAGGAAGGGGGCTCCAGAGTTTGGGGATCTCTGTCAATGAAGGAAGTAGACGTTTAAGGGAAAATTAAAATTACTGTTGAAATAATTTTATTTCTGCAAAATGAAGTAGGCCATTTTATGGGAGACCTAATTTTGTAAGATGTCTTGTGCTGTTTTTAACAGTATGCTAGGTTTTGTGCATAAGAGAGTCTCAATCTGTTGCCTCTACTAGTTTAAATGCTTTTGAGGAAGAGCCATTACAATTTGATGTGTGTGTTCGTCCCTTTTGTTGACTTCAGGGCCCATTATTTGCTACAAGCTCTTGTGTGACCGACTGAGCGACGTGCTGAGTCCCATTAACTTCAGCATTTTTCTTTTTCCATCCCGTCTCTGTGTGTGGCCTGTTAGGTCAGAACAGTAACATTTGCACATCAGAGGTCGTTCAATAGTTAAATAGCACTACCACTCTTTCTTATCTAAGAAATCTTAATGGAGGTTGGCAAAGTGGCAGAGATCTGGTCTTCGGCTTGGTTTATTTGGTGTCCATTTCTGTCACATTCTCCGGGGAAAGTGCACGCACAGGAGGAAGTCTGTGTAGACTTCCAATCTTTGAAGTCTCATTGGTGTAGTGTAGGCCCCCTTACCCTTACTCTGCAAAACGCCATTCATGGATGAGGTAACTCAGGGTTTTAAATTATCCAAGAGGGCTTCTGTGAGAACAAGTTTCTAGGGAACGGAACTATGCAGAGTTCTATCCACAAATGCCACACATCACAGTGAGGCATTCTATAAAGTTTGATTTATTATATCAAAAGCGGTTATTATCCTGAGCCAATCTCTCTTTTTTTATTCACATATTGCAACTTTATCTGAGAGAACTGGTGGGCTCTGTAAACCTGTGGAATGAAACGCCATCCACACCTCGTGTTGTAGTGAGCAACACATGGGCTGTGGAGTATGAGGACTGCCCCTTCCGACTTTGGGATTCTGGGCAGCTATGACCTCTCTGTGACCTCTCGGAGCCTCAGTTTCTCCTTGTCACTTCTAATTAGATTCTGTTTTGATGGCGATCACTGTCTTAGGCCCTGGGAGGGAGACAGCGATGAACAAGATAAAGGCAGTTGTGACTTTCATAAAAGTTGAAGCTGAGGTTGCAAGTTCCATTGCTTCCACAGGGTGGTCAGGGGACAGAAACGCCTGGAGAAGAGGGAAGTCAGCAATCAAGGAGAGATGGGGTTTGTGGCTGAACCAGAGGCTGCAGCCCATCAAAGTGGGTCTGATTGGTTAATTGGGTCAACAACTAGTACATGTAAAGCAGAACACTGCCAGGCCCATAACATACACTCGATAAATGTTAGCTATTATTAGGGGAGTGCGTAGAAAGAGGATTCCTTAAGAGTTTCAAAGGGTGAGCTAGAGTTAGAAAACGTATTTATGAAACACTGGCAGCTAAAGAGTGCCTGCTTTGCAGCCCTGCCAGAAAGGGCAAGTTTGATGAGAATAGCTGGACATAAGTATTGAGACATAGTTACTCTTCGGTTGAGTGATGCTGTGATGGTTAATTTTATGTGTCAACTTGGCTGGGCTGTGGTGTCCAGATAAGCGATCAAATATCATTCTAGATGTTTCTGTGAGGGTGTTTTTAGATGACATTTACAATGGAATCAGTGGACTTTAAGTAAAGCAGATTGCCCTCCATAATATAGGTGGGCCTCACCCAATCAGCTGAAGGCCTGAATACCACCAAGTAGATGACAGACGTTCCAGGTGAGGCTGGCCAAGCATCGGGGCTCCCGGCCTGGCCCAGGGCATAGGGGCAGCAGTGCCTCAGACTCTGAGGAACAGGAAGGCTCAGCCACTGGGCATTTCATCGTGAGACACCTCAGTGCTGCAGGGCCTTTGTATGAGCCAGAGGAAGGGGAGTCACATGCCTGAGCAACACGGAGTTTCTTCACCACGTGACTGTGGACACAGATGACTACGTGGATTGGAAGACAACAAGGTGAGATAAGGGTCTGGTCACAGTCTATGGCACTTCCGAGTCTCACTACTATACCTCAGCACTGGAGACAAGATTATACTCTTGTCAAATACTATTTTTGAATGTTTTCTATTTTAGAAATATTTGTATTGATACTATTAAAGCCTTCCCTAGACTATAACTTTGATTTATTAGCAAAATAATTTTGTGTGAAATGAAATGAACATTTTTACGCTGATCGTGTTATCCTCTATTTGATGGCTAAAAGCATTGTAAAGAAAAACTTTTTCAATATATTTAGAAAATCAGATGGTTAAGGAATTGATGAAAGGAAAATGTTTCATGAGACAAGAGTGGCTTACGGGGAGGGGAGGGGGAAAGCACAAGGAAGAATATTCTTTCCCCTGAATTGGTTGCCAGAGGCCACTGAGGACAGAGGGGCTGACCCATTTCAGGCAGAGGCAAGTGGCAAGGGGTCAGTGCTCCTGCAGGCATAAGGAAATATCAGGGGCGCAATAGTACATTCCCTGAACACCTTCGAACTATGGTTTGTCCCTGATAAGCCAAGAGTGAGGAAAGGTCTTGGGGCAGTTGAGAGTGGGCAGAGAATATATATCACAAAACCAGAAAACCTACCAAGAGTGGCTTAAACAATGAAACATTTCGTTCTCTCTCCTAACCAGAAGCCTGGGGTAGGAAGCTCAGAGGAACTATTTGATCTGCTCAGAGGTTTCCACGTGGCCTGGGCTTCCTCCACTCTTCCCTTCTGCCATTTCCAGCCCGACACATCTTCATCCTTAGGCATGTTGTCTCATGGTTGCAAGGCGGTCTTAGGCATCACTTAAGCATCAGGTTTGTCCACTTTTCCTTTCCTTGTTTCCAGCACCTAGCACAGTATGTGTACGTAGCTCAAGCACAAAGTAGCTACTCAATAAATATTGCCTGAATGAATGATTATGTCGCTTCTAAAGAGAGAGTTGAAGGGTGTCATTATCTGCTGGTTTTGTACTTAACTTTGTAACAGAACTTTAAAACTAGCAGTAACCACCTTCTGACAAGTGAAAATAGTGAGGTAGACACAGGTAAAGGGACCACCCAGGATAACATAGGTAGTTACCAGCAGAGGACTCAGCCAGTGTGGGGCAGGACACAGCATCCAAGCTCTTCTTGTCCCCTAGCTGAACGTCCTGCTCAGAGTGTGAAACTACCTGTGGAGGCCGGGAGGTCTGGCTTTTCTCTAGTCTCCTTCCAGCCTTTTGTTATGGCAGGAGCTCTGGGCCTCATTATCTTTGTCTCGGCCTTTAAGTTCCCAAACACTGGATCTTGCACATCACAGGTCTTGGCTTGTGAGATCATTGTCTCTCTGTTCAAAGGGAGGAAGGCAACAAGGAAATGTGGGAAGTGGGGAACCACAATGAGACCTTCACCGTTTAACCAGCTAACCTGGGTCTTCTAGACCTTAGCCCATAATGACTAAATGCATACTAGGCTCCATCATCATTTAAATGAAGGAAGAGGTGAATACACGAACCATCGGTGAATTCATCCCAGTCTAGAAGAGTTGGGAATCTGGCTGACAGCTGTCCTGACTTGTTCAGAGAGTGCTGTGGAGTCTGTGGAAATGGTCTGAATAGCCACAGTGGCTGCTGATTAAAGCAGTGCATTCTATAACCCTGCGTTGTGCTTGGAAGAATTTCCAGGGGAGAGCGCGGGGCCCAGTCTGTTTTCAGGGAAAACATTTGGTTAATATAACCCCTAGGAAATCAGTGATTACCAACCTCCAGCCTGAAGAGTGTTTTGGGATTGTTACACAGACAGAACAAAGGCCAAGCTACTGTAAGTTTTCTTACCAGCGTGCGTGACAGCTGCTAACCAAGCAGTGAGAAACGCGTCGTTTGAAGCTGTCCTACCCTATTTGCTTCGTTGTTAACAATGTTCTGATGTACTTACTATTGAGTGTCTGCTCCAGTTTCCCCCCCATATGTCTCTGAAGCATTCGGAAGTGCAAGGGCAAAGTACTCAAAATGGAATGAGTCTGCAGATGATACGAATTTGGGAGGAGTTGTGAATAGTTTAGATGTTCTTGAAATGCAATTCGATCTTGATAAATGAAAGACATGGGCTGAAATCAGTAAAAGGAAATTTAATAAAGTAGCTCACATAGGGAGAAATGAAAGTGTAGTATTCAACTGGGGGAAATGTAGCTTCAATAATATTGCCAAGTAGCCTTTGGCGCTTTGCTGCTATTAATAAAATGATGATGAATCACGTGAGTGTGTTAAAATGGCAGTTGGAACATTGTCACACAGCAGTAGAAATATTACTAATAAAATTACTTTAGAAAGAACATCTCACCATAAATGAAACAATTAAGTGGCTGCTTAATTGAAGCAAGATTTGGAAAATAGATCCCAAACAACATGCGTATATGGGTGAACTGAATATTCTCTGATGCCCAAAAAAGAGGTAAGGGGAAATATTAGGGTGCAGGATGGCACCTGCATCTCTGCCTTGAGTGGCTTTATTTGTAAAGACGGATCTCCTCTCCTCTCCTCTCCTCTCCCCATCCCCTCCCCTCCTCTCCTCTCCTCTCCCCTCCCCTCCCCTCCCCTCCCCTCTTCTCTCTCTCTCTCTCTCTCTCTCTCTCTCTCTCTCCCCCCATTCGGTCTTTGCAGCACTCTCCCCCCCTCAGCTGTTGAGCTGGCAGCAGCTGTGTAATCAGTGGAAGTATTCTGTGACTGCCTCAAGGTCATCGTAGGACTGATCAGCTGAATTCTCCTCTATACCCCAATCCTGGCCTTTGGACCTCTGGTAGACAGACCCGGATTAATCATGAATGTGATTCATAGATCTACTCATGGCTTCTTTTAGTTATTCGGAAGTGCAAGGGCAAAGTACTCAAAATGTATTTAGTTATTTTAATTTTTTTACAACATAGTAAACATCTGTGAACCCACCACTTGAAACAGAAGTCAGGAAAGTGCAACTGTCTTCATCCTGACGCCAGGCTCCACCCCATCTCCTCATGTCCTTGATCTGAGATGAGTGTCATTCAAAATTCCAGGTTCATCAGTTTCCCTTTCCCCTATTTAACAGTTTTATAGCATCTACTTAGAATCCTTAAAAATGTTTAACTTTATAAAGAATGTCATGATATATGTAATTATGTGGGATTTACCTTTTTTCATGTATACTGCTGAGATCCATCCATATTGTAGTATGTTGCTGTAGTTATTCATTCTTACTGCTGTATAGTATTCTATTATGTGACTGTACCAAACTGTATTCATCTTCTCTCCTGTCGATGGCTATTTGGGTTATTTCCAGGGTTTCGCTGCTATGAACAATATTACTACCAACATTCTAGTAGATGTATTCTTTTAGAAGAAAGTGTCTCCTGGATCATTTTCATCATCAAATATGCTCTAGTGTCACCTGATGATAGATGCACCTGTTCCTACCTTTACCCCACATTCTCCTGCAACTGCTGTTAGATCTCTGTGTTCTCATTTCTAGACAAAACTCTGCTATGAGTTGTATACACACTCCCTCTACTTCCTCAGTGTCTACTTCCTCTTCACCTCCATCTCTTCTCGCCTTTGTTCCCATCCCCGCACCCAAACTACTTTTGCTGAGGTTAGCGATGGTTTCCATGCTGCCAAGCCCAATGGACATTTCCCCACAGTCTCACAGAGCAGTTGTTAGCCATATTTTACTTAGTTGGGCATCCCCCCTTCTTCTTTTGGCTTCCCTGCTACCACATTCTCCTGGATTTCCTCTCTCTCTCTGTATTTTGGTTCCATTTTCCATATATATATATATATATATATATATATATATATATATATATATATCTCGGAATTCATCAGAGGTCAGTTGTAGGCCACTTTCTCTTACTCTAATTTCTCCCATGGGTGGCCTTCTTTTACCTACTGTCTTAACAAAAGTCTCACTAGCATCCCCTTTCCCTTTCAAACATGTCCCAGTTTGGGTGATAAATGATATATTCTCTCTACCTGCACACAGTGACTCATGACTTCTGACTTATGAAATCTCCTATTAATCATCTTTCCTGGGCTACTTTACAAGCACTTCAAACTTAACATTTCTAACACTAGACTTTTGCTTTCTTTCCAAAACCCATATTTTCTTAGTCTGCATCTCAGAAAATGGAAACCCCACCCACTTAATTGCTCAAGCTCTAGACCAGTCGTGGGCAAACTACGGACCGGGGCCGCCGGCCCGTTTGAAATGAATAAAACTAAAAAAAAAAAAAAGACCGTACCCTTTTATGTAATGATGTTTACTTTGAATTTATATTAGTTCACACAAACACTCCATCCATGCTTTTGTTCCGGCCCTCCGGTCCAGTTTAAGAACCCATTGTGGCCCTCGAGTCAAAAAGTTTGCCCACCCCTGTTCTAGACCCTAGAGATGTTTTTATTTTTGTTTGGAGTTTGAATAGTTCCCCTCCCTCCCTCTCTCCCTCCCTTCCTCCCTCCCTCTCTCCCTCCCTCCCTCCCTCCCTCCTTCCTTCCCTCCCTCCCTTCTTTCTTTCGTTTGTTTTTGGTAATTTGTTCCTTAGCCCATCTAGCTCTAAGAGCTGCCAATTCTCACTTCATGACTGTACCCTGAGCCATGGTCCCCTCTTGCCTGGAAGCTGTGGAGTGCTGATAACTGACTCCTGGATTGCACACCTGCCCGCCTCCCTCACTCTCACCCATTCCCATACCCCAATATATTTAAAATATAAATAAAATCATATTGTGGCTGCTTGAATCTTTTTAAGGGCACGCAGAATAGAACCACACAGCTTCCTTTGGCCTCTGAGGCTCCATGCGCTCTTCTCATGACCACTGGTCCAACCTTAGCCTGGGTCCTCTGCTCCTCCCTCCCTCAGGCCACACCCCGTGATCCTTCAGTGTAGTGAGCAGAGGCTCCCTGTTCTGACACCTTGGCACATGGACAGCCTCTCGCTCACTCCACTCCTACCCTGGCCAACATCTATCTATTCCTTAGGGCTCAGTTTAAGTATCACTCTTAATGGAATGTGGCATCATTGTGTGTGTGTGTGTGTGTGTAATTAAAATGCATTTTTCCAATTCTTAAGAAATACATCTTATTTTTTAAATTAGAAAATTCAAGCGAGCAAAAAAAATAGTCATCCGTAATCCTCCCACTCAAACATAGGTAAGGTTTTGTTGTGTATTTCCCCAGACTTTTTCTCTGTCTGCAAAGCACAGGTATCCGTTGCTTAGATGGCCCTACATTCTCTAAGGTGGGTGTCATTCTGCCCTATAAGTTTTACGTGTAATTCACACCAGGGCTACTTCTTTACATTGGGAAACATATTATCCTTCTCAGCATCCCTAGGGATTCTTGGATTGGGCAAACGGTCCCTCTGGTCTCATCTTGCTTCCATTTCCTGCTTCCACTGCTGTCTTAACTCCCTTGTGTCTAATCTCTTGTGTGGACCCAGATATGAAACACAGCTGCTTCTCCTCGAGTCCACAATTCTCCTTCCTGGGGGCAGTGGGGCCGGAAACTGTTACAGAAGAGCACATGCTGAACACATCCCCACCCCCCAAACCCTTTAGCTGCATCATGCTGGAGATGCCTCACTGCCCAGGAGCATACAGCACCTGCTGCAGACCGGGCTGGGCAGTCTCTCCCGCTCACCCAGGCCTCTCCTCACTAGTCCCCTGACCACCGAGGTCTGTGACTGTCCTCACAGGGAGGAAGTCAATGCTTGGCCAGTTTTCCTGGTTCTTCCAGACCCCGTTCTGGAGGGTCTCGGTTCCCAACCCCAGCCTGCTCAGACGTCTCCCCCAGACAAGGGCTATTTAGGAATCAGCCCACGCCTCCAATGAGCAGAAACAGTTCTGACCTGTTATTGTTTTAAAGAGCAGGTTCATTAAAAAAATTGAAATGCAATTGATACATAACATTATATTAGTTTCAGAGGTACAACCTAATGATTCAATATTTGTATATATTGAGAAATGATTACCATACATAGTTAATATCCATCACCACACACTTATACATTATTTTTCTTGTGATGAGAACTTTTAAGATCTACTCTCTTAGCAGCTTTCAGATACATAATACAGCATTACTAACTATAGTCACCATGTGGTATATTAGAGCTGGCGCCAATCGTATGCGTGTGTTTTGATCTGTCATTGTCCATCGTGAATTTGGTTGTTTTTGTTGACATTCAACGTGAACCACATCGCGATTTATTCATCGACCATCTGACCCACTGACAGGCTGGTACATATGACACGCACTGGCAATTTAAAAATAAACGTTGACTCGCACATGCGCGATACATATAAAGCTCTAGTTGATGCCAATCGTATGTGTGTTTTAATTTTATAATACTGTATTATATATACTATTTTGACATGTAATTTTTTGCAGTAATGTAATTACCACATGAATCTTTCTACTAATCAATTTCCTTTAAATGTGCATGAATCCGTGCACTGGGCCACTAGTATTAACCTAAAGCCATCTCTTATCTTTGCAAATATTTAGTATGAAATTTTAACATCAGTTTTTTTAAAAAATATATTTTTATTGATTTCATAGAGGAAGGGAGAGGGGGAGGGAGAGAGAGAGAAACATCAATGATGAGAGAGAATTAGTTAGCTGACTCCTACATGCCCCACGCTGGGGATCGAGCTCACAACCCAGGCATGTGCCCTGACCAGGAATTGAACTGTGACCTCCAGGTTCATAGGGTGATGCTCAACCACTGAGCCACACAGGCTGGGCTCTAACATCAGTTTTTAAAGCACTTTGCAAATATGTACACTTCAGACTAAAATGCCTCTTGCTTTTAACTTATGAGAATTTGATCCTTGAGTGTGAGCTCTTTGAAGCCAGGGAGCGAGGCTGTGGGATGCTTGCTGGCCAGGTCAGGGGAGTTGAAAGCTATGATAAGATCTCATTTGGAAACCAAAGTAAATACAAGAAAAATAAAATTCCACTCCTGATTCTTATGTTGCAGAAGATTATAGTGAAAGAAACTGATTGTCCCTGAAAACCAATAAGCTAGCTTCACATCAACATCATTCTGATTTGTTTCATGTTAGAGTTTATAGGAACCGTGATTTTAACTAGTCAGTTGCGTCTGTGCAGCAGGAGTAGCCGTGTGAAAATCTCAGTTTTAAAACCCCTCCACGGAAAAGCCATCAGCACATTTTTCTACTCAGATTTGAAGAGCTTCAGCTTCCCAGCTGGCAAAAGCATCAAGTGTGTGCATGCTTCCAATTAGCAGCAGAAGTTTCCCGGAGCAGCCCAAGGTTACCAGCGGTCCCCAGAGGATCGGTGGGGCCCTTCGTCTCTCCCCATTTTCTACTGCTACTATGTGAGCGGTTTGCAGAACTTGGGCTGCTGAGCCAGATGTAAACGTTTCTGAATATTAATTCATTAGGAAGTAGCAATGCGCCGGCAAACAGAATGCTGCATTTATGATGTTTCCTGGGAAAGAACTCTCAGGAAGTTGGAGAGTTAAAAAGCAGGAGGGCATTGTTTCACAAATGGAAGCTATTTGTTCCCACACCAGTGGGAATTGCTTTATAATGTTCCTTTCAGAACAGAGCAGAATTCAATAACACATTTGGAATTTTTTTCACCAAGTACTGCACTTACAGGTTTTCACAAGTTGTAAAGGGAGGGAAGAAAAGCCAAAGTCAAGACTAAAATTATTCTGTTAGTCAAGCCTTTGTGTATAACAAAGAAATCACCCGTAAACAGGTCCTGAACATAGAAACAGCGTGTTCAGATATTACATTAGGTATCAGGGAAAAAGCAAAGTCATTTCACACTTAGACCTCAGTCTGCCTAACCAGCTCTTGAAAAAATCCTATGTGTTTTTATGTTGTAATGTGTCACACACCACTTTGGAATACAAATCTGAAGCTTGGTATGGAAGCTTTCATATCTTTACATCTAGAAATCGTTCCTACTGCAGAAACCAAGGGCACTTCACCTGAAATTGAAAGTGATCTGGAAGGAAATCAGCATATTTCCAAATGTTCAAGACAGAGAACAGAACTTTCACACAAATCATATTAAAAATGGAGGTAGTTCGCTTCCTCCTGTTTGTATATGTCATGGAGGTTGGCTAGGAGTTTGCCCATTTATACTATGAAGCATTCATTGGGTAAAATTCACAGAGACCTGTTAATATTAGTCTACTCTGTTGAAATAAAAAGAGCCAAGTCTTTAGGTTTAGTCCACCATCACATAAGAGTTTATAATTGATAGGGCCTGTATTTTTATCCAATTTCTTTGTGCTTTTAAAATATTGTTGTGAACAAAATAGAAACAGAGGCATGAGTATGTGGAACAGACTGAGGACTGTCAGAGGAGAGGGGCATTGGGGGCTGGAGGAGAAGGTGAAAGGGTTAAAACACGTAGACACAGACAGCAGTGTGGTGATAGCCAGAGGGAAGGGGGTGGGGGAGGTAGAGGTGGGCAAAGGGGAGAAGGATGGGATGGAAAGAGACTTTGCTTTGGACGATGGTGCACAATGCAGTGTGCAGATGGTGTTTCGTTGAGTTGGACACTTGAAACATGTATGGTTTTGTGAACCAATGTCACCCAACAAATTCAATAAAAAGTAGCTGGAGCACCTGTTGGTTATTCTCATAGAATTGTTAGGCCAGATTCTTTGGAGCCTTCCTTGTCTCCTGTCCTTCTTCCAGACGCCTCCTCCAGACTCCAGCACATCCAATTGGCTTTGCCTTCAAAGTCATCTGAGGTCTGAACGCCTCTCAGAAGAAGCCTTTTCTAGTCTTGTGCAGGTCATCACGGCATCTGGCTGGATTCCTGCCTCCTCTTCCTGACCCTGAGCCCCCTCTTGCATCTACAATAGGTCTTCCTCCAGGATAACTTTCTGAGGACTTCCTGTCCTTCCCCACAGCCCATGGGCTCTTCCCAGACTGGCTTCCAGCCTCCTTCCTTCTCTGACCTGTCTCCAGTCCCTCATTGCTCCCTATCTCCTCTGGCCTCCCTGTTCCTGCCTCCAGACCTTGCTGCCATTATCTCTGTGCCGAGCCGGCATGGCCATGGCATACTCAGCCCCACGTTGGGCGCCATATGTGCCCCGCCAGCTCAGCCAGGTTCGGTGATGCTGAGAGGGGGCGGTGGAGGATTGAGAAAAAACAGACAAGAGAAAAAAGCTGGTTCTGGGTGGGACACTGTCCTCTCTGATGGAGAGCTAGTGACTGTGCCATAGCCTGAAAGCCGTGTCTTTATTTTATAGCCAGATTCCACAAGGCAACATAAGGGCATGGTCAATATGTTTACAACATTCTCGTGGGTTTTGAATCTACTCAATTACATGCACCTGAACTCAATCAAGCCCACATCACTCAGCCAGGTGGGACCACAGGTTTGGAGCATAGGTTCAAGCTTACGACTAACGACTTTGGCTATAACTGTTCTGGGAGCGCTTTGCCCTCCAAGCTAGGACTTGCACGTGGCTTTGCCATGAGAGGACCGTGCCCTCTCATTAGTCCGAGGCTTGAACCTGTCCAAACGCTGTGGCTGCTCTCCACAATCTCTGTGTGAATGTTTCTCCCCTGAGCTCACTCCCTAATGTTGTCAAACACGTGTTCAAAAGCTTAAACCAGCGGTTCTCAACCTGTGAGTCGAGACCCCTTTGGTGGTTGAACGACCCTTTCACAGGGGTCACCTAAGACCATCCTGCATATCAGATATTTACATTACAATTTATAACAGTAGCAACATTACAGTTATGAAGTAGCAACGAAAATAATTTTATGGTTGGGTCACAACATGAGGAACTGTATTTAAAGCGCCTGAAGGTGGAGAACCACTGGCTTAAACCTTCCTGGAGAGTCTGGCCCGGCTGCTCTATGGCAGTTGCAAATCTCCATTGCCCTGGCTGCTTATTCTAACACAGTCATGATTCATAAATATTCATAACACTTACCACTCAACAGCCACCCTTCTGAGCCCAGTCTGCACCTTCCTGGACTCACCGGCCTGATGTTCTGCTCAGTGCTACTGACGATGCCCCAGGGAGGCCACCTGGCACCACCACATCGCCGTGGCCACAGAGAGCAGGGCTTGGCTCTGCCTGAGTGTAGGCTCCTGGGGCTCTACCACCATCCTGGCAGGCAGCAAGGTGGGCAGCGGGGCCCTCCTGTCCTGCTCAGGCACAGCCGGGGCGATCCTTGCCTTGAGTCTCACACTTTGGCACCTGTAGGCTTCTTGTTGCTGCTGAGCATCGAGACTTTGTAAGAGACACGCAGCCTGCATGCATGCGCACTGCTCCCCGGGCCAGGCTCTCGAGGCTGCAGCTGGGAAAGGGCAGGTGGAGGACCCCGAGTCCACCTTGCGCTGTGCTCACGTGGTTTCTGCCGGGCATCTTGCCTCTCTACCTGGAGAGGCCGGACGGCACACACTGAGACGGTAGAGTTGACGGCTGGGGGGAAACTCTATCTCATACATCAAAAGAGCCTGTGGTTAAATTGTTCTCCCTTCTGTGCTGGTGATTGATTGTGAGTAACAAATCACCTCGGTCACAGCTCACAGTCACAGCAGTTATTATTATTTTTTTTATAAAATATATATTTTATTGGCTTTTTTACAGAGAGGAAGGGAGAGAGGTAGATAGTTAGAAACATCGATGAGAGAGAAACATCGATCAGCTGCCTCCTGCACACTCCCTACTGGGGATGTGCCCACAGCCAAGGTACATGCCCTTGACTGGAATCGAACCTGGGACCCTTCAGTCCGCAGGCTGATGCTCTATCCACTGAGCCAAACCGGTTAGGGCAGTCACAGCAGTTATTAATTTTGCTCTTGAACCTGTAATGTGGCCCCGGGTTAGGGGGAATGACACAGCTCTGCTCACCTCGGCCGTTGGCTTCTCTCTGGAGACGGGTGCTCGCAGGGCTGGCCCGGCTGGGAGGCTCAGGGCCTCTTGCGTGGGGACCCTCACAGGGCAGCCGGGATTCCCCAGAGCCTGGCTGCGGCGTTCCAGAGCAAGGGTCCAGGAGCTAGGAGTGGACGTTGCCAGTCACCTACCCTTCGGCCTAGAAACCTGTCCAGGTGGCTTCCACTAGATTCTCCCGGTCAAGTAGTTACAGGCCCACCCAGATACACAAGAAGGGGTGTGGGTTCCGCTCTGGTTGAGGCGGAGGGCGGTCAGGGAAGGGCGGCTGTTTCCACCTGCCATCTTCCTCCTCTGGGTAAGTTGCCCCGCTCACAGGCTGCATGGGCGGGAGTGACGGCTGTGCTATGCATGAGGCTGCAGCAGCTCGCTCCCCTCCCCGGGGGCTTGTTCTCCCTACTTCTCTCTCATTCCTGCTCATCCACATTTCACTCTCCAAGGACATGTCCGTGTAAGACTGAGCCCCAGGTTCTGTTCTGTGTCCTCGGGAACCCAGTGTACATCACGGACCAGATAGGGTGGGGCAAAAGTAGGTTTACAGTTGTGAGCACACGAAACAGTTTATCCTCGTATTATTTTTTATTATTATTGCATTATTCTCCACAGGAACAATGGTCAACCTACTTTTGTCTTACCCTGTGCTTTCCTCTGTTTATTGCCTATCTCCCCTCCTAGTATATGAGCTGTTAGAGTAGGAGTGTGTGTGTGTGTGTGTGTGTGTGTGTGTGTGTGTGTGTGTGTGTGTAGGGCATTTATGTTCCCATCCACAGTGAAACTCCTAGGGGTTCCTTATAATTAAGGGCAAAGGGAAGTTGTGCAGGGAAAGAGGCGCCCAGGGCAGGGAAATTGTTCCTGATGGGTGTCTTTGTGCGGGATGTTGGAGCCCCTGCTCTGAGCTCTCAGCTGCCTTAGGAATGATTCTGTGGTGGATTTGTGCTGCCCTCTTGTGGCCAGATGTGATAGAAACCCCCTCACTTCCAAAGTCTTTGGGGGAAGTGTGATTAAACCTGAAAACATCAAGGCAAAAAAAGATGGACAAATAGCTGAAATTCTCAGGAGCGGCAAGTGTTTTGGTGCTGTGCTCAAGTTCAACTCCTCCCTCCCCCTAAATACAAACTGAACTCCTTCTATGTTCAAGTAGTGTGCAGGATGCTGGGATGGGGTCTTGGCTAGGCATGGAGACTGAGTAGGAGGGACGGTACAATTCCACTTCCAGTCCATTTTATTAGAAGCAAAAAAACACAACCAAAACAGAAGCCTGGAGAGAGCTGTGGAGAGTGGGTGATTTGTCTAAAGTCACCAACGGGTTAGTAGAGTCAGACTTGGGGTTCGGTTGAGCTCCCTTCCCACTTAGAAGGAACTTGTCCTTCAGATGCTGAGACAATCGTCCTGTGCCAACAGCCATCTCGTCTCTTGAAACTAAGCAGTTCCCACTTCAAGTGTCACACAGACCCTGGCTTCGGGGATCACCACGCATCTCTCCCTCTTCTAATCTATTGAAAATAACTTCATTTTTCTAATGTAGGTATTAAAAGTTCATCAACAAGTCCTACGTTCATGTTTCTTGTTCAGGAAGAAGGCTGACTAGGGACTAAGTTGCATCTATATTTAATATATAATGTATTCAATATTTATCATGAAAATTCCCTAAGGAACTATATGTAATATTAACATTGTCACCAATGAATTTAATGGTGACACGGTAGTATTATCCTATATACAACCCAATTTAAAATTTCTCTAATTGTCCCAATAATGTACCTTTGAAAAATTTCTTTATTCAGCATCCAGTCAAGGGTCTTGTAAGCGTCGAGCAATCTTGCCTCCTATGTCTCCTTCACTATTTCTCTCGCCTCTTTTTGTCTTCATAGCGTTGCCATTTTTGGCCGAGTCCAGGTCAACTGTCTTACAGACTCCCTTTGGATTAGATTCAGATTAAACATTTTGGGCGAGAATAATTGCCTGGGTGATGTTGCACCCTTCCCGTTGCCTGCTGGCGGCTCAGGACAGGCCTTCACCGGATGAGGGCAGGATGGGAAATGCTTTGTCTGCAATCCGTGCAGATCTTCGCAGTCACTCTCACCGCTCCATCAAAGCCCCTGTCTTTGCAAGACTTGCATTTCCCTTTGCAATTAATGTGAGGTGTTGTAGCGCTTGTATTATTAAACATTGACAACAGCAGACCATCTGGGGAGAGCTCATGAACAAAGATTCGACTCTATATATTGGAAGGACCCAGCCAGGAGGGCTGCTGGAGTGGGGGATGCAATTTTAAGAGAGGTCAGGTTATTAATAAATATTTAATGTTATGACCTTTGCTTTCCTAAGTAATATGGCATCTTCAGAAAATGACACAGTGAATGCTTGGATAGCAAAGATCTGTTACAGTAAATAAATCTGGTGGACTTAGTTCCAAGATGTCTAACCTCCACCACTATGCAAAGTACATATACCACGAATCATCAACATGATTGGCATCTGGAGGAGCTGAGCAGCAGCCTGGGTCTTCTCTCGGAGACTGGACCCTGCCAGGCTGTGAGCTCGGAGGCTCACCAGCTTCCCGGCTTCCCTGTTCAGAGCTCGGCTCTTCCTGTGGGTGCTCACCCTTTCCTGGAAGGTGGCTGTCAACCGCCATCCCTTGAAGACGGGACCCACTGAGGAAGATGCCAACAACAGGGGCGCCGGGTCCTTTTTGCCTGTTGACATGGGGCCAGGCCCAATGACCATCATGACACAGAGAATCTGGTGTATTTGCTTCATCAAAGGGGAGCTGGGAGTCTGGTTTCCATGAGAAGAGGTAGTGGAAACGGGCCACGTTAACGAACAGAAAGGCCAGCGGGCACCATTTTCGTTTTCATCTTAAAAAGCTCAGGTGGATTCTAGGATCAGGTTGCTTCCCTTGGTTGTAAGCTTTAGGGTTTGATCATATGAGGGAAAACAGGGCTGTGCCCCAGTCCTAGAGTTCCTAGAGAGAGAGCACATCCCTTCTCGGAGATTTTGTGATTTCCTGTAACTCGTGGTAGAGGGTTCCCTGTGGATTTCTTCTTTGCCAGGCAGCTCTAAACTCCACATCCCAGTGGTTTCACCCTAATTGTTTCTTATTTAAGACATAAGAAAATGTAATCCTTATGCACCATATTCTATAAATTTAACTACCAAATATGTTGTTCCATAAGAGCCTTTTGAAGTCCAAGAAAATGTTGGAATAATTTTTATTAGACTTTTTAAATCTTTCTTCTTAGGGACAGGAAGTTGCATTTTGCCAAGAATAAATGAACTCAAATAGCAAGGGGATTGGTCTGGACTCGAGATGCCAAACCCACAGTGTTTCAGTGGCCTCCTCGCTCTTCAGGCCCGAGAGTCACGCTGTGGCTACAGTTTCAGACGAACATGTAAGTACTTATAAATAATTACTTTAGTATGCCGGTTGTGCTGAATGCAAAAAGTTTGGCTTTCTCTTTGAACCAGTTTGATTCTACAGGCAAGCAAGAGAGAGAGAGAGAGATTATTAATTTTATAAGTCATCCCTTTATTAGCGTTTGTTAAAATTATGTGAAAAAATATTGAATTTAATTTCCTCTTTGGTATTTCCTTGAATGTTCTTCCTTTCTTCTTTCGTATTAATTTAAGATAATTTAAGACGTTGTTTTCACGACCAGATTCTGAATAATTTTTGAGGAGTGTTTCCTAAAAGGAAAATCATGGTAAACAACATAACTAATGTTGGCAGCCATGAAAAACCCACGGAATCTTCAAAGAAAGTATCGTGTTGTGTCATAGGAGGGCTCATCGCTCTCAAAGAGATTTTTCTAAGATGAGTATAAAACAAAATCAATAACAATTTTTAAACCACTTAAAGGCAAGCTCTTGACTAGAAAAAAAAAAAATATTCACCAGTTACTTCTTTTCTCCACTTGCTGGCACTCGATTCCCATCAACACAAGCATCCCCAGTTGTATCTTGCTTATTCCCCGTCTCTTCCACTATTTCCCAACAGCTTTCATTCATTCTATTCCAGTTTTGCTTATTATTATATAGCTGCTGTCATCATTATTTTTTAAAGAATTCAATTAAATATTTATTGAACAAATACAGAATAAATGAACGAGGGGGTGCTTTAACCTAAAGATACAATAAGCAACGCCAGATACTCAGAGGGCTGTCACACAAAGAAATGAAAGACTTGTTCAGTATTTTCCCAAAAGGCAGAACTTGAACAAGGGATGAAAATATAAGCCACCAACGGGCTGCAGGAGAGTTGTACAAAGTGTATCCCTTATCCAAATCACTTCTTTCCCAATAGAATGCACCCCACACCCATGTTTCCCCTCTTCTGGAAGGAAATATTACAACTCAATAGGTCTTATGAACACCCTAAAGAAGTCCTCTTTTCACAGCAAGCCCTCCACCGTCAGCAAAGGGTGCACTCACACTCTCAGAAAAGAATCTCAAGTTCATGAACTGGTTCACTAAGGAAATGATCCTTTGCTCCTCAGCCACATTTCAGCCTCCGTGTGCCTGCCTCTCAGGCGAGGAGAAAAGAGAGCATCACCCTCAAAGAGGGTGAATGAGAATCACCCCCAATTCAGACACTGCCCCCAGGACAGTCCTCCTCAGACCTAGGCGCATCCCTGCACCTATGAGCCAATGGTAGGGATGGGAGAGAGTCCCCTGGGGGCAGGACAGACAGCAGCCTGAGCCAATGGTAGGGATGGGAGAGAGTCCCCTGGGGGCAGGACAGACAGCAGCCTGAGCCAATGGTAGGGATGGGAGAGAGTCCCCTGGCTGCGTGACAGACAGCCACCCACCCAGCACCTGCAGCACCAGGCAGGGGTTCTGTCCCTGGAGTCCCCGGGAAACGCAAACTGACTGCATAATCCTCAAGCCCCATCCCAGCTGCCAGCTGTTACCCAAGGAGAACTGTTTCACCCACTCGCATGCCGTGTAAGGACAGCAATGGGTGCTTCTATTCCATATGCATTCTATCACAGGCGCAGTGAGGAGTGCTGACGTGCTTCCTCCATCCAATACGTTGAAACCAAAAGTTGTACATTTCTATACTCGTCGGGAGACAGGCTCTGCTGGTGGGTCTTGAGCCAGAACGAGACCATTTTTTAAGATGGCATCTTTTTACTTGTACCCCTTTCCTTGAGTCTTTGCTACGTGCGATCTCGTGAGTAACTGATAAAGCGAGAATGATCCCCATTTTCCTGGGGGTGGCACTGAGAGCCGGGGAAGGACAGACTGGGCCGGGTGCCTGCTGGTCCCTGGGCGGGTTGTGATGGAAGCCCAGCTCCCTGCCTCTAAGTCAGAGGCTCTTACCCAGCCTCGCAGCCTCTGCTGATGCCAGCTCCAGGTTGCTTCTCTCTCCCCTCAATGGCTGTCAGTCTCTCCTACGACTGATATGTGATTATTTTGCCTTTGCGCCTTCTGGAAGCTCCTTAAATAGCCCTCATTTGTCAGTTTGCCAGTCCTCGTGCCTTTGGAGTTAAGTTGAGTGGATTCACTTGGGGATTTTTAGGAGGAAGGAGCCCAGGCCCCAGATGCACACGGCTGTGATCGGAGTGCAGTGTCCATGTAAACTGGGTGGTTAGACTTGGGCGTGTGCTATTTGAGCTAAATGTCAGTAAGAGCAGCAGGGACAGGCTCAGAAAGTGTGTGATAGGGAAGCCAATTCCTGTTTTATGGTATGTGCACCAAACAAGGAAATAGCCCCAGTGGATGCTGTTTTAGATCTGAATGGGGAACATTCACTTTAGGGCGCGATGCCACCTTTTATACTGTAATTGTCAACGTACTACACTTGTCTGCATGAGGGCCTGTTTCGGCAATTTGCTTGTATTTATTCATTTTTATGGGAATAGCAGTGGTGGCATTAACAATTGGTATCTCAAAAAAACTGTACATATATAGTCATTGCAGATGACATAATGGAGGGTTTCATTTGTAAAAATATTCTGCATAATATTTTCAGTGACAATCTGAGTAAAAAGTCATACATTAAAATAATTATTTGGCGAAGAGATATTTATAATCATCTACAGAGAAGACAGCTCAAATACTCCGTCAAATGGACAGAGAAATGTTTATTTGAAAATTCACAACACAATCTATTTTTAACTGGGTAGTACCTTTGTAACCGGTATGATTCATGTGGAGAAGGGGAGTTTGATTTTTTTTGAGTGTCCCTTGCAATTTTGAGGGATTGAGCAATACACGCTGTGGGGTGCATTGCTCAAAAATTCTACGACCAAACCTTCCTAACGTGGACACTAGGGGGCGCCAAGCCTCCATGTCAAATGTATAGTAGCTGAGGGAGATTTAATGGACGGAATAAAATCTGGCACTTAACCACGAAGCCATGTTTATTTTATTCTGGGTAATATATTGCGCACCTGCTTGTTTTATTTTTTAGACTGATTCGTGTCAAACGACTTTCCAGAAATATGACATGTGTCCCGGATCCAGGCAGCACGAATCTTTCAACACACAAGTTGTATTATTTTGTACAAATTATATCCCAGGACATAATGAAGTTTTACTTTATTGTCCTCACTCTGAAGGGCGTGAAGAGAGTGTAAGTGGCCACATACTTTTTAAAGTGCTTTTTCTTTGTGACTCGCTAAGAGACAGTTGGCGGTCCTGGGCTATTTACCACATACACGCACACACACAGACCACACCACACACACCACACACTCAGACCTCACCACATACATGCAGGCATACAGACCACACCACACACACGCACACACACAGACCACACCACATATATACACACACAGACCTCACCACACACATGCACACACAGACCACACCACATACACGCACACACACAGACCACACCACACACGCACACACACACAGACCACACCACATACACGCACACACACAGACCTCACCACACACACGCACACACACAGACCACACCACACACACGCACACACACAGACCTCACCACACACACGCACACACACAGACCTCACCACACACACGCACACACACAGACCACACCACATATACACACACACAGACCTCACCACACACACCACACACTCAGACCTCACCACATACATGCAGGCATACAGACCACACCACACACACGCACACACACAGACCACACCACATATATACACACACAGACCTCACCACACACATGCACACACAGACCACACCACATACACGCACACACACAGACCACACCACACACGCACACACACACAGACCACACCACATACACGCACACACACAGACCTCACCACACACACACACACACAGACCTCACCACACACACGCACACACACAGACCACACCACATATATACACACACAGACCTCACCACACACACGCACACACACAGACCTCACCACACACACGCACACACACAGACCACACCACACACACGCACACACACAGACCTCACCACACACACGCACACACAGACCTCACCACACACACGCACACACACACAGACCACATCACACACATGTACACACACAGACCACACCACACACATGCACACACACAGACCTCACCACACACACGCACACACAGACCACACCACATATACACACACACAGACCTCACCACACACACGCACACACACACAGACCACATCACACACATGTACACACACAGACCACACCACATACACAAACCTCACCACATACACACGTACACACACCACAAACTCCTTCGTCAGAAGCACAGCCTAGTGAGTCTTTGTCCAGAGGGTTCAGGGGCTGATTTAGGGTTGAAACTTCTGCCAAAGGAGGACACAGGGTGGGCCCTGAGGAGACTGAGTGTGCAGGAGGTGAGGAGGAGAACAAAGGCATTGTTGCCAGGTAACTGCTCGGCATGTGCATTAGTGTGCGAGGGCCGCCATAGCAAAGCACACGGACCGGCAACCTCTACCACAGACATCTGCTTCCTCACCGTCCGGAGGCTGGACTTCCCGGGTTCAGGTGCTGGTGCTGGCAGGGCTGCCCCCCTGAGGCCCCTCCTCGGCCTGCAGGTGGCCCCTCCGCATCCTCACAGGCCTCTCCTGTGTGCGCCCACAGCCTTGACCCACCCAGATGTTCTCTTGCTGGAGGCCATCAGTCAGATTGGACTAGAGCCCAGCCCTTACGATCGTAGTTTAACTCAAATACCTCTTTAAAGTTATATTCTGGGTCCTGGGCTTTTTTTTTTTTTTTTAAACATGTTTTTATTCACTTTTACTGGGGATCGAGCCTGAAACCTGGGCATATGCCTTGACCAGGAATCGAACCAGCAACCTCTTGGTTCATGGGTCACCACCATGGTGGGCCTGGGTACTGGGCTTTTGCGTATGCATCTGGGAAGACACAGTTCTGCTCATCCCGACTTAGTCCTTCATGGTGTGAATCTGATACGGAGGGGTGACGTCTGCCTTCTATCTGGGTGGGTTGTTGACCGGCTTTGTGTGAGACCATGGCCGTACACCACACACATCAGATGCTCAATACACGCTCCCCGAATAAGTGAATTTCTGCCTCGAAAGGCTACTCATGTCACTCTGCTCCGCTTGCCTGCAATCACCAGGGCCTGACAGGTAGTGATTAACCTGAAAGAAAGGCGTAAAGACTTCTGCTCCACAGTGAGCGGTGTCCATCTGTGGGAGGAAAGCCAGGAGGGGATAGAGAGCGTCAGGAGGTGCTCAGATACCTCGGAAATAACTTCACTGAAAATTAACAAGTAGATGATCGTGAAAACAGGTTCCCATTTGCACATAATGGCCAATCATCTTGCGTTCAGGCCTTTGCTGAGGCCCTTGCCCAGGAGCAAGCTGCTTTCTACCCTACGGCTGCTTCCAGGGCTGCTGGGTTCATGGGCCTTTCGGACTTCAGCTGGAAGAGAATCCTGTAACTCAATGACCAGCCTCCTTCTGTTCACAGTGTGGTGGCCCCTGCATCCCTGCCCTGCGCTCCTGCGCCCGCGCCCGTGCCCACCCCGTGGAGGTGGGTAACGGAGGTGCTGCACTGGGACTGCTGGCCCGGCACCTCCTAAACCTGAGCAGAGAGGCTGCAGGGCCTGACTGCAGGGACTCCTGCTTGGGGGCGGCGGGGGGGGGGGGGGGGGGGCGGGGGGTGATCTGCTATTTCAGAAAGAACTTCTGGCCACGCGGACGCAGAGGGAGGTGCCCTGGGTGGGCCAAGGTGAAGGCCGGCCTCAGGGCAGCTGCCACCCAGAGGAGCTGCGGTGTTTAGGGCCCGTGGACAGCAGGCATGTGGCTGGGCTCGTCCAGGCTCATCGGGCCTGGGGTTGCTGGCACAGGAATGAGTGAAGGACCCTCCATGTGGTTGTGACTTGTGAGCCGGGGAGCGTCCCCGAAAGGAGTCACTGGCATGCCAGGTGGCTTAGGGGAGACCTCCCCACTAAGCCGATGGAGTCACAGGCAGATCATACACGGGGGTGGGGGGGGGGGCGGCGGGGGGAGGGGACTTCTGTGATAGAAGGGAGCAGAGTGAGCGACCAGCGCGAAGTCCTGGCCACGGGGGGTGTCCGGGCGGGGAGGTGGGTGTGGGTCTCAAGCCAGGCTGCTGCGGTGCTGGAGCGTATCCAGTGGAGGGGAAGTCTTGTCCGGCTCCAAGCACGGCCCTGGTACCTCCACTTCCAGCGTGGGGTGGTGGGGGCTCTGGGTCCCACTCACATGGGTGTCCAGACGGAGTCCTCATCCCAGTGTCCACACTTGTGGGTGTGGGCGTGGGCCCCTCCTAAGGGCCTTCCTGTCACACCCGCCACCTCAGCCTTGATATAACACTGGACATGCTGTCATGGCCGCAGGGACCCCGTGCTGACCGTCACAGGTGTCCAGGCAGTCCGGCTGCTCTGCTCTCCCCACTCCTATTCCCTCCTGAAGTGCGTTCCTGCCTCTCCACGCACCCAGGGATGGTCCTGTGCTGATTTCCTACATCTCCAATTCTTGCTCTAGTCGGTGTGGCTCAGTGGATAGAGCGTCGGCCTGCAGACCCAAGGGTCCCGGGTTTGATTCTGTACCTTGGTTGTAGGCTCCTCCCGGCCCGGCCCCTAGTCAGGGCTCATGCAGGAGGCAACCAATCGATGGGTTTCTCTCACATCGATGTTTCTCTCTTTCACTCTCTAAAAATCAATGGAAAAATATCCTCAAGTGAGGATTAAAAAGAAAATATTTTTTTTAATCTGGTAAAGGATCAGGTGTGTAGTCGCCTTTGGATTTGAAAGAAGCTTCTCACCTTTCAAGGGTCTTTTTCTTCTTTTTAAAAAATATGTTTTTATTGATTTCAGAGAGAAAGGGAAAGGAAGAGAGAGAAAGAAACATCAATGATGAGAGAGAATCGCTGATCAGCTGCCTCCTGCACACCCCCTACTAGGGATTGAGCCCACAACAGGGCATATGCCCTTTAACGGAATCGAACCAGGGACCCTTCAGCCCGCAGGCCGAACCAGCTAGGCCCAAGGGTCTTCTTTATCCTCCTCCTCATCTTTCCAGAAAATCGCTCCTCCCACCTCCTGGCGGCCCTTCAGGCGCCTCTGATAAGGTTGCTGCTCCTTTTCTTTCACAAAAGACTTTAGGAAACCCTTCCTGCTGGCGGGACCCACTCAGGAACAAACGGATGATAATCAGGCTGCTCTTGGCCCTGCCTGGCAGGCGCTGGGCTGGGGGTTTGGGGGGTTTGCTCGCATGATCTCACTTGATCCTCCAGCAGCTCTAGGAGGAGGCCCACTTCACACACCAGGAGAGGAAGCCGGTGCTGAGCAGCCTGCACGGGGTCCCGGGGTCAGGGAGCGGGGAATGTTGGCCTCTGCCTGCCCCGGCGAGAAGGAAGGAAGTTACAAAGTTAGTTCCACGGGACAAAGGTGTGTGAGGACCTGCTTAAGGCTGCGAGGTTAGCAAAGGGACTCCATCGGCCCTTTTCACCTGGCTCGTGGCTCCTCCCCTTTGGGGAAAGTGCAAAGATCTGGGCTCTGTGAGGTGGCGGGATGCCCGCTAGCCCCCCAGGGGGTCCTGGAAGGCGAGGGTAGGTGCCCCTTGGGCATCGGGAAGCATGAAAGCTCCCCGCCGAGGCCTCTGTGCGGTGGAGCCCGGACGGCAGGTCTGGCTCCGAGGGCGGCTGTGGTGCCCGATGGGGCAGCAGGAATGAGCGCCTGGCAGGGCTGAGTGACAGTCCCCCAGGAGCTCGCCCCACTCCTGTGCAGTCGGAGTCCGGCCCGCGGACCCTCCGCTCTGCTGTTGGCGTGTCCCTCTCTTGGTCTGCATAGAACACCCTTTGAGCCATGAAGGCCTCGGGCCCCGTGGCTGTGCTGGCTCCTTTTCCCGGCGGGAGGTCACAGGGCGTCTCAGTCTGGGCTTCCGAGCCCCCCCCCCCCCCCCGCCCCCGCCCCCTGCTCCCCACACTGCTCCCTGCACCCCTCCTGCCCGGGCAAGCCGTGTGCCTCACCCTCGCCTGTTTCTTCTTGGCCACTTCCCTGTCCCCAACACCACCTCCTCCCCTGTCGCCCATCTCTCTCCCTGATTAAAATGGGACCAGCTCAGTATTTAAAAGCACAACTTCTTTTAGAAAAACACATGCTCAGGCGTCCTTCGTGTGCTCCTTTGGTTAGAAAAGGCAGGCTCTGGCCCTGACCGGGTTGGCTCAGTGGATAGAGCGTTGGCCTGCGGACTGAAAGGTCCCAGGTTCGATTCCGGTCAAGGGCACATCCCCAGGAAGGGGTGTGCAGGAAGCAGCTGATTGATGTTTCTCTCTCATCGATATTTCTAACTCTCTTTCCCCCTCACCTTCTTCTCTGTAAAAAATCAATAAAATATATTAAAAAAGAAAAGAAAATGTAGGCTCTGCCCTCCTTTCTGTGCAGCTGTGTTTCCTTCACGGAGCCACCTCCCGTGCCCCTGTCCGGACCCGGCCACCTCGTTACTTTTCCACCGGGACCCGAGGACCACCTGGGCCGGGGCACCGCTCTCCCTCTGCCGCCGTAGTTCCTCAATCCTTGGGAAGAAGCCGGATTCCCCGTGCACCTTCCCACAATTCCATGTGGTGTTTAACTCTGCGGAACATATTGAAAGGTTGAAAGAGACATTACTATTTTGGTTATTTATCTGTTGCCGAATGTACATGAAAAGATGTAGCTTTTCTTCCAGCGTGCATCGTCAACAGCCAGCGTTGGATGGCAACAGAGATTCTCACAGCCGTCGTAGCGATCCATGTACATTTAGCTGACTATTAAGTGTTACTCATTTCGAGGACATCAGGATACTATAAAGGTGGCTTCAGTGAGGAGCCATGGGAATAGAGGGACAGAAGTGCTAGCAGAGGAGGGTGAACACTGAGGTATACGATTAGTTCCAAATACATGTCACCTGTCCCCACCGGTGAGCTCACACACAACGAGAGCGGCAGCGGCATGCCCGTAGAACTAGGTTTCCAGAAGCAATTAGGGTAGGATGGGTGGGAGGGCAAAGGCTAAGGCGAAGGTGAACCACCAGAAACTTAAAAACGGAAGGGTGGAAAAGCAAGGAACATACTGTAGCGGCTAGAGACCATCGAAGGGTTTTCCATTGACAGAGGTGTATATGTCCAAGGAAACGGTCCCGTGCCAGCCACACAGGCACACTATCACACATATTGATTACAAACCTGGCTGAGGATGATTGATCTTCCGAATAACGAACTCCCCGCAGTTTGATGGTGGCAGAAGGCAGGACTTGCTTTATTCCTAGAGCCAGAAGGTGGCGCTATTGTCAATGTTTGCCGGGAACATCCGTCCAGGTCTGCAGAGCCCAGGAAAATGTGTCTTGCTTGTTTCTGTCTGGTTCAGCCACCAGACTATAGCCCAAGGAGTCCTGTGTGCAAGTTTTTTGTTATCTGGGATTTTGTAAAGTGAGACAATATATTCCAAAGCAATTAGAAAGTCAAGGAATACGCTCCAGGATCGATGGTACACGTCCACATGCCTGCCGCTTACCTTATGACCCGGATAGTGGCATCTTCACAGTGACATTTGCCTTTGGTTGGGCTTTTAGTTCATTTTCCCTTTCATGGCAAAACCTATCTCTAGCTGATTGAGGATACGGATAGACTACTTGTATGATGTATCTAAGAGTTAGTCTTACTGAAAATCTATAGCAATGCTTGTGTTGCTATTGTTTCGGGAGGTTATAAGCCTCTGGTTTGGCTGGCTAGCCCAACTGCGTTTGCTTACCTCACTATGGTAGAGTGGATTATCATCATGGTTTGGACAAAAAGCTACACGAGGAAAAGCATTTTGATCTCATTTAGAGTAAGTCTGAAAGAAAAGGTGCCTGACGGTTGAAATTCCTTTGCATGAATACATTTCTTGGTTTGTTCTTTCCAGACTTATAAAATATTAAAGGGGTATCAAGCAAGTTAGACATGGGGAATAATGCCTGGATAAAAGGGCTATAGGAGTGAGACTCTCACACTAAACCACTGTGTGTGTGTGTGTGTGTGTGTGTGTGTTGGATATGGCTCAGAGGAAAAGTAGGGTGAAGTGAAGGTCAGAAAAAAAGAAATGTAGAACATTTTGGCTTTGGTTATTTTAATTCACGTACTAAATACTGAACTTAATCACATCCTATGTGGGACTCTAAAGCTACGTACATTCTTTTTTTAAAATTTATCTTTATTGTTGAAGGTATTACAGATGTCCCCTTTTCTTTCCCCTTTACCCCCTTCACCCACTCCCTTCCCCTCCCCAGGCCTCCCCTGCACTATAAAAATCTCATAGTGTTTATAAGAAGACATATGTGAAAAGAACTTTGAAAGTTAATTGATAATTAAAGGACGAGGATGCATTCTGCCAGGGGATAGCTTTTTTTAAAAAGGTGCACTTGGCACTCCATGAAATAGTGAATCCGGCACATTTCCTGCCTCCACCCACACAGGTGCGCATGGCATGGCGTCCCACACGACTCAGACTCATAGGAAGGGACAGCATGGCACGTCGGGTTAATAATCACCTCAGCAACACTTCCCAAGCACCCTGCGCATCCTGAGCCGGGAGGACCCTGATTCAGCTCTTCTGGATTCCACAGGAACAGATGGGTCGCGAGACTGTTTACTGCTGCTTCCCACAAACTTCCTCCTGGTCGACTCCTATATTATTTATGAACCAGGAAAGTTTCCGAGAAGCCTCCCCTCTGCTCACTGCTCACTGATGAACTCGCATCAGAGAAACTTCCAGTCCAGCAACACCCGGTGGTTGTAAAAAAGCCTGAATTTGTTCACTGGTTCCGATGCCTGCGTCTCTGGGCCGTTTGCCCACAAAGGCCTGGTCTGGCAGATCCTATGAACTCCATCCGCAGGAAGCAGGGGCTGGCGAGTGTGTTGGCGCCGGAAGACGAAGGTAGACGAGCCATAAAAGCTGTTTCACAAACAGCGTTCTGACCTCAGACGCTGTGGGAGTGTCTGAAAGGGGCTCAGAAAACACTGCAGATGGTTCTGGTGCTGCACCGGTGACATTCGCCCTGGAGAGCTGTGCGAGGCTTTCGGTAACAACCCGGGGACGGACGTTTACGGACAATCTACAGGCACGTCTGGTCACTGACCTTGACGCGGAGAATTGTTGGTTTGAGTGTCAGGCCCAAATAAGTGCAGAAAAAGAAGGGAAGTGAAACGTGCCTCTTTCAAGTTTATTTGGTCCATCTTGATTTTACAATTTACTTTAGCAGTAGAAGCAATTTTCAGTGTGTGTGTGTGTGTGTGTGTGTGTGTGTACACAAAGATATCCATAGTCACAGGATTTTAATTAGACACAGGAGAGGACGAGACAAAACTAAACCGAAGAAAGCAAAAATCCCCACTAAAATCAAAGCCTCTGAAAAATCCTAACCTTCTCTTAAAATTTACACACTCTGCACAATGCAGGAATATGCAATATTGTGATTAATTCATCATGACCTTGATAGGACATATCTACAGAGAGATGTTGTCAATTACAGTGGTTCCAGGGCTAAACCTGTGCCAGGTGTGTGTGTGTGTGTGTGTGTGTGTGTGTGTGTGTGTGTGGAGAGAGAGAGAGAGAGAGAGAGAGAGAGAGAGCGAGCTGGTTATGTCATCATCCTATCAAATATATAATTGTCATTAAGCCAATTGTGAACTGAGCGGGTCCTCACTGACCCCGGATGCCATCCTCACTGGGCCCTCTCTTTGCCTTCATGGGGACCCAGGCCGGGGCCGTCCAGCTACACAGTCCCTGGATGCCAAACTCAACCAGGAAGAAGCCCGTGGCAGCTGCTGCTGCATTTTATGCAAATAGCACCTTCCTGGATCCGTTTCCTTCTCCCTGTGGACCATCAGCATCTGGAAAGTAGAATTCCAGGAGCCCTAGCACGTCCACAAACGAACAGCAATGACCACAGGAGACAGGTAACAGTCGCTGGCCTGGGACGTCCATGAAGCACATGTCCCTTCAAGTCCTCGTTGTGTTGTAATGTCCCCCCTCCCACGTGAGCTCTCACCCCTTCCTGGTGCTCTCCTCCCCGGAAATCTGTAGTAACTGCAAATTGCATTTTCCCATCTCTCGTCCCGGCCGCTGCGCTGTAGGTTTAGTATCGCAGGTCTGGAGTCACGATGCAGAAATCCACACATTGGCTGAAGCTGTGTTTAAAACAATTCTAAACAAAAGCAAAAACAAAACCAGAGCATTCTTTTCCAGGATAAAGGTTTCATGTCCACCATAGATTCAACACTCAGAGCTTCAGGTTTCAGATGTATTTGCAGTTAATGACTATTTTTTCTATCACTGTGCCACTTACAACATACTTATGAAAAACATAAGCTTTATGACTAAGGATACAGCAAACGTTTAAGGATATTCCGACATTCAGCTTCAGCTTTTAAAGGGGAATTATAACTATTTTAACACATAAATAATTTTATAGTACACATACATTTGCTTTAATAAGGCTTTCACATTCTACCTAATTTTATGTAAATGTTATTCAGATTTCAATCTAAGAGTTTTGTAGGGGAGGTTAAAGGGTGTTTATCTTGATTTGTTAAAATGTACCATTAAAATTAAGCAGTGACAAATATTATGACTTTTTAAATTGTTCTAAATGGTTGTATTTATTTATTAGGCTTGTGTTTATACAAAATATTTTAACTCTTTAAGTGCAACCTAATTTGATGAATTGTTCGTACAGGAGTTGTAATCAGAAACTAGGGCCAGGGAGCTTATAAATTCACAATCATCTTGTATTGTCCTTAATGAGTCCAGTTTAATGAAATAAAGTATATACTATATTCTGAAAAATTAATAAAAATAATTTTAAAAAGCTTTGATTATTTTATTTTCTAAAATGGTAGCCTGTATGTAGAGTGACCATAAAGGTTCCTGCTTAAAATGTATTTCTTGAACCTACAGTTTTAACCTTTGAGAGAACATGTATTTATTCAAAATAATCACAATAAAGATAAATGCCAATTGGCAAAAACATTTCATTAGTTCATTTAAAAAATACCTCTGAAAATGATATTTTAAGGAGAAAGGTGATCAGAAACGTTTGTTATTAAGAATGCGACCATTGTATTCCTACATGTTACTTATTAAAAATAATCAGCAAAGACAGAATACAGATAAGGCATGCCTCTAAATGAACCTTCACCAAAAATTCAAACAGCATTTCAGAATCAAGTATTAATAGAATAAACTTAATTTTGGTTCCTTGTACATGCAGCTGCATTTTCTATTTAATTACAGGTTTTCAACAGTAGTAATTTTTTCTTGACCTACTCAATCTCCAAAGTCAGAAAATTGTTTCTTTTTAAAAACTGACAATGGCACGGTATGTTTCTGAAGGAAAAAAAAAAGACAAATTACACAAAACCATTAGTTTAAACATATTTAAATAGCCAGACAGAAGTTCTAATAGGAAACTTGGTTAAATATGAAGAAAAGTTAGGAGCTACTTTCATTGCATGGCACGATATGACTGTTAAGATATTATTACTTTCTTTTTCTCTAAAAGCGAAATGTGTTGTGTAATGACAACAATGCCTTAAAGATGACCTGTTTCTTGCTCCTTGGTGAATGGCCTTCTTTGCAATTGTAAATTCATGGAGATTTCACATGCAGCCTGGGAGGTGTAGGAGTAGAAGAACGCATTTTAAAAGAGGAAAGTTTAGCTTAATAAGAGTTATGGAACAGAGCAGCAAGATGAACAGAGAGCAGGGCATCGGCCTTTTAAGAGGTAATAAGACTGAAGCTCAGAATTGAGGGACAAATGCAGGAAGAAAACATATTTTTTGACCTAAATTGTCGTACAGAGTGTAAACATTCAGGTTTTCTCTGAATGAGAAACTAAATAATCTTCCTGATTTAATAAGGGAGATTTCTCTACCACAGACAAGAGGGGATAAGAGATTTTTTATTTATCTGATATACAGATTTTATATAACATGGTTGTGTGTGTCTTTTTTTTTATCACACTGTCAACCCTCCTTTTGTGATTAGCGAATACTTTGAATACTTCCTGGCACAGGCTCTGATCGATTACAGAAAGAAGAACTTAATAATCAATGGATAATTATTCACTATTCAATTTTCTTTCTTTTTATCATGTTCATATTGAGATTTCCTCTGGCTCTTTAAATGGAATTAAGAGTAAATGGCATACAAATGAGTTAAAGCTTGTAAAAGATATTCTTTCTAGAGCTTAGTTATTAATACCTTCTTCTTATTCTCTGTGGTTCTGGCATAACTTATGTCTCTCTTTACAGACAAAACATGGGTTCAGTCCCCAGGTTAATGTAAAGGGCCAGGTGACAGAGTCTGAACCGTTGGTACTACCTGGGTCTATTGAGAACAGTACACCCAGCCGGGGAATCAAGGGAAGCTTTTAGTACAAATCAGGGATGTCAAGATATTCAGTTTTTATCTCTGCGAATGTTGATAGAATGACCCAAGCAAGACCCCCTTCCCAATGCCTATCTGGCAAAAACCCAGGTTGCTTGGGGAGCCCAAGGTTCACATTACTGTAAACTTTATGTGGTGACTTGAGCTTCATTGTTCTCTCCTGCAGTTCCCCATGAATGTGTAATTTTTTGATTTACTTACTAACGTATTTCTTGTGCTCTCTCCCATGCTGTGAGCAAGGTGCAGTAAGGGTGACACGCTGCAGCCACCTCACAGGCCATGAATTTCCAATAAGAACCTGTGGCTCCATGACAGGAGGCTGCTAAGAACTGAGATTTAGTGGGGTGGGTCAGTGGGGAGCCTGCCTTTGAATGCAATCATTGCATTCACCCCTGGGATAAAAACTCATGTAAAACATCCTTTGGGATAGATGAGACCATGAAAATCTAAATAGCAAAATAAATATACATTTACACCCAAATTCTTGTAAATCATCAACCCGAAGAGGCTGATCTGTGGGTCATAGTCACTGACTATAAATATTCTTACCGGCGATGACAATATATTGTATTGTGCTCCTGAACAGTTGGGCCATAAAACAAATACATGATAATTTTGGAAGGGTTTTTTTTTTTTATGGTGTCAGAAATTTCATAAGGAAGTCCTCACAAAGTGCAGCAGGGATTCATTGTGGTAAAGTTTACTTCTTAATTTGTTGAGATGTCGTAAAAGGAAAGTTTCAGGTGAAAAGAAGCCATAGGTCTACAAGGCAGAGTCTTGGAACATATTCTTTGGGGTCCCAGGATGGAGTTCTAGGTCCGACCGAATTCTCTGTCTTAGTTTTCTTACATGTAAAATGAGGATTAGGAGCTTGGGTCGTGATAACCTATTATCCTATGACTTTGACATTATAAATAAAATACCATTTGATTTTTCTTGTCATTTAAAGAGGTACTGCTCACATTTTTCAGTTGAATGAAATTATATCATCTTACTGTGTGATACACAAGGCTTTGTAAAGTGGGTTGCAAAATGCATGTTGGCGTGCACAAAGGAATCAGTTAAAGGTCATATAGAGAACAAAGACTAAAAGGACTGTTGGGGGCAATGCAATTGCTGGAATGAAATTTATAGGCATCACCACAGAAACGTAAATGCTGAGAAACTATTACTCGCTGAACAATGTTGATGCCCAAGTAAGTAACCTATTCCTTCCTCCTCACTGCCAGGTAGGGCCAAAGAGACAGAAGGGAAGAGAGTGTGTGAGATGAGAAATGGGGGCTCTCTATCTTTGCACGGTAGTATCACAGGTGCCCCTTTAGGATCAAGGGGATTTCTCTCTCTTGAATGCTATATTTTTTATTAATTAAAAATCAGTATGTACATTATTAGAATGTCAAAAAAATGAGTTGTTTGTTTTAAGTAAAAAAAATTAAAAAGGCTTAAAATGATTTCGAGGAAGCGTACACCCAAGTCGGCAGGCCAGGGAAATGCCAGGGAGACGGAGTGGCCAAGTGGGAATGTCAGGAGGAGGTTAGTGGTGAGGAAAGAAACAGGTCAGCAGGACAAGAGGACCACGTAACAGAAATTACTTGACTAATTCACCCTCTGAACCCTTCCTGGCAGCATCCTTAACCCTCTTTGTCTTTAGTCCTCTTTAAAATAGAAGAAAATCAGCCACAGCCACAAAACAAATAAACACCCCAAAACACCTTTTTTTTTTTTTTTTTTTTTTAATCTGACAGTTGTGATGTGCTGTGAAGGCACTTGTTGTTCAGGAAAATCCCAGTTGACTTCTGTGTCTGGCAGTTTAAACTCTTCAGACTTGAGTTTTACATCATTGGCTGTTGGTGTCTGGTGGACAGCTATAGACCAGTAGACTCAGACCTCATTCTTATCTTCATTATCTTTTTTTTTTTTAGACTCAAATTCTTAGGTTTCTCCAGTGAAAGATGCCCTAATAACGGGCCTGATTCAGCTGTCTGATAACGATGCCATGGAGGGTGGTACCTAAGAAGTTACCAATTAGGAAGGCAAGGGTCCTGACCACCAAGAAAGATGGCCTTGAGCTATACCCTGGTTCCTGAGACTGTGTTGTAGGCGTCAGCCGTAGGCGCTAGTAGCCAGCATCCAAATTTATTCCCCCAGAATGCTAACTCAAAAGTTAATGGTAAGTTCTGGGAAGAATCCTTTATTTTTTTTTAAAAAACGTTATTGTTATTAGTATTACTATTTATTTAGGTTAGTATTTCCCTTTCATTGTAGACTCACAGTTCTTATAAGTGCTAAGTAGCAAAATGCAACGGAGTAAATGTAAAGATCTTATTGGCTTTCTTTGGCAGTTCATGAATTGTACGGCACCCAATCCAGCAGATGGAAAGGACCTGTGAAGGGCTCTACAGAGCAAGAGATTTGATAGGCTGACGGGAGCAGGAAGGAGGATGTGTCAGGCAGAAAAGCCATTGGCTACTGCAAGTTTACTTTCTTTATAGGGAATGGTGGGGGTTTATCAGATTACCTAATTAATGTGCATCAGACAGTTCCTGAGTGCCTGGTTTAAGACGCGATTTCTAGAGAGAAGACTGTAATTTAGTTAAGTGTCAGTTTGGTGATGCTGGGCTTAGCACAAGTGACTCCATTTTGGGCCTTGACTTTAACATAAGAAAAAAAATCAGAATTTGGGGTTAAATTTTGGAAATTTCAATTTAACATTCTTATTTTTTAAACATTTTATTTTAAACTTCATCATGAGTAGAATAATTAGGAGTACTGCCTTTATCTTTCCCTCCCTCTTCTCTGCAGCTGTTCTGGTCCCTTTCTCAGTCCCACAGTCACGTGCACATTACTGGCCACTTACGCTGGGGCTGCTGATTGACTGCATGTAGCTGGGGACATCAGTGTTTACCTTTCCTGCTTTTTCCAACTTTTTCTAGTTAGCCTAAACTCTTTCATCAGCTGGAGGTTCAGAATATACTTTATTCTATAAGTCTTTTAAAAACACTGCAGTTTGATTAAGTTTATGAGAGAAAAGAAAAGGTTATTATTTAGTGGTGATAAACATTTTTGTAAATTAGGTCTCATTTTCCCCATTTGTTTGAATCGCAATTTCAAAAAACTTTTGGATTCGTTTCAAATATTTTTTTTTTCAGACTGGGAAATTTCTGAACATAAAGCTTTTACATATTTCTCTCTGTTTTACCATTCTCATTCCTCAATTACTGACCTACAAACAAAACCAACACAGATCTGAGAGCACAGACACTGTCTCATGCTGTCATTCCTTAGAACCAAAACATTTAGTTTTTCTCATTTGACATTTTTTATCACGACATAGTCATTTTTCTCAGATATTCACACATTATATATATGTATATATATGAATATATATATATGGATCTATATATCTATATATATTTAAGGTATCCTTATGAAAAGAACACTTTTGTCTTTTTTCCATTATCCAAATGCTTATAGAGTCATAATTAGGATGGGAAAAAAATAGCTTTTCCCTTTGAAGCTTCATAATGAGTCATAGTGGGTTAAAAATGAACCTATTCCCATACGTCAAATTAACCATCAAAATGTGGCTTCTGGGACTGGACACAGCAAATCCTTCTCAGATAACAAACTTGTCATCAGATAATAATCAAATGGTTTGAACAGCATGAGCTACTCTGGTTTCCTCCGCTTGGCAGAGCTCCTGCTTCCAACGCAGGTTGCTCTGCTGTGATTGGGATCGCCCTCAATGTCCCTGAGATGAACTTTGAACAGAGCTAGAAAAATACTGAAAATAGCAACAAATGTGTAAAACACAGTGGGTACCCTGTGGTGTTCATATATAGAATATGTGTTTTTATCAGTATAAAATCAAGACATATTTCGTATTTTTGGCTTCCATTCATGATTTGCTTTATACGACTTCCTCTCCTTTCATGGATATAAAGAGCAGGGGGTGGGGGTGTGAATTTAGTATAGGAATTCGGGGAGGAGGCATGGAATCCGTAGAACGGGGCGCTGGGATGTAGGATTACAGGAAGGTTGCTATTCTCATTTTAGTATTTCCTCCTGGGTTTGACTTTGTATGGCATTAGACAGATCCTATTATTTTCTATGTCATTAAGCACTAGTAGGTAAGGAAAACAGGGCTGTGGAAGTAGACTGCTAAATGCATTTGCTTTATACCTAAATCATAAAGTGAGAGGAGAGAGAGAGAGAGAGAGAGAGAGAGAGAGAGAGAGAGAGGTGGCCCAGGGACCTCTCTGTGGGAAGTTTCTCAACATATTGCTGTCTGTTATATTGTACTGAACACATGCACTTCTGTTTAGTAATATTTTGGGGCGCCGAGATTTAGGGCAGAAAAGACTGGAGCATCTTAGCAACTCCGTCTGACATTTTAAAGGGTTATTTATTGATTGATACTGTGATGAACACGCATCATTGGGAATAACATTTTCAGTTTACCATTCCTTTTTTATTTAACTCTGATTTTTAGACCTTTTGAGTTTTTCTCTGCTTTAGCTTGGGAAAAACCAAATAAGTGCAAGTCTCCTCCAAGATCCCTCATGAAAACATTTCTTTTTTTTTTTTTTTTAAATAAAAATCAAGAGTGAAACGGATCTATATTTGTTTGGAAGATCATCTGACTCCTGCTAAATGGAGTGTCTCAATCTGAAAGTGAAATCTGTTTCGCTGCTAAAAATTGCCAAGAGTTTTTTGACTGAGATTTAGGAATCTGCAGAAAATGTAAAAGTTTTTTTTTCTCTACAATAATCTGTTCAGTGAACAAGCTGTGAAAAATAGTTCTGTATTTTGTCCATGTGATGCAGCAGACGGTAAATTTCCATTTTAAAGAACGCTCGGAGGAGCTTCTGGCACCCTTCGCTATTGCCTTACTAGAATCTACTTACACTGACTTACAACAATGCTGTTTATTATTTCTTTAAAGCAAAAACTAAGAAGGGCGCTTGTATTCTTTTTTTTTTTTTTTTTGTGGTGGTTGTTTCTCCCCACAGAGCAGCTCTATTCCTTTATCTGGGATCAGAAATGTGGGGGCACTTCAAGGCCTTATCCAATGTGCCTTAAAATACCACGATTCTGTTAAGAAGATAGCATTTCCCTGCATTTAAAGCTTTGCATTTGAAGAACTTTAGAATTAATTTGCTATTTCTTTGTGAACATAATCTTTCAAGGTAGGTGGTCCCATAGTTATTTAAGACGGTTGGTAGTTTTAAAAAAATGTGTAATTAGGATTCTCATGTAAACGCAAAATGAACACGAGCTGAAAGAGCTTATGTATTCATTAATTAATGAGAGAAGCAGTAGATGTTATAACCTGCCCAAAGGAGAATTCAAATTTGTGTTCACACACATGTGGGTAGATAGAGAATGCTGAAATGAATCGGCAAATAGATGCAAAACCGGTCAATATTTACAGGGGAATAATCAATGGCATTCTACAGGTCATAACGTCTATATTTGTAGGGACTAGAATAATTTGCATTATTATTAAATTTCTACAAGTCACAGACATGTGAAATAGCTCAAAGACATAACCTGGATATGAGTGTGTCAGACTGGACATGTAATGATCTTCTTGGTTTATTTCAAAAACTTTCCCAATTTTAACTACAGATCCAACCACAAAGTACTGTCAACATTTTCCACTCAAAGGATTTAATTTAATTTTCTGGTTTACATTTATGTTTTAAATAAAATGCTACCTAGAATGATGTCTGACACACAGTAGGTGGTCCATTCATATTTGTTGAATGGACATAACTTTTCTTGTGTCTTTTACTGAATTTTTTTTTTTTTAACAAATAACCTAATAGTACAAATTATATGTTCTTTTGTTTCCAAATCTCAAGACTGTCAGAAAGATTCTAAAAGAAAGAGGGGTAGCCTTCGAGGCTTCGGTTCATACCTTTCTTTTGCCTTTGATCTTTTTATACTTGATGCAAGTTGTGAGAGAGCATGAAACAAAAGGAAACCATGAGTCAACCCCAGTGTCCCAAGGCAGGGCCATGAACCCCGGAGGGTGAAATCAACATCAAACCAGCTGCAGGGTGAGTGGCCTGGGAGGGCCAAGAGGTCCCCGCTGGTTTCTGAGTATTGCAAATTAGATGTTCGTCACTGCTTGGATCTTGACAAGGTTAGATTGTTCCTAGAATTAATTTTTGTTCAACCTCAACTTATTTCAACGGAGATATTTGGATTCAGGCTTCTCAGGAGGGCTCTGCTACCTAAACAGACTTTTTCTTCCTCACGGCTCCGAGGCCTGCATGCTGCCATTGTTACGTCACCTTTTGGACTTACCAGCACAATGACTCCGCTATGTGTGTATGTGTGCTCTTGGGAGAGTCAGAGTTCTTCATGTTTTCAATGTTCACACTTGACTGGGAAGAAAAATTAGTTACTGCTGGTGATTTGCTTTCCTATTAAGATTTTGATGGGGAAACAAGAGTGGAAGACAATGGGCACCAAATACCAGGGGCAGGTCAGATTGAGGCAAAGTCAGGAATAGGAAGTGGTACAAGGTCGAGCTCAAGGTCTTTAAAAGACTCATGGACTGACATTCTTGCTGATGTCATACACATATTCAGATTGTAAAACTACTCTATTGTCAGCATTACAAAAGTTCATCTTGGCACAAAAATGTTAGCCAAATAAGAGTGCTTATTTTGAGCCTTTATTTAACCATTGGGTTTCTTAAAAGGTTTGTGAATTTGTCCTTCAGATATTTTATCACACTTCTCACTGGTCTGCCGCACATCTGAATATTCTCTTAGAACTTACAAAGCATTTCTCTATGCATTATCTCATTTAATCTCTACAATATTCTAGTGGTTCTTCATTGTGCCAGGTGACCTTTGACTCCAAAAGCCAGGCATTCCTGTGTGAAATGAATGACTAACAGAATCGTTTTTTCCTCATCAGCTATGATGCTGGATGCTGATTGCTACTAATTACTTTGGCTGTGGCCGTCCATATCCTGCGTGAAGACAGCAAAGAAGAAAGACTGAAGCCACAGCCTGATTCATCTGCCATTGATAGGTGTGGGTTAGTCTTTCCTTCTGCCTGGGCTTTGCTATTCCCACTGGAAAAATTAGCTCTATAAACACTTCAAGTCCTGACTCACTGTGCACTTTGTCATCCAATATTTTCAGATACCGTAAAATCTGAATGAGGAAATCCTGGAACATAGGTTATCCATTATTCTCATCTATAACTCCTATTAGAGCAGTAGGAGTGTTGGAAAAACAGACCTTGAAAAATAATGTAACTTTTAAAGATAAGCAGAAATGATCTGGTAAGTCCCACTCTACATGTCTAGTGCGACTTCAGAGAAGTGACCTAATTTTCTAAAACAAAAAGAATAGTACTTTCAGTATACGGCACAGAGGCACATTGTGAGGACTGGGGGCAGGGAAATAGTCTTTGTTAAAAGATGTTTTTTAAATGCAGGGCATTATTACTATGAGAGGGAATAGAGGACATAACTTATGTTATGATTACATCTGCTTTTAAACTCTTGAACCTGAAAGGCTCAAGAAGTCTGTACACATATATCATTTTGTGCGTGATAGCAGTCGACCTCAAAAGTGACTTTGGGTAACTTTTCATTATATGAATGAATACATTTCATTAAAGGATGCCTAACTGTTTTTTAAAAATATATTTTTATTGATTTCAGAAAGGAAGGGAGAGGGAGAGATACAAACATCAATGATGAGAGAGAATCATGGATCGGCTGCCTCCTGCACGCCCCACACTGGGGATTGAGCCCACAACTCGGGCATATGCCCTGACCGGGAATCAAACCATGAACTGCACGTTCATAGGTCGACACGCAACCACACGCTGGCTGGGTGCCTAATTGTTTTTTTATTCTCTCTAGGTCAGTAGACAGTTGTTAAAAGTTTGTGTGGTTCAGGTTGTAGAGAGGAATTGAAATTCAAGTTCGGAAAATTAACTTTAACAAATTTCAAAGCATTTTTATTTGCCCATTCTTTCCTCACAGTAAATCTAGGCCTTGTCTTATCTACATTGATTCTAAATTTGTCAATTTTTGGCTGCCCAGAATCTCTACTATTTCTTAAAATACTTTCCCCCCACTTTTAGGGAATTGTATCTCCACCACTGTAAGCAGTCCTGGGGTGATGCTGAATTTTTATAAAAGGGACTAGATTCTTGTCTTTTCTCTTCTCTAATTCTGCCAGGGGGTGATTGAGGGTCATTTTGGGCCAATCAGACACCCTGTTTGGGAACATCGAGTATTTAGGAAGTGATAAGGTCTGGGCCTGATAAGAGGGTTTTGGGAGGCAGACATGGAGGCTGTAGTGATGGTGGCGTCCTGACCGGCAGTTCCAACTGCAGCTGGGTGCTGTGCTTTCTGCTTCCCTTTCCTTGGTCCTCAGGAGAAACCCATACCTGTAGCAATTTTCCAGTTTCCTGTTCATTTTGTGAACTCCACGAAGTCTCCCCATAGATTCATTTTCCCCTAAAGTAGTTAGAATTGGTTTCTGTTGTTCTGTTGCCCGACTCCAAGAACCATGATTGACACAATACACCTGTGCTTCTGAGGAATGTCAAGTTAATACAGAAAAAGTACCTGAACACTACTCTGCTCTACGTAACTATTGAAATGTTGGCCACTGTTTAATAGGTCTTCTTTTAGTGCTACATTTGATATTATTATTACTTGTTTGGTTTGTTAGTCTCACAGAGTAGAACACAAACACTTTGCAAGAACTTGGTCCTATTTAATTTTGCATTTAGCTCAGTACTTGGAATGTAGCTGGTAGACAATAAATACTTACTGGTTGGGCTAAAAAATTAAGTAAAATTTGGTATTGTTAAGCATACAATAGTCAATCAATTATTGCATTTGGTTAAATTCCCTGCTAAATTCACTTGATTTATTGAGCCCTACTATGTCCAAGTTACTATGAAGAATAAAAAGATGAATAACATGCCCTTTACCCCTTACCTTTGATAAGTTTGTAATTTCATAGGGAAGAAAGAATGAAATAAGAAACTAATATTTAAATTCATTTCTCTACATGCACTTCCCTTCCCATTGCTTTGATGCTATAGTACTGTACAATACATTTGAACCCTGCCTTTAAGACTGGCTTCTTTCAACTCTGGGTATAATTTAATGCTAACTAATTAACATTTATTACAAAGTTAAACATGTAATGTTATCTGGTGTTTTGGGTTAGAGTTGATCTATTACTTCTATACCAGGGATAATTGAGATTATATTATATTTAACTGACTTTCTGATTTTAACTGATTCCATTGAAAATAGAAACAGTATTTTGTATTTTATACCAGAAACTTACCTTTTTTAGTCAAATGAGTAAAATGCCCAGTATGGTCATTCATACAATATTGATGAAATTGAATCAACCTGGCAATTGGACTGAGTGCCAGGTAAAATTATTTAAGCCTACACATACATATCCCTTAATAGCACACACAGAAAGAATTGTACTGTATTCCTACATCTGTACAATAAAAGGCTAATATGCAAATTGACCAAATGGCAGAATGACCAGTCACAATGACACGCACTGACCATCAGGGGGCAGACCCTCAACTGCCTTCACGGCAGTGCTAAGGATGTCCGACTGCCAGGTTAGGCCTTTTCTGGGGAGTGGGCCTAAGCTGTCAGTCAGACATCCCCTGAGGGCTCCCCGACTGCAAAAGGGCGCAGGCTGGGCTGAGGGACGCACCCCCCCCCCCCCCCCCCCCCCCCCCCCGTGCACGAATGTCATGCACCGGTCCTCTAGTTGTGATATGTCGTTGGAAGCAACAATTAGGACAAGGGTGGAAACTGTCCTCAGGATCTCTATTCTCCACGGTCTGACTTTATAGTGACTTATAAGAGAAGGAGGACTTTATTTCATAGGAACTTATAACCCCAAATCTTAATATTTTCAGAGCTTGGTTTTCCAAGTATCACTCCTCAGAGTGTGAGGTGTGCATGAGTGTTCTGGTCCATCCACTGTTGTCTGCCCAAGACAAGACGCTTGCTCCAAATACACTGTTAAGTTCAACTAACTTTTTTTTGGTAGCAAGACTTTATTGATGAAGGAAGCTATGCATTGATTTATAATCTGACCTGAGTTTCATATTTCATTGTAGATGGAAAATAAGCACTGTAAGCCCAACCACTCTGAGCAGCACTGGCTGTTACGGTAGCACTGAAATGGCTTGTTAAAATGTGGTTTTAGCACCACATAGAACACCCACTGAAACAGGCATTGATGTGGTCAGTCTCTCCAAGGTGAACACGAATACCTGGATGGTTTAAGATGTGTTTTTTAGGTTTGATGAAGCACATACTTCATGATGATATCAAGACTATGTGGACATGTGCATTAATTCAGGGAGTTCCAAAATGTTAGAAAAAATGTCTTGCTTTCTCTCACACCTTCATTAATTCAAAACAAGGCCCTTCTTCACCAATTAACCTCGGGAAAGAAGTATAAGCATCTAAATGCGACTTATAAAAGCTGTATTTGGGTAGGATGAGAAACTTTCTATAACTTCGAGATAATAATCAGGGGTTAAGTTCTGAATAGAAAATAAAAATAAAACCAAATCTCAATTTGTCTTCTCTGACAGTTGAACTTCCTGGGATGCCTAGGATGGCCAAATATTTGATTAATGTTGGTTGAAATGAACTGAAGGTCCTTTAGTCTTGGGTCAGCGTGAGCACAGTGTTTGTGACCTGAGAGATCCGTGTACAGTCCCTCTGAGCCTCATAAGGCAGGTGGACTATCTACACTGAATCCCATTGTTGGCCACGTGTAGCCTAAGAAAGAAGGCAAAGATTTTCCAACATGAAGACAGGTAACTCCTCTCTTGTCAAGAAGGATTTGAGGTGCAGATTGCCGGTCAGGATGTCAGATAGATGGGGCTAACCTTGGTTTCTGGAAATAATTAATATAGGAAATTGAGCTTTTGTTATTTTTTAATGACTAAAACGATTTTTTCCCCTGTAAGTGTGGAATTTAATGATTTTGATTGATAATACTAGTACTCTTCAGTATCTGATTCTTTTTTCCCCACCTGTCATGTGGAAGACTGAGCGTCTAAAAAGTCTATGCCCCTTGCAATTGAGGGTGGCATGTGACCAGTTCTGGCCAAGGGACTGTGAGTGGAGGTGATGTCACCTTCAGGTCGGGACCTGGACAAGGGGGTTGCTCTCCTCAGTAACTTACAGGCTCTCCTACTGAGAAGTTAGAGCCACAGAATCACAGTAGCCTAGATTCTCCACGGGACTGCATGGAAGACAGTTGCCCTGAATGCTGCCTGAACTCAGAGCAGACTCTGCATACCGGTAAATGAGAAATAAACCTTGTAAGTGCTGAGCCATTGCGATTGTTACCACAGCACAGCCTAGTTTAGCTGACTAGTGAAATGATCGAATAAAACTGCCTTAGCTCAATGTTTAGGATCTAGAAATAATTCGGATTAGGCAAAGTTTGGTTAAGTCAGAAGAGATAAAATGATTTCTTTGTGTCCATGCATTAATTTGTTCAACTACCCAGCACAATATCTAGTGTAGATTGTATGTTACCCCCCTGTGCTGGGCTGGGGGGAGCATAGTGTTACTGTTAACAGCATGTGCTCTGGAAGCTCCGCCCGAGTTTGAATCTTGGTCCTGCCATGCATGAGCTGGGTGATGATTGTCAAGTCTTCTTGTGCTTTTGTTTCTTTATCTCTTCACTTGTAAAATTGCAATTATAATAGTACCTACCTAATGAGTTTGTGACGATAAAAGGAGATAATGTATGTAAAGCACTTGGCATTGTGCCCTACAAAGCAAATGATCAAAAACATCAGCTATAATTATTCTATAACATCCCAGTCTTCCAGCAGCTCTTTCTCCAATGGAGAATGTTACAATCTAATGGTAAAACCCATTTTTATGAATAATTCCTATATTTCTATTACTGCCATAACAAATTACTCAAAACTGAGTCCTTAAAGTGCACACATTTGCTCTCTCACAGTGTGCAGGTCGGAAGTCTGGGCGACTGGGCCGGGGTCTCTGCTCTGGTGCCTCATAGGCTGAAATCAGGGGCCACCAGCTAACTCTTCTCAGAGACCCTGGGACGAATCTGCTTCTAACTAAGCCCCTGCAGGTGTTGGCTGGACCCAGCCCCCTGCAGAGTGCAGAGTCACCTCTCCTTTCCTTGCTGGCTCTCAGGGGGCCCGGCCTTCGTGCCTGGGGGCCTCGTGCTGATCTTTGCATGTGGACTCCTGCCCGAACCAGCAACAGTGACTCAAGCCTGTCTCGTGCTTGAAATCCGACTTCCCTTCCACCTCATCACGCTCCTGCCTCCCGCTGGGGAAGGCGCTCTGCTTTCAGCGGCTCATGTGATCAGATTGGGTTCACTTAGGTAATTCGGGATAATGTCCTATTTTAAGGCTTTTCACCATCGCACAGTCCCCTCTGATGTGTAATGTCACATCTTCACAGGTTCCAGGGATTCGTGCATTGTCATCTTTGGGAGGCCATGGTTTGGGGCCTGCCAACATTCCCTTAGGTCCACAGTCTGCCTTTTTCCTGATCTTAATAATTGCATTACTACATATTGAGTGCTTTCTGTATGCTAGGTAATAAGCCCCCCCCCATACATATATATATGATCTCTTGTAAAATTGCAAATATATATATATATATATATATATATATATATATATATTTGCAATTTTACAAGAGATCTGACTGCCTCCCTCGGAATGTCCACCATATCACACATGTCCGTAATGGCCACGGAGGACTTTGCCAATATCCCTGCTTAGCCCATTAGCAAGACCAGTGGGTTCCCAAACTGGCAGGGATTCATTAATTAGAATCACACTCTACTCTCTAGAGCTATCTAAATGTTCTCATGTGTCCAGGGCCGGGCTTATTTTGGCAGTGGCTGGTGCTTTGTGTCCACATCAGGAAGAGAGACGGGATGGTGCCCGTGGCCAGAGGACAGACACTGTTGATGTTACAATGATGATAATAACAGCTGATATTTATGAAGCGGCAATGATATGCTGTGCATTGTACCAAGCACGTCACGTAGAGCCTCAGCCCTCATTTCATTCTCAAAGCAAGTTTACGAAGTAGGTGTTAGTAGTATCATCTCCATTTTACAGAGCATGGATGAAATAATTCACCTAAGGTCTACAGCTAGAGAGTAACTTGCTTAAGGTCACACAGCTAGAAAGTGGCAAAGCTGGATTTGAACCCAAGCCCTAGGGCACCGTTAGGCTTTAATATTGCCCTGAAAACAGGTAGTCTCTCCATTCTAGTGCGTTAGGTTGTGCTGTAGCTGTGTCATTCTTTCTCCTCTTCTCTGTCCTCCAGTAAAGTTGATGATGAGTGTTTGTTGTCAGGACTGGGGCTGGGCTATTGGGGTCAGTAAAACGAGAAAACAAAGTAGATGTGAGGACCTTGCCTTTGGATCAGAGGATGGCCTCTCGGGTCCCCAGTGGGAGTGCGTGGGCCCCTGTGAACCCAGCGAATGGGTCAGCTTGGGCTGCTCCTAACCTGTCACAGGACCCAGAACAGGGCCCTCCCTGACACCACACGCAGCCATCATTTCAGATGGTTTTCCTTCTCCAGCCCCAGAACTTCCTCTGTGCGGATGGTCCCTCTGTCGTAAGCAACACGTCTCTTCCTTTGCAGGCTGCTGTGCTGAGCAGCGCTCCTCCTGACCTCCATATCCTTTCCCTTCCGAGTGGGGGTGTGGCAAAGCAGATTCCCGAGTCTGTACATGCTTCTATTTATTTTTGATTCTGTGTTACGACACTTTCACAGGTATCTCGAAATCATAGCCTTACGTATGTGACTGTCTTAAGATGCTGTTGAGGAAAGTCGTTAAGTAATAAAGAGGTGTGTGTGTGTGTTTATAATATGAAAAGCTCTCAGTCATAAATCAAAACAAAAGGAAAGGAAATTAAATGCGATTTTGAAATTATTATTCTCTAAGAAAAAGGATGTGTAGGTATTTTATAAGACCTAAATATCTTATATACCTTTCTCAAATTTTATTGAATTTGACATGCCACACTACAGAAAGGTATAATTTGTGAAGGAGCCTGCAACCCGGGCATGTGCTCTGACCAGGAATCGAACCGTGACCTCCTGGTTCATAGGTCGACGCTCAAGACGCTCAACCACTGAGCCATCGTGTCTGGGCTGCATGTGGCTTTGTATAGTAATAGATGAAGAACTCAGAAGCAATTCGGATGACTTTAAATCCTTTATGTGGACTAACATTACATTGAAAAGATGTTTTAATTTAAATATTTAAAAACAATGACAAAATGTATTCTGAATTAATGGGTTAGAAACATAAATGTTATAATTATATTTTTTAAAAAGTCTTTTATTAACTTTTTAGAGAGAGGAAGAGAGATAGAAACATTGGATTGGTTGCCTCTCCTATGCGTCCTGACTGGGGATCAAACTTGCAACCTGGGTAGATGCCCCGCCCAGGAATCGAACCCACCATCTTTTGGTGTACAGGATGCCGCTCCAACCAACTGAGCCACACCGGCCAGGGCTAGCATGGTCTTCACTTGCGTTTTCTTTAAGAGCTCCAGATATTGGCAAGATACATTTATAGGACTGGAGTTTACAGCCTTTAACCTGGACTGCAGGACTATCATTCTGAAAGTTCCCCATGGTTAGATCTGACATTATTCCCTTTAACATCGTGCAGAAAACTATGAACTTCCGATGGATGGAAGAAAGATGATCTGCATTTTCAAAGAAGTAAAAGGAAACTCTTTGTGATATGAAAGTGCTTCTTGAGCTCCTGCCAATTTAAGAGCAGGAGAACAGCCATCGGAAACGACACTGAGCAGCTGAAGGCTGCTATTTGGCAAACTTTGATGAGTCTCTGGAGAGGCGAAGTCAATTTCACCTTTTGACGGCAGTGGAAATGGGGCTCGGAGGTTATCGCGCTGTAAGGTATGTTCTGGTTCCATCCTCAAATCCAAGAGTGGCAGCTGGTTTTGGAAACTGACTCACATCCGATTTAAAATCCTCCTCTGTCTAAGAAGTCTAACTGTGACGCGGACGCTACTTTTTCTTCTGTTAGGGTGGATGTTTAGATCCACCACGGCTGGCCTGATAATTGCACAGAACCTGAAAGCATTCCGCAAAAGAAGCACATTTGGAATAATTAATAGGCTTTCAGGTTTTGATGAGCTTTTGTTCAATCTTGCTGCATTCTTCAAGAAACAGCAAGTTTTATATTTCTTATGTTTATAACACAGTTGCAGCCTGAGAATGCCGTTGAGGTGTTCAGGAAAGCTTAATATTGTGTTTGAACTTAGCAATCTTACCGCAGGGGCTTTAAAGAGGTGCTAAAACTATTTAGGGAACTATTTTGGGAAAAAAATCCTTTCATCTCAATTTCTTTGTATTTTTTTTAGCTCCAAAATTTCATATAGCACCAGATGCTTAATACTTATCGAGTTAACAATTCATTAAAAGGCCAATGACTAATACCATCGACATAAAATGAAATCATTCATTCATCCATCCAGTTAGTAATTATTGTGTAAAACACTGGCTGAGTCCTCAAGATGCAGAAACGAGCAACACAGAGTCTTTGCTGTCGTGGAGTTTACAGGCAGAGAAACGAAACCTCCTCTCTTTGTGGAAAACACTTTCCATTGAGTCTACTGGTGCTAATGTTGGAAATAAAATCTCCAGTTATAAGATCAACTCTTTCGGCTGATTTCAAGCTGTGCTATATTTTTTAATTGCCAAACATGGGGAGGTAAGAGCCACATACTGCTATTTATTTCACTTGATTTAGTGGAGATTTTTTGGAAAATTAACAGATGGTTATAAAACATGATGAATGTGCTTAATGGTACATCATATCTGAAATGAGCTCTCCTTTGCTGCAATCGAAGGCTTACCTGTAAATACACGAAATCAAAGCCACAGGTTTTGTCCTTAGGAGGAAATGGAAATATTCTTGAATTCTTCTTCTTTGGCTGTTCCCAGTGTCTTTCCCTTGGTTATATAAACTCTGTGTGGAAGGGCTCCTTGCCCTGATGAAGCTTGGTGGCCCCACATGGGTTGGCATAGTCACTGGTTCACATATAAAATCACCTCACATAAATCACATCGGCATTTCCCATGTGCTTTGCACTGCGCTAAGCATTTTACATGCCTTATGACACTGAATTCTTACAACAGCTCTGAGGTACTGCCCCACTTTACAGTTGAGTAAACTGATCCCAAAGGAGTAACTTGGCCAAGATCACAAAGTTGGAACAAGGAAGAAAGACTTATATTCCAGAGATGATGATCCCAATCAAGGAGATGAGATATTTGTTGAGGAAAACCCCATCTTTACAGGCCTAGAATTTGTGGGGTGCAGGAAGGCAGGTAGGGCACATAAAAGAAGAATAAATAAATGTCTTTCTGCTGCACAAATGGTACAGCTCTGACCCTCATTCTTGTTGGAGGAGAAAGACTTAGAGAACCAACCTAAGTCTCACTCACCTGTTGAACTTACTCCAACATTCTCCCAAAAGGCATTTCAGGCTCATCTGGTGTGGCTCAGTGGTTGAGCGTCAATCCATGAACCAGGAGGTCATGGTTCCATTCCCAGTCAGGGCACATGCCCGGGGTTGTGGGCTCTATCCCCAGGAGGGGGAGAGCAGGAGGCAGCCAATCAAGAATTCTTTCTCATCATTGATGTTTCTATCCCTCTCTCTGAAATCAATAAAAACAAAACACAAAAAGGCATGTTAGGGTTGTTTTCCTTCTCCCCTCCTTCACTATAGCTCCAACAAATCCAGGCAGGTTAAAATTCAATTCACTAAATATTAAAATCAGGAATGTCTTTGATAGAAAAGAGATATAGTAATAATTGCTATTAAAAGCCTATTGAAATAATTATGGGAATAACAATATAAATTGTTCATATTAGGTAACTAACATAGCTACCTTGAAAAGTTACAAGATGGGAATAATAACGAATATATATATATATATATATATATATACATATATATATATATATGGTATATATTCCTATGTCCCTCTCCAAGCTTTGAGCTGACTTTTTTTATTTGTAGTGCTTTCTGCAAAACACAAGCATTTAGGTCCTTGTGCTGCAAAGATGCAAAGTTAACTAGGATTTTCTTAAAGAGAATTTCATAATAGTACGAGAATATAACAGACCTTAAAAGCAATATCTCCTCCTGATTTCAATAAGCTGAATTTGTGAGAGGCACAATAATGTCTTCATTTGCTAGAAAGATGTGTTCAACTATAATGCCATAACAAGTTCTGAGTTTGGCTATAAAGATAGATAAGCCTCTTATAGTGGTGTCATGCCTCTAGACACGTTCAGTACCTGCATCTGTGCCCAAACTATTGCACAAAAGGAAATTATGAGGAGTTTTAACTTGATGGGTGGGGCAGTGGGTGTGTCTCCTCGTGTGTGTGTGTGTGTGTGAGGTACAGCAGCTTCCTGTTCTTAGAGGTGGTACTTCATAACCCTTCTGTCCCAGGCAGATCCCTTGCAGTGGTTCTCAACCTTCTGGTCCTTTAAATACAGTTCCTCATGTTGTGACCCAACCATAAAATTATTTTCGTTGCTAGTTCATAACTGTAATGTTGCTACTGTTATGAATCATAATGTAAATATCTGATATACAGGATGGTCTTAGGCGACCCCTGTGAAAGGGTTGTTTGACCACCAAAGGGGTCGTGACCCACAGGTTGAGAACCGCTGCTAGAGCGAGAATACTGATCTGATCCAAGGACCAGTTTGCCTGCAAATAGAGATGACCTACGAACTCCTGTTGGAAGTGCCAAAGACTGCATATATGCAAGTGCAGCTTCACGTGGGAACGTAAGAAGCTCTGTGGCCAGACAACTTTACATACGGGTGCTGGTCACTTACCACTGTTACTTTAAAAATGCCCACCTGTGCTTTCCTGCCTAGAGAAATAGGAATCCTCTGCGGAGGGCAGTGGGGGCGGGGTGGGGGTGTGCCTTTCCGACAGAAAACTGTTCACAGAGAAGCGGAGAGAACTGGGAGGAGATGACCATTAGTGCTGCCCAAGACTCAAGGGGACAGGTTATTTCTGAGCCCTTACCTCGGAGGTCTCCCGTGGCCCCTGCTGACATTGTCAGGCTAAACGCCGTTCACCGTCTTGAGGGGCCGCCTCAGCTTCAAGACCGAATGTCAGGGCATATTAATATCAGAGACGGTGTAAGCAGAGCAATAAAACAACAGCACGCTGCGTTAACTAAACCCAGCTTGCAGGCTAATGTTCAGGAGCCCAGTTGGAGGAAGCCCATGCATTAATTTACTCTAATAGCAAGGGGTCGGGAGAGAGGGGGGAGCAGGGGAGGGGAAGAAAGGTTGAAAGACATTGTTAAAAAAAACACCAAGTAACAAAAAACCCTAAAGAACTCAGGCTCCATTTCTTTCTATCTTTTTTCTTAGGTGTTTAACACTTGTATAATTTGATCAAATTATGGGCAAGACAGCAAGAGAGGCTAGTCGGCTTTAAAAGACAGAGAGCATGTGAGTCAGGACATGATTACTTTGCTGAATCTCCACTTTTTTTTTCTTCCGAAAGAGACAAAGGAAAATACTTAAGGACCAGGAGTGACGGCCACGAAGCCAACATCGCGGGATACCTTTGTCTCTGGGCGGAACGCAGTCATTTTTACTTGTCGACCACTGAGTGTCAAACCTTTCCTTTTCTTCCTCTTTCCATTCCGGACGGTCACATTGATTATCTAAAATAGAAAATTAGCACACAATGGGTTTACTCCGCGATACCCCTTATGCAACTAATGGCAAAGCTTGTTAATTGGTTGTAAATGCCAGCAGGTTGCCAGGATAATACCTCAGAAATAAGTGGGTATTCTGATAATTACAGCAATCTCCATCTATAAAAGCTTAAGTAGATGGAGTCGTGGCTGGCTTAGAACCAAGATTTATCCCGCTGCACTCACATTAAAAGAAAAAATAAGATGAAAAGAATAATGTAACAAAACAATTATAGAGCAGGAAGCTTTGTAGGGTTTAGAGATTGTGAAAACTCAGAAAGTAAAACAGTGCTGTAATAACCAGTTATGGAAAAATAGGCCATTTACATTTGTGTATAATTAAATAGTAGGCTATGCAATTTCACTTTTTAAAGTAAACTGCCTTTTCCTTTTTTTTATTTTTTTTTTATCGGGCGACGTAGCCATAATTGCTGCATTAAAGCTTTAATGAAAGAAAAAAGCAGCAGATCGAGATGACGTGTGATGTCTGCGTTTGTACCGGGGCACTGGGCTGGCTTAGTAATGGGAAACTACTGAGGAGATTAAAATTGCAGAATTCTTCATAGTTTGTTCTGAAATGGCTAAGGGAAGATCATCCAGGGTCTAAAATACACACCGTGTATTCCCCACCTTCAACCTGCGAGAATTTAATGGCTCTGTAACTGGTAGGTGGTGGGAGATACGTGTTAGTGTGGCGAGAGGACTCCTTCGGATCATCCAAATGTTCATATGTGAGCGGATCAGAATTTAAGCCGTAAGGGCCTTCCTTAGCGCTTTAGAATATTGTCCCAAATATTACATTACAGTTAGCGTTTAACGTGGAGCAGGCGAAGGAGCTTTCTTGTGCAAAAGATCAACAGGTTGGTTGGAAATGCGGTTCCTCTATATTTGCAGTGTCTTCATCAACCCTTGCACACCCGGTTGGCGCCAAAGGTCGTGTCCTGGTGAACCGGTACCTGGAGGCTGATTTAGTTGAAAACACACACACACACACACACACACAAAACAGCAAAAAACAAAAAGCAAAAAAAGCAATAATCTCTCCTGTGAGCTTCTTTCCCATAAATTTGGAATATTCCTCAGATGTCAGCCTCAGAGAGCTGGCCGTGTTTTCTGCGCACCAGCGCTGGCCAGTGGTGCGGGGAGACTGGGACCTTCATCCGTGTCACAGAGGAGGGAGGAGGTATGACACGCTAAGCTCCCATCAGGTGGCAGAGCCAGGGGACACCAGGCCAGGCGTGGCCAGGGCTGGAGCCACCCAGGAGCCTTCAGAGAGGCGTTTCTGTATTTAAAAAACGTGTATAAAATCGACCCGATTTTACTCGTCCTAAGGAGGGATGCAGAAGGAGCTCCAGGGGAGAGCCAGGGAGGGCCCCGCAGGCCGGGGTGCGGGCTCTGCGGTTCTCCTGGAACAGGCCCGGGTGCGAGCTCTGCGGTTCTGACTGGAAGAAAGGGAGTCCCTTGTTGCGGGTCTGGTTTTGGGTTTGTTTCTCCGGGTTTGGATGAAACGCACGCGCATCCCGCTGGCAGTGCTGGTGTGGAAAACGGGAACACAGCGCCTCTGAGTGGCTGGGGCGCCCAGAAGCCAGAATCCGGCCTTGGCGCGGGGGCTGGGGCGCTGGGTGTAGGGTGCCCCCTCCAAGGGCCAGGCGCCAGGGCAGCAAATAGCTGCAGAGCCACGGGGGCGGGACCGGCAGGCGCCCCTCAGGGCCGGGCCTCAGCACCCAGCGGAGGGGAAGGGAAAGGAGCAGGAGTGGTTTGCAAGGGCGCCTGGGCATGAGAAGGGACCTGCTACCGCCGCCCGCAGTGGGAGAAGCAGTGTGTTCCCGCCTCCTCTCATTCTCAGACAAGATGCACAGGAGGGTGGGGTGGGCGGGGGTGGAGGGTGCGGTGGGAAGAGACCAGCCGTGAACTTGGATGCATGTAGACCATGGACACAGACAACAGGGCGTGAAGGCCTGGGCTGGGGGCGGGGCGGGCTGGGAGAGGTCGATGGGGGGAAGGGAGACACCTGTAAGACTTTCAACAAGAAAGAATTAAAAAAAAATAGATGCGCCTGGAAGGCCTGGCACCATCCCGGGTGTAGCTCCCGACCCTTGAGGCTGGCACTGAGCAGCACGTGGGTGGGCAGAGCGGCCACTTGATGGAGGTGGACGGTCACTCTAAGCTGTTCTTTAGCGACCTCTCAAGTGTGATGTGGGGGGGGGGGGGGGGCAGAGGAAAGAGCTAACAAGCTTGTGGTGGCGCAGTGTTGAGGGCGCAGGGAGGGGCCGGAGGGTCAGCTTTTAGGGAACGAGAAGCTAAACAAGCTGTTCAGAAGCAGAGAAATGGTGCAGAAGCGAGGGTTGTCTCGTCAGGACCACCAGACACTTTAGGCGGCACTTTCCTCCTTGGGCTCCGACAGGTCTCTGAGGGCTACGGGAAGGAGGCCCTCACACAATGACCCTCTCTAACTTCAAATAACATTTAAGGCCAAGGGCATATTCGAGAGCTTGAGGAAATTGCTCATCCAATAGGATAGTTTTACTTTTTCTGAAAGAAGAGAATGGTTACTTTTAAGCCTGTCTCAGGCTTGGCTTAATTTCTCTATTATTTTTAGTGACAGGACGTAGTTTTCCAAATAGTGGTGAGATACTTGTGGTGAGCCTCCTGAATGAAAGGCATGTGACAGGCAGGAGAGCCCATGCTCCCTGGACGTGTCTTCCACGTGTCTGCCCTGGCGCCCGGATTCTTTCTCCATCTCAGTTCCTCATCCCAGGACCGCCCTGCCCTTCCACATCGCTGAGAATTGCTCAGGATGTGCGTCATGTCCATCACCTGGTCCATTTACATTCTAACTTCATGCTACCAGCGTATTTTTTTTACTTTTGTCACTATGCTTTCTCGAAGGGCACACTGCCGGGAGTAAGCCCTGGAGAAATAATTGTGAAGGAAATGTGTTTACCTGACGAGGGCAGCAGTCTGGGCACTTTGGGGAGGTTTAATGACCAGCGCGTTAGACTGAGAAGTATTCCTGAAGAAATACTTCTAAGTCCGTGTGAGGGCTCAGCACTTCCAGGCAATGTCCTTTGACTAGAAGCGTCTCCCAGGGGAAGGACACACTTTCTGGACAGACAGAAAGCGGAGTCTGCCCCCGACGGCAGTCCTGCGTGAACCCTGAGCTGTCTTCACGGCTCCCGTTTCTCTGTTTCCGTGTCAGTTGTCACTCGTCGGTTCCACATCTGACGTGCAGACCCGTCAGGGGGTGGAAGGGAAGCCGCTTTGGCTTTGGCACAGATGATCCGCTCGTGCAGGAGTTTATCAAAGCCCCTTCGCTACATGTTCCGGCGGGACCTGCATATGTCATGGTACCTCCCCAGCAGCAGTGCCTGAAGGAGCTGACAAGTGACAGGCAGCTCCCTCCCCCCGTTTGGTATGTCAGGAAAGTGTGCACAAATCATAACACGTTGCCTCTCTTTCCCAAGACGGGGAACGTGTCCCTTAGAGCACACATGGCTATATGGTGTGTTTGTGTACATGAAAATTCATGCTGCTATCAATTTTAATTTTGCCATTTTCGTTGTCTTTTGAATTTCAGGTTTGAGTTTTTTGAAGAGGCATCAATAATTGCTTCCAATTTCATCTCGACTGACTTTTTTTTTTTTAACTCTATCGAAGCCTTAGTGGAAAAGGAAAGCCCCGGTCATTGAGAGAAACTGTGATGTATGGGTGACCCATTTCCCCGGGGCTGTAGTTTTCTGTATTTGTTAGGAAAGATTGATAAAGAGCCAACACCTAGGAAATGCCAGGAAGTCCCGGTCTAGTTGACAGGCAGCAAGCCATCATTTTTAGCAGCCTGTCTGAATTTGGACCCGTGCCTTAAGGTGGCATTAACAGCAAACATAGGAGCCTTTGCTTTGCTCTTTATCCAGTGGGTCCAAGGAACTAAGCTTTGTCTTGGAAGAAACCCTGTAATAGCTGTTATAGGCATATCCCCAACCAAATGCAGTTAAGGGGGACTGGGTTCAAATCCTGCCTTTAGCACGTATGAGCTGTGGATTTGCCAGGGCCTCAGGACCCTCGTGTCTACAATAGGGGTACTGTGTGTGGGGGTAACCAATGTGTAAATAACTAACTATATCATTGACACACAGTGGATGCTTAGTACGTTTTGTTCCTTTGAAATTCCTTTCCCTGGTGACCTCAGGATAATGAGAGACACTGTATAATTCTTTCTAGGTAAGCGCCAATCTAGCTGTGCTTTTTTTTTTTTTTTTTTTTTTGTAAAATAAGATTTAAATAGATAGGTTGCTGGACCAAAGAAGCTGACTGCCTGGCTGTGACATCTAAGATAAGTGCCAGTGAAATATCCGCTCCAAAGAGCTAGTACATATCTATGCACATCTATGTGGTTTTCCTTTGTTTTCTGGTCAGCAAATGCAATCTCAGAAAATCACTCCACCTCTCTCTCGTGGTAGCTCTCCACGGCTGAGGGTTTCTCCTTGAATGGGGGGCCATGCGTTCTAACCAGGGGATTGGAGAGACAGGAAGAGGGGAAGCCAAGAGGAGAAGTAGCCATGAGCCTATTGTGACCCAGTAATAACCTCCTGGTCCTGAGGTGAGAGTTTGCCCTATTCTTTCCGGAAAAGCCTGCTTGTCCCTGCATCAGGCCCACACAGGAGGCGGCGGTTCTCTGTCACGGACACAAGGCAGGCAGTGTTACCAGGCCCACTGAAAGCACGGGCGTGGACTTGACAGGAAGGTCTCCACGTGAAATCCCTCCAGGTGTCTGTTCCCGCTGTTACTATTCCCTCTCCCCCCCCACCCCCCACCTGCTCGGCCCCCCGCCTCTCTCCCTCCCGGGGCCACAAGTGTGAAGCTGAGATTCTGAGATCTGGAGGAAGCGTCTTCTTCTGTTACTTCTTGTTCTTCTTCTTGTTCTTCTTTTTTCATATGAAGTGGCTTCTTTTGCTGTTTATAACTCCATGTGAACATTCTGGATGGTAAGAATGACAGATTATTGGCTCCGTCACAATTTGCCTTACACATAAACCTCACTGCCAATTTTATTAAAAAAAGTGATCTCTTTCTTTATGGAAGAAATAAGCATAGCTTGGTTGTAGTTTAAAAAAGAAATCACCTAAAAAACTGTTCCATAAACCAAAATCTTCCATCCAAGCAAATACACCTGATTGCTATCCTGAGCCCCAAACACGGAAGCCTTCTTAAACCACTTCTCAGGTTGTATAATTATTTCAGGATAATCTCTAAACCTAGTGAGAGAGCTCTTTGTGGCAAATAATAATAATAATAATTAATAATACTAATAATACTATCATTTTACAAGGGTACCTTCTATTCCATCTTCCAGGCTGAGCAATGCGTGTAGCAGTGTTAGACAAGGAGACAATACTGCACACTTCATGTGTCTGTATCAGCTCATCCTCAACACACTTAATTAACACACACTTGCCCAACCTTATTTTTGCAATGACGTTGAATAGGGACAATGAAAAATTTGCTAAGACCCCAGAAGAGAAGAGAGGGGAAAAAGGAAGAATTTTAATTCCGTTTTTTTCTCATTCGTGTGCTTATTTAATGAAACTCTACTGGGAAGTCTTTTCAAACCACAAAATAAATTGGAAAAAAAGAGAGAAGAAATGTTAATTAAGTCTCTGTATTATTTGAACAGTTTAATGGAGAACACCGAGTAACTAGCTTATTCATGATTAGGCACCGTGGGGGCGGGGTGAATAATAATGAGTTATTTTGTAGTCTATCTGCCTTCTTCCGAGGTTAATTTGATTTAGATAAAAAGATGATGTTAACATTCTTTAATAGATTTCGGATTCCCTGGGGTAGCTTTTCCTTTATAACTGTATTGTGTGCGCTTACTGTGGCTTTCCCCGTTGTGGTGGCGTGTTGCCCCTCCAGCCTGCAGCATTAAAGGAAACTTCCGTGATGCTGTATGATTTAGGGTCTTATTCTAGTCCTCTTGAATTATGCAGAAACTTGAACTAAACATTTCATTCTTAAAAATGTAAAGACATCTTTGTTTCCTACAGAGACAACCTTTTTGTAAATGACAAAGAGGAGAAAATACATTTTTTAAAAATATTTTTTTGTCTGTATTGCATGAAAGGAAGCATATTTGGTATTGTAGAGTTTGTCTTTATACCATTCTAGGCCCTGCTTTTTAGGTGCTTTAGGGAGAGAGTAACTGTGTGTTCAGGATGAAGAGGCGTTTCGCTTTAAACAGCAGTTTGTTATTGTACATACATCGCGAGGGACTGTACTGTTCATCTTGGGCAGACATTGGGAAGTTCATATGTTGCTGTCGCTCATACAAGGAATGTTGACACTACTGCGTCCTTGGAGGCTCACATGCTTCCTTATAAACTAGGTGGGATACATTGCAGGACACACTGATGCACTGAGGGCAGAGCATCTGTGAAACGCACTCTTCTGCTCAAGGCCAGAGAGTGTCAGGTACATAGCACTTGGCTCTGGCGGGTGGTGTGTTTCTTTAAGGCACGAGAGCCTTGGCGAGGTTTGAGAGTGATGATGTCATTAATTAATAACTGACTGCCCACCAATCAATACAATAGGTACACACTGTAATGGCTTATAAGCATGATGGCTTTTTAATGGCTCATGTATAAATGTTAATTGATTTAAAACAAAGAGAAATTTCTGTCTATTGGGTCAATAGTTTATGGATTATGACTACCTTTGAGTTTGAGATTGCTAATGAGTGCTCCTTCCTTCCTTGCCCCCTCCTCCCCTCCGGCCTGTTCTTCTATGATTTTTAATCAGAAATGCCTGTAAACAAGATACATTAGGCCAATTATTGGGACTGAAAGCCAATATCACTTGTAAAGTCCCAAAGGCTCCTACAGGATGCGACCACATGGAATATATGACTCTGTGGAAAGATCCGTGCTTCTTTGATAATATTTTATTTTATTTTTTATATATACTTCTCTTATAACATTTTATTTTTGTACAAAGGATATGCGTTTGGATATTTTTATACTCAACGTGTATCACAACCAGAGTGGATCTGTTCGCCAGGCTCAGTGACCTAAAAGATAAGGGACATTTGTCCTAAGTGAAGAGTCAGGTAGACTTAGAGCAGAGTCACCATCAGAAACAGGAAGGGACAGGTGGCCTTTGACCTCAGGACTCCTCTGGCCAGGCACAGAGACCTCCTGAAGACCAGGAGGTGGCTACTGAGATCCTGTGCTGAGCTAACAGAAAAGGTGTATGCGGTTCATTCTTCATCCTTGCAGACGGCGGCTATCGCTTCGCCTGCTCTTCAACGACCATATGAGCATTTCCCCCTGTTTTATTGCTCTGCTCGTGGAGGTCTGGTTTGGAAGGGTGCCAGTTATCTTTTTACATGTAGGGAAATTTGCATCACATTACTGATTTTATATACGAGGAAGCCGGTGGCTTTGGAATGCTATCCTGTCACCCTTCCCATGAATGTGCATGAAGTTTAAGAAGCCACCTGGTAGTGTAAGGAGCATCGTGTCAAGCGGTGGTCCTTTGCCCAATGCAGGTCTGACTCCCTCCAAGTCTCACTCCTGAGAGAACCACCCCCAACTCTCCCTGCTGACTTTATCCCCCTGGCGTTCACCTCTGTTTAAAGTAGCATTCTACGGACTTCTCATTTTTTGGTTTTAAATAATATTTCCTACTAAATCTTTGTAGAGGAGAGAGGAATTAACACCTTTACACCTTTCCCTCCCCCCAGTTCCCTTGCTGAAACTGTTTTAGAAAGTTCCAGCGTTTACAGCTCTCTCCTTATTAATCCATACCCAGGCTTTAAAAAGAGGTATAAATCGCTTCTCAGTATGTTCAAGCACCTCCGATAATCTGCCCAGATTAGTAGGGAGAGTGAGAAAAGTCTCTTTTCACAGGTGGCAGTGTGTGTGTGTGTGTGTGTGTGTGTGTGTGTGTTTAGGGTAGAGGAAAAGAGTTTAGGAGACTGAAAAGAAACAAATGGTCAAAGCCATAGGAGGAAAACCAGGAAAAAATGGAAGTTTAAGGGAAGAGTGTCCAGAAGACATATTTTTATTTTTTGAAAGGGAGAAGACTTTATCATGTTTCTAAGTGAAGGTGTACATAGAAAAATCTGTAGGTGATCAGGAATCTTTTCTAATCCCATCTCTTTGACAATCTTAGTATAGTTTAATGATAACATTTCCTTATACTTATAATGTACCTTACAATGTTTAAATGGCGATTAAAAGAGTTAACTTTACACACACACACACACACACACCCATGCACACACACACACACACACAGCTTGTACACTGGAGTTTAAAGGAGGAAATACCCGCTTAACAGATTGGAGCAAGACTCAAACATGCCCCCTACTCCTAGTCCAGGGCCCTCACTGCTGTCCTGCACCTGCCCTTCGAATTGTCCTCTGCCCGTTGGTTGATCTTTGCTGAATCTTGGTTGAATCTTCTCTCTTCCTCCCTTTTCTGGCCTGGCTTATGTGTCCATCTGTCCACTGCTGCCATTTCCTTGAAAGCCACAGCGCTGCCACGTGCTGACTCAATGCCCCACACAAGGAAGCTGCTGCTACTATTCTACTCATATGCACACCCAAGCATTTTGCTTTGGGAAGAGATTCCCTCTGGTCTAGAAACCTATTTGGAAGACATACATTTGTATGACTGTCACTAGCCACACCATTATCTTAAACAACATGTGGACAGATTACAAAACCATTTTACATAATTGGAGCTTAACCTCGATACAGATGGTGTTTTGATGCCAAACTCTATCTGTAAATCTCACTAGTATATGTGCTTTTTGTTTCGCTTTTTAAAAAACGACTTTGGTCCATTAGAATGCTAAAGGTTGGAATGTTAAATAGGTAGCAAAAGTCAGTGATGGTTTTCAGTTCTGCATTACCAATGAAAATACTTGATTTTCTGTAATTTTTCTGGGTGCAGGACATCATCTGAAATCATTCACTCATTCATTCGTTCAGTCAGTCCACCAAATTTCTTGAGGGTCTGCTATGTTTCCAGAATATCCCTGCTAGACATCTCCCTGCCTTCCAGGGGATCTCATTCTTGTAAGGAAAACAGGTGAATCAATATCTTATTAGAATATTGTATAATAAGGGCAGGATACCTTCATCACGGATAATGGGCTGTGGAATTCCAGAGGAATCCTGCACTGAGCCTCCATCCTGGTGTGGAATGCTTCCTGGAGAAAGTGACACCTGAACTTGGAGGATGAGCAAGATGAACAAGGCTGGCAGAGAAGGAAAGGAAGGCTGCAGCAGAAGGAACATTATGTGCAAAGGTATGGAGGCATGAACAACCAAGAGAAAGCCTGGTGCATTGTCGGAAGAGGAAGCATGTCAGATGTCTGGAGTTAAGGATGCAGGTAGAAAGGTTGGCAGTGGTCATGCTGGGGCGTGAACAGGGTCCAGATCTTGAAGGTCTTGCTTTGTTTTCACTTTCAATTTTTTCAATTATAGTTTCCATTCAATATTATTTTGTGTGCGTAGTGGTTAGACAATCATATACTTTACATATACCAGATATTTCAAGTCACCACTTGGTACCATACAGAGTTATTACGATATTGTTGACTATATTCCCTATGCTGTACTTTACATCCCCGTGACATTTGTGACTACTAAGAAAGTCTTGATTTTAAGAAAGCTGGATTTTAGGAGAGCTTTGTAAATTCACAGGTTTTTGAGCAAGAGAGTCGTATAATCCAATCAGTCTTTAGGAAATACCTGTCAGGAGAATGGATTAGAAGGAAGGATGGCTGGGCAAGTAGGAGACCAGAAAGGCAAGTGAGGAATGCTGGCCTGAGCTAAGATTATAGGTGGGTGATAGGAGGGAAGAGGAGAGGACCACTAAGGAGATAGAATCACCTGAGCTTGATGACCAATTTGGTGTGACAAAGAGGAGAGAGGGGCCTTATGAATGGCCATGCTGGCTTCTCAGTAATTTCCGTGGTGGATTCTAGAGCCAATGGTGACAGGATGTGCTCTGTGGTCATCTGAGCTGCTGGTTTATACACAGGAAACATTCAGGAATTTCTGAATGACAGTCCAGGTAGCTAAACTTTCTTAGGCTAGCTAAATTTTATATATAATACATACAACATTCCCATATGGCCCAGCCACTGTGGCTCAGTGGTTGAGCATCAACCCATGAACCAAGAAGTCCCTAGTTTGATTCTTAGTCAGGGCACATGCCCGAGTTGTGGGCTTCATCCACAATAAGGGGCCTGCAGGAGGCAGGTGATTGATTTCTCTCTTTCATCGATGTCTCTATCTCTCTATCCCTCTCCCTTCCTCTCTCTCTCTCTAAAATCAATCAAAAAAGCATATTTAAAAAAAGTCCCATATGTATTATTCAATGATGTCTTTAACACTGCTGGGAACCTAGACTTAAACATCCTAGTCATCCATATCCTATGATTAACCATATGAAAATGCTAACGCTCTTCTCTAATGAACTTCCTTGCCGTTCTGTCTGAAGGAACAATGTTTTGAATTCTTAAGGATACTGCTCCCCACGTTACAGAAAAGTATGTGAAGATGTGTTGGTATAAATGTGAGACATTTCCTTGCTTTTTCCAGGTATGATTTTTGATCCTAGAAATTTGAAAGTTTTCATAGTTATGACAATGAACACTTCAAACTTTCCAGAAAAGCCAATGAACCTCACTTTTGGCCTCTGGCCAACTGACCTGGCATCCTAAAAACTGAATCGGACAGTTATATTTAGTCTTTACCTTTTTGAGAATAGAATGATTTGTAAACATTTAAAGGGAAAAATATTTTTTTTCTTACAAACTTGATAAATGCTCATTGTAAACAATATAAAAACAAAGAGAAATATGTAAAATAGAAAGTCAAAGTGCCTTATGGCCCATCCATCATGGCTCAGTGGTTGAGAGGCAACCTATGAACCAGAGGTCATGGTTCAGTTCCCAGTCAGGGCACATGACTGGATTGCAGGCTCGATCTGCAGTGTGGGGCGTGCAGGAGGCAGCTGACCAATGATTCTCTCTCCTCATGGATGTTTCTCTCTCTCTGAAATCAATAAAAAAGATATATTTTTAAAAAGTGCCTTATAAACTGCCATAATTCCATCATTTGAAACAATGGTTAAAGTTTAGGGAGTATCTCCCAGATATGTACACATATACATTTTTAATGTTATCAACTGATACATAGTTTCCATAATTGCCTTTCTCAGTGATCAATGTCATGGATATCTTTTCATAAAAATATAGAGAGAGCTATTCTTTAATTATGTTCTTATTTTATACTAGAGGCCTGATGCATGAATTCATGCATGGGTGTGGTCCCTCAGCCTGGCTGGTGATTGGGTCCTGGTCGGGGCCAATTGGGGGCCGGCTGGCAGGGGTGAGTGGGGAGGGGGAGGGATCATGGGAGGTTGGCTGTGGGAGTGCATTGACCATCAGGGGGCAGCTCCTGCGTTGAGCATCTGCCCTGTGGTGGTCAGTGTGCGTAATAGTGACCAGTCGACCAGTTGACCCGTCGTAATGGTCACTTAGGCTTTTATATATATAGACTAGGAGCCCAGCGCACGAAATTGCGTGGCCTGCCCACCCACCCGCGCCCTGCCTTGACACCCGAACCTCTCCATGCAGAGCTTCAGCATGCCTGGCCCAGCCCCCCGACCCCTCTGGCCACTTCAAGCCTTGCCCTCAGTCCCTCAAGTCACCTCGGGCTGGTCCTGCCTTCTCCGGGTGCCTCCCAGCTTCTGCCCCGTCTCTAGAGCAATGCGGTGGCTCCGCCCCATCATGGCACTGGAGGAGAGCATGGGAACCTCCTGCATGCTGTGCTGTGCTCCTTCCTCAGGCAGGTGAGCAGCGGGGACCTCTGAGTGGGAGCAGTGGGTAGTGAAGGACTAGTGAGGGGGGCGCTATGGGCTCTCACCCCTGCCCTCCCAGGCATGGGTCTCCTCCGGGAGCCTCCCCACTTCCACCCCGTCTCCGGGAGCAATGCCCCACCGTGCACGTGCAGGCAGCCTCCTCCTTAGCGGTCGTGACTATGACACCATTAGGACCAATTAGCATATTACCTCTTTATATATATAGATATGCATAATTTATTAACCCAGTCCCTTATTAATGTTTTTTGTCCCTTAAATTTTCAACTAACAAATTTAACAAAATTGCTGTGAGTGTACCTGTACATATGTCTTTATGTATTTTTCCATACTTTCATTTTGATAAATTCCCAAAGTAGCATTATTGAGTCAAAAGTTACGTATATTTTAAACTTAGTATTTTCAAATTAACATCTCAAGTTGTACTACCAGCTAAGTATGAGAGTATTTTTCCCCATGCTTTGTCTACCTTGGTATCATCAATTTGGGGTTTTTCTTGCTCTATGAGGGAGAAAAATCTTGTAAATACTTTAATTTGTATATATTTTATTTTTAATTGTTCTGTGTATCTTCTGTTCATCTATTGTTCTTTTACATAGTCTCTTGTTACAAATTTACTTATTAAAGTTTGCTGCTAATTTAACTAACATGTTATCTAATATGAAAAGCTCTTCATATATTAAAGTCAAACCTATCCTTACAATTTATGACTTGAAGATTTGCTAAGAGAGCCCCCTTCTTCAAGATTATAAGTAGAGTAAGTTTTACTAAAACAACAACAATAACAACTAGGGATATAAAGTCAATTGAAATAAAAAATAGAGTATAAGTTCAGTATAAATTCAGGGTTTGTATTATGTTCTGTATGTTTAAAATGCACTGGATTGCATGATTTCTGTATTTTCCCAATCTTCTCAGAGTATCTATGTTGCTAAAACTTTGATGCTTGAGTATTCCTCACTGCTTCTCTTAAATTCATTCCACAGGAATGGGTACTTTCACTCTCCAAGAAGGCAAGTGTTACCTAAAATAGTTCACGTGAGCTGCAGAAAAAATAAATGCCCATTCACTCTGCAAGAGTCCTAGAATTTCTCCAGGTTTTCAAGACATCTGGATCTTTTTAGTCCCAATGGCCTTGCTTCTCTAATGGCAAAGGCAGTGTTGTGCCCACTGCACTGGCCCTGCCCACACCCTGGGCCGCGCACCCTGCGCGAGTTCACTTGAGTCCGTGCAGGTCTCTTTGTTCTGTTGTCTGTGCAGACAACAGTCACCCGACTGTGCAGCCAAAGTGCGAGGCGGGGAACGTGTGCACACGAGTAAGATATTGTTAAATGTGCTTAAGGAAATAGGAAGACATGATTTTAAATTATCTCGGTCATAAAATCCAAGTGAAGATTTGGCAATAGAGCAGCAAAATGAAAAAAAAAAATCTCAAAACCAGTTATTCCTTTTAAATAAAAACAAAAATGAGAAACAGTAACTATTAGAAATCCCACCTGGTGCTTTTCCTGTGTTAATGATGCTTCTTAAATTGCATGTGGGTAAATGGTAATTTTGTCTCACACCATTAAAAACTAATGGAACCCTTGATGATAAGAAACGCCATCGCTAGCTTGTTGGAAAACGTTTAATTAATAAAGTAATAAAATTATTGTAAACTAGTGCAGTTTCAGGGAGAATTCAATGGGATATAAAACAGATAAAATATCCTAGAGACTTTGTATAGAAAATAAACATTGCTATATAAAATGCCATATGAAGTTAAAGGGGTTTGTATCTCATGGAATTAAAATTAGCTATTACACTAATAAAAAGATTATTTTTTCAGGGGGGAAAATGCTAGATAACACAGTTTATAAAAAGCTGTTTTTAACCATCTAAGAAAGTATCTAAATTACAAAACAGGGAAGGTTATTGTGTTTTTCATAAGTTAGAACTGAGAGTTTCGGCGTAATTGTATGCATAATAACTTAGCCTTAAGATGATCAAACAATTTACTACAATGAAGACATTTTCCTGCCTTTTTCCAATGGAGGCTAGTTCTTTAGATCTCTCCTACACTTTTCCCAGTACACTTCACATTTTCGTCCACCCCGGGGCCTTGCTCAGGAATCCCGGAGGAGGAAGATTCCAACATGCCTCCTGTCACTCATTTGCGGGAAAATCACTCATGAATATTCCCATGTCAGTCCAGCTTCTCCCAGCCTCGGCAGGACAGTACTGCTTTCTTTAATTCTCTCATTACTTATTTAGGGTTATATATCCTTCTACACTAACCCTACAGTTTACAAGGGACACAGATTTAATATCCTCACAATTTGGGATCTTCAGTCAAGAACAAAAAGTCTCACTTAACAAGGGGGCTTTTTAAAGCTTGCAGGACCAGTTTCCCAGGGATAGCAAAAGTTGCCCCTGCCCTGGGGGTGTGCTGTGTCTTAGCAGGACTTGGAGAAATAACACTGCTTTCTAGAACTTTCCTAACTCGAGTTTGCATGTATTAATTCTTGCAGGCTTGGATGCACGCATTGCATCGTTAACACCAAAGGTATTATTGAGACATTTCTGTGTTTCAAGGGCTGCTGGAGGGGGCGCAGCAGTGGAAAAGGCGGAAGTCGTCACCCCGGCTGCCTGTACACGCCTGCTGCTGGAAGTGGAGGTTTGTTCACTCAGATCCTCAGCAAAACGCTCATTGGGGACTAGCCAAAGGCAAAGCCAAATAGAAGCCAGGCATACAAAAAGAGGTGTTAATAAAGCCAGTTTGGACAATCATTTCAGATTTTGCTCTTTTTGGACAGTGACTGCTCTGGAATGCAAATAAATTGGAATACTGGAGGGCATTCAGATTTACAACGCTGTTTCTAAACTCTTGGACAAAAAATAGACAAAATTTAGTAAAATTGACCAGTGTTTCAAGATATTTTTCATTCAAGGGTGGGATGTATTCAAGAACAGTCTATTCCTGACTCAGAAAAGACAGAGTAAAACACGTTTAATCATCTCCTAGAAAATGTTTGAAACATTTTATTACCCAAATAATCTGTTAAAAAAGATGAAGAAACACTGTTGACTCGATGCCTAGCCTGCATGTGTTTTCTTTCCTTTGAGTTGTTCATAACGGAGTGGATGGGTATCTTGAACTTTAGCCCATTAGAGACGCTGGTGTTTATCCACCTGCAAATAAGGGTCCACCCTGGGCATTTCTGTATAAAAGTATTAAATGCAACTCACTTCAACTAAAATTTATTGACCGCTTACTACATGTTTATCACATGATAAATATTTTATCCTGATTGGCACACTACATGACAAATATTTGTTCTATTCTAAAAAGAATTGCTGTAATCAGGGAGTTTGAAGCAAAAAGTGGAGAGGAGAACATATGAATCAAGTCTTTTAAATGTGGAAGTTTTGATACCTAAGAAAAAATAGTTTACTTCCTAAGATTAAGATATTTTATATTAAGCAGATCTACACTTCCCTCTTATACACATCTACATTTTTAGTTAGATGCCCAATAAATGTCTCTGGATACAGAAAATACTTAAGCTTATTTACAATAGTATTGTATCTGTCTATTTTTTTCTTTGTATGATTATCATGTCTAGATGGCTCTCTTGTTAATAGATCAATTCTATGTTTGTGTGGCCTGCAAAAGGAAAAATTAACACAATTATTGATGGGCTTCTGTGTTGCATTTGATCTGTAATATTCCTTTATTTTGAATGTAATCAGTTATTCAATTTTAAGCGAGACACTGTCACTTCCATGAGAAGTGTTGCGTGGATAGATTTCTCTCAGCGTTGGTGTATCAGAGCACCCCCTCTATAAATTCTCCTCTGGAGCAGTGACATTATTACACAGCTTACTGTGCGAGTTGTATTTTATTTGGCTGACACTCATGCACACTAGATTTCCAGGGATCCAGCAGAATGTCTCTGTGCGGTTGGGTTCCTAGCATTTGTTCCATTTCCATTCAGTGCGCTTTTATTGTGCTTGAAGCTGACAGAAAATGGCTATAGCCAATCACCAAAAAGTGCTTATTTTTTTATGATGTTTTATTTTCATTGCTCAACATTAACATAATGAAACTTTAGATTTTTCTATTAAAATAATGCAGTACATGTGAAGTGTCATGATGAATGACAATATCTTGTGATATACATTTTGGTGCTTGTAAAATAAAGATTGACATTAGAGCTTCCTGGATTGGATACCCTCCAATTTCAGAGGGTGTATAGCAGGCAAACACATACCACAAGCTCGCTCTCTCTCTCTCTCTCTCTCTCACACACACACACATTCTTAACCAGAAGAAAAGTCATAAAGTTTATTTATTAGAGCATTGTTACTTCTATCAATATTGTTACTGAGCATCTAGGAAGTTTCCCCTGCTATGAAAAAACCCAGGCCTCCTTCCTCTGAACTGCCATTTTCCATAGAGTAGAATGCGTGCAATGTGTGATTGTGTGCCATTGTAGATTTTAAAAAGCAGTACATGTGATAGGAGAGGTTTTTGGGAAGTAGTAAGCCACCATGAAAATGCCTTAATTTTTTCTTGTGTGGATAGCATAAAGTTAGTGAACTTAAAATTTTTTTGAGTTTTCTATAATGATTTCAAGTGCATTTGTTTTGAATCATAATCAATAAAATGGCATTGACATCTATAATAATAAAAGTGTAATATGCTAATTAGACTGGACGTCCTTCTGGCTGACCTTCCGGATGGAGCCGGGCTGTGAGGGAAGCCCGGGTCCAGGGTGCCTGCCGGTGGTTGGAGGGAAGCCTGGGTTCCAGTTGCCAGAGGGAAGCTGGTGCTGGCAGCTGGGGGAAGGAAGGCCTACTTTTGCATGGACTTTGTGCATCGGGCCTCCAGTCAGATATTATAATGGTAAGAGGACACGTAATGAAAGTCTGAAATTAGAATCCAAACTTTGTGGAATATACATGCTACCACAAATAAGTGGCACATGTCAAAGGCCCAATTCCCAGGCAACTGGGTGAAGAGATGAGTCAGACGGACCAGAGGAATGTGGGCCTTCAATGTCTGCTATGGGGTATCCCACTCCTTCTTCTCTGTGTGCACGGGCTGGTGACTGATGTAGAGCTGGGCTCACCAGGGCAGGAAGCAAACAGTGGTTCAGGTACCAAGTGCGTTAGGGTCAGACGCCTCTGGTCTTGTTCCCAAGCGATCTCGGACAAATCACTTTGCCCCTTGCACGCTCGGTTACGTTTTCCCATCTGAAACAGGAAAACAGGGTTGGGTTGCTTTGAAGTGCAAACAGGACGAGGCAGCGAAAGTTTTGACCACAGGGTTTGGCATGCATTGCTAGTCAATGGACATTCCACACACTGTGTTTGTGTTGCTTCTGCTTCCAGAAAAGATACAGTGGCCCGACAGTGGATTGACTTGTGATGTATATTTTTATTGAATGTCTTAAATCGTCAGGATTTTGATAATTATTGATACTGTTCTTGGAAATACAGCTGACATTTACCAAGCACTTAGTATGTACCTGGCATAGTGCTAAGCATGTACTCTTTGATGCATGTGGTGTGTCAGTATGCACGCACACTTATTTTATTCTCTCCAAACACCTATAAATTAGGTACAACTATGATCACCGTGTTGAAGATGAGGAAGTGGAGGCCAGGGAGCTTAAATCTCTTGTTCAACATCTCTCTCTCATGAAGTGATGGCAGTGGGAATGACATCCAGGTAGTCCCAGAACACACATATTTAAAACCTGGAAGAAAGTTGCAGACTGAATGTTAAACAAACACAAAAAATTTATTTCAATGATGGGTCACAAGAAGCCTCGGGCACTGAGCAAGAAGAGTTAAACCACAGAAACAGAGAAAGTGGTGCTTTATTTTAAAAAAAATATGTTTTTATTGATTTCAGAGAGAGGAAGGGAGAAGGAGAGAGAGATGGAAACATCAATGATGAGAATCATCATTTTGGCTGCCTCCTGCACGCCCCCTACTGGGGATTGAGCATGCAACCCAGGCATGTGCCCTGACCAGAAATTGAAACGTGACCTCCTGTTTCATGGGTTGACGCACAACCACTGAGCCACACCACCCGCGTGAGAAAACGGTGCTTTAGGATAAAAGATCGTCTGCAGAAGGTTGCTAGCTTAAAATTTTAAATGTAACCAGACTCCATTACATGGATTTCTTTCTTGGATCACAGAAGACTTTGTGTGTGAGAGAGAATTCTGCCAATATGTCCATATTTGCTTCCATCACTAAGAAGGGATTCCCTTGCTCATCTGTTTCCAGTCTCTTCCCTTTGTACCATCACCAAACCCTTCTTGACATGTTTGCAAACTGATAGGTAGTAGAGTCAACTCACAGCTCTGAGATACAATGAGAGGTGACCAAACATGAGTTGAGATCCCCTCTGTGTGATATCCCTAGATCGCTGACAAATGTTCCCTGGGAAAAACAAAACTACCCCCACTCAAGAGCCACAGCGCTGTACTTGAGAGCCTTCAGCTTTCATGACTCGGAATTCCAAAACTTCTGGGATAGTAAAATTAGTTAGAGGCCTTATATTGTGGAGAATGAGCGTGGATATATCTACATGTTGTTGCATTATTACTGTATCACTGATGTTAACTTTTCCTCTCTTTTTGGGGGGCTTTGTTAGGAAGATACATACATTTTATGTTTAGACAATGAGCTTCTGAGGACAGAGGTTGTGTTGTATTTTTACTTCTAGTCTGTACCCTCTCACATTTTCACCTACCTCCTGTGTTTCATCATTGGATCTTCTCAGAAGACACTAAAGTAGACAGAAATATGGCTGTGCTTGCCTGTCCCTCCAGCACTTTGAAATGACTATTATTCTCACTGAGTTCATCTTTCCCTTGCAACTGAACCCCCTATGTCTTTAAAAGAATATCCCTACCCCCCATCCCCATCTTACTATGGTATCGTCTTTTTGGATCCAGGCACACTGTAGTGCTAACTTAATCTTTCCCCCTCTTTGCCTCCTCTGCCAATCAATGAACAAGGCCTATTATTTATAAATCAACAACCCCTCTCTTAACTCTCCTTTTCTACCAACAAGCTCTCTAAGATACCCAATGGCATGGACAACTGTCATTATCTCCTAATTGCCCTTCCTGCCCCCAGTCTTTCTCCATCACGTGTATTTTATGCTGTTGGATCGACATCTCTGAAACATTCCCACCCCCACAAATCCTTTAGCCTTCTAAGGACTGACCTTAACTTGCTTCTTCAACCCTATTCTTATCACTGGAGCTAAAAATAATGTATCCCTTTTTACAGCCCAGTAATATTCCATTGTATATATGTACAACTTTATTTATTTTATTTTATTTTTTTTATCCACTCATCTCTTGATGGGCTTTGGTTGCTTCCATGTCTGGTGTCAGCATGCATGGACCTAGAGGGTATTATGCTAAGTGAAATAAGTCAGACAGAGAAAGATAAATACCATGTAGTTTTACTTATATGTGGAATCTAAAGAACAAAATAAATGAACATATAAAACAGAAATGGACTCATAGATACAGGGAACAATCTGATGCTTGCCAGGGGGAAAGGGCTTGGCAGGCCGGGTGAAAAGGGTGATGGGATTAAGAAATACTAATTGGTAGTCACAAAATAGTCCTTAGGATGTAAAATGTAGCACAGGGAATATTGTTAATAATATCATAGTAACTATGTATGGTGCCACGTGGGTACCTGAAATATTGCGAGGATTACTTTGTAAATTATATGATTGTCTAACAACTATGCTGTACACCTGAAACTAATATGAAATAATATTGAATGTCAACGGTAATTGAAAAACAAAATTAAAATATTTTCTCCATAACCTGTACTTCTTTAGGCCACTATCTCTTAATTTCTTTGAATACTTTCATTTGCTCTAAATAATTTTTTGTATCTGTAATTTGGGTTAACATGGGAGAAAGAAACACAACCCCCCTTTAAAGTCTGAAATATATACAAGGCTTGAAGGTTCTACTTCTACTTAAGTACTCTAGAGTTACTTTAAAGATTATTTTAGAGACCCACAGTATGCAGATGGTTATAAGATACTTTACATGAATTCATGCATCCCTGATGTTGATAGTGTTTATTTTGCTCCTTGGAATTTTACATACAGCAGGCCTTCTTTACCTCATCGTATTATGGTGGGGCCTGAATATGTAAATTTAGTTTCCATATTTAAAAAAATTGTATATGAATTTTAATTTGCATTCTACTTCAGTGGGTATTAAAAATACGTGCTTAGGTCAGTGTGACTCTACAACGTTCTAATACGAAGGTAAAGGGGCTTAGAACAAATCTCCCACAATGTGCGCCTTTGGGGGGTGACTTATTTGGAGCTGAGGACAATTGAGACCTGCAGGTTGATGAGGCACTTTTTCCTCTTCCTTAAAGAATTTAAATTAGGGTCCTTGCCCATAATAAGAGTTATCACCAGAAATAACTTTTTATGACCCATCTATAAAGCAGGGAAAACTTTCAATTACGGAACATCTGCTCTTGTTATCATCCTGTGAATGACTTTCTTACCTTCTGAAAGCCCAAGGCACCTTGCTTCATCCTCAGCTGAGAACGTTGGATATACCTTCTTGCCCCTTCCTGTCTCTGAACCTCTCACGTATGTGGGGGCCTCAGACTCTCTCATGTATGTGGAGTTCCCATACATACATATGTAATCAAATTTGTTACTTTCTCTTGTTAATCTGTCTCATTTCAATTTGATTGTTAGCTCAGCGGAGAGAGTCCAAAGGGGCAGAGGAACGTTTCTTCCTTCCCCGCAAAGGTAGCATAATTAAGAGAAGACCATGATTGTTTAGTGACACCTACTGCCGCAGCCATTGGTCCACTTATTGGCGGGGGAGCTCGCACATGTTAAACCTGATCTTCGTCATCAAGAATGCTAACGCAGTTCCCTGGGAGAAGGCCTTGGCTGGAGCCCAGGTTGGTAGCAAACATAGGCCATTATTAGTTGGTGCCTGTTTGATTGTCTGTGTGAAATGAGTTGGTGGTCGCACTCTAGTTGTTAGAACACAGGTGTCTACATCTCAGAACATCCTGACAATGTCACTCATTGGCACAAGTGTTGGGAGTCTCAGCAGAGAGGCTGAGGGAGAAGGGAGGGCAGACATTTCTGTTGTCCCGTTCTTCAAGTTTCCTTTCCAACAACAGATGATAGAAAATTCCTTTGTCTACGGTAAGTCTTTGGGGGGGGGGGATATGAGCAGAAAATTATACCCACTGCTAGAAGAAAAACATACTCTGAAGAGCTAGGCATTTCCCATATGAAAATGAATTTGCATTATTTGAATGCCATCAGTCTCTTATTTCCCTTTCCACTCCCACGTGCCTGTGTGTTTCAGAACTGGAATCTGTTGCCACTTTTTCCTTCCTTATCCCAGGGAACAAGTTCTGAGATGAAAGAACATCTGCTTGGGTGTCCACTGTCTTCTTTTATCATCTTTGTGCCCCTGGCTTCCCCCTTGTATTTAGGGTTCCTCTGTTTGCTGGTACAAAAAAGAGCTGAGCACATTGCTTCGGTGGCTACCCATTAATGGACTTTTTCTTCCGTGGCATATTTATCCTGATTGTGCAGGGATACATGTCTCTTGTGCTCTTCTGTTTATCTTCCTCCCTGTTCTGAGCTCCTTGAGGATGGGGCCCTTGCGCGATTCATGTTCACATCCCCAGCATTGGTGCCCTG